>NC_088980.1:144867715-145467715 GCF_963932015.1 Anas acuta
CCCTCAAGTACATCCAAGGCAGACAGAAGCAGGCTCTGTGTCTGAATTTGTGTGCTGTTGTGCCCATGTTAACAAGCACACTTCAAGGCAGGATGTTTGCGTGGGCTCGCTATCATCTAACAGTCAGCCTGGCTTTTGGATCGAATCGGGTCGTTTTAGCACAGGGAGAGTGAAATGTTGTCTGACTGCAACCCGATGTTAGGCGAAGAGTTCCCAACTGTTGACATTTTGGCATGTATTGATTTGTATCAACTGGCACCCTTTCAATATGAAATATGTTCAAAGCAGGATGGGAGGCTGTCACAGCAGCACCTCTCAGTTCTCCGTGGAAGCACTTAACCCACAGGGAAAGGACGTGAGCAACTAATACTCAGAAACACACCAGTATGCAGCACTGGACTCTAAGACATCCAGTTCTGTTGTTCTCTATAGCACACACAACACAGGGCTGGGATAAATGTCTTAGATAAGGATGGCTTATGGGGTTCCTGTGTGAGGAAGGCATGCAAATGAAGCCCATGGGGCTAGGACTCCTATTTGGAAAGAGGGACAGTAAGAAAATGTGACAAGAGGAGGAAAAGCTTTCTACGAATGAGTGTCACTGACAAAGAATGGGGACTCACTGCCACTATGGCTAGTAAGTCCCTGTCTCACAGCATTACATATAGAAATGTAAGCTATAGACAGAACTTTCTTTTTCAAGATAGGTGACTCTTAGTGGAAAACAAAAATCTTAATGGAAATAAGAAAATGTCACCACGGACATCAAAAGCTTATTATGAAGCTAGGACTTAAACAAGGCTAAAAAGATACCTGATCCAAGCTAACACCAGAGCCCTTCTGAGGTATAGGAAAAGGCCACCACAGTATAGTAGCATTAATTCACCAAACAGACCTCCTCATGAATCCCATATTCTCCTGTGAGTGCTAAAAAAAGTACTCTTCCTTTTGACCTTTTCTGTCTTTGAGCAAAAATCAAAAGAAAAATAGGAAAACTAACTGCAGAGAGAGACAATGAAAATTATTATTGGTAAGCCAGTCATGGAAACATATTTTGGTTAATATGCTTGGTGTTTCTCCTTCAGCAAGTAGTGAAATATTTTAGCTCTAAGTTTTGTTACAATTTCTTTAGATTGTAACGTAAAACTATGTTACATTCTACTTTCATAATGCATCTTTGATGTGAAAAGATTTAGAAAATGCTACTGTTATTACCTGTTTAATCCAGTGGCGATATTCATTAACACCAAAGGTTTTTTTCATCCAAAGGCCATAAATATAACCAGAAATTCCCTTCAGCACCCATTCATCTGACCTATAACAAGAAAGCAGCAGGAATTATGGCACTTCAGAAGGCATTTTGTAAGGGATGGCATTTTTGACCAGCTCAAAAAAGCCACAAGTTTCAGCAAGTTATATAACTTCTCTAAGTCAATAGAGATCTGATGAGCTGTGAACCAATTTATGTAACTTGGCACCTGGTTGGGACCGATAAAACTAAAGAGCCAGTGAAAATTTAACTTGTACCACAGAAGCCCAGATTAAAACATAAAGCAAACTATTTCAGCTGACATAGAAACAATTAAATGGTAGAAGTGGATAGATACTAAAGTAAAACAATTGTTAATCTACACAATTAGCATGACTATCTTAATTTCTTGATAACCATATCAATGCAATGGAGAACATGTGGAGAGCAAGTGGACGAAGTACATATCTCACAATTCGGTGGACGCTCATTTAATTACCTCTTTAAATACCTCTTTAAAGGAGAGAAAAACATAGGGAAAAAACAGAACATGAACATGAGCTAGAAAGTGAAGCTTAAAAATGACAGGTAGTTCATTTGATGAGGAAGGTGAACAGAAGGACACAAAACGGAGTCAAGAGACAAAACCATCTTGACCATGGTTACATGGTAATGTATGATGCTTATTACAGGTAATAAGCATCAAAGCAAGAGAAATTCTACTAGTATAAGCATCAATTAACTTTATTTTTTATTTTAAGAAGCCAAGAATACTCTGGGACATATGCTTTTGCCACAAAAAAGTAGTAAGTCCCTTGTGCCTGAAATATAAAGCATATGCAGAAGACTTCAAAATAAATACTGATCAGAATTACATGAGACAACTGTGGGCGATCTTCTGAGGGATGGAGTTACAAGGAGTTTACCAACCCAGTGAATTTGTCCCTTTGGCACTACATCTGTATTCCCCTCTCCTGTGCTTCTCCATTATTTATTACTTCACTGCCCAACAAGTACTTCCTATACAGGTTACATTTCTTCATCCAGAGTATCTGAGAAATTCACTGACTATACAAAAGAGTCTCCTCTATAAATTTACAGGTGGCATAGCACACTATGACAGTCAGTAACAACAACCTCTAAGAGAAGACAAGTTCAACCACTACAGTCTTTTGAACCTGTATCTCATATTCCCCTTTCAAATAATAATAATTAAAAAAAAAAAAACAACGAAAACCCCACATCCTCTTGGATTTTCCTTTATTAAATTGGTTTTATTGCTCTTCCTTTTATTCTACAGCTACTTTTTCACTTATTCTGCTAAAATACAACATGCAAATTAAAAGTTTAGTTTCCTAATTTTTCCCCATTTTATAGAGAGTACAAAAGTAAAGTACTTACCAGGACATTCTGGATATAAAACATCCAAAAAACTGCTGGGCCAGGGCCTGTGCTAAGCACCTCCTCGTCAGTGGAGTTTCATCTATAATCATTGCGCTGTGCAAGAGATTTGTGCTGGACCGCCATAAAAAGAGAGCAACAAAATATAAGCACAAGCTCAGAAACAAAAAAACAACAACAGCAAAACAAAGACCTTATTTTAAGAGCCAAAACAAGTAATTCTTTGACTAGCTTTCCAAGGACATATTAAGATCCTTATTTAATAACCCTTATCTAGACAGATCTCTTGCTATTTGCATGCATATACACAACTTTTTCTGTAGAGTCAAAGTAACTGAGCTGGTAAAACTCTTTATGGTTCACAGTACCTTCTCTCAGCTGAAGGAAAACAGAATATTATCAAACGTCTGCACTTAGGTCAATCTCAAATATTTCATGCATGGAATTCAGAAAGAAAACCTCTGCCAATTTAAGATTCAAATCCAACATCCTTATAATACATGTAATTGGAAATGGTGTTAAAAGCCTGTAATGTCAACAAAATCCAGCTTTTTCAAACTAGGGAGCCCAAAACTCAAGCTATAAAAACAAGAAGAGCACCAAATATTTCTCAACAGTCTTGGACCTACAGTTTCTAAGCTTGTGGATTTAGAAAGTGTAATTTTCTCAAATACTAACCTGAAAATACTCATGGATGCATACGCAGCTACTTCAACATATGCTTCATCAATAAAAACAGTCTTGAAGCAGGAGTACGGATAGCGGCAGGTAAGAATCTCCTCGTAAAATTCAAATACCTCATGAAGGTATGATGTGGTATGTTTGAGCAATGGGAGTAGTTGCGGTAAGCAAAAGTGAGTCACCTACAAAGGAAAAAATTTGGTATGGGATTGATGAATATGTTCATAAATATCAAGTTCATTATGTAACAAAAAAATACAGCTGCCACAAATCAAACAGACAACAGTATTTTCAAGCTGTGATAATTGATGTGATGACTGATTTTTTTTTTTTTTAAACAGCCATTATCTGTCACAAATGAGCATTTCCCACCAGTAAAATTTAACAGAATACCACAACTGACGACAAAAATCTAATGTTTGCCTTTGGATCAAATAAAGTATAACTATTTCCGAATATTTTCCTTTTATGCTTTCAAAAGGGGAGTCTTTATGCCAGCCTGGTAACTTACCAAGTCCATCCCTACCCAGTCTGAAACTACAGCTGTAAATTTCAGTCACTGGACTTCAGCATTATAGCAATGATCTGGTACGAATGAAAACCTTGTGTCCAACTCAGTTCAGAAGACTATTTAACTGTGTAGAATTAATTTTCATCTACTGTCAAAAGGATGGATTTAAACCTATTTTGAGATGTATGTTGTTATCAACGTCACCTAAATCAGCCCCATTAATTCAGGAATAAGTGGAATTACTCATTCAAAGGCTCTACTTTGAAAAAAATTAAATACAGGCATTGCTAGACAAGTTTTACTATGTAACTGTATGAACAGAGACAGTATCTAGACATACCTGTATTTGATCAATATGCACAGGTATCAACATAAAAATAGTAACTAGCTCTTTACAAAACAAGGAGACCTCACTGAAGATAATTACCTCATGCATGTATGGATCAACAAGTATTTCAAAAGGTCCTATGGCCAAGGAGATGTTAGAAGCTGCAGTTGGAATAGCCAGCATGTAATGAAAAGTCTTCTTTCTCATATCGTGGGTATATACAGTTTCCACCAAATCTCCGTTTGAAACAGCCACCATTGCAGCATCCACAGTATACTCAAGTTTCCAGGTACACAGCTCAGAATATGAATCCACACAAGGAAACCAAAACCTAGGGAAATCAGGATGGGGGAAAAATGGTTAACAATTATGTTTCTATTGCACAGATAATTTTTCTCTCAGGTTCCAAACTACATCCTCAAACACTATGAAGGCTGACATACTCCCACTACATGGCAGTATTACTGACTTTACAGAGCACTGCAAATTTCCTTGCCATTACCTCCTGCTGAGCTATAATGACTAGAAATCCTAATTACTACTAATCATTAGATACTTTTTCGCACTGGTGAACTCCCTTCAAGAACAAATTAAGTTTTTGAACATTTAACATTACAAGAACTCAGGGAAACTCTATTTTCTACGCTTTGAGATTAAATAGGAAATGTAGTCTAGCATTCAAAGTGTTCTTACCTTGTAGAATTTTGATAACCACATGAAAAGACATGAGCACCTCTTTCTGCCATGCTGCCCTCCATGTTAGGTACCACAAAATGAAGACCTCCTTTTGGCTGGTCCAGAGAAAAATTTATATGCACCTTTAGGACTTTTAACTCTGTAGCACCAAGACAGAAATGAGAGTAAATATATAACTTTCATGAAAGTTATTTAAGAATAATGATTCAGTTTTAGACTATTGGTCTTTCGAGATGATGTGTTTACTTCATTCTCATGGGTGTACAGGTTCACTTTACAGAGCACAAAAGACAACCTTACAAAACTGAGACCTCTTAGGCTTAGCTTACAGAATTTGAATTTATGAGAATTTGTATTACTTGATAAAAATGGCAATTGGAGTTACACTTAATCTCCCTATTCCTGGATAATGAAGAATCTTTATACACTTATTACACCCTTAGCATGATCTCATTTGTACCTTGCTGAAATAATTCTTTACAAAAACTGCACATAACAGGCACATTCTTAAAAGACTAAAATAACTTAAAAGACTAAACTAAATGTTATTGCCATTTGCAGTTTCTTACAACCTCTCAGTATTGTTAAAGCTTTTCCTGTAACTGAAGTGTCCTTGCTTTAGTTTAGTTCCACAGAAATCTTACCTATGAATAGATTGGCAAGAAAAGAAATTCAAGCATATGGTGAAATTTAGCCAACAAGTCTCACCATATTTTGACATTCAAGCTTGGGAAAGAAAAAATAAACCTGTTTGAATATTTTTCCCTTCTAGACTTGCAAGTGACACAACAGGAACTTAAACATAAACAAAAAGTAACAAAAGTGTCTTTCCTGGTAAGATATAACTGACAATGCTGCACTATGCAGCTTCGTGACAGCTGATTTTTCCTCCATATTCCCACAAATCAACAGAAAATGAATACAAGAAACTAATTGGAGAGTGACTTATTAGAACAGTTGTTCCAGTATTCCAGGTTATAAAGTTGATTCCTTGTCACTATGGAATCAATCTTAAAAGAACCATTCTTGAAAGTGAGATGGGAAAAAGTAACACAGCTTTATAAACAACATGTAAGCAGACAGATCCTTGTAAATTATTTTCTTTGCTGACTCATGTATATTGTAAGCAGCTTTAAATGGTTATAATTTAGCACCCAATTTACTCCATTATACCCACATCCCCATGTATACTTTTGAGCTCATGACCACCCCAGTTTGTTTGTGAAGGGTGTTGCAACTATTTCTCCATACTACCAAGAAGCATGAAGGTATTTTTCAGTCTTCAGCTGGAAAGATGTATGAGGAAAAAGAAAACAGTAATCACCATCTCATAAAATAATGTAATGCTATTTCTATTTATTTTAATCTACCGTACTCCTATGGAAACTCATAGCTAACAGTTCTGTGGCCATCTTAAAGTTCAGCTTTTGCTGTATGGTCTCTTTACTTTACCGTCAACATGTTTCCACAACTCCGAGGGAACCTTAATGCAGAGTTCGCCGTTTCCAGCATCTGGGTCCACAGCACTGACTGCGGCAGCATAGGCATTGGAAAAATAGTTGAGGTTCCTCCTGTCAGAAATAGCCATTTAATTCTTAAAGTATACGCTGAGCTACAGAAAACCCCACAACTTTTAAAGTGATATGATTTCTATACGCAATTTCATGGTGCCTGTTTAACTAAGTATTTTGTTCTGTTTTTAAAGGAGAAGGGGGTAAAAGGAAAAGCACCTTTTAGCCCCCAGAAACAATTTTTAAGAAGTTACAGTCATTCATTTATTTATGATGCAAACACAAACTTCTGTAGTCAGGATGCAGCTGGTTAAGTGACTATTCACTCTTAACTGACTGCACATCTCATTCCAAAGTAATACCATTACCTCAGTTGTGACTTTGAACTGTTTTCTACTGAAATGAGTAGGAAAATGCATGTGTCCACTGCTGCAGCTGATAAAAGCAGAATGCTATCTTATTAATATTCAGTATTATTACATTCAGATACTGGAAGATTCACCATCAAGCTCAGAAATAACCTCGCTTTTGCATCTTTATGCAAGAGCTTTCATACTTTTTCAAAATGGATTTTTGAACTCCGTAAAACATGGGCATGACATCTATCTTAACTCTAATCCTCTAGTAAACAGTAATTCAAGATTTGATTTCTATCCAAGGAGAAAGTGTTTCAGTTACTCATCACCTTTCCTTTCAGAAGAATCCTGAGCATTTAGCTGTGTACCACAGGAGAAACCAGCAACTGCGAGGGCAGAGCTGCAATCAAGTGTAACGCTATCTGCGGCACTGCTGCACCACAATGGAGTGAATTAACTTGTGGCTGTGGGCTCCATCCTTCCATGGAATCTGAAGTCCACGCAGAGCAGACATGATCTCATTTCAGGATTTTACTTTCTTTCATCTAACCACTCTCTGTTCACCACCCACAGAGAAAACAGCGTTCAACCCAAATTATGGTACCTTTCTTGGAAGAATGAGGGGTAATTAACTAAGCTGGGATCATCCTACAAGGCTAGGTAAGTCAAATGCCACACTTATATTCCCAGCCTTCCCCATCTGAAAAATGTAGCTAAGTACTGAAATATATTGAGAACATATTTTCATGCAATTCTTGATCTTTGGCAATCATAGCGCACACATTCCCTGGCACCACTACCAGGACTGGGAATGTCAGGAACACTAAACTTGTCTACTTTGCTTGGAAGCTGCTGAAAATAGGACATTAATAGTAAATGGGAGCATGCTAACAGAGAAACACCCAAATCCCAAGTTTTAATACATAGCCATGATTTCCTTTTTTCATAGCTGAAGTGCTCCTAAAGATAGGGTATAATACAATGTAACACCAACAAGTTTTAAAAACACAAGGTTGAACTTGCTGTAACTTTGAGTACGGTTCCAGAACGATTCAAATCAGCTGAAACTCAAGCTGACGCTCTGTCTCCCCATCTTTGCCACTCATTCCTGTTCTCTCCCTCATTAAGGATACTACAGTTCATCTGACCCTGCAGTGATGCAACTCGAAGTGCTAAATGGGGAAAAAAAAAGTCATTTTTGGCAGTCCGCTTTAAGTTGGTCTAGCTCCCTGATTTGATATACTGAGGGCTCAGAGGAGTGCTCATGCTGGGGCACAGGAGACTGGCAGGAACATCAGAACCACCCCAAGCGATGCGGCTTTAAGCTGACTTTTAACAGCATCCTAGGAAGGCAAACAAGTATCATTGGAAAAAAAGTCTTTAAAAACACTGTATGACTGAAACCTATCTTAGCAATTAAAAGGAACTAGCAACAGAGAACATCAGTAACATTTCTGTTAGATTCTCCAGTCTCAAAAGTTTTTCATTTCAATGTAAACTGGTTCTAGGGGACTCCTTTTCTAATATATCTGTAAGAATTTTTTCCAAGTTTGAGTCTCGTGATGAACTTGTGGTTATATTTTAAACATCAATGGGTTCATAGACAGGAAAAGGTTATGATTTTATGACACAAAAGGTAGACTCCGCAGGGCTTAGCATTTAATGGGAAATGGTCTACTCTGATATTTCTATTTTCGTGAAGTGTTCCAGTTCAAAGGGGTGATTCATTGTAAAAGGAATCCATTAAAGACTCAGTACCACGAATTAATCTTTTCATAGGTAAAACTATTCTCAACAAACCGCATTGTGGCCATTTTAACAAAAACAGAGCACAAGCCAAAAGTTACAGTCCAAGAAATAAACGTAAGTTTTCCTAGTTGTAAGCACAGATCAACAATGAAAAACTAATATGCATTCATGTTTTTTCCTGGTAGAGACACATTTTATTATCAGAATTGACCCAAAATCCTGTTAGTTACAGCCCAAGTGCATGCTAGTTGACTGACTGGAAAGGAGTAATCTCGTAGAGATTTTTTTTAAAGCTACTCATTGATTCCAAATACCTCCGCATCAACTTTTTATAGCATCTCTCCTACTAGTGGCAGCAATGCTTCGTAACGTTATGCTGCACAAATGTACAGCTTACCGTGGTTTCCTTATATTGACAGAGTCAAGAGAGTGAAAATTTACAAGGGAAAGAGGGAAGAAGACAAAAGAGGTGTCTAACACTACAGCAACAGCCCTAAGAAGAGACCCACGCAGACATGCTCTGACACTGTTTGCAGGTTGAAAGCAGTCTCTGCAAGATTTCCAACTCCTCCTTAAATGTATGAGCTAAACGGGATTCTCTGCCACCTTGTGTACACAGGGAAAAACTATACCAAGTGTTATATACCCATCCAGCCTCTGTTCGGTCAGGCCGGAACTGACCATCTCAAGCTCATCCATCTATAACAACATCAAAAGCTGTGATGTCCTGACGACTCGGGAAGAAATTACAAGATTGAAGACTGACATGTAACACTTAAAAGGCTTTCAGGTGTTACCTGAGTGATATTTTGGGACCCATGGACAAACTAGCAATGGCATCAAAGCTGAAAATATACTTAATGTACTCATTGAAGTTTTCTAACATTTTCTACAAAATTTACTAACTTCTAATTATCTTTTTAGTAAGTTTTTGTTACCCAGCAGAAGTGACAACATAAAAGATTAAAAAAATTGTCCCACCTTCTACTACACCAGCACTATAAAGTGACAGAAAGCATGTCAATAACTTTTGCAGAAGGAGATAACAGAGTGTAACAGTATACCTTAAACTGAAAAAAAAAAGTTGAATTCCAGATCTAGAACACAAAACTGATCTGATAGAAAATGTCACACAAAAACAGCAGACAATTTCTTCATAATGAGTCAGAAACAATTTCAGCTGGCTTTGACTGTATTTCATAGATAAAGCTCTCTTTAATCTTGACTTTCTCAACCCTCTTAAAGTTCTTGCATGCCTAAATTTGTACACCATAAACAACAAACATTTAACCACTTCGCTTGATCTTCACCTCGTATCAGTGAGCATAACATCTCAAGTCACAGATGCTGGAGCAAGCCTTCCCATAGAAATAATTACAGTGGCTTAAAATACAGAATTTTTCATTTTTAATTGAATTCTGTTGCTAATTAGGGGAGCAAGACTTCTTCAAAATACTTTATCTTTGACAATTAAGGTAAGAACATTAAAGTAAGAAATTCTTCTACATAGTTTATATTTTTCTTCTAGAAATCAACATCTAACAAACCAAAAGCATCATCAAAAACTAGAAAATATTTGGACATAAAACCTTAACAGTTAAACTAATTTTTATTTGCTACACATCACAGGAAAGAGTAAAGTTTTAAATCTACTGATTTTAAATAAACAGGTTGCCAAGATGCATACTAGCTGTTTGTGAAGAACATTTGGTGACCTCTGTCTTTGAAATCTATGAATAACACAGGAGTTATTTAATAGAGTCTTTCTGCAAGTTCTTATGGCAATGTAAAAACCTGCACCAGTGAAAACCACAGGCTGCTCTCACCCTATGTGAGTTTCACTTTGCATGCCTTGTCCTAGTATGTCATTCAGGATTCACTGGTTATCGCCCCCAGCCCCTTACTTAACAAAATGGAATGCTTCAAATGAAAGTCCTTTAATGATTCTGCAAACTTCATCCAACTGAGCCAATCAAAAAGGTGAAAACATGAACGTAAGTTTCAATAAAGACTTAATAATTAACTTTGTGAACACATTTAGCCATTATGTTCTCTTACTGAAGAACAAAAGAACCAGATTTTTATCAGTTTCTTCCCATACCATTTCCTCAAACAAGTGGAAAACTGTTTTTAAATTTGCTCTTCAATATCAGATAGTGAGAAAATTTGAAACTTCTTTCAAATTTTCAAGTTATAATCTTGATAACATTTTAGGACTTAAGACACTAATCTATGATACTAATAAAGAATGTTTGACCAAAGTTATTTTAAACTTTTGATGTCTACCTTCTAGCTGTTCAGAACAATTAGAATCTTCCCTGCTTTCCCTGATGAAGATTTTAAATTTCTGACCTAATAATACAACTAGAAACAATAAAATCAAGTCACAAAACTGACAAGAGCTACTTAATAGACTCAAGTGCTTCAGCATCAGGACAAAATTTCAGAACTGTGAGATCTAGTTCAGTGTTTTATGTAAGTCAACATTATATTAGCAAACTAAATTCCTGAAACTCTTGCATATGCGATGAATAAAGGAATACAGTGTCATAAGTAAGCAGTTCTAGTCCAAAGATGGGTAACTTGGTATAAAACTTGGTTTGATTTTCGGGTGATCTGTGCAGAGCCAGAAGCTGGACTTGATGATCCTCGTGGGTCCCTTCCAACTCAAGATAGTTTACAGTTCTACGAGAAAATAGCACTTGAACCCCAATAACTTAAGAACAGAAGTTCTCCTAATACTCTAGTTTTCAGAGGATTTAAAAATCAGGCTTAACCTGAAGAATAAGATGGGACGAGAAACATCTCAAAGGCTCTAGTCATTAAGGCAATGAGTAGACAACCCTCTTATACATGTAGCTACATAGTTTGAGAATGTCACTGTTTGCAAAAATCCAAGCAGCAGAACTGTAGGTTAGCTAGCTCAGATCTGTCTTCATCAGGCATGTGAGTTAATGAAGGTGGTATCACCTCTGAAGCTGCTCGCTGAGCTTTTTCCATCTTCTCGGCCAGCAGATCTCTCAGAGCAATCACTCTGGGGACACCATGGTACACAAGAAATGTCTGATGGATAGTAATAAGCTTCTTAATATAGTAATCCAGTAGTTAACCTGATACGGTTGCATGATTTGCCTTATTCCTATTGTTTGTTTGAAAGCAATAAACTAACGCTATGCAAAATTACTTGGAGATATTTAGTAACATCAGAAACAATGTTTAGAAAAACTTGTTGGGAAATATTTCCATGAACTTTGATCTCATATTCACTGGTTTAAAGATGGGACAGACCATCCAAATCTGACATTGCACATGATAATTTTTTCCTGCAAAAATTGTGATTTTTATCAGAATATAGTAGCTTTTGACTACAGAACATTATAATGCTGCAACCTAACCAACTGTGCTGAAGTTAGAAAAAAAAACAGTCTTATCACATGCAACTCTCGTATGAATGTTCTCACACCACCGTAAAACATTCTCTACAAGAGTATGAACAAATGTTATTGGCACAATAATGTCACCATTTTCTCTTTAAATAAATGAGCACATAAGATGTCCATAGATGAAGCTTATATCTGAAATCTATCAAAGATAAAAACATTTCAGCCAAAGATACTCTTTTGCCATGGGGAAAAAAAAAAAAAAAGAATTTCATAAAGCACCGAGAGCCTACTAGTGGATTCCTACCACTTCTTTCCCATAAAGTACTTAAAAAAATAAATCTGATACTTGATAAAACCATACAAAGAAACGTTAGAGAAAGAAATTCTAAAGAATAACTTAAGAGTCAAAATTATAGTCAAAAAACTTCCCCCAAAATAAGTCACATTAACAGAAGTTTTGATAGAAACTTACGTTGTTATAAGGAAATCACCAGGTAAAACTAGCCAGTATAAAATAGGTCATGCTTCACAACAAGAGAAAACACTCCATCTGCAAAGTTTTAAATACATCACTTACTGCTTTGACTCATGGTGACAAACCTCCAGCGTTGGATCATTATAGATGAAAGCTGCTTCTAAGTCATTGACTCTTACTCTGTAAATGCGGCACTGTTTACTGTTTAGTTTGATTCTATTCAGGTTTGCAACCGTGGGAAATATTGTCAGTTCCACATAACCCTATGAAAACATAAATCAAAACCTTCTATAAAGACTTTATCAGTTCACAACGTAAAGATATTAAAAACCTAATGCATTTTCAGAGGAAAATCGCAGGTAAAAGCTAATGCTATATTTAAAAATGAAATTGTCTTTCCCTTGTAGATGTCTAAAAATATTTTTTCATATAACTTAACAGGTGAATTTCCCTGGTTGTGAAATAATTAAAAAAACAGAACTTCAAAATACTTACTTTATGGGAAATTATTTGCCTCTACTGCCTAGATTTCAAGTTACTACCATCCTTTTTTCCATCACCATGTTTTAGGTTTTGGCATCTAAGTATGAGACAACAACTCTTATAACCTAGGCAGAATTTATGTAGTCATACGTCTAAATTCACAAAAAGCCTCAGCAACTCAAGACCCCTCCTCACAGAGGTTAAAATATTCACTATTACAAGGCATCCAATCTTAGGCACCTCTAGGAATGACAGACTTACAAAAAGCACCAGTTGAGAAAGCGTAAAGCATAAAGAAGCTGAAGAACATTATCAGCTTATGTGTGCAGTTGTTCTCTCTAAAACCACGAAGAAAATCCAGACTTTCCATTTCTACTTCTGTATTTTATTAAAAATACTTACTACAACAGATTTTCTCTGAAAATTTATGTTGTTGATACAAACTACCTGGTGAGTCGTGCTGGAAGAAAAAAAAAAAAGTAAATAAGTAAGGTTTTGCATAATTATAAGTATTTTAAATAATATTTCAACCCATTTATAAAAACAGGAGATCATATGGTACGTATACACGTATAGATGCATAGAGCATATACTTGTAAAAGGAGAATTAATGATGGTCTAAGTCTCTCACCTAAGTGGTCCAAAACAAATAATGAATGTAAGTAGCACGCAAGGTCAGAAGAGTTCCAATAAAATCAAGGTGTAGTATAAGAATGAACATTACTAATAATAGAAGATAACAGCACAGCTTTTGAACATCACATAACAGTATGTAAAAATATGGTATTACTAATGGTTTGGAATCAAGTTCTAACACTTTAGTGATGCGCAGCAGCGGAAGTGTCATGCAGCCGTAACATTTGCGATCAGAGACATGTGGAACATCTATCTAAGAAGCTGCTTCTCATACATAATTCATATAAGTGGGTACTATACATTTAAAAAAAAAAAAAGCATGCATTTTTACTATTAGTATAAAAAATAATATTTTAAATAACGGCAATATATTAACCAAGATAGTATTTTAAACAAGTCAAATGCATTTACTTAAATTTCGAATTGTATTTTAGAACCAATGGTAAATAAAACTGATTTTGCAAATGAGAGATAAAATAATAATTCCAACTTTTTTTAAAACGTGTGAAGTTACTGCTGATTTTTTTTCCTGTACTAGATGGTATCTTCACAGCACTTCAGAGTACTGACTCAAGATATAACCTTGTTAACGCAACTTTCACGCCATGTCACACAATAGATGAACATACTCAAGTACACTGTGTATTAAAAAATGACTTGGCTTCCACTGATAAAGCTTAACAGAAAATCCTACAAGAGAATGAGACAAGCCAGTATCCAATGATGGATTCAAATTGCCTACATACATATCAAAATGTATATACTAACATCAGTAATTCTACTTAAAAATATGTTCCTGTTGCAGATTTAATAACTCCATGATTCCTTTATAAAATACAGGCAAAGATCCTCTGAAATCTGCAACCAATTTCTTTACAGCTAGGTTGCAAACCAAATAATAATGGTGTAAACATAATAATTTGCTTGGCACAAATGTTTGCTTTTATTTATAAATGTACGTGTGTTTGTATACGGAAAAGGCCTGCAAGCCTAGAACGGCTTGACACAGCAGGAAGAATGAAATTTGACGGCATGATCTGTAGTGCTGACGCTGTGTGGAAAGATCTCTAAGCTCTGAAGAGCAGAAGTTCAGTATGTTTGTATGGTGAGACTGGGGGCTTACAGATTCTTTGGCTACAAGATCACGCAGCAGGACATAACCCCACAACGTGCGTTTTCTGAGAGCAAGCTACGCTGTAAGCCAGAGCTCCAGCCTTTTCAGGTGGACAAGCACCCTGAGGACTGCTTCACAACGCACGCTGATCTCAAGCACAACATTTTTTTTAAAACCGGATACTTATAATTTATACGGTCTCGGGCTCTCGAATCCTTTGTCTCCTTTCTTCCTGTTCATCCTGAAGAGCAGCACCAGACGCACACTGCTGTCAGACCGCCAGCAGCACCATCCCCGCTCGATGGGCCCTTCGTCTCGTCGCCTCCCGCCGCTCCTCAGGGCTCATCTCCGCAGCGGATCGGCGCCTCCGGACTCGAGCATCTTCGGCCGGCGCGGTTACCCCCCGAGCGGCATCCAGCCTGCCCGCGGAGCCTCCCGCAGGCGGCACACGCGCCCCTCGCACACCGATACCGCTCCGGGGGCGCCGCTTGCTTGCTTCCCACGAGAAGGACGGAGCTGAGCCGCGACCCGGGGACCGGGTCTCGACTCTGTAGAGAGAACACGGCCGAGGGGGAGCTGCAAGCCGGGAGGGAGCCGGGGGGCTGCAGGCGGAGCCCCCTCAGCAGCGCCGCCGCCGCGCCCCGCCGCTCCCCGCCTCAGCAGCCGCCGCCATTTTGTCGGTAGCCTTTAACCCCCGCCGGTTGAAAGGTCACGGCCGGCTCCCTCCGCGAACACAAAAGCAGCTCGTTTTCCCGAAGCGGCGCCGCCGCGCCTGTGGGAAACGGCCATTATTGAGGGAGAAAAATAATAAAAATGAAGAGAACAAAAGACGAGAAATAACCCCAGAGGGGTACGGGGGGGAGGGGGGAGGGGGTCGCGGCATGGCCTAAAGCGCATGCGCGCCGCCCCTCACCCCTCAGCAGCCCCGAGGCTGAGGCGAGCGCATGCGCAGCGGCTCGCCCTGCCCCGCAAGATGGCGGCGCCCACTCGTAGCTTTCCCGCCCTGCTGCCCACCACAGGGCTCATCACGCGTCGGTCATCACCGCAGCAAGAGTGGGGCTTTTTTTTGGCTCCGACTCGCAGCGTGGGGTGCGCTGCAACAGAAATAGAGCCTTTAGCTGTTGTCTGGCTCCTCTCTTGTAAACCCACAGCCAGGTGATGCTGGCTGGGAGCTTTGTGAGGCAGCGTTGTGGGGCAGTAAGGTGCCAGCTGCCACCGCCAAACCTTCCCGGGGTCACAGCTCCAGCAGCACAAAAACAGCAGCATCACCCACAAAATGCACTGGCTGCTTGCTAAAACCTCTCCCTATCTGTGCTTTCACTAGGGAAACTCCAACGCTTGACAGAAATTTAAATCTACTTGAAATGCACAAAGTATAGCTGCACTTGATTTATTTAAGGTAAACTTAAACCAGACTCAACGGTATACCCAACAAATACTAACAGGAAGATAATAAAGCACTGCAGTCCTTGCTTTTGAATCAAAAAAAAAAAAAAAAAACAACAAACAAAAACAGTTTAAGACAATAACAATGCTGCTGAAAACTTGCAGACTTGCTACAGAGCAAAAAAAAAAAAAAAAAAAAAAAGATTTCCTGGCACTGTCTTCCTTCATGCTCCAGTTGGTACTGTGGAGGGCTTTTAGTTAGAACTATTTGGACACACCATGAAACTTCTCCATAACCTACATTTGTTCTATTACAAGCAAGCTTTGCATAATCTATTTTATATTGAAGTAAGCTCTTATATCAAAGAAGCTATTTTATTTAGGTTATTCTTTTCATCTTTCTTTAGTAGCAGTTCTTGAAATTCAGAAAGCATCAACTCATTGTGAATCTCACATGGAAAACCAATTTATATAAAACTGAATCATTACCCTAAGTATTATGATACAGCACTACTCATGTAATACCTATAATCTTATACATTTCACAGATAAGATCAATTGTAAATATATACTGTTGTATCACAGATTATGAACCTACTAATTGCCTTGTGTGTTTCAACTAAACAACTTAAATGATGCAACTGAAGTTATTTCAAAAGCTTTCAAGTTCATATTGCTGTTCAACTCTGAGAAGGAACCTTCTGGTGCTGTTAACAGAAAGTACCACATCATTGAAACCAAATAGTGAACAAGGCAATTCTTCCAGGAAGCAAGCCCAGCTGAGTCTCTGTGCAGCTGGGCCAACAGCACACACGTACACTACAGAAATGCGAAACACAGGGAATCAATCAAGCAGTTT
This sequence comes from Anas acuta, assembly GCF_963932015.1. NCBI lineage: Eukaryota > Metazoa > Chordata > Aves > Anseriformes > Anatidae > Anas > Anas acuta. Next base: position 144,884,534 of record NC_088980.1, read on the forward strand.
TTTTATTCAGCTTTTTTTTTTTTCCTATCTGTAACAAAATCCCAAGGATGCAAAATCCATGTTAGCATTTATACTTTTTAGCTTCTTTCTCCCTCCACTGCTCACCATACATTTAGTAAGCTATATATTCCAAGAATTTTTTTATACCTTACATCTGATTTTGATGCAGAAAAATTTTTGTGTGAAAATAGTTTAGTTAAAAATATTTGAAAAATATTTAATACTAAACTGGTTCACTGACTAATGCAAACTTTTTTTTTTTAAATAATCAAGAAACTTCAATTTCAGGCACTCTATTTTATGGCAAATATCATAGCAGATTTCTGTTTCATTGTTCCAAACAAAGGAATATTCAAAACATAATATAATGTTTTCAAGGCACAATTGTTATGTGCAGTTACTTTCCCTAACAAAATTTTAAAAAGTTCTATTACAAAGTTTTCCAAGTTCTTTTTAAAGCAAAGGTAGTATTCTGTAAAAAATTAATTTTAGATCAGCTACATTCTAACAGCAGTTTATAGGAACTTCACAAAACAATTCTCTTACATCTTCAAACTTGATTTTACAAACCTGATTGTTACGCGGTATTTTCTTTGTAATATTTAAAAGGCAATTTTGCCAAGTGTTAAAATGTCAAGGGTTTGTGCCAATCTTATTCACAAAGGTATGACTACAAAAGAACCAGTTTCCAAAAGAATGACCAGCGTAGCCTCAGTCAGGAATAATTCATTCCTGAGCTTGTCAAGGCACGTAGTACACAAAATGTCAACACAGCAACAAAATCTGCATGTTTAAGAATGCTCAGTAATGGACAAAAGATTAAGCATTCTGTTTTGCTGTTGAAATCTATGTGATACAATTCAATTAATTCAATTATTATTAATAAGGTTTTAATTTTTAATGATAGTCTTTGGTTTATCGAAAGACAGATGAAGTACACTCAAAAAGTAGCTCCTGCCATAACTATAACGCAAAGGAAAAAGAAGGTGGGAGAAGTAAAGTAGGAATGGGCTGCAGACACTATGCTTTAGGAGAGGCAAGTTCCTTCACATTCCACATAGCTGTGCAGAAAACAGAACTTTTTACAGAAACTCAGTTGCTTCAACTCAAGAATGCCACATAACATTTGCTGACAACTCCTTCCCCCAGAAGGCAGGATGAAACAGCCTTGTTACTCCACTCAGAAGTCTCATTTTTTAAAACAGTGTTTATTATGAGATGGGTCTTCTGGAATTATAAACTTTAACACCATTCTGCATTGAGGAGCGAGCGTATTTTGTCAGAAGCGCGCCAACTGTCTGCTTCTCTGAACATAAGTCTCTACAAAGGAAATAAAGCAGATGGTATTGATATTAGAGGTGTTCTCACACACAATGATTCAGTGAAATGCTCGTAAATATAGGAACAAGCTGGACTAGGGTATTGAAGAAAAAAAAAAAAAGCATAGGAGTAACTGTCACAATGCTTACCTAAAGTTTACAACTGTGAAATTTAATCAGCAGGAAGAAAGACGATTTATTTGAGAAACAAGGAATTGGATTTGGTAGTTCTTTTTTTTGTTTATTACTGCTGTTCTCTAGAAGGCTTGCAATCTAGCAAAACAGTTTTTGAACTAGTTATTAAAGCCAGACTAAATTTAGAGATCCTCCTAAAGAATTAATGCAGTTAAATCTGGTTTATCATCTACGTCTGCTCATGTGTATCCTGACTGGGCCTTCCAGATAGTATTGTAGTTGATGACAAAAGAGCAAAGGATGCAGTATACAAAGCTCTCCTGCTCTGTAGATCTCCGGTTATAAATATGGAGACTAACTATAAATTTCAGGATATTTATCCTTTAAGTTAAGTCTGCCTCAATCAAGTCAGTCAGAATTATCTCCTGTTTAAATTTGGTAAGATTAAAAAGTTAAAATCCAACAAATATAGCTACCAGTTCCCAGGAGAGGGAATTTTATTCATACAAAACGTGTAGTAATTTAAAACAAAACAAAGTACTTAAGGTAGTCATAGTTGATAAGAAATCAGCCATGCAAAAAGGGAAGAATATTAACACTATTTATATCGCAATAATTCTGCTTCACTTTTTTTTTTCAGTGCAATCGGATTTTAACGAATCCTTACTGTATATAAGGGGTTATATCCTCTTCTGTCCACTTTTCCCGTACGCTGAATAAGCTGTTGAATCTTTCCTGATTATCTTCAGGTAAGTCTTCTACTTTTAGCAAGAAGATGGTCTCTGGTCTTGAGTTTTTATCCACAAGAGCCAAGCCCTGTAGATCAGCATCAGAGAGAAAGCGTTAATTAAATCAAAACAATTTAATTTACTTTGTTTTAGCAGCAATCCATAAGAAGTTGCCCTCCACATCTCCAAAGTCTTCTAGAACTGCACTGATAGCAGCAAAGTGAAAAAAGACCATAATGGTGCTGTTTTATTGGCAATATTTCTCATTTCCCTTATGACAAGAAGGGAAAGGAAATCCATCTAATTCTGACACCTCCCCATCTCCTTTCAGCAAAAGGATTTTCCTAGTGCTTGCCATTGTAGAGGCCGTCACTAGAGTCTAGTCTACAATAGGTTCTGCTTTAGTTACATTTACCAGTAGTAACTGCACAGCTGCAACTTCTCTTTAAATAGTGAAACATGTTAGACTTACAGAAGCCTGAATCATCGTGATTCCACACTACTGACACTCATAGAGGATGTCAGAAGTAATATTGACAAGCTGGCAGAAATAACACAACCAGTCCCCATCAATTGATAAAATCTAGACGTGACACTCGGCTGTGCCTACTCATGGAAGGCTCCACCCTTCTTTATGTTTTTACCTTAAGCTGATCAAGCCTTGTTGTCATCCCCTCAGGGACACTTTGTTGCCAGACTTCTTGAAACTCGGCCAGATTGAATTTAACTGCATTTTGCAAAAGCATTTGTGCTATGGCTCGGCATATTTTATCTTCACGCATTTCAAAATAAACCTCCCCTGCTGAGAAACAAAAGACACAGTACGGTGGGTTCTTGCTTTTTGATAACAGAAGAGAGAACAGCCTCAAATATCCATTCTGTTCTACAGTCTTCTACAAACCAGATATTCTGCTTTTATTTTTCTGACTCTGTATTCAGAAAAATGATTGTTGTCTTCCTATTCTGGAGAACAAATTATGCAGATCACTGTGTGCGTGTGCAGCACTGTCTGGCTGCTGCATTCATTCATATCACTCGCTGTATTTACGACCTCCCTCCACCATCATCATCTTTTCCCTTCTACACAGGGACACTTTCTCCTACAGTTTTCATTCCTACTGGCTTGTATTAGTGTTTGCTGCCAGTACTTGAACAATTAAACAAAACTTATTTCCTTAATCATCTTTATATTATGGTATGACAAAGGGAATGAAGAGAATCTATTTTCATGTTATTGGCTAAAATTCTCTGAACATCAGGCATGAACACTACGTTCCACCTTTTCAGTCATCTGCACTACCTGTAATTCAAAACTACTCTTTGTGCAACGTGCCTTAATATACTAAAAAAAAAGAATCTGTATCGCTACAACTGCTCCCCTGTGTACTTCAGTCAAAGGTGAGATGAAAACAGCTACAGGGAAGAATTTAGGTGAAGGCACTGAACTGTTATGTATGTATGTGAGACAAGCAGTGGAGATGTAGGCAGTACAATCAATGGATCTTGCTGTGCAGTTCAGGGGACTAAGTCTAAGTGTCTGCTTCAGGCAAGCCAAATTCACGTTCCATGGACTGTTCATAACAGCACAACCAATTGCTTAAAACACAGGACATCCAAGACCTCCTAGTGGAATATAAATTGGTTTATAAATATAAAATGGAATATAAATTCTCAATGGAATCTTTAGACAGAATATAAGAGAAATTCCACCTAAATTTTGCAAGCAATCTGTTTTCAGTCACGAAAGTATTGCTTGTAGACACCTAATATATCTCTTTAGGTACCTCTGTTAGTTCCTAAGTTTTCTCTAGTGTCTCATACAGTTCAACAGTCCATTTTCCTATGATATTTCTCTTAACAATTTTACTGCTTTTATTTATTATTTTTTTTTGGTTCACTGGTTCACTGTTTACCTGCTCCTTTTACTGGCACTGTAGCAAATTAATATTTGGGCCATCCTCGCAAAATCTTCAGTTACTAAAGAGTAACTATTTTATTTTTAAAATTAAAACATACACGATTTCCCAACCTTACCATCATCAGTGTATTTCCTTCCATAACTTAAAAGGATATGTTCTATCATCTCTCTGCATGGGAAAAAAAAAAAAAAAAAAAAAGCTTTAAAACTTGCATTTGCCTTTGTATGTTACCATTTCCTATTCATATCAAAACCAATACAGTTTCAAAAATATCTGTGAACACACTTGGAACTGTTCTTCTGAGTTTGCCTAACCAGTTTCATTAGGACATAGTAAGAACAGTTACCAAGAAGTTGTAAACTATTACAGTAAAAAACAAGGAGAACGGAGGATGGGACATTATAACCTAACTGCAGATGTAACACCAAAAGCTTTTTTTTTTTTTTGCAAGCCAAATAAACATAAGAACACTCCCTACTGTAAACCTGAGATTTGGTTTAAATGGTAACCCTAAATTATTTCATGACTTTTGATGTCAGCCTAAAAGTCAGCTCTTAAGAACTGAATTCAGTATTACACTAGAAATACAACATAACAAAAACATATTTAAAAGAAATAAGGAGACAGATCATGATTGCGGCTTACTTCAATCAGCAAACTAACTAGACACTGGGTTTGGAACTAATCTATGCCTCCAAAAATGCTAACAGTAACATTTTCCTGGGTAGATACAGCAGAGAACTATGAATGCCCTTATGTATTTTAGAGCCAAATAAAGTTTATCATTAACACCCTGGTAACTGGAAACCAGAGTTATAAACATGTAATTCTAATAAATAATTAATAATGATTATAGACAATTTTAAGGACTAAAAGCAATTGCTTACGTGGGCTCTAGAGGTCCAAGCTCCTCAAGACATGTACGTAAAGGAACCTTACTTAAAGGCCAGGATTCGGAGTCTATCAGCTGAGTCACATGATTCAAGAGTTTCATCTCATAGTCAAATTCTAAAACTCTCCAAAAGCCTGCCAAATAGAAAAAAAAAAAAAAAAAAAAGAGAGAAAGAGAAGGAAACATTAACACCTTAGCTCTATTTCCCTGATGATACTTTACAGGAGTCAGGATGTTTAGGTCACACCTTTACAAACTACAGAGCATTCCAACCTTTTCAGGATCAGCGTAAGAGGAAGAACAGGAAAGTAAGATTAAATGTAAAGGAGCAGTAAAAAGAATTCATTTTTTGTAGCTGTTTATGTAGATTAACTGCCACAGATACAACACCAATCCCATCCTGAGATGGATCAGAGCTGGAAAAACTAATTATTCAGGCTCAAAATTGTAAGAACAGAACTGACTGCGCAGGTTCTTTGAAGTGTCAGCTCGGGTCCAACCAAGAGCACAGAAAACCAGAGGAGACAAAGCACAGACCTGGTACAACAGTGCTGTGCGGTAATGAAATGACAAAGTTATCCATGAGATTGTCCTCAACTTCCTAATGGGACGCTATAGAGAAGACAGAGCAGAAGGCTTCCAAGCAGTGCTAAGGGGTGGGACTGAATGCAACACGCACGAGTTTTGATAACAGAAATCCTAGCTGGATACTAGGAAAAAAAATTTCACCTTGCAGAAAGTCAAAGCCCAGAACAGCTTGGAGTGAGAGACTGTGTCATATCTGTCCTTGGAAGTGCTCAAAACTCAAACAGGTGAGTTCCTGAGCAACCTGCTGCAAGCTGTCCGTGTTCCAAACTGGGGGTTTAGACCTTAAAACTCCAAAGCTCAGTTCCATCCCATACCATGACCCAGCAACTCTCGGACTGCTGTCACCTGGCATAGAGGTGAAGGTTTGGACTCGGCCAAGTACAGGATGAGTAAGAGCTGTCCCAAACTAAATCACTTGCTCCTCCACCCTTGCCTTACACAGCAGGGAGACTTCTGAAATAAGCCGTGTTTGGGAGGAAGAAAGGACTGTCAAAGGGCTGGGTATCCCTAGGGAACAACTATTTTTACCTCTAGATGTACAGAAAGCTGTACACATTCATCCATGAAGGGGGCAACCACCCAAAAGATATTCATGCTAGTGGTGGGAAACTCTGATGACAGTGCCTGTAGAATCAAAGAAGCAACTACACTCGTATCCTGGTTTCAGTTGGGACATAGTTTCTTTTATTGCTGGTACAGAGCTGTGTTTTGGCTATAGGATGAGAACAATGCTGATAACACACCAATGTTTTAGTTTTTGCAGAGCAGCACTCACTCAGAGCCAAGGACTCCCCATATCCTCATGCCGCCCTGCCAGCAAGGGGCTGGGGGTGCCCCAGGAGCTGGAGGGGACACAACCAGGACAACTGGCCCCAAATGCCCAAAGGGACATCCCACACCACCTGATGTCACACTCAGCAGTAAAGCTGGGAGCAGTGGGTCTGGGGGCTGCCAATGCTTTCAGACTGGCTGGGCATTGGTCAGTGGGTGGTGAGCAGCTGCACTGTGCAACTTGCTTTGTGTACTCTGCAGCCCTTTTGTTTCTGTTCAGCAGTCCTTATCTCAAGCCATGAGTTTCACTTCTCCATTCCCCCCACTTATTTCCCCTACTCCACTGCTGGGCCGAGTTATCAAACAGCTGTGTGGTGGTTGGTTGCCTACTGGATTAAACACTGAGGAAGAGCCAGACTGGTTGATGCCTGCCCACTTTTACCTTTTTAATCACTTTCACAGCAGCAGAGGGTATAGAAAATACGGAAGCAGATTTTAGGACCTTGAACTAACTTGCAGAAAAACAAGGATATGGAATGAAAAGATCTATCTTATTAGAGAAAGAAGATATTTTGGGGGAAAAAGCAGGGTTATTTCCTCATAAGTAAAGAATATTGTTTAGAGACAAATACCTTCAATTTTACAGGCATCTAAAACCTCCAACTGGTGCATTATTTCTTCTTCACTTGCTTGAACCACGCTTAACAAATCTTCTGTTGTATACTGCAACAAGGAAAAAAAGGATAGAACAGGTTATCCTTACTCCATCTTTGGATAAATGCATTATACAAAATAATAAAAGACTGGGTAAAAAAAAATAAATCAATTTTCCAAAACTGCATTTTCTAAGGCTTACCACTCTCTGACACTTTTCCTGTCACTTCCAACAGTTTCTCAATGAGTTATTCAATATAAAAACCAGCCTAACTACAGGGAAGTCTTTGTGCCATGCGTAAGTATTCCCAGGATGTCAAACTAGCTTAAGTAGGCATCAGAACTAAAGCAACACAGCAAGAATGGAAATGGAATGTGTTCTGTCTTCATTAAATCATTTTAATCTGTGATATTCAAACAAGTTTACAAAGACTCAAAATCTCTTATCACCTCTGGAGGTCAGAACGCAGTACCTCCACTGAGGAGAAGTCCCCAGCGTGACCTCAGGAGTTGTGTGTTGTGTTTTGATGTCTGCCAGCCAATTAGCAGATGTAGCACAGAAGCAGCCACAGCACACACAGCTTCTTGGAAACCAGTTACTTGGTGAAATGGGAGAGCACTCTGGATACTGGTAAAGATTTACGAGATGTGGGAGGAACAGAAGGTATCATGAGGAGTAAAGTAAAGGGAAAGAACACCAGGCATAAGCCCATAGGAAACAGGGCTTAATTATTTCCTTTATTCACCTGACAGTCTTTTTTTATTTTTTATTTTTATTAATATTAGGATTTTAGTAATTATAGCCTAAGAACATTTCCTATCTGAAAAACAAAATTTGGAATTTGTACTTGCTACCGGAACACAAATAAAACAAACCAACACTAAGTTTGGCACATACCCTATACATTAGGAAAGAATTTAATACAGAAGGGCCTCCTCTTCCTGCCCATCTTCCCATTCCCATCAGACAGCACGATGAAGCATCATTAAGCCAGGCAGCACTGAACTTACATCAGTACTGCAGCAAAGGATTTACCCTGGTAAGCAGTACTTAAATAAATACTGACAGCACTGCTTCCTTACAGTACCTCCTTACAATGCTACCAGTTCCTTGGCTCCACAACCAGTGGCTCCACAGTTCTCCATGTATGACACAGTACAAACAACTGAAAGCCATAAGAAGTTCACATTAAACCACTAAAACTGAACAATTTGTTTTCAGACAAATTAAAGGTGGCTTATTGGTTGCCAACAGATGGAAAACACTAAGTGTAAGCAAACACCAGAGTGGAAATCTTTACTAGATTGTTCTTTGGGATTCCAGTCAGAAGCAGTCCCATACAGAACTTTGACTCATTTACAGTTCCATCAACGGCATAGATGAAATTTTTCTACATTTATCTGATACATCCAGTTACTCTCCAATAAGCTGATATACGAAAGATTCTCCTTCAGAACAAATGCAGATCAGTTTTCAAACTGAGCACTAGTGTTCAGAAAGACAGTGATGTGTTTTTATGGTATTCATTTAATATTATCAATACACATTGTTGCATATAACGTCTTTTTGTGTTGCTAGCCTTTGTCTAGAAATTACAAGTATTGATAATTTAATCCTTTTCCCTTCTGACATCCCTTCCTAGAACAGAGTTGGTGGGGAAATTAAAGGTCAAGAAAGCAATGCTGGAGGAGCAATTCTGTAACTGCTCAGGAATTAGTCCACAAATCAAGAGAAGCACCATTTCTAAGGGAGAAAAGTAACACTTATGTTTGTACATTCAAGCACAAACAGATGGTTTATTAACATCAGCTTCAGCCAACCCTCAGCGTAAAATGCATTGAAGCTACCATCTGTTTGTGTGCATGCACACAGTGGTGTGGGTATCTCCATTAGTTCGATCTTAAATTGGATTTCCTGGAAACATAAAAGAGCAAGAAAAAAATTTAGTTGTTTTCCTTTTTTTTTTTTTTTAGCATCAGTCTCATTCTCTGCCTTTTATAATCTTTGTTATTTTCTGCTACTCCCTGTTGCTTCTTGTCATCATAAACTACTGACTGGCCAATGACTTGTATGTGACATCCTGGACCTCATACTTAGGTCAGACAAGGTATGTCACACATGAAGCCCCAGAGAAGGAAAAGCTATATATTACACCTCAGCAGCCCTATAAGTCTCTCTGAATTTTGAGAAGGTTCAGAAGAATGTATTCAAGAAACTCTCCACATAACAAGGGAAATTGCCAGACTCTTCCAGTGTCCTTCCTTTTCCTCTTCTTACTGAAAAGCTGATAGCTTACCTGCGAGTCAGTGGAAGTGCTAATAATTACCAACTTGTAGGCTTAAAAACTTAATTCAAAGCAGTGCTGTGAAACATCAAAGCTGTTTTTCTAGTTAACAATGTTTCTTTACTTTTATTTGCCCATGACTGACTTCAAGAAAGTGACTTACATGTGACACTGCTGAAGTCTGATCTTTCCCACTATCTGGTCCTTCATACGGATCTTCCATCAGAAGCTTCCTCAGCTTCTTCAGTTTAGGCCGACATCTCCGCAACTCCCAGTAGTTATTGGAGAAGCCAGCAATCTACAGGAAAATACAGGGACATTTTAAAGTACCACTTGGATTCAGAGGAGCTTACCAAAACATTATCAGCAAAATGTTTTAATCTAGTTGCTGAGAAAAAGAATCTATTAACAAGTGAATGAAACATCACCATAATATTTTCCTTTAGAAAATTACCACCAGAAGCAAAGAATAGAAGTCCACAGTTGTATGATAAAAATATTTGTAGTGCATATGACAAATGGACCAGCTCATCTCTACATGTAAATGATAGGCTGTCATAATGGGATATATTCCTGCACAATCCTTGTCAATATTTCCCCTTAATGCTAAGTTATATTACAGCCATAAAACCTCTCCTGTTTCCATCGTCCCTTATTCTTCCCATTTTGGGATCTACTTCCTTTTTTTTTTTTTTTTAATTATTATCATAATGACTCATCCTATCATTAAGCTCAAGTAAAACAGACATTAATGAGACAGGAGGCTGCACTTTCATACAACTACCAGAACACCTCAATTTCTTACTCTGATTCAACACCCAGATGTAAAGTCTCCAACAACAAGCTCAGGTGTAATTGATTCAACAACACTATCTAATAAATCTTTACCTTCAGAGTAATCTGAATGCTTTATCAGATTATTTATTTGGTAAAGAGCTCACTGTTAGAAATACAACAGCAAAAAGACCCCTGAACTTTGAAATAACACTGACTTCACAGAAGAAATGGTGATGTTTTGATTATTACATTCATCCAAGGACAAGCAGGATTACTCTTCAATGATGTCATTATGTCCATTACAGCAAATAATGAACTAGTAACAATGTTTTCCTAACTATTTTTTGGTAGAATTTTATTAACTACACTTCAGAGGAGCAGAGAACAATGAATTCTCTAAACTCAGAACTCTAGAATCATCCACTCCAAAAAATCTTTCTAGATGCTAGTTGAAAAAGAGTAACCTTTGAATATATTTCTGTACTTAAAAAATAATATTCAAGCATGACACGGTATAATATGCCTTTTTGGGAAAGTATTCATACAAATCAATTCACAAACAGCTTATTTTCAGAAGGGCTGCTAACACTAAGAAATCACATATTCTTTGAAAACTTTTAATACCTACCACAAGTAATTACTATACACTCAAAATAAACTGAAGTCTGACCTTCTTAGAAACAATAATTATCACACATTATAGATAAAATGTGGTTGCCTAAACAAGGGCCCTAGAGCCAATTTGGACACCCTAAGGTACAGCATGCCCCCTGTGTATAAAGTGTGTTTATGGAGACACTCTCCTGAGACTGATGGATATACAAAGAACCTACAGGAGACCCATGTCCTTCTGGAATGGCAGCTCGTAGCTAGACCGAGACCACAAAGCATCTAAAGTGGCACTGGAAGTCTATTATTTAGGCAACTGAATCCCACCCAGGGTTTCACATAAGCCTCCTGTATAAAATACAAAAAGAAATATGGAGAATACGGGTTTAGAGAATTAAAGCAAACAAACAAAAACCCAGAACGCCATACCTGTGAATGAATAACACTGCCAGATGCTTCATCTGCATTCAGCTCTTCTGGAATTTTACAACCAGGAATAAACAGCAGCATATTTGAGGTATCTGCTATTTTCATGTCATAAGTTTTATCTTTGCTGCACAACACTGCTTGTTCATCTTTTTCACCACGGATTACCAGGCTGAAAAAAAAAGCACAAAAATAAAGATGCATTTTTACCTCTATTTCTGGATGAACACCTATTAAACACATGCAATTTTTTTTTCTTTATATTTAAACATTGGTAAAGACATTATAAACTGCGGTTCTATTTGGTAGCAGCAGTCACAGTATGCCAAAACGTAAAGTTGCAATTGTCAATTTATCTAAAATATCTTAACACTATGTCTTTACCTCTGCTTTTTTGAGTTTTCCTACTCTGAAAGACTCAAGGCTTTTATGCAGATCACAGCCTAACCTCCTCACCTGCCTATTCACACAAACCCCCCAAATCATTGAGTTAGCAATGCTTAATGCCTGAACCAGCTCACTAACCTTGGAAAACAGATTATAGCTTGAGCTGCTCCTTATTGAGGACAGAAATTAGCCCATTGTGAAACACGAAGCAATCAGAAATTGTCTGTATCCTTCAGATATCCCTCAGACAAACTTGCATTTTTCTTGCAACTGATTCCAAGCAGGAAACACACACAAAAAATAAAAAAATAAAAATAGACTTCTATAAAATTTCTAGATAAAGAATCAAAGCAAATCCCTTTCTTCAACTCATACTTGACTACATGGAGATTTTTAGTGAGGGCATGGTAATACCGAAGCAGGACCACAATTCGGTGCAGCCTGGGGGAGCTAAGTGCTCACTTTCAAGTTAATTAAATTGCTAATTTTGATTCCCAAAGCTTGGGTGTGTGACCAGAGCCCAGCGATGCCCCGAGTGGTCCCCCAACCACAGGCACACCCCAGCCATCTTCCACCCAGCACCAACAGCCTCACTGATGGGCATCTCTGAGGACCTTTTTCTTTAGGGGGAGCTCTAACGTTGTATCACCCAAAACATTTTTATCATATGGGTAGCACTGCAGTCGATAAATGAAGAAATTTTAAAACCGGCTCAAAAACTTGATTCTCTGGTGTTGGTGCCGAGGTTGAGGCTGTCACAAAACCACCCCAGCATGTGCCAAAACTTCCCTCGCTGGCCTGGTTGTGGGGCTGGTAGCTGCTCTGCCACCTCAAGCTCCAGCAGGAGGATCTGGGAAGTCAGCAGGACTCTTTTAAGGATTTCCAAATTTCTAGCCGTCTGGCAGGAATCCCTTCACTGCTCCAGATAAAATCTCAGCAGCGTTTCTTCCCTAAAACCTACTTTTTTCCACGCGGAAAGAAAGAAAACAAAAGGAGCAAACACTCCCCAACAAAAAAATCAGAAAACTTAGGCAGCATTTCCGATTTTTTTCATTAACTCAGCCACCCTGACCGCACCGGGGGCCTAACTCAGCTCACCTCCCCCCCTTCCCTCCCACCCCCCCCAACCCCACTCGCCTCAGGGGGATGCGGTACCTGGCTCCGGCCTCCAGCTGGGCGCAGAGGCCGGGCTCCAGCTGCAGCAGGCAGCACTCCCCGGGGCCGGCTGTCCCCGGCCCGAAGCTGAGGCACTGCGCGGCCGGCAGCAGCTCTGCGGGGCTCAGCTTGGCGCTGCGCAGCGTGGCGTCCACCTCCGCCCGGCTCCGCATGGCGCCGGCTGCGCCCGCCCGCACTCGTTCTCTCGCTGTGGCGGGAGGCGGGAGGCGGGAAGCAGCCGGCGCCCTGAGCCCGCTGGGTGGTTGATGCTGTGGTTGTCGTTGAAAGCGCGTCCGGAGCGATCGGTGGGGCGGGCGGGTCTGAAGGGAAGTCACTCAACCCACCCAATAACTGAGTGGTTGAGATGAAATCTCTCTCTCTGTGCCTATAAAAATGCATAAAATGTCCTATTTTGGCACAGTGTCAGAGGGAAGGCTCGATCCTGCCCCATGGCTCGCTGTCACCCACTCGTGCTCCTTCCCGCATGCGGTGGGGTCTGGTAGTTTGCTGAGGGCAAGCACCCGGTTCTCCCGTGGCCAAGTTGTCCCTCAGGGAAGACCATGGCAATCCAAGGTCAGCTCGTGTAACCCTTGTGATTTGAGCTCCAGCTGGGTTTCATGCTGTGGCACGAAGGAAAACCCTAAAGTGTAAGAAAAAAAAAGGTCAGGAGACAGCTGTTCGCCAACACTGGGAACCAGTACTCGCTGTGGAGCAGCAGAGGCTGACACATCTCCACCTCACCCAGGACCACCTGGTCCTTCTGTGCTGAGTGAGGTGTTACTGCAGGGCATGTTAATGCTGGGCCTGGCAGTGTGCCTCCCCCCTCTGTCACTGTGTCCATTAGCTAACTGACTGCTTTATGGAATCACAGAATGGCCGAGGTTGGCAGGGACCTCTGAAGATCATCTGGTCTGACCCCCCTGCTGAGCAGGGTCACCTGGAGCACATTATGCAGGATGGCATCCAGGCGGGTTTGGGATATCTCCAGAGAAGGAGACCCCACAGCCTCACTGGGCAGCCTGTTCCAGTGCTTTGTCACCCTCCCAGTGAAGAAGTCCCCCTCGTATCCAGCTGGAAATTGTACTCCTTTGTAATCCTTTATACTCCTACATCGCATGTTTCTGCCTGTGGAGCCTCACTGTGCTCAGAATAAGCCTGAATCAAATGACCCAGACAACGGGACAGAGCCAATGGGTTGGGAACCCAGCTGGCAGGTAGCGATGACTGTTACACATGACAGAGTTGGACGCTGTCTGCCTTCAGAAGGTCCCGTGCTTGAGTGATGATAGGTGCAAGCTGGTATGTGTACAGTCTTAATTCAGTTTCATAGAATCACAGAATCACAGCATGGCTTGGGTTGGAAGGGACCTCAAAGATTATCCAGTTCCAACCCCCCTGCCATGGGCAGGGACGCCACCCACTAGGTCAGGTTGCTCAGGGTCTCATCCAACCTGGCCTTGAGCACCTCCAGGAATGGGGCATCCACAACCTCTCTGGGCAGCCTGGTCTGGTGCCTCACCACCCTCAGAGTGAAGAATGTCCTCCAAACCTCTAATCTAAATCTCCTCCATTATATCTTGCTTCAATATAAGTCTGTTCTTACACACCTCTAAGCTAAACCAGAAAATCACTGTTCTATGAAGTAAATGCTCACACAGTTACTACTTAAATAGCTGCTCAGTTAAGTTGGTTTTAATTTTTACCTAAATTTGTGTAATTTTTTCAATTAACTTGCATGCCCATTTCTTCTTCTTTTTACTTTTCACTCTCTGGAATAAAATAATAATAATAATAAAAACAAAAAAAGATTCAAGAGAAATCAAGGAACTGAATCCAATATACAAATGTATGGAGTTTGCATATTTAAATTACAAACATTTTTATTTATTTTTATTTTTTTATGTTTGAACTCCTGAAGTTCATTTCTTGAAACAAAGATGAATCAGTTAATGAATGTGGATTGCAGAGAGAATGAGGAGTCACTGAAGTCAATGTTGCTGTCAATTTATAAGAAAATGCATGTTATGCTAAGGGAGTTCAGTAGGATCCTGAAATTATTTTATAACAGTCCTGTGGGATTATTTACCTGCTCTGGAGTTGCTGCAGTTTAAATGAGTGCTATTTTCAGTTTGAACATATGAGCATGGAACATATGGCCAGATGATCTTGAAGGTCTTTCCCAACCTTAATGATTTTATGATTCTATGATATTACAAGCAGAGGTGAGACTCACCTATAGCAGAATGGAAGAGTTGAAGAAGCTATTAATTCACCTATCATCACTACCTTTACTTTACTGATCACCAGTTCACACCAGTCCCCCACAGTGCACAGCTGAGGCTTTGAGTAACTGCTGTGTGTCTACAGCCAAGAGATACGCCTCTCGTGACAGGTCTCAGTGTAAGAGAGAAGTAGAACTGAAAAGCTGAACAGCCTGCATCCTCAGCTGGGCTGGGGAGGGGAGGTAGGAATGTGTCCTGCCTGTAAGTCAAGTACCAAGCAACATTAGCTTTGGAGTAATTTTTCAATTGACTAATGTTAATGGAAATTAGTGTTAACAGAATCTGGTTGACTAGCATTGACTGAAGTTAGCAAAACATTAAATGGATTGTTGAAGATTTTTACAGTCTTGCCTTTGAAGTTCTTGGCACTGTATAATGTTTTCCAGGGCTGAAACATCAAGGATGTGAACAGCAAAATAAATCAAGGACAGCTGTGACAAAGCGAAGAAAATAAGTTCAAATAACTCCAAAGCTCCACAACTAAAATATAAAACAATGAACTGTGAGACAACATGACATCTGCTATAACACTACACATCACCAGTGTCAGACTAGTCATCAGACACTGCATCGGGAGGATGACTTCCCAGGTGTGATTTCAATTCAAGTGCTTGGGAACTACAATAAAATGTGTGACAAAATTGGGCGACATATTAATGTGGTGTTTAAATGTCAAAGAAAGATGCACACAGTAGAAACTTCTGAGTGACCTTCAAAGTACAACATAGGTAGCTGTGATGATAACAGCCAACACTGGAAAAGCTGGCACAGTGCTGAAGTTGAATACCATAACAAATTATCAGCCTGGTGATAATTACACAATTCGGAGTTACAGTTGCTAGAAATTACTCCACGAGAGGCACTGCTTTATTCAAGCCTCACAAAACTTAAATCAAGGATTTATTTTTTTGGTTGAAATGCCATCTGCAATATTTTAAATTAGTGTGCATGTTACATTTTCGCCCATTAAACAACAGTTTCTCATTGTTTGAAATATCTGTCAGTGGATGCATCCATCATGTTTCAACACAGAAGGTGGTCGTGGGAGCTGGATCTGTAGGTGTGACTGGAGACCCCTGAATGCCATTTCAGCATCTGTCATAAACTTCCTTGAGACATTGGGAGAATAACCATCTACAGTGAGTGCACTACATCTCCTTCTTAGGAAAATAAGAAAAGCAAACAAACAAACAAAAACACACGAAATATAATTGTGCCATTGTATAAATCCATGGTGCACACCTATCTTGAATAAAGCATGTCTTCTGTAAGCCACTGCAGGAGACAAAGAAAAGAGCCTCCTAGTACATCAGAGTTACAGACAGTTTTTCACAGAAAAAGAGATTAAATTGATTAGATCAGTTCAGCTTGACAAATATAGAGAAAGGAGATACAAGACATGTATAAGCAATTAAGAATGCAAATGAGAATGAATGAAAAAAAAATGCTATCTATTCTGTCTCAAATGTAAGAACTGGGGAATACCACTGAAACGAACAAGTTATGGATAATAGGCAAAAAAACCTTTCTATACAACACATCGTGGAACTTGTGGGATGTTGTGAAGGTCAAAATGAGTGTGATTCACAAAAGAGTTGGACAAATTCACAAAGGTTGATTTTTGTGATGCTTGTCCCTACTGACTATGAGATTCTGCTTTTAGCTATGACTTGGGACCCTAAATAAACTCAGACCCCTTGAACCACTCTTCTCTCTCTGTTGGAGTTGGGTATTGAGTTACTTTTACTCTTTTTTTTTTTTTCTTTCCCCATTTTTAATTAATAAATAGCTAAAATGGCAGTGACTTGCATGTTCTATGTTGTAGGCATTGATTAATGTCTATTATCATCTCCCACTAAAACAGTCATAGATGGTGTCAGCCAGCAAAGCATCATGAAACAAGAGAGAAGTCCAAGACTCTAACGGAAAATTTCAGCCAATTAGTAGAGAAACCAGGTAGCTCATTGCTAACTCAGAGAAGCACTTTCTCATCCATCTTAACAAGCCAACAGGGAGATGCAAAACAGTTACATTGAAATTAGGAGAGAACAAACAGATGTAATCGAACCTAAATATTTGTGTAAACCACACAGTGGCCTGGAGTATCTCACTGCCATAAAATTGATTCTGTGCCGGAAACACTGCAGAATAAACAGCCAAGCACAAAGCCAGAGAGCACATGCAGAAATACCTGGGGAGCAAATGCCATCGATACATTTAGAAAATCAGTTTGAGAAGTTCACTGTGTGTAGCTGCAAGAAGCATAAAACCTACATACCCCATGCTTACAAGACAGCTAGCACTCACACACCTCTTTCCTTGCTATCCTATTTCTTCACCAGGCCAGCATAGTCCTATATAATTGCAAACCAAGAGGGTCAGTCATGCCACACTGATATCGTTCATGGTAAGGTGGGGTAAACCTGGGCAGGTTGGTACCCAACCAGCATTCACAGCTTCTCCTCAGTCTTAGCCAGCTAGCGAGGACATTCATAGTTACAGAGAGCATCCTCACAGTGTAAACACCGGTGCAAGGGGTGGCAAGGTGCTGTGATTTCTGCTAACATCAGCATGAAGGAACAGGGCAGATTTTTTCATGAACATATTAATTATAGGGACAGAGTTTAAATCAAGCGTACATGTCATTTACTGCGTAAGTACACCATGAAAGCCTTTTGCTTCATCTATATTTTTTGGCTAGATCTTCAGAGAACATCTGCCACTGCAAAAATTGTCGTTCAGGGTCAACTGCTTGTTGGCAAAATTAAGAGCAATCCTTTTATCGTGTGCCCTCTGAATTTAATCACATAATGAACTCACCTCTAGAAGTGTTTGGAACAGTGTTATCACTGGTATCGAGGAGGTCAGTATACCTCTTTATTTGGCATTCAAAAACAGAAAAGTTGCTGCAAGCAATAACACAAAGTATAATAGATAAATGGAATTAAATGTTTTTTGTTTGTTAGTTTTTTGTTTTGTTTTGTTTTAAATACTGTATAGAGTGTTTTATGGCTAAATTTCAGTCTGGAGACCTTAGTAATAGTGACATAATAAACATAATTCTCTGTCATCTGGCAAGTTATTGTATTGCTTTCCTTCTTGATTAACTGCTATCTGCATAGTAGTAATCTCAGAAAGTGGCTTTTTGCACTTAACGTGTTATTAGTTTTTGCGACACTGCTAGGGCTGAGCATTACAAGTATATCCCAGCAAAATTCCTGCAGACAACAGGTCTGCTACATCTGTATGAGTCTAAAATTAAAAAGGTATATCAAATAATGTAAAAAACATAGTCAGGTGAAATACAGTGTATTATGCAAACTAATAATAAATAAATAAATCAGGAAGATGCATCCAATATTCCATTCATGGAAGAGTATGCACAGAGAAGCACATGGACACAGGAAAATAGCAGTGAAAAACAGCAGGATGGAAATTCAAAAATCAAAGGCTGAGAAGTTTGTTAACATCTTGTTTCATTACTTGGAAGAATTCTTGGAATTTAATCCAATGTAACCTTGGTTCTCATCTACCTTACAACGTTGTACGCAACATGTGGCTGTTTCATACGATAATCCCAACTCTCTAACATCACCGTGTGTGTGGTGTATCTGCTTCTGATGGTCAACTGAATATGTTGGCAGTGAGCTGCAGCACCTGCTGGAGCACTCCTCATCCTCAGTGGCCTCAAGGACCATAATGATATTTTAGCATCACCCTCATACATGTTGAATAATTGAACTTCAGGGAGTAGCCTTCCAAAAACTACCAATTCTGTCATTTTCAGCTTTCTTCCTGGAGCAGGCTATTCTCTTCCCATCCTGTGCCCCAAAATATTTAGGAGACCATCTAGTCCCTAGTCCTTGTTAGTCCCAAACCATCTGCTTGACTGCTTGACAAGAAACTGCAAAAACAAACAAACAAGCAAACAAAAAACCCTGCGGACATCTCTGCAATAAATATTTTATTTGCAAAATTTGAACTATCTGCATTTTTTTTCTTCTGCTGCAAAATGCTAGAGATTGTCATGGGGCTATTTTTTTCATTTGTCATGGGGCTATTTTTTATTTTAATCACTTTGCCAATGAGTAACTGGAATTTTCTTACAGCTCTGTGAGTAACGATTAGCACTGAACATATCACAAGGGATGCCAGTGTCTTGAGATACTGAACAATTTGGCATCATGGGGTAAGCTGTAACTGGGCCAACAGAAGTAACTCTGTTTTTGTTCATCAGATGTGTGGGCCTCCCAGATCTGCAATAACTCTTGACTCAGAAAATAATTTCAGTGCCTATAGAGTGAGGAGGGATCCTTGTCATCTCATCTTCTCCCATTTAGGTGTCGGAAGCTGTGTGACCACTTTTGGCATGGACCTTGCCTAACACGACTGCATTTCCTCAGGAAATTGGTAAGTGGATAATGAGGCTGCTCTCCTCTTGAACTGCTTGAGATGAGATGCTGAGTGAGGCTTGAGCTGAGATACTGACCTTCAAGCCCTCCTTGGAGGGCTAGATGAATCTTCCCCCCAGATTGATTTGAATGTCAGAAATATCAAAGGAATTAAAGAAATGTATTTCTCACCTCCTGTCTCAGCCTGGCTCTGTTGCTACTGTCTTTCTTCCAGCTTCTTCTCCTCTTTTCTTCAAGCCCCACTTCTGCTCTTACTATCCCTCCTCCCCATTCCTTTCCACATCTATTTCCTATCTTTTTTTCTTGTTTCACACCACTTTCCTAGTTGAACATAGCTTGGTGAAGTTTTTGTTTCAGACATAACAACTACAGACTGATTTTCTGATGCTTTTTGCCTTTTTTTTTTTTTTTCCTGCTAAGATGTTGAGAGCAGGACAATGCTCCTACTACAGCTCAGCTTTAGCAATATTGTCAACAGGTCCTGTATTTCAATAGGCTCAAAATTTGTTCTTATGAGAAGACCTTGGTAGGGTTCTGCTTCACCACAGCTGTATCTGTTTGTTCTCCTTCCACCAGTTCCTTTGGTACTGTTTCCCTGATGCAGAGCTGCAGCAAAACTATTTCTTTGTAAACGTTTCTGGTGCTCTGTAGCACCTTAAGTGCCTTCTTTTTAATGCAATAAAGGACTGGTCGTATCTGGTCATTTTGAAATATCTCAGCAAATTGCAGTATCTGATTTATTTTAGAGGCATGCTCTAGTGAGTTTATCTCATTGCTTCAGCGCTCCAAGAGATCAGTAAATACTTTGAGAACACAGGACAAACACTTACTTGCAAGGCACAATTGTAAAAGAATATTAACTTGTCTAGTATTTTACTGGCTTTAGTTTTTTTTTTTTTTATTTTGACTACATTGAGTAGTTATTTCTCTCCAGTTCCCTCTGGAAAGAAATAAATGATGGAGTCAAGGGCATTTGTGTTTGCAATCCTATGCAAATATTGTATTGTATAAAGACTTTTTCCTTTTACAATTGCTATTACCTTCATGTAACAGCCCTTTTCCTTTGTCGAGCATCACTTCACGATTACTTGGGTGGCATTTTCGCAGTTAATTTCCTGAAAGGACCACTGGGTGGCAGAGTGATTATACACATACATGTACCTACTGGAAACGGTTTATTTTGCAGACATCAAGAGAACAGATTTAGGCCTGCCAGAATAGCTGCTGGTGGTGACCAGCCCACAAAAGGCGAGGGCCACCACGGTTTTGTAGCGTTTTGGACATCTCGTGGTAGTGGTGGCATGAGTGCAATGTGCTGTGCCTGTGCCTGAGGCCCACCAACCCGAGCAAGAGCTTCTCTGGCGGACACTCCCCAGCACCAGGCTGTCTGCGTGCTGCACGGCCTTACCTAACGGCAGGATGTGATGTGGTTAACGATGGAGACGGCGCTGAAACCTCTGCTCTGTGGAGTACTGCTCGACAAAGAGTGCTTGTCTTTATTAAATGCCTCACCACTCCGAGGGGGGTAGGAGCCTACCTCGTAGCAGCAGCTGTTTGGCAGCCCATCGGCCTCTCTGCATCTGTCCCAGCCACCAGAAAAATACCTCTACAGATGGGTGCACGCCGCCTGCTTGCAGCCACCACCTCCCCTAATCCCTGCGGTGCCCTCCCTCGGGCAGGGAAGAGCCAGGCTGCCTACCGCAGCATGTGCTCCATCGTGGGCACCCCGGGGATGGCAACAGTTAGCCAACAGCAACTGGGGCTGAGAAACAGAAAAAGGTAGAAAAGGTCTAGTAAGGAGCAATGTCGTAGACTGGATCTCAGCCCTTAGGTGTTGCCTCTCAAGGGAGAAAAAAAACAAAGTGCTTGGGTTCAAGGTTGGTTACAGTGCAGAGTCAAACTGTCGGTTCAGGCCACAGTGGTTTAGGCAAACCTTATTGATCTTGCAGCCAGATATCAGAGCACATCAGCACAGATATAGCTGGGAGACAGCTTAAGAAAGTGTCTCTTACCATTTAGCTAGTAGGTGTTGTCTTCACGCCTGGGATGTGGTTTAGAAGCAA
The DNA here is from genome assembly GCF_963932015.1 of Anas acuta. Taxonomy (NCBI): domain Eukaryota; kingdom Metazoa; phylum Chordata; class Aves; order Anseriformes; family Anatidae; genus Anas; species Anas acuta. The sequence goes on from NC_088980.1 coordinate 144,905,936, forward strand.
GCTTCTTTTCAGCTGTTAGGCACACTTGCCAGCTGAGTCACACCCCTAGCCCGTGCAATAACCTGGATACTGAAAAAGTCTTTGTACTACAGCCTGGGCTACACATGTGACGTAGGCAAAGTGCAGGCTGAGTGAGTTCACAATTACTGTCAGTTAAGTGCAGAATAAAATAAGAGAGAGCAAAACAAAAACAATATAAGAACTAATGGAAATGCATATGAAATATTCAAAGATTTTAGATTTCCACCAGGTGCTTTTTGACAAGGGAATATTCTCGTGATGCTGAAAATTAGAAATTGTTACAAAACGACTAAACATGCAAAATAAGAGAAAATGGAAACAATTCCAGGTCTAACAGATACATACAAGGACTCTAGTGTAAAAAAAACAAATGGCATCACTGAGAGTGTAGAAAACAACTACACGTTGGGTAACAAAAAAAAAAGCTAGTTTAGCAGAGTGTATTATCAACAGAGTTATCGAGTCTGCAGGTCTGACATAGATTTCTCTCTTTCTTTCTTTCCTTTTCTCAAAGCTGTTCATTTGCATAAAATATTTCTCTGTTGACAGGAGCAAGCACTAGAATGTGCATCCATCTCATGGCAGTGCTTTAGCCATGAGCCTGCACTGGGGTCTCACTGTCTTTGGCCCAGTCAGTACTTGCACATTTAACACAAAATTAAAAAACTGAGCAAGGACAGGCTCGGAAAGCCCCTTACAGATCATCTCTGCATATCTCAGGATCAGAATGCCTTTTTCTGTGCACTTCAGCTTATTACTATAACAATTGCACGGTCAGTGACACATGAAATGTAAGAATCTGAACAGATACAAGCCTCACTCAAGTGTGGAAATGTTAGACGGATTGTGATAAAACCCTCCAGTTATCTCACCATGGTGGATTTTGCAGGAACTTGGATGTTATATTAGAAAAAGAGAAGTTTACAACATGCCTTTTTTTTTTTTTTTTTTTTTTTTTTCCTGAAAACTTACTAACTTTTCCTGTGGTTTATCACAAGACTAAAATTAGCTTGGCCAGATGCATTCAGCCCTTTGAATCACACAAGCACTGATTCTTCTGACCAGTTTCTAACAGACAAGTTAAATTGTTCGAACTTGGAGCAGCAAATGAACAGCACTGAATGTAATCTATGCACTGCCAAGAATGGGAAATACTATTGTACGTACCATGAAAAGAGGAGGGCAGGCTGGACAATACCTGGTAGTTCCTCTGGTTTCCCTTGCCAGGCCCCTGGTACTAAGGAAGTTAACCAATTGAAGCACAAAGACAAGTGACTTCTCTTTGCAAATAAGTATGGGAATATAGAAAAAAGCCCCCACACTCATTTTCCAGGAGTGTTGCAAGAGCTATTTAATTAAAAGGTCTACTTAAAGGGCAAAACCCGATTTTGTACGTCTTCCTCAGTAAGAGAGGAACCAAGTATTTTTCAATTTGAGGTTTACATAATACTGGCTCTTACACAAAAGATGTCAGGAAGAAAAAAACAACAAACTGTAAACCAATCGAACAGCTCACCTGCTAATGTCTTTTCTCCTTGAAGAGCTTCAGCATCTTTTGCATGAGATAATCAATGCCTTAATGATTTGTCTGTTATTTTCCTGTTTCAAAAGCTCTAGTCATCCCAGCAAGGAAAAGACAAACAATCTTATGCAAACAATGCTAGAGCAGGAATGAGAAGTGTGTATATGAATATTGGTAAATTTTTAATATGAAGGTCTCGCTTTAAATTAAACTTGCAGAAAAATAATTAGTGGGACTAAAGAATTAGTTTATCGAATCTCAGATTAATTTATCAGGTCAAAAGTTAGGTCACAGATGCAATATTCTTTAAACAGTGTTCTGTATGCAATATTCTTATTTCGCTCTGTAAACATTTATGTTTCACCATTTGTACATTTACTCAATGAGATAAGAAAGTTGATACAAATGACTAGGATGCTTTCTAAAATCAGGACTCGGATACAAAGTCCCTGTTCTACATCATGTCCCGCAGAAAGCCATCGTCTCCTTGTGCAGCCTAGGGCCGTGCTGCCTCCCAGAGAGCCTCAAGTCACTGGAAGACACCTGAGTTTCCCTTGATGCGTGTGGTGCTGACTCTCCACCAGACTTATGCAGGTCTTGTTACCCTTGATATTGTGGAGGGTGACTTTTAAAATGTCCCAGGGCTCCAGCTCAAAGCTTTGCCATGCTCCTGGGTGAGGAACACCTCAGTGTTAGCTTGCTACCTTAACATAACTTAATTCCAGCCGTGCTGAGGTAAAATTCAAGTACATATTCATATCTAAAATAAACAGCGACTCCTGAAATTGTTCCCATGTTTATTAAGAAAATAAAACATAAAAATCAACCTGCTTCCCGGAGGTTACCTCAGAGGGATGTCTCTTGCCCCTGCTCAGCACCTTTGCTGCCAGGATGTCAGACTCAGTGCATGCTGTTGTTTGGTGGCCATTCTGTCCTGGGAGGGAGGCTCGAGACAGTTTAATCTTTTGCTAATCTTATGTTTCTATAGCAGTCTGTACACTAAGAACATACACGCTACAAACATCCAAATGGGTTATTTTATGTAGCTTATTACTGGCCCTTGACTGAACCACGACCCGTTGGGTTTATGTTAGTCAGCCGTTTTGGAGTGACATCAGATTTGGGGTGACTGATGCCTAATCCCTTATTCTTAAGCACACTGTAGCTGTAAGAAGTCTCAGTGTGAACATGTGGAACAAATTACGAAGGGGACATCAGCGCGCAAAGGCAAACGTGGTAGTGTATAACCATTAAATAATTCAGTACAGGAAATTGCACTGACCTGCAAGAATAATCCGAAATGCAAGGAGAGATACACATTTCAGGCTGCAGTTCCACACGCACCCTGAATCAAGCTGGTAGCTTGTCACTGCCTAAGGTCAGATCCTTCCCCTTCTTCCTCTCCTTCTTCCTCCTCTTTTGTTCCTGCTCCCAGCAGCCCAGGCCTACCCTGTCCCTGTGTCACCTCCAGCGCTTTTGGGATCCCACAGCACAGCTCTGCTCGCTAGCTCAGAAGGAGCAATCCACTTTCTGTGACTTTGCTGCCTGTTTAGTGAATTGAACTGCAGCAGAGGTCCTAAAAGTGTGAAAATTAGCCAAAGGCACCAGGCAAGGATGAGCAGGCAGAGCAGAGCAGGTGGCATTTCCCCCTTTTAGAGGTGGAGAGCGGCTCAATCAGCCAAACCCAGCTGATGGAGCCAAGGGCATACGTAGAAATAGTCTGCAATGTACAATAGCATTCTCTTGAAATTTCTTCGCCTCAGTCATGTGATCAAGCGCTTGATAAAAATTACTCTGCAAATTCTTTTTCTTAAAGATAAGGTCAGATGAGATGGTTGTTTCAATTCCCTTTTGTCTCCAGCTCTGTGAATGTGTACTTTATATGTTTTAGATTGAGTGGAGTTAGGGGGAATTTGCAAGTATTCAGATTAAACTGATGTCTTCTGAATTCACAGGACGCAAGTTCAAGCTGTAGTGCTTACAACCCCAAGGTGTCCTCCCTCCCTGGCCCATCCCACAGATGACACAAAGGCAGATTCAGGTTTGCTCCCTTTGCCATCCACAGATCACTGGGGTCTTTCAGAGATGATAAGACGTTCACTGAAATGACGACACGGGGTTGAACCAAAGGTCCATCTGGTCCAGTGCTCATCTCACAAGTGGCTTTAGCAGTTGTTAGGGAACAGCAGAAAAAGCATACATGAAACTTTGCCTAGCTTTCAATTATTTTTAGCACAGAGAATTTCCTGAGCTGGATGGGGCTGCTGTCTGCTTACTAACCCTCTGTACATTTCTTTTCCAAGTACTTGTCCATTTTTTCCTTGACTCCAAGTCTGTTCTTGTATACCCAGAGCCTCCTTTGCTAATAAATGCTCCCAGTCTCCTGGGGGCTGCGCATAGAGCCACCTCCTCCTCTTTGTTTCCAGCCTGATTTGTACCAGGTCCATTTGGTTCCCTCCTAATTTTTGGTTCTGAAACTGTAGCTATGGTCTTGAAATGATGACAGTAATGCTAAGACATGCAATTTTTCCACGTACATGCAGTGTGTGAAGGCGTGCAGGCGGCGAGCGATCCAGGACTTTGGTCCATCCCGGCGTGCTTCATTTATTTATTTTTCTCTCAGAAATGTTGACCGGCGGTGCTCACGACCTGCCACTTGCCTTCCCACCGCCGGGACTGAATTCTGACAGCAAATTCTCCTCAGCCCCCTCAGGGCTTTTCCCCCTCCGCCGCCCGAGGGACAAAGAGGTGAGGCGAGCAGGAGGGGGGGGGAGTCCTGTCAGCACCCCACATGGGGCTAATCCTGGGGGGCTGCATCGCCCCCTGAGGGGCCAAACCGGGCTCGGGGGCTCCCCGTGGGTGTGCTGGCAGCCCCCCGGGCCCGTCCCCTTTGCCGTGGGGACGAAGCCGCGGCTCCCCCGCCGTGTGACAGCCGGGGGGGGACGCTGCTGCCTTTGCGTTTTCTCTCCCCGCCCGTGACACAATAACACGGAAAGCGGGGCGGGCTGGGGGTGTGTGTGTGTGGGGACTGCCGGGGGGGGAGCCAGGCGAGACGGCGACCTGCCTGTCCCCTGCAGGTGGGGACAGGGGGCTGGGGGCTGCGGGGACCCGGCGCTGAAGCCCGGGTGCTGTGCCCTTAGGCCGGCGGCGATGGAGGAGGGCATGAGCAGCATGCAGCAGAAAGCGGCGGAGCTGGAGCACATGGCCGAGGTCCTGCTCACCGGCGAGCAGCTGCGGTAAGAGGCGCCCTCTCCCCTTCCCCGGTGCCGGGGGGAGCGTCCCCAAAAGGGGGGAGACGGGGGAGGTCCGGCAGCCCAGCACCTGCCCTGCTGTCTGCAGGACCCCGGGGGCCGCCCTGTCAGCGGAGGGGCTCGGGGGGCTGCTGCTGGACACCCCCACCTCGGGGTCACCTTCTGCCGGCAGCCCAGCCTGGGAGAAATGGGGAGTGGGGAAAACCCAAATCACGAGTCAAGTGCTGCCGCTGCACTTCTGCGGCGGTCCCGCACCACCCCTGCGTTTCTCCGGTGGTCCCGCACCGTCCCTGTCCCTCTGCGGTGGTCCCGCACCATCCCTGGGCTTCTGCGGTGGTCCCGCGCTGTCCCTGCACCTCTGCAGTGGTCCCACACCACCCCTGCATTTCTCCGGTGGTCCCACACCACCCCTGCTTTTCTCTGGTGGTCCCATAACACCCGTGCCCCACAGGGCTGCTCCCTGCTCCCCCGCTGCCCTGCACCCCAGCGGGTGCAAGGGGATCCCCGCCGGCACCGCCGGCAGCAGCGCTGGGTGCTGCACGCCCGGAGCTGTGCGCAGCACGGAAACTGTTAACAGAAATGCCTGACTCAGTTAATTTGTAATTTCTGTGGTGTGTTTAGTGTGCCATCTGTACCCGTGCACTACGGAGGGGAAAAGAGATGTTCAGCCGTTCGGTTCGCTGGTGCAGCGTCTTGTGATTCAGGAGGAAAAAGCCCGTGGTTATCGTGTGCTGTGTGTGTCACTGGAAAGAGATTGTAAACATATTTTATCAGTAGCTTTTGCTTTGCTTTCCTTTAAATATTTTGCTCAGGTGCCAGACAAACACTGCAAAACGATAGAAACGCTGCTTGATTTGGAAGGTGCCATCCTTGATCCTAGTGCAGATGCTGTTACTGGTGCTGTCCATGGAAAGCACCACGGGCACCTTGTGGTGCACACCAGTGATACCCGTGGCCAGGCAGTAAGCACGTTTGTGGTCTGGCTCCAGTACACACCAGAGCCTGCTCCAAGCTTCCGATTTTTCATCAAAGTAGCTTGAAATGAAACCTTGGGTGAAAGGATGTATCGGCATGCGGGCTCTGCAGGGTGGACTTGGTGCTGAGCTGTTTGTCAAAGTGCCTGGTAAGAATCCCACTGTTTCTAGTTTATCTCACTAAATGCTGACTGCTCGGTTTTAATACAAAAAACCTGCTAGTAAGGTCAGTTTAAGTCCTTCTGTGTTTCTTCTAGTTAAATATAAAAGCAGAAGCTTTGCAATCTTCCCCTAAGGAGAAGACTGAGGAACTGCAACAAATCTGGCTCCTACAATCAGCTCATTAGCATCACAATCAGGGATGTCATTTGTCACCGTATTTATTAAAGTAATAAAACATGGGGCTATTTTTGGGCAGGATAATTGACAGACACAATTATTCCCCGACCCATGAAGTTACCTGTGGCCATTCCTTCAAAAATATGTAGGAAGTCTCCTTGGACTGTGGTTTTGTGAGCAGCTCATCCCACGCACTGCTGCCAAAAGGGGAGATCTGCTCTCCCCCTTTCCCTTTTCCTGCTGCCCACTCCTGGCTCTGCAGTCCCACCTCCCACACATCGCCAGCTCTCATACTTCTCGCACCTTTCCAGGGGAGGATCTGATGTGGCCACCTGGCAGGCAGGCTAGTTTGCTGATCTGATGGCTGCCAACATCCACAGAAGATAGGTGGTGGGCATGTGGAGCCAGGAGGAAGGAGAGGAGGTGGTGGAGAAGGAGCAGGATCTCCCATTCTTGAAGGACCGAGCTGTAGGATGCACCCTAAATCATCTCTCTTCCCCTAGTTCTGGTTCTGTTCCTCTGTTGGGATGCTCTGTACAAAGGGTTGGTTTTCTTCAGTTTTCCAGACAATAAAAGCTGCAAAATATAAGAGAAAACTGGCTAGTATGCAAGTCTTAGCTGACCATGTCTTAAAATCCCCCTTTTTCTGTCCAAAATAAGGCTATAATTGTTAATGGCAAATGAAACCATGGGAGGTTTTCAGGATCAAAGACCGGCTATCTCAGAAGCCTCTGGGGCAGACGAACAGATGCTAGAAAACCAACACGCCCATGCACTCAAGGAAACGTACTGTGCTCTATTCTTAGTGATGCTTGCACGTGCTCGCTAAGCCCTGAGCGGGAGTGATGCGGGGGGACAGGTGATTGCCTGTGCATTTGGGTGAAAGTGCACGCGGGCAAGTGTCCGTGCTGCAAGATGAACACAGCTTGGGAGGAAAAGTGTAAGATGAGACTGCGAGCACGGTGTTGCTTACACAAAACCAAGAAAATATGGGTATTGAAAGCTCTCTTGTAGTAGACCAGACAGCATGTGTCTAAACCTGGATGCTTAGGGTGGCTGCTTGATTAAAATTCCCTACAACGTTCCTATTGCCCCATCCTTGCGTGCTGCCCCATTCCCGTGGCCTGTTTGCTGTGTGTCTGTGCCCCCCTGGCTGGGATCTCTTCATGCAGCGCGGGCTGGAGGCATCGTAGCAGCGCCTGGTGCTGGCATGAGGCTTTCATGCACCAGCTTTGGTCATTAGCTGTTTGTGGGAGATGAGGCCGTGGTGTAAATCCTGGTGGCGTTTTTTATGGGAAAATAAGCTGGACTCGGAGCTCCATGTTAGCTAATATGATAAATTCTAATATCCAGCAGGTTCCTCTGCCTCTACAGGCAGTATCTGGCTAAGCAAATACCTAACCAGCTCTTCCTTTTGGTTAATGGGGACATATTTTTAAAGGCGAGGACTTCTGAAGCTTGGCTCTTGGCAGGCCTTTTAATTGTCGGACAGATGGCTGTGAAACAAAGCTGAAGACTCCCCGATCTCAGCAGTGTTGCACTTCAGGAGGGACCCTCTGGGAGCTTCCACAGACCCAAATCAGTTTTTGTCCCTATTCTGCTGTGCTATTGTGTCCGTATTATGCTGTGTTTTCGAAAACCCTTCAGCTATTCAGTGGTGAGCTCATTCTTTAGAGGATGGCTGTGATGAAGATGTCCTCCAGAGGTTACAAGTGACCCGTACGAACCTCTACCCTGCAGAAACTTGTGCTCAGGAGGAGCATGGGGCTTGGAAGCCTCCACCCTACTGAGTCCCTGCCTTCAGACACCTGCCCAAGTGCAACCCCAGGGGGTGAACGTCCTGGAGATTCCCGATGGGTGTGCACTAAGGGAAGTGTCACAGCCCTGGTACTTTGGCTGGTCACAGGCGTGTAACAGCTGGGACGTACAGCGGCACTACTGAAGTCAGGAGGAATTTTATCTGAAGCAGGGCAATTCCCCGTTCGTTTCCCTCCCAGCAGAAGGCAACACGCTGTGCCCACTCCAGCACTGGTCGGCGGAAGGATTGAAGTCTCGCTGTTGGAGTTTGGGCATTAACTTGGTTACAGCTGGCAACCAAGAGCAGTTTCAACAGGCATGTTTTGATATACTTGCTGGCTGCCTGTCTTACAAGTCAGGGTTTTCTGATATCTCACTCATCTGCTAATTGCTTCTCGATGCCAGATTGTCACTGAAATCTGTTATGTCTTCCAAGAGTCCCTCGTTTCTCACAGAAAATGTGCCTAGTCATCCAGGGCGTCTTCAGGCTTCGGTTGACCAAACAGCACTATTAAAAGGGCACTTGTTTTTTATTTCTATCTATTTATTTAATTACTTATGTGTACCAGAAATTGCTGTTGGATGTATGGTGCAGGTCACAGAAGTAGGTTTAACTTCAATGACATTTAATGTTTCTTCTCTGCAGATTTTTGGATACCAGCCTGTATGAGAAGCAGCACCTTTCCCAATTCACACTTCTGTTAAGTGCTTTAGTAAATAATTAGGAAACTTTTAAAAAGAGCCAATGACTTCCTGCAAGTAAGACTTATAGTCTCTCATCTCCTTTGCTTTTGGTTAGGGAAGTGTACAGTATGCTCGGTATGCTTTAAAATCTTTTCTTCTTACATTCTTCCTGGAAAGACAAAATGTAAGATAACGGTTTAACAGAAACTTGTTTGCCTTATTATCAGAATTTATATAGGACTTCCATTTTACAGAAGAGGTTTTATGTGGTGAAGAGCTGTAGGTTTTGAAGCTGAGAAAAGCCAGAACCAGTTTTCACTGGTGTTCCAAGGGTCCCACTTCAGGAATATTATCGCTTTAAGAAAACTTCTTAATAAATCGGAGCGCATGACTTTCACAGTCATTAACTTCTCCAGTATGATAGCGCCTACAGGTCCATAAATTTTTTTCTTATTCTGAGCAGTAAATAGTCAACCTTTTTCACTCCAGAAGGGTTCAAAAGTTCATTGGCATTCAAAGATGCAAAACACCCATGGTGCATAGCAGTAAGAGAAATGCAGTCAAGAGAACCATGCCTTTAATGTATTGCTATAACACAGAAGTTAATCGTATCAGTATTAATCATATAACTACACATTTTGTTTAATGCTGTCACTATGCTTGAAACTACATGTATATCAACATCGTAGTGATGCATATCTGCAACTGTGTGGTCTTGTGCACTAAAAGGAACGTGAGGATTTAAGATGCAGAATTGCCTAGAGGTCACTTCCTCTGCAGTCAGGTCCAGACCAGTCTTCAGATATTAAACAAACTTATATGGTATTTTTAGACAGAATTCATTAAGATTAGATTCTGTGATCTGCCTAAGCCAATCCAATATTGTATGTGCTTTTCTCCCACCTGCACCATGTTCCTGCAGCTACCTTAGCTCTCCACCGGTAGCTGCATTTCCATTAGCAAAGAGCTTAATGATTGGCCTCAAAACTAACCCTAACAAAATATTTCTCATTTGTCTCACTTGAGAAGGCTCATGTCTGCTGACTTGAGGGCAGATAGGACACAGGAGGTTATATCATCAGATCTTTGTGGAATGAAGTGCTTCAAAGCTTTCTGCCCAAATAATTTCACCTTCATTAATTTGTTTTCCAAAAATCAAGCAAGCAAAAAATTGGCAGTCTTCTCTGTGAAATTCCACCAGAGCAATATGCTGAAAGAAAAGGTTTCAAAGTGAAGGTCAGGAAGGTCGTGAAATTAAGTGCTTTGACACCAAGAAGTTTCCTGCTATCTCTGTGCTATCACAACACTTTTAATTATGCGTTTTGCCCAATGTAAATTAATTGTAATTTTTTAAACAGCATGATATTTTTCAAATGGATATGTTTGTTTGTTTTTCTAGAATCTTTGATACCTGAAGCACCTTCTCCTGTCTTCGAAATGTTGCCAATTTGTACTAATTTTTATGATATCAGGCCCACTATATATATATATATATATATATATATGGGGATATAAGGAATTTTAATCAAGCATGTGTGCATGCTTATATATGCATGTATATATATACATATATCATATATTTATATGCATATGGTTCAAGTGCCAGGAATCTCCATTTCTCGTAAAAAAATTCTCCAGTAAAATTTTTGGTTATTCAGCATTTCTGGAAATCCAGGCATAAGGCTTCCGTTTGCTCAGGTCTTTCCCTTAAGCTCTGTTGCTAATTGAGCCACTCCAGTCAGCAGCTCTCCTGGAGCACAGAGTTAAAGCAGTTAACGATGCATGTGCAAACAGCGATCTCTTGCTCTATGTCCACAGTAAGGCGGATGTTGTAAGAGTGGCTGCTGCTGTATATTTGATGTATTCCATTCCAGGGGGAGTGAATCATTAACTTTTGTCTCAGGTTAGCAGAGATTAGCAGGCAAGCCAAGGGTACTGTATTTGAACCATGTGCAAGAGCGGGTTTTATTTATTTTAGATTAGAGGAGCTGCCTATGAACAGGTGAAGGAAACTGCGCTGATATTGATGCAGGGAGGGCAGGATTAATATGCCCCAGGCAACCTGGCTTTGCCATATCCTGCACTTATTACACAACCCCTGCTCCTGTGGGGGCAGTGGCCATAGCCTGGCAACGTGACAGAGAAATGCTCCTATCACTTGGTGTTATTATTTACTATTTGTGTAGTGATAGCGCCTAGGAATTCAAGCTATTTATCAAGTCCCTGCAGGGGCAGGCACTGTGTGCTCTGAGGAAAGATAAAGCCCTTGCGACACAAATCTTGGCCACAGCTGGTTGGCAGTTTCTTGCAGCAGACATGGAACCCACGAGTGACATTCCCAAAGTGCAAAGAAAAATAACCTCTGGGGATGCAGAGGCTACACAGTGTGTGCTGGGATGGGATGGCAGGGAGCTCTGGGCATGGTGTTCAGGAAAGGACACACTCGTTTCCCCTCCAAAGTCCCACTGCAGGGTGAGAGCCCAGGCTGAAGCCAGGAGGGAGGTCAGCCAGCTTTCCCTCATGGAGAACTGGACAAGGAGCAGGCAGAAACCTGTGCATCTCGAGTTAACTGAGAGGTATTTCTTTTATCTGTAGCTGCCAGGATTTTTTGAATTGTAAGCATTTTTGAATTTCCGTGCCTTCTTTGATGTAAAATTAAAGAACTTGAAGGGTGCTGTCACAGCAGCAAAAGTTACCTTCTTCACAGTCCAGCTGAGATCCTGGCATTGGCTTCTGTATCCCCATAGCCAAGCATCCAGGCACTGGCCTGGGTGGTACCAAAAGGTTAGGGTCTGCTCTGAGAAACTGATAGTCCCTTCTAAAAAGCAAGACCCTTCTTGCCACTTTTTTTTTTTTTTTTTAAATATTTGTAACCCTTGTATTGTGGTTAGCTCTTTTTGCCTCCTTCTTCCTGGCATCACATGTTTGCGTGAGCACTTTTGCTGACTAGAAGATAATTTTTTTCTGTGTTGAAGGCAAGGCTTGAATACAGGGCTTGAATACTCAAACTTTTGTGGGGAGAGGTTAAACTGATGAAGAGCTGGCAAAGGGAATGAAAGTTGTCGTAAGAAAAAAAATGAGAAATAAGCAGGTTTGGTATTTGTACCTGGGTTTAAAGAAGAATACTCTCCATAAAAATGCCACAGAAAACAAAGTACAGAAACGATCTCAAGAGAAACTGCACTGAGGTGCTAAAATAATGACAGGAGCTACAAAGCTGGAGATCTCAGCAGAACCACGGGCATTCACTGGGTGAAGCTCACACTTCATGGTAGCCATGGCTTTTCTTCCTTAACCAAGAGCAGGACATCTAAACCACATATTTTAAGTAATTTTAATGTGTTAACCACTGGATTTAAATACAGCTTAAACCTGTTCAGGCAAAATGTCACAAGGATCCTTACTTACTTAAGACTATTAGTACCACAAAGATAATGGTGAGACAGTTTTATGAAGGCAGTTTGCCTCAGCCAGCCAGCAGAAGGACAGCTGAGAAGGAATTTTTAATCAATTTTGTAAATATCAACATTTTTTTTATTTTTTTTTGTAATGGTTTGGGGATTTGACCTTTGCCTTACATTTTTTCTTGTGGCCTTAAGGAGAAATGACTGCATTGTGAATATGCCTTTGTTCCTTGCAGCAGGAAGAATAACAATGATTTTTGGGTTAAAGAAAGCTAGAATATTTAAACCTGCACTGCCAGGAGAGTGCTCTACACTGGGAGTGGAAGTATAATATAACATATAGTGGAAGTGTATTTAGGGGCAATGGATCAAAATGTATCGCAGGAAGCTCCTCACCAACATGCAAAAGAGCTTCTTCACGGTGAGGGTGACGGAGCACTGGGACAGGCTGCCCAGGGAGGTTGTGGAGTCTCCTTCTCTGGAGATATTCAAGGCCTGTCTGGATGCCTACCTGGGCAGCCTGCTCTGAGGAACCTGCTCTGGCAGGGGCGTTGGACCTGATAATCTCTGGAGGTCCCTTCCAACCCCTACAGTTCTGTGATTCTGTGATAACAATGTACAGCTGTGCGCCTTTGTTTTTGGAAAATGCTGATGCGTAGAGAGAATAAGTTGCATGGGAGCTGAAAGAAAGGGACAAGATAACCCACAGGCTCACTCGGGCTCTGGCGAAACCTGTGAGGTCAGAGGAGCCTCCTCAGGCAGCAGTAATCTCATCTCTCCTACTACTGACATCTATTTTTTCATTCCTTAGCTAGGCCCTGCTTCATGGTACAGCTCTGCAGCTACAGATGTGGAGAGAGGCAAATAATGAAGGCTAAAATTTCAAGCTGGTATTGCCAACGAAAGCAGGGGTCCCCTCTATCTTATTTCTTTCTGCCTGCTGGTTCCCTGCTTGGTGCTTCCCTTCCTTTGGCTTAAGCATATCTGAACCAACACCACAGGGTGGCCTGCACCGAGGCAGTGATCAGCAGGGCTTTCTGATGGGTGATATTTCAGTTGGGTCAGTTTTACAAACCGATTTACCACATGACCACAAAAAAAGCCCTTTCTGGAGAAGTATGGGCGGAGGAACAGGCTTACACCATTTCACCCTGCTACGGTTTAAGGCTGTGGTTTTCTGATACAGCAGATCCAACTGCAGGCCGCTGCTGCCCTGCTCTTAGCGCTTCCCTTGCACTTCTCGCTGACGTTCACGGGATCAGAAGTTCAGGGAACTGCATCAGCTGAAGCCAGGGGAGAAAAGTTTAACTCTCTTAACAGGCCCGGCCTGTGGTCAGGCCGGTGCCCATGAGGGAGCCAGACAGAAATGCCTGGTCAGGGACGTGTGGCACAGGGCAGCAGCCGCTGCTGGTTTGCTTGGCCACCCTCTCAGTGCCTAATTTTCCTACACACAACGTGGGTCAGATATTTGCTTGATTCCCACCTCAAAACTCCCAACACCAATAGAAGACTGTAAAAATAAGGTTGGGTTTAAAGCCTGATGCATGTGTTACAGGGTAGGCCCAGCAACTACCTGTTTATTTCTTGTTCAAGGTTTTTACCTTTCCTTCTGTGCTCCTGTCAGGGTGTAGTGCACGAATAGTGGCAAACACTGATATGTGCATTTCATACATTTTGAAATTTGGGCAGTGCAGTTTATATGGCCAGAACACCACAGTGCTACCTCTGACAGTGCTGCTGCAGAGTGCGACCTCCATCTTAATTACCAGCCCTGTAATTTTACAGTCTTCATCGTTTGTTTCTTATGAGTGCCTCAATCCAGTAAGTGCATTCAGATCTCAAAGGTGCATTTACAAATAATTAAAAAATATGCCTGATTGTGCTTGCTAATTCAGAGCAAACGTGGAAGCTGTTTTTTGCATAGTGAGGCCGTAATTCTTCATTTCCTTGCAGCAGCGTGGGTGATTACATGGGGTACCACAGCTATGGCACAGGGATTTGCAGGCAGAGGAGAGCTTTCTGGCTTACATGGAGCACCAGGGGCTATCAGTCATGCTGTGGATCCTACAGCAGCATTTGCTCGTGTGTCTGGCTGCTGAAGCAGAAAAGGGCAGGGGAGCTGTGCTCCTGCTTTAGTGCTTATCTCACCCCATGGTGAGCAGTCTGGGGAGCTCAGCCAGGTTACAGTGGTGTCACGCTAATGCCAATGACAGTGCAAGGAGAAAGCTGGCCTGTGGCCAGGGGTGAGGAGCTCCAAAAACCCCACAGTCCAATAGACTTCTCATGGGGTTGCACCAAGATACAGCTGTGTCAGATCAGGGGATCCTTTTCACCCTTTTTGTCTTTTGTTCCCCAGTTATCTGTCTTCTGTTTACCTTGTGCCATCTCCAGAACTCATCAAACCTCTCCCTGAGTGCATTTAACTTAATGGTTTGGCAGAAAAGTGACTGAACAAGGAACAAAGATTGTTTCCTGCCGGGTTAGTGAGTTGAAATGATTTACAGAGAGAGCCCGAGCCAGCACAAGGGAGAGATAGGGACTGTACAATGATGATAAATGGAGGAGAAAGAAAGAGCAAAGAGGAAGAAAAAAGGGGAATAAGGCCTTCTCCTTCTGGTGGCAGAGATGTTAGATGTATCCATCTGCCTGTTAGAGCAAAGCTTCAGTTCTGGGCCCAGAGCTGGGATGCTGCTCTGGTAGGACTGGGAGCCCATGGTACACTCCCATGGATTATGGGGCATAACGAGCTTGCATCCTACCAGCCTGAGAGGCTGCACAGAGCTTTCATTTCTAAAAGAACCTGGAGATGTACCTGAAATCACAGTGGGACTGTATTTTCGTATCTTTATACTGACAAAAGAAAAACAACAACTGTGCAGTTCCTGGTAGTAGCCCCCTCTTACAATTAAAACTTAATATACTTCAAGACTGTGTAGTCTCAGGTTCTTTAGCTGTTTTGTCAGAACTTTTGTTGGACATGAGAGATTTCATACCTGATCCACATACTTCAGACATAAGCCTGCAGCTGACAGACATCCCCTGGGCATGATATGCTGCTGGTTGGATGGACAATGTACCTTTTGGCCTGTCTCATCAGTGGGCTGCCCAAAGTCATGTTGCTGGTTTTCAGTAGTACAAAGAATAAAGAACCCTTTTATAGGGGGGGTCCCCAAGATCACATCCCAGAGCATTGCAAGGCACTATGCAGCAGATGGAAAGATGGCCTTGCTCCCAAATTCTCTATAGTCCAAGTGTAAAACAAAGAGATAGCAAATGAATACAGGCCCAGAAGACAACATGATTGTTTTGAATCAGTGCTGGTCATTGTGACAGAACTGCAGCTTCGGCACACCACCTGCTTAGTTGTCAAGGTTTTTGGTGGAGATGACAGCAGTGCTGGGCAGGATTTGTGGGAATTCATCCAGATAGCTCTGTGGATGGTTGGGTGAGTGTATTGAGGCAACAGGCACAAAGCTGCTTGGTTGAAGGTTTAAAACGTAGTGGCAAAGCTGGAGCTAGATGGCCAGCGAGAGCAAAAGCCAACAGTGCCTGAGAGATGATGATAGCAAAGGTGGAAGCTTGAAAGTGAAGATAAGCACAGTAATATAATGTCTGATGTGACAGAAGAGGAGGAGGAGGCAGTGCAAGGAATCAGGGAAATGGGCAATGTGATTGAGATGAAGAGCTGAGGAAATTATCTTTCCAAGGGCATTCCAGCCAGATAAGAGCCAGACAAGACAATATTTGTCAAGGGCAGAGCACAGAACAAGCCTTGAGGTATAAGATAATAGGGAAGGAGAACTTGGAAGAGAATTTGAACTTTCTGGGGGAGAGTTGTAGCTGTCTTAGAGGTGCATTGCAGGAGAAATCTGCAGAGACCAAAGTTCTTCTGCTTGTAAGCAGGACTAACACTATCATATTTATCTTTTATGGATCTTATAAAATCTACTTGGCTTGGGGAGATTCTCCCATCCTCAGTAGCACAGCTGCCATCTAGCACAGAGGTCTTTCACCTTAAGTCGTTGGGTTCTCTGTTTGTTCATTTCAATGCTTCTCTTGCTAAGAGCTGCTGCCAAAACTGGTATATTGCCATAATGTTCCCATTATTTTTCAGCTGAATTGTTGTACAATCTGCTGGCTCTGTGTTTGCACCACTTTCTTGCATATTGGGCCAAATGCGTTTATTGGCAGCAGTTAAAAGAAGCCTTCCTCTGTCGGATCTGTTGGTCTTCACATTGTTACCCGTGTCTTCAAAGCACTGGGGCTGCTTACAGCAGGCCTGCGTATTCCTTTGTGTTTTCACAAGCCGTTCTCAGCCCTGATGTAGCAGGCAAACCAAACGCGAGGCATAATTACAACATGGTTCATAAAAACAATGATTTTTAATTTAATTCAAATGAGTGCTGTGAGAATATTCACAGGAAGCTGACGTTGTGAGAGCTTGTCTGAGGAAAGAGAGTCCAACACTTACGCAGATCCACTTCGGGAAGGGAATCTGACAGCACGTGGCCAAAACATCACTCAACGTTAGGATCGCAAATAAAGGAAATGACTTCTGAAAAGATACTAGCAAAGCATTATTTATAGTGCCGATTGTCTGCAGGAGAACAATTTCCTTTCCTTTCTTGCAGAAAAGATCCTTCTCTTGATAATCACACATCCTTTTCTGCAGAAGTGTAAAATTGTATAGCTTAGAAATCACAGTGATATAATAGAAAGCTGTTAATTGTTTCCTGATGCTCAGGAGGTAATTAACTTATACTTTCCTCTAGCTGAAATTAATCTATTTTTAGTAGGATGTGGAAAGTGTAATTCCTTGCTTAAATTGCTATTTTGGTGCTTGGTCAGCAGAAACAGAGCAAGACTGTGTTGTGAAGAAGCTAAAAGTGCCATTATGATGCATGAATTCCAAAAGAAATTGTGCAAATACAATTTGGAGAATTAATTTGGGGCTTACTGCTGGCTTCACCTATGTAAATAAGCAAATGTAGGAAGGACAGGGAGAGTCTACCTCAAGGTGCACAGGGATAGGACAAGAGGCAGTGAGCCCAATTTGCATAGGAATGTTTAATTAGACAACTGGAAAAAAATAATCACTGTGAGGATAAGTCAAAAAATGGAATAGGGGCCTGGAGAAGCTCTGGAGTCTCCATTTTTAGAGATATTCAAGTCTTGACTCAACTTGTGACTTGACCTAAGATTTACACTTAAGTTATTTAAGTAACCAGATGACCTCCAGACCTCCCTTCCAACCTGAATTATTCTCTGTTTCGTGAAGACGTGGTGTCATGTCATACAGTTTTAGCTGTGGTGACTGATACTATCAAGATTTTGTTACTGGCTGATAACCAGTGGTTATTATCCACTCAGTTGTACTGGTGGGAGGGCTTGTGAGAATAATTCCTAACCTTCTTCAGTGCAACATCAGCTAGGTTGGTTTGTACAACTGCTGTGGTGGTTGACAGTACCACTTCTTTCTGCATGCCCAGCTTTTCAGGCGAATTTAAGGACCTATATTACGAAATATACCTATTTCCAAATGGATTGCCAAGAACCTTTGAAATCTGTTGATTTCCAAAACTGGATTTTAATGATGAATGTGAAGGTGAGAAAGTGGTTCCATTGACCATGCTGTCTTACGTCAGACCAGGACTTTTTCCTCAGATCATGTGAGATTCATGAGGGGCCAACATTGTAACTCATGCCACTGCCAAGAGAGCTTTCTGAAGTGAATACGAAGAATATATGAAGAATTTGGGATTAGAAACTAGGATTAGAAACAAAATACATGTACTTAGGCTGTACTGAGGTTTTATATCAGTGCTCAAAGGATGAGAATAGAGAAAAGAATGGGGGTTGTGTACGAAGTAATACATGCTGGAAGGCTGGTCGATCACTTCAGTGCCAGAAATCACTCTGGCTATGTCATGTTGGCATTACAAGTGGAACAGTAATGCCAGGGCAAACCACCTGCTCCTCCTTTCTCACTGCCTGCATGGTGATAAGACAAGTAGATAGAGTGCTCTCAGGTCATCTCACATAGACTCGGTGCACAAAGTGCTCAGTTTGGCTGTTTATTTGTGTGCATAAATAGATCCCAATCTTTCCACAGTCCCATGGCTCCAGCTTTGCATGTGGAAAATAGAATTACAATCACTGTAAGGGAAGGAGGGAGGGTACTAGAGCTGTTAACACTTTCTTCCCTTGGAGAGGCATGTCTCATCTGATAATCTATTTGGAGGGTGAAGAGATGTATTCCTTTGCCCTTATAGATGTGGTGAAGGGTATACTAATAGATCAGTCGTGCACTATCATTATCCTGATTTTATTATTTTTTTTTTAATAATTACATTAAACATGCACAAAGCAATGAGATGTGATGCTTTCTCTTTGTACTGTTTTACTGTTTTGCTTTATCACAATGCTGCAAGGCCTGGATCCTTCAAAATATTTCGTAATGGGGGGAAATCCAGTTATTTTGGCTTTCTATAAAGTAGTGGTTTTTCCAAATGCTATCCTGTGGGCCTACTCTAATGAATCAGACAGTGGTGTTTGCAAGATAATTGCTTGCATTCACTCTATTTGGCTGCAGAGGGGCTAGAGCTGCTCCAAACTAATATATTAAGAACTGCATACGATTTTTTTCTCTTTTGTTAAATCTGTAAATCAACACCAGCTGAAACAGTGTATTCTACATAATTTCTCATGAAATATGTTTGTGCTTCATGTTGCTTCCTTTTCTGATGAATATGGAACATCTGAGTTTGTACGAGGCCAGGAACAGCAGTACTCTGGGGAAACACATTGCTGGAGCAAAGGAGGAAGAAAAGGGGATTGCGTAAACTGTTCAGGAGAAACACAATAAATATGGAAAGAAAAATTTCCTTAAACATATAGTGGCTGGGGAAGACATCCAGTGGACTGGTATTGTGACATTTTGTTGCAGTCTGAAGGCTGTACACAGCACATCTTTCCAGGCAAAAAATTATTATTTCACCTCAGAAAATGATAGACCTGTGGAACCCCCCCCAGAGGGGTGTTGGCCACCTGATCAGTGATTTCATGTTTTCAGTGCCCACAAACCTTTTGCAGTTTCAGCAGTTCATATATGCACAGTCTACGTACATATGGACCAAAATCCTGTATTATTCTGCATTCAGAAAGCCCATTGTAATTACATTCAAATGAAGACCTAATTGGCAGTGTTTGTGGTGTGCTTTAATAGCCAGGATGAGGAAAGGACTAAACCATGGCAGGCTTGTTGGCATGCCTCCTTGTGTTGGGGTGGCTGTGGTGAGAGGTGCCCATGGCCTACCTGCCCCGCTGTGGTTGTGCCTACCATCAGAGGAGGAACCATACCCTGGCTCCCCGCAGATCCTGCCTTTCTTCAGGACAGGAGATGCCAGTGCTTTTCATGAATAAATGAACTGGTTTTAGGAGTAACACACAGCACTGGACCATTTATGCTGATGAGAGGCGAATACCTGAGTCTGCATGAAGGCACAGTGCAGGCCTTGGCTTCTTGCCTGCTCTTCTCATGTTGCCCATGTGAAGCCTGTCCAGAACGATCAGCATGTCTTCTGGATTCACATTCAGGCCTGACCCAGAGTCTTGAAAATGAGGAGACATTTATTCTCAGAGAGAGCAGTCAGGCACTGGGACGGGTTGCCCAGGGAGGTGGTGGAGTCCCCGTCCCTGGGGGTGTTCAAGGAGAGGCTGGACATGGTGCTTGGGGACATGGGTTAGTGGGTGACATTGGTGGTAAGGAGATGGTTGGCCCAGATGATATTGGAGGTCTTTTCCAACCCTAACGATGCTGTGATTCTATAAACATGACCATATTGTTGTAATCTAATCTTACCAGCTTTCAGCTATGGCTGATCTCGTATGTAAAGCCAGTGCTGTGATGTGGTGAATAAGGATCAGGATGCACATTCTGAGCTATTAAAGCAATAATAAGTCACGGCTTGAATTTACTGTCAGAGCACATAAATACCTGTTCACCAAGCTTTCTGCATGTGTGTAGAGATAATTTTACCTAGAATGAGAAGTGGCAAACACATGGTCCAGCAATGGGAGCAGGACGTTCAGTGGAGCAAGCAGGATTTCTCTGGGCTCCTTATTTATTTATTATTTTAAAGGAAAAAAATTCATTTCATTTTAAGAACAGGGGAAAAACGCTTCTGTAATATTTATCTTTTCAAAGCTCGTCTACTTGTGAACATTTAACAAGGCTTAATCAAACATGACAAGTTCCTTGATAGCAGACTGACAGAAGGAACTGTTCGTGGAGTGGTTATGCAGCAGCTGTGTATCTTTTCATATCATATATCAGATGCAGAAAACCGCTGAGCTCAACCAAAGAAACCATTCCCGGGATTTTTGTAAAAGTGAAATCCTTTGAATATAATTAGTCTTTAAATGTGTTTTTATTGATACATTTTCCTTAGTGATGAAGTTCTTCGTTAGCGTGCCAGAATTTAAGGATGAGTAACTGCACGCCATTGGCTAATCCCCTTAAATTCCTGTAACATAATTGTTCACGTTACATGTCTGTATGGCCTAGACAATGTAATGGATTTACAGCAGATAGGATCTTTTTTTATAATTAAAACATTTGTGGCAGAGGGTGATCGTTTCTCTGTTTAAAAAATAGATGCAGTAATGTTATATTGCTGAATTGTTGAGTAAAATCATTGTTGCCATTTGGCAGAGATGCATTTGGAACTAATTTAATGTACTCTGGAGCAATCGATAGTTTTCCGAAACATTTTTCATTTTTCTCTGGAGAAGGAGATTCATTTCTTCTTCATTTGTCACTTCCTATTGAGCCTTAGTGGATGTTACAGGTTTCTCTTTAAGAAGAGCATATATAAATGAGCAGAATGTTAATTAGGATTATACTGCTTTGTTGCCTCCAGCTGGCAGTGAAGGTCATACTGGCTTATATTTTACACTTAAAGCAATGTTTTTCTTAAGCAAACATGACAACTTAAGGGAACTGAAAAAGGCTGTAACATGAGTCTACTTAGGCTTCTGTCACGTTTTGATTTATTTATGTTAATAATTGCATACTTTATATTATTTCAGTAAATAAATTAAAATAAAAAATCATATGCCACTATATAAAATGAGACAAATTCCAGACTTAAATAGAGCCGGGTGAGAATGGCTGTACAGCCAGGCAGTTTGTGGTAGCTTCTCGAGATCTCAGATGAGGGCTGGGAAGATCCTGCAAACTAGAAAAGATTTGGGCCTCAGTGGGATGAGTGGGTGTTGTACGTGGAGACAGGAAAGCCAACAAAGACTTTATCCAAATGTAGGTTTGGGCTGGCAGAGTGATCCTCTGCCGTGGCTGTTCCTCCTGGCTTCTGTGCTTTGATTGAGCAAGGGTGCAGACCTGACCCCTGGCCTGTATATGTGCTGCTGGCCAACTGATGGGATTTTCTCACAGCAGACACCATTTTTTGAGACAGCTGTTTGTCACTAAGCTTGTAGGATTTCCCTCAGATGTTGTTGGAAGACATGCAATGAGTTTGGTGCTGACTATAAACTAGTGATGGGCCAGTTTAACACCTGCCCTCCAGTCAGCCACATAAGGACCGGTGTATATTTGCACAGTAAAAATGAAAACCAAGTAGTACTGTGCTCCAAAAACAAGAAAACATGATCACAGATGTGGACGCTTCTTGTCATACTGACAGCTCGTGTGCTTTGGCAAGCGGATGAAGAACGGCAGGTGTCACAGATTTATGGGGAAGCTCCCAAGCAAAACCCTCAAACATAACCTGTTTATTCTTTAAGAACAATAAAGAACATTTTTTGTGAGTCATGTGTGATTACATACCTCAAAATATGCATTTCACAGAATCACAGAAAGACCAAGGTTGGCAGGGACCTCTGAAGATCATCTGGTCTGACCCCCCTGCTGAGCAGGGTCACCTAGAGCACATTGTGCAGGATGGCATCCAGGCGGGTTTGGGATATCTCCAGAGAAGGAGACCCCACAAGCTCTCTGGGCAGCCTGTCCCAGTGCTCTGTCACCTCACACTAAAGAAGTGCCCCCTCATATTGAGCCAGAACTTCCTGTGCTTTACATTCACATATATGGATTCCTTAGTCTATTGAATAATGCTGCATTCACATCATTGCGCATCCCCAAGAATGGAATTAAGATGACGTGATGCCTTATTATCATCTGACTTTGCAGTTACCTTACAGGGCTTGGTGTCGATAGAGCCTATCTCCCCCACTGTCTCACAGATACTTCCCTGATGCACAAATACTCTTGGACCCTCCTGCATACACACTTCACATTACACACTTCGAAATTAATGTGCTACAAGGCTAATTGCATCTATCAGCCCATTAAGCAAAACCACATGCCCTTTCTTATGTGAAAGCCAGACCTCTGTGATGGTATACCCTTGTCTCTCCTGGAAACTAATAAAAATGTTAGCAAGCCCTTTTAAGATGGTTTCTGTCTGCATAATCACTTCTGCTTAATTTAAACAAGGCAAGATTTTATTTGTATTTTTATTTTTTTCAGCTGAAATAGGGCTTTGAAACGTTGGTGAACCCTGGTATAGTGCATTCGAAAGCCAGCCTCTGATATTCTTTCTACCCATAGTGTTCCTAAGGTTGTTTACAGAAATCAGGGTAAGTCCTGTAATTATAAAATGCAGGAAGGTCTTCTGCAGACTGCTACAATACAGAAGCCTTTAATGTATTTATCACACTTCTCTAAAAGTTAGGTGAGTTCTTGCGTCAAGTAACAAACTGAAAATCTTGCTCAAAAACTTTGTCTAGTTTTAATCTTAACATCCCTCAACATCAGTTAAGTATTTTTTCTTGCCCTTGGCTTTTAACTGACCTGAAAGATTATAGGCACAGTTATGTTCCTCTTACTCTTTGTTTAGGTAAGGCTAGACTCCCAGGCCAGTGTGTTTTTTTTTTTTTTTTTCCCAGCTTCTGAGACTTGTTCATCTTTTCTCATACCAGCACAGCACTGCTTCACTGTGTCTCTTTGGACTTATCATTCTTAAATGAGGATGGCACAAATGATACACAGTGCTTAGATGGTTTCTTGCAGTATCACGTACGTGTACGGTGACAGGAACAGCTTCCCATTATTCCTGGAAACATCTCAGTTACTACAACCTATGAATGCCTTGGTTTTTGCATGGTCTTAGAGCATCGATAGCTTGTATTTGGTGGTAGTTCATCCACTGCATACTCAACTGATTCTTATTCTGTCTTGCCTTCAGCTTCCAAGTTGACAGTTTTCAGCTGAACTTTTTGCTGTTAGTTCATGACCTTGCATTTTATAGTCTTACCTGTACCTGCGCTTAATTTCTTGCACCATGACGGTCATCCAGTTGCATTTTAATCACTTTTGGGTGATCCACTCAAATGAATGTAAACACTTCTTGTGTTTAAAAATTTGCATCATTTGCAGCTTTATTTTATAATTTAGTGGTCAACCACTGGATTTCAACAGACTTCTGGGTGACAGTGGAAGAAAATCACCCAAATCATGTCTGGTGTCAGGGCTGCAACCTATATATTGCAGTATTTCAGTATTGCCAGACATAGGAGGTAAAAAAAGCATGAATCAGTAGCAAAATACAGTAAGATTATTTTTATTTAAAGCATTTCGGTATAGAGTGCCTCTTCTATTCAGTATTTTTTTCAGTTAGTGCTTTCACAGCTTCCTTCAAAATAAAAATAAAGCCTTGTTACACCAAAAATGAAAAAGGAGGCTATTCATTTAGAACACGAAGAGACGAAGTGGGAAGTTTTTCATACAACATAGTGAAAGAGTATTGCTTCTATAATAATTTTAAGATGAACCTACTTCATATTTCTTGGAAGTGAATAAAAAGTCTTGAATCATAGCCCGAATGTAACATTCTGATTGCTATCAGTGATACACAGCACTAAGTAGTTTATTACTCATTTTATTACCTGTCAGGTACTGGCTATTTATGCTTACTGACGTCCGTGCTTACACAGCCCAGTAATTGGATACCTCGCCAGCTGCTAGTTGCAGTTTTGTGTAGAGAGGGAAGAAAAATTGCTAAAAGCAATTGAGATCTCACTGCAGCATTATTAATGATGAAGGCGAAAAATCTTTTATTTGCTTTCAGGGGGGTTGCTGGGACCTTCTGGGAGGGGTGCAGACAGATGGTGCCCCTCTGAGGAGGGTAAAATTAGGGGAGCCATCACTGTGCCACTGGAGGAGAGCTCCTGCAGGTCTGTGGTGCTCAGGCTGAGGGCAGCCGGGCCTGCAAGGACTTTGGGATCGTGGGTACCCAAAGCAGTAAAACATCTTGGCAAAACTATTTGTCACTCATTGACAGGGTGGGAGAAGTACCACAGCTGCACCCGAGATAAGCCTAATTTCAGTTCTCCCGTGGATTTCTTGGGTCAAGTCGTCAAATAGCAATATCTCTGGCTGCTGTGCAGGCCTGTGCAGTGCTGCTGGGCTTTGAGGGTGTTACAGGTCTGCTGTTCCCTAGGGCAGTGGGAGATGGGCGGTGGGAAGGCCTAGTTTGTTCCTAAGGAGCTCTGAAACCTCCTGCACGCAGTCACACTCAGCTTTGCCCTGTGGTAAGTGTAAAAGAGACCTCAGCCTTGGTGCTTAAGGGACGTCAGCCTGTTGTTTTTTTATGGTTCCTCAGCCCTTAGGACACAACGTGCTTCCAAGAGAGAGGTTATGCCCAGCCACACTTTCTGGCATCCACATCCCTCGTGTCCCTGCTGCAGCCTCTCCTGCTGACTCCAGTGCCACAGCCCAGCAGCCCCACATCCTGATCCTCATTCTCCTGTCGGTCTCTCCAGGTTTCCAAGTGGCAGCGACAGCAGTAATAGCTGTAGGGCTTAGGCTTTTTAACCCATATTTGCCCTAGTCAGCATTTCAGAGGAACATTTGCTTCTCCTCACCATGCTACTGAGATAACAAGTCCACATTCTCTGACAGATTTCAGTATTATTTTTTTTAACTGACCTTCCAGGAGTCCTACACTGTTTCTTCCTCTGTTCTGCCTGTGAAATACTTCATTGAGAGTGATTTTTGGCAAAAGTCCAGGAGAGTTGTTAGGCTTTTGGTTACTGTGTTAATCCAGTCAAGGGATGTCTGTAACAAAACAGCTGTCCTGGGGTTCCTGGTCTGCACTTTGAAACTGTGGTGGGCTGGTTCTTTGGGGATCCACATAGCACTGACACACAGATTAGGGACATGGCTTAGTGGTGGGCTTGGTGCTGTTAGGTGGTGGTTGGACTTGATGATCTTAAAGTCCTTTCCAACCTAAGCAATTCTGTGATTCTGTGATTCACACAATTATATTTGACCTGCTTGTGGAGGAGGAGAACTGTGAACTCCTGAGTTAAGAGCTTCCACCCCAGCTGGGGTGGAGTGGGCAGACTTCCACTTTCCTTATGACTGGGGCAGGTGAAATGAGAACTTGCCTGCAGTTCATGTTTTCTTCTTTGCAAAGCCCAGATTTATGCTTTCCAGTGAGGCAGAAGTACTTGAGGTTAAAGTGCGTGGACAGTTAGAAGTATTAGTCATGTTTGTATGTACATTTTAATTAAAAGTGAAATGAAAGTGGCTGACTTGGCAGGCAGGGAGATTAGCAGCTTTACAGCTTCATGTGGACAGAGGGGATAGTGTCATGTACTGTAGTCTTGTGAAATGCTTACTTTCCCTGCTTCTCTGAAGAGAGGAGATGAAATCTTGTTCAGATCTGGTGATGCTGTTGGACTACCGTCAGGCATGGGTATATCACAGCACGAAGACAAGAGCTGAGGGCATCAGCAGTCCTCTGTACACATTCCGTTCCCTTACAGAGTCAAACCCTAGAAAAATGCCTACATAGACATTCCAAAACTTCACGTAAATGTTGTCTAAAGATCCTGTTTGCATTCACTGTTTAAACAGATCGACAATATTATGATGTGCTGTTTTAAATGAAGACCAGATACAAGCTCAGATAATTGCACCTTTGAGTCTTAAGAATGCAACTTTGGTTTTGTAAGCAGTCTGTACTTTTGTGACAGATCAATGCAAACACACGGATCACGTTTCCTAGACACACAGTCTGGAGTAATCACCACAGAGGCTATGGCTCTGAATTTCTGGATTGAATTTGTGAGCGGAAAGAGTCTCTCCAAGAGATGTCATTTTAATTTCATCCTAGACCCTGTGCCATGCTTGGGTCTGCTCCCCAGAGCTTGCTTTGACCCCTGGCCAAGTCAGTAGGGCATTGTGAGTATTCAGGACGTCCCTGGGCATGCTCAGTGACCTCATTACCCTCCAAATTTATAAACAAGGACATAAAAAAGGCATCCCCGCTATCTTATTGGAAGTCACAGAAGCACTGTGGGATCGTCATTTCTTTGGAAGCTTTGGGCTTTCCTCCATGTGCCAAGAGGCGGTTTGACTGCGATCTCTCCATCTGGCTCAGTGCTCTGGCATCTCCTCATGTTGACGGCATGGCTGTGGGCAAAAAGAAACAGAGATAGACACAGTGATGAGAACTGATAACCGGAGATGCTGTGAAGACACCCTCTCGAGCCCTGTTTCAGATGGTAGAGTTTCTTCTCCGCCACAGACACCAAATCAGAAATATCTCCATCCTATTTCCAGTATGACCCCGTGTTGTAAAGGGTGTTTTAGCTCCTGTGAATATCAAGTAACAGAACTCAGTGATTGCAGAGCTGAAGCATAAATAGAAAGAGGAACAAGCAGCAGTGAACCGCTGACACTTCAGCTGAGACTTGGCAAGCCCATCTGGAAATGCTTGTCCCAGCAACACACATCACATTTGCACAGTACCTTCGTGATTGCCTCTGTGTACAAAGTTTATATCATCACTGACCTACTTTTTTTTTTTTTTAATGCTGGCAGTGAAAAGGCAGAAGTTTAATGTGAAGGGAATTACAATTCTTAAGTATTTCATGTCGTTCTGTATTTTCCTGTGTGTGTATATGTGCGCAAACATTGCCATATGTTCACTTAGTCTGTAATGAACTGAGACTGCAGCTGACCTGTGTGTTAACTTCCAGAGGGAATTCAGCTCCTAATGCCATCTTTTGGTAAGGACCTACCTCGTGCTGTAGACAGGTCATGCAAACACGTGGAGAAAACTCCTTTAGAAAAGAAAACAAAGGTTTTGACCTCTGTGAGGATATAAAACTGCTCTGTTTTCAATAGAAAAGAGATATTGGACTTACTGGTGCAGCACCTCTGATGTCATCTGAGAAGAAGTGTTGAAACATTACGATCTTAACTGTCATCAAATATCCTCATCTTTGGCAAGATGTTTTTTTTTTCTATCCACTTAGTCCTGTCACAAAGGATGCTGTGACTTGCTTTGCTTGGAAATAAGTAAATCTCCTTTGACAGAAATTCCAGACGTATGAAACTGGTGAATGAGCTTGAAGATGGCAGAAACCACCTTCCGTGCTCTTCCCTTCTGTGCATCACCATTAATTTCCAAGGGATCTGATGTGGCTCAGCTCAGAGTTCGCCTGGAGGTGGTAAAGCTGCAGAAGTGAAACGTGTCCTGGCTGCCAGGGCTGGGGCTGGGCTGTACGGACATGGTCACTGCAGCCAACTGCCTGGGCTGGAGCAGGGCGTCCTGCAGCTGCACCCTGCCAGTGTGCTGGGACTCATCAGCCGTGACTGTGGCAGGATGTGCCCCATGCCATGGCTAATTAGAGCATCAGCGTACATTGTTCGGTAATTAGTAAATTCTGCTAAGAATAGCCATTTTAAATGGTCTCTTCACTGGTATTCTTTCATTAAAAAAAAGAGTAGTTCTATAATTATGCGTTCTGTGATATGTATGAGGTATATATACACACAAATATATGTGCAAACATATATATATGATGTATGTATGCATATAGGTGTGCATTATTGAATGTGTGTGCATATGTATGTGTGTGATTGCTTCTTACTGATTAAAAGTAAATGAGCCGAGCACAATGTCAAAGCCGTATAGAATCATAGACTCATAGAGTCATTCAGGTTGGAAAAGCCCTCCAAGGTCACCTGGTCCAACCATCCCCTACCACCAATGTCACCACTAAACCATGTCCGTAAGCACCACGTCCAACCTTCCCTTGAACACCCCCAGGGACGGTGACTCGACCACCTCCCTGGGCAACCCGTCCCAGTGCCTGACTGCTCTTTCTGAGCAGAAATGTCTCCTCATTTCTAACCTGAACCTCCCCTGGTGCAACTTGAGGCCATTCCCTCTAGTCCTATCACTGGTTACCTGTGAGCAGAGACCGACCCCCAGCTCCCCACAGCTTCCTTTCAGGCAGATGCAGAGAGCAATGAGGTCTCCCCTGAGCCTCCTCTTCATACCATGCTTCCCATTAATGTCAGGATCCAAACTACTCCCTACACATTTTTACTGAGCTTTGCTACAATAAATATAGGGACAGTATAGGATGTACCAGGGAATGGCAGATGAATTATTCAGAAAACCACCAAGAAGAGCAGTAGGCTTTTTGTCTGTTCATGCGTAGAAATCAGGACTGGATGGTGTTAGCCAAGGCAGATGTTAGCCAAGCACACACTACTAGACTGAACAGAGGGAAGTAGCTGGGTGAAAGATCAGAGCTGTGGTCCAGTCGGTGACATCAGTGCTGTCTTTAGCCAGCACATTGGCCTTCTGTGGGTTTTAAAAGCAAATTCAGACTCTTGTGCAGTCACTGCCTTTGCGAAATCCTTACCCATTGGTTCGGAGAAAGATGCAGCAGACTTTAAAAAGCATTATTTTCCCTAGAGGAAAACAAAACACGAATTCCACGTAGCTGTGAGAGCAGTTTCTTCCCAAATGAGGTCCTGATTCTTTGTTCCTTAAGCAAAAAATTTGATTTTTCCATTTTCATGACTTTTCTGACTGTCGGTAAAGAAAATGCCTAATGGCTTCTCACCACGTAACGTTGTTCCTGACTAGCCCTGAGCACATTCACTGCGAAACAGGGGCACAGTGCTCTGGGTTAGCCCTTTCCACGCTCCACAGGAGGAAGGCACTTTTATCTGGGGCAAGAGTCCCCGCATATTATTCATTAGCACCAACTCCTGTTTAGACAAGGCCCCAAGAAAACTGTTCTGGCATGCACACATGCAAATACAGACTGCCTCTGTTTGTTGTAAGAACAAATATGAGCCAGAGATATCAAGGTGGAAATATTAAAGGGTTGTGTGTGCCTGTTCCAGTTCACAGGGAATGGCTCAGGTGCTTTAGTTCTCACATCGTCTCCCACAGGTAGCAGAGACCGTGGTCCCAAGTGCAAAATTCAGCATTTTACCTTGAATAATGTAGGGAATGACATATGGATGATGTGCTGGTGTACACAAGATTGTTTTCTGGAGTTCAACTCCAGTCCTAGGGGTTGCTGAATCAAGGTTTCCCCCATAGCCCCTTGTCGTTCACCCTTTTTCTTCTGCTTCTTCTCCCCTGTGACTGCTCAGGTTTGGTAAGGGAGCTGATTTTCCCGAGCAGCTCTTGTGAGAAACATCTTGTAGCGAGAGAAATGTGCCTAGTGTCAAGGGATATCTATGCCAGTCATAACGTGGACTAGCTGATGAAAAGTGAGTAACATTACTTACAGGGAAAACATTGAGGTCTTTTGACGAGAAGCCCGTTCCCAGATGCCAAGGGATAAAGAATTTACCACTTCACTTGATCCTTGGTTCCAGTGTATAATTGCGTTCTGTTACGTTTTCTCCCCTTTTTATCCCATTTGATTTGGCTCCTGATAAATATGGCTGAACACCGACACGTTTTTAGAGTTCTGGCCTAAACTTTTGATTTATGTACTGCATAAGTTGTAGGCACAATTTCAGTTTATTGAGCTACTTCTCCTCCATAAAATCTGATTTTTAGCAGATTCATAGAGGTGAGGGAGCCTGACAGAGAGGAGAGCATACACCACAGGGGAGAAAAAACAAATTCTCTTTTTGTTCTTTATTTCAAATAAATTAGCTGGAAATAATTCAGTATGCACACGATGGCTATACACTGCAGAGTAAGTTCCCACTTTCATTTGGAAATTGTATGTAAAGATTTTTTTCTTTTTTTTTAAAGCTTTTATGTGATAATCTTCTGTTTGACTTGATGACTTTGTAACCTTTTAGCAAATTTGGATCCACTTTAGCCAGTGGGTGGAGACAGTTAAGATAATGAAATTTCTACGAGTTACATGAATATAAGCAAAAGGGTATTGAGAGAAACCCTATAATGCTCTGAGTAAGAAAGAAGGCCGTAGAAGGACCCCATATCTTCTGACAGGACAAAGAACTTAAAATACGTGAGACTACCAAGTGCAGGGAAGCCTTCAGCCAGAATTTAAGACACAAGTACTCGGTTTTGGTGCTCTTGGCTCCTGACCTGTTTACAGAATACCATACCCCTCTTGGCATACCCCAGCATGGAGCTTGTACAAAGGATTTCATAGAACCGGGGTTCCCTTTTGTATCAGATGAACACCATTCAGTAAGACTTGACTGAGAGGTGGGTTGAGCTGTCTACCTATGTATTATATGCCCTTTCCATATCTTTGTTCTTCTAGAGCATTGTGCAGCATAAGACTTGATGAACATTAGCAAAACCCGAAATATGTTTTGAAAGTAAAGCACAGTCAGAAATACTGATAATTGCACGTTCTATAATTAGAGCTGTGTGGGCTTTTCTTTCGAAGTATGGCAACAGCTGCAAGAGCACATCTGGAAAATATACTTTAAGCAAAGATATTTTAGCT
The DNA here is from genome assembly GCF_963932015.1 of Anas acuta. NCBI lineage: Eukaryota > Metazoa > Chordata > Aves > Anseriformes > Anatidae > Anas > Anas acuta. The sequence goes on from NC_088980.1 coordinate 144,936,711, forward strand.
CAGAGGTTTTCACAATGCTTGTGATATTTACCGGTATTTCTTTCCAGAATACTAATCTGATTTATTAATGTTTTTAATAAAAAAGTATTCGTTTTTTAATGCTACCAGAAGCTGGCTTTGAATTCGTATCACGGATTGGACATTCCAGTGTAGTTCAAGGCTGAACGCTGCAAAACGAAAACATTGCTTTGCTGCTATTTTTAGGTAGAAGTTTGTCTACTGCCCTAATAACACTGTCTTCACCAGTTTCAGCCAACTCTTCTCCCTTTCTTTGATTCTAAAGAGAAATAATTGTTTCACACTGGAGTCACGTTGAGAGGCCAATTGGTCTCATGGCTGGACTCCTACTCTGTGTTTCCCGTGACCCTGGTTAACACCCTGCTGTGCCATAAAGAAAATAGAGTTGTTGCTCCTACAGTTATTGCAGCATCACTCAGAACTTCATTGAAGTCGGTGAGAATATTTACATGGTAGGACCCAGGGCACTTGGAAATGAACGGCAATATTTTTGCTTGTGGTAGGAGCCCAAGAGTTGTGGCTTCAATGTTTTCTTCCTAGCTGCTGTGTACATACCTGGCACTGCAAAAATGGGATGAATGAATTTATTAATGAAAACCAAAAGGAAATAAACAAGAAAGCAGAAAGCTAAACAACTTAAAAAAAAAAAACAACCCTCTATCCATTAATTTATTGACACAGATGTTACTCATTATATTTGTTTGGAAAAAAATGACTAAAAACAAAGATGCGGAACCCAAAGGCCTTTACTAACCTAGCCAGGATTTTGCATTCTGACCTAAGTGTCTCAGAATCAGCCAGCCTCCTTGCTTTCAATATAATGAGGGAATTTTGCAGATTGCATTTACCAAGAGTTTGCAGAGTGAGGAATAGGTTTCCCTTTCTTTAGAGTAGGGGGCAACTTTTTTGTGCTAGATAACATTACGTTGAAGCAGGTTTGCGACTGAATTTTAAATCATAAATGCTGTACTTTTGCAGCTGGAGGCAAAATGGAGTTACCCAAATGATGAAGATACTGCATCTAAAAAAACGCATGAGGTTTAAAAAAGTCTATGGCGGTGGTAGTGAAAAACAAAAGAGTGACATGGAACAAATTAGCGGCAACATGGGAAAATTAATTCCAAATTATTGACAGTTTAATTGACAGACAGGAAGCCTTTTAATGTGCTTCATATGCTCTGCTGTTCGTCGTTTTTTTGTCTTTTCCACCGGACAGAAAGCCAGTTTTCCCAAGGGTGGGGTTTGAAATGGTACCAATCGGTTTGGGGGGGTTGCCAGCATGGGTGGAAGGCTCTTTGCCCCTTGTGTCCAACAGCTGCAGGGTGAGCCAGGCTTGGGCGCACTGGCTCAGCTCTTTTCCCAGTTTTGCTGGTAGCAGAGGTTCTTTGAGCACCAGATTCATAGGGTGATTTTTGACCCACAGGCTCCGACTGCACGAGGAGAAGGTCATTAAGGACCGGCGGCACCACCTCAAGACGTATCCCAACTGCTTTGTTGCCAAAGAGCTGATTGACTGGCTGATTGACCATAAGGAGGCCTCAGACCGAGAGACAGCAATTAAACTTGTCCAGAAGTTACTGGATCACAGCATTATCCATCATGGTAAGTGCAATATCACTTCTAAGCTAAAGCTGTTGTAAGTCAAAGAGAAATGCCACTCCTGTTTCTCCACACAGGAATAGGACAGGTAGGGTCCTTTCCTTGCCAGGAATGGGGTATTTGGCTTGAAGGGTGCTGCTCCACAAGTCCCTCTGTTTCCCCAGGGACATGGAGAGGCAGTCAGGATGTAGAGTTGTGTTCCCCATTTTGGCACAGGAGGGAAGTCCCTGCAGACCATGCTTATGCTTCCCTGCCTCCCTGGCATCCTCAGCTGGATCCTGCCCCCTCTGCTGCTACCATCAGGGGCTGTCTGTTGCCCCCCCTTCCCTGCTCTCCTCTTTACAGCCCTGTCCTCCTCTTTCAGCTGAAAATCCCATTTGAAAAATAAGCCAGCAAAAAAAAAAAAAAAAAAAAAAAAGGTTGTCTTTCTTGCAGGGATTTGTTCTCCAGCTCTGTTCCTCGCACCAGCTGCACAAACATTTGTGCTGCTACAGCTGCAAGAAAGTTAGATGTCCGACTGTGCCCTGATTAATTTTCTCCTAAACTCGTTGTCTGTTTGAGACCTGTTCCATTTAGCGTCTTGAATAACAATTCACACTTATGAAAAGGAGGCTACCGAATCAGTGGTAGCATTTAGTTGCCTTTTAGTGCACAAAGAGGCTGGAAAGCACAAAAACAAAGAAGATTCAAGTCCTTTATTTGAAGTATCATTGCCTATTTCAAAAGCACTAAATGTGCAATTTGTTTCTTTTTTAATAGGAAATAAAGCAGCTGCTAACAGATGACTGTTGACTTTATGCAAGGGTCACTGTGTGTGCAGGGATACTGCTGCTATCAGCAGTGCATTCACAACACCTTAATTAACGGAAGAAATGCACATTCTGAACGCGTGCCTCTTCTACAGCTTCTGCTTGGGTATTAAATTAAAATTCTGGGTTGTTATGGAAACTGGGACTCACGGTAGATAGTTAAAGAATAAAGTAATTACAGGGTATTCAAATCTGACTACTTAATCCTCTATTGAGAAAATGTCAGTGAAGAGTTGCATGGATGCCTGAGTGACTTAATTTAATTGAGCAATAGATATTTTATTTCTGAGTGCTTGTTTAAAACTTTAACAACCTTTAAATGTTTTCTACCTCAGAATCCAACAGCACACTGTAACTTTCATACAAATTATATACGTGTGTGTGCGTATCTATTACACATAAAGCAGGTGTCTATTGAAAATTTTCATGCATTACGCTTGAAGTTAATGAAATCGTTAGTGAAGTGAGAGAGGGCAAAGTCAGGTAGGTTTAATCGGGTTCTGCAGGGAGCCCAGAGCATCCATTCAATACCAGCATCAAGTGCAAGCAGTACCAGCTCCTGCTGTATGTGAGCCCATGTGGATGAGCCATGTGGGTGGGCTTTGCTACAGCCCCTTGCTTGGGGTTGCTTTCCCATTAATTTATGCCCTTGCTGCAGCTCTCTTCTGCCATTTGTAGGAACCTGTCATCAGCTGGTCTCTTATAAATTCTTATTTATTTTTTCTCAGTGTGCTCCTGTTGTACCTCCTATTTACTAGCTGACATGGCAGACAGATTGAGACAATTTTAAGTGGGCAGAAGCCTTTGATTTTGACTGTTCCTGCAGCGAGACTCAGCTTTCCTACAGCATTGTTTAAATGATACAAGTAACATTAGGTTTGCCAATTGAAAGTTTGCCAATCCTTAAATCACTGGTTGCTCTGCACTGGTATCTTTTTAAACAAACTGTTTACATCAAAAGGTTTTCCAGGTATCTAACAGAGGGATGCTTTTTTTGCTATTCCTAGAAATAGTCATGAAACTGATGAACACCAGTCCCTCTCAGCTAGAAATTTTGTTACCTGTCTGAAAGTTTTCTTCAGTCTTTTATCATTTATTAGAACTGTGTGTGGCTGTATGCTAAGAAATACAGGAGGCTAGGCTCCACTCATGCTTGCTTTGTAGTTCACCGGTGATACCTGCTAAATGGATTCTCAGCCCTTTAGCATCCCTATGAAGATTTTTATTTTTCACTTTACATTTCAGTTTGTGACGAGCATAAAGAATTCAAGGATGTCAAACTCTTCTACCGCTTCAGGAAAGACGATGGGACTTTTCCGCTGGATAATGAGGTGAAGGTGTTCATGAGAGGACAAAGGCTCTATGAAAAGTACGTTGCATTCAGCATCCATCATCTGTCAATAATAGTACCATGGGAGGCAAATGATACTTGTTCATCCATTTGAATAGTCAGAGACTTTCAAATCAAGCAGTAATGGGCCTGCATAATCCTGTGTCTTGACTTTGTAACCCTTCTCTCTTTCCCATTTCCCTTGTTCTTTCCTACCATGTTGACTTGTAGCATTTTGGGCTGAGGCCAACTGTAGGAGGTTCAACGAGAGTAAGTGCCGGTCCTGAACTTGGGGTACAACAACCCCAAGCAGTGCTACAGGGTGGAAAGCTGCCCAGCAGAAAGGAACCTGGGGGTATTGGTCAATAGCCAGCTGAATATGAGCCAGCAGTGTGCTCAGGTGGCCAGGAAGGCCAACAGCATCCTGGCTTGTATCAGAAATACTTTGGCCAGCAGGACCAAGGAAGTGATTGTCCCCTTGTACTCAGCTCTGGTGAGGCCGTACCTCGAGTACTGTGTTCAGTTTTGGGCCCCTCACTACAAGAAGGACATCGAGGTGCTCAAGAGAGTCCAGAGAAGGGCAATGAAGATGGTGAAGGTTCTAGACAACAAGTCTTATGAGGAACAGCTCGGGAAGCTGGGGTCTTTTAGCCTAGAGAAAGAGAGGTTCAGGGGAGACCTTATTGCACTCGACAATGACCTTTAGGGAGGCTATAGGGAGATGGGGATCAGTCTCTTCTCCCAATCACTAAGTGATAGGATGAGGAAATGGCCTTAAGTTGCACCAGGGGAGGTTTAGGTTGGATTTTAGGATTTTTTTTTTCACTGAAATGGTTGTGGAGTATTGGAATGGGCTGCCCAGGGAAATAGTTGAGTCACCATCCCTGGAGGTGTTCAAATGTAGATGTAGCGGTTAGTGACATGGTTTAATGGTGGACTTGGCAGTGCTAGGTTTAAAGGTAGGTCCAGATGATCTTAGAGGTCTTTTCAAACCTAAATGATTCTGTGTTTCTATGATTCTATGGTGTTGTTTAAAACAAAATTGCATTTGTTATGTTACGTTGTCTGTGGTTTGTAAACACATCCTGTGTGAGAACCCAATGTAAATTTTAGTCCTTTCACTCTATTTTATAAAAAAGAGCCACAGCCGGATGATTGGTCATCTAAAATTGTAATCCCAAGACCCAAAACCTTAGTACATCAAAATGTACTGAACAAGTGGCTACATATTTCTTGTAACTCCATCTCTACAGCTTCACCAGGAGTTATGATTTCAAATAATGAGTGAAATTAATCTTCACTGTTCCAGTCTGCAAAGCTTCTGCATCAGAGAGCTTATACTAAAAGCAGTTGCAAAAATAAACCCCAGCCAAGAACATCTAATTAAGATTTGAAATTAATGATTGTGCTGAGATACTGAATATCCCACTGGATTACTTCCGTCAAATAACTAGGCAGCTTAACCGTACTTCCCGATCTATAATTAATGACATTTTATTCAGGATGTAGGGATTGTAACGTGGCACTTTCAAGCAGAGTGAACAAAATGCATGTTGGCTTGTGCTGCAAAGTAACGCAAAAGTTGTGGTGTGTTATTTACCAAAAAGCTTCAAGTATTGCTCTGGGCTCAATCCTGCCCACACTCCCTCTTGGTGAGAGACGCTGAGTCCTCTGGCTGGAGTCATTTAGTTTCCCTCCGATAAATCAGCAACTGCACAGAGGAAGGTGTTAAGCTGAAGGCTAAAAACACAGCCATGACCCCCTGTTGAACAGCCCCTTATTGCTGGTGTGTCCCAGGGTTTTCCCGAAATGCCGTGCCATTGCCTATCCCTTCTGCTTCCCCTGCACAAGAGGGCAGATGCAAAAGATCAGCAAAACAAGGGAAGGCTGCCAACTGCTCTGCTCAGTGCTGCCAGGGGACGGGGTGTGTTGTTGGAAGCGCCTTCGGAACAACTCGCCAGCTCTGCAGCTTTCCCCAAACCAGGGTTGTGGTGTCTTCACTTGAACTCTGTACCAGGTGGCAGGACAAAGCCAGGTTAAAAAGCTGGTGATAAATGCAGCCTTCAAGGTTAGGAGGCTACAAAGGGCAATTTGCTGAAATAGCAGTTAATCTGAATTATATAAAATACAACTGTAAATGCCACTCCTTTCGTTGCACCTGCCGTGTAAAATTTAGGGTCACAGAATCACAGCATGGTTCGGGTTGGAAGGGACCTTAAAGATCACCCAGTTCCACCACCCTGCCATGGGCAGGGACACCTCCCACTCAATCAGGTTGCTCATTTCTGTGGCTGTGACTAATTAAAGTAAAAATAAATCGGGTAAAACATGAGAAAATATGCCTCTGGGCAAAATCCTTCACTGGATACACTGGGAAAGATAGTTGGACTGCCCATCTCCAAAATCGCCTGTGCTTTATGAAGCAGAGCATTTGCTCCTTTAGTCTCTAACACAGATTGCCCTCAGGCATAGCCCATGCTATGGGAAGTTGATTGGTGTGTCTAGACTGCAATCTTGTTTTCAGTTTTTAGCTTCTGTGAGCAAAATCATTTTTTTCTTGGTGAGGCTGATAACAGTCTCCTGCGTGAAATGAGCCATGGTAGGAAAAGCTCTGTCTGCCAGCGTGTCTGCTTCCATCCCCATTTCTCTGCTCGGAGAACCATCCCCAAACCAAGCTCTAGTTGTCCAGTTTGCCCTACACTACACCAGCAGAATGGTGTTTATAAATGGAAAGGAGTTAATACCCAAAGCAGCACCTATATCTAAATATAACTCATCCTCATGAGGTGGTTGCTCCTAGGCAACGTATCTAACGGGTTCAGAAACTTTTAGAACCAGCCCCAAGTGCTAAATATAGCGTAGCTTAAAAATACATGGCATTTCGAAACCGGCCTGTGACAGTCAAAGCTAGTAAAAATTCTCCATGCATCATTGGAAATATTTTGTATTCACAGGAGATAAGACTGCATACCTGGGCTGTTTGGGTTTACTTGTTTTCAGTAGCAAAGCCAGTCTGCAGAGCACTCTGATTTCATTACATCCCCATTAGCAACACCTTCATAGTTTCATTGGATGCATTTTAAACTCAAAATCTAATACCGAACGTCAGACCAGTGCAGAAAGAGTTCTGCAGTGAACTATGCACATGGGTAACACACGTCTTTGCTTATAGTGTTGAGAAAGAAAATATTAATTCAGCATAATTAAACTAGGAATTAAAAGGCAACAATTGGAGAAAGTCTTCATGCACAGATGTGAAGTCAGTTGCCAGTACATGCAACTTGTTTATCAGAATGCCTGTAGCCCTAATTTCAAGAGAAATGTGACTATGCCAAAGGAAATTTATGTGAACCCTTGATTAATTTTAAAGCCTGTCTTAAGTTTTTTAGGTGTAGCTGGTCTTCACTAGGATTTGCTTGTTTAAGACATGCATTGTAATACTATTTCCTGCCCTTCCCCACCCATCGCATCAGGGCTGCAGTACCGTTACATTCAGGAGCTGGAGTAGTTTGTGCTTGCCAAACACTGCAGACGTTATCCAACACCTTTCATGCAGATTTTTACCCTATATAGGCAAAAGGAGCAAAATAATTTAGGAGGCTCAGCAGTCTGCTGCATGGAGGGAGGAGGGGGTGCATTAGGCAAGTTCCCAGCATTCAGACAGCAGTGAGGGGCAGGTGCCCATGGGCCATCAGGTCTGTCCCCAGGCTGAGGAGCAACCTTTCCATGTCCCCCTTCTGCGTGACCACAGGGCTCCTTGTACCCTGTACTCTCCTCCCTGTGGCACTACCTCCCTCACCTACCGTGAATGTCTTTGGTGGTTGAACATGCCTGATTAGCAGATTTAAAATCAGTCTCTGTCTCCTCCCTTTATTTGCACTGAAAATCATCAACCAGCTCAGATACCCTGCACATCGGTGCAAACTTTGGTAATCCTTCCTGTGAACGTGCTTTGAGTTTCAGGTTTATAACTAGAGATGAAACCTGATGGATTTCCTACTTCTTTAATTCATCCTGAAAGTTCTGGAACAGTTCACTAGACCCAGGGATGGTATCAGTTTTCATACTCTGCAGGACTGACCAAAGAGATTGCATAAGATAAGCATGTTTCCTGTTCAACAAAACCCTCCCTGCAAGTCTGACATAAATCCTACACAGACCTTTCATAGTTGGGTTTCTTTTTTTTTTTTTTTAAATTCAAGTTGTGCAGGCACCATATTTTTATTATGTTTGCAGTTCTCATAGGTTTAGGTCAGGTGTGCAGGATTGTTGTGTTTCTGGTGCAGTCAGTTTTAGGAGCTACGAGTCATCTCATGACATTGACTTCAACTTCAACTTTCAATTAGATTTCACAGTGAAAAGTGTGATTTTCTGGTTTTAATTTCAGGAAATCATTCAGATAATTTTGAGACTGCTTCCTTTGAACCACTTTCATTTTACCTCAGCAGTGGTTAATTTCAATTAATCCTTTGGTGCAGTTATTTAGATAAAACAAAGTAAAAAAAAATAAAATCTGACATGTTCTGTGTTTGGCTAAATACATTCCTTTGATGTGGGATAACACAAGTTGTAGCAAATAACAGGTTTTGACGTTAATGGTCTCGTGTTTTTTGAAACACACAGAAAATGGAAGAGCGAGAGGCAGTTTCCAATTTTGGCTAATGACAGGCCAGGTTTTGGCTGGTGGAAATTGGTACACTTTTGTTGACAGCAGCGGCGTTACAGTGATTTACTTCAGTTAGCAGTGGATTGCTGTTGCTGGGTTTGTAAAACTGTCAATTTGCTGTGTCTGTTTGTTCACAAGTCCAAATCCTTTGCAGTGCTATTCTGGGCACATGCAGAAGGGTGTGAAATGTCAAGCTGAGTGTTTTTCCACTTGATATTTTTCCAGATTTCTTTTGTGGCTGTAGAAATGTAATGATTAGCATCACTTTTTCAAGGACCTCTCTATCTGGTGTTTCAGTGAGCTGGTCAACTAATTATAAGCTCATCAAAGAACAATTAACAAATCCTCGGGATTTTTTATTCGGTGCCCGCAGAGCCTGGGTAACCAGTTCTGGGTAACCATGCAGCAGATGGTATAAAAGACACGAGTTCTGGGTTTGCTTTTTATTTCTCACAGGGAAAAAGCTTGGTGAACGAGAGACATATAAAGGTGGTCTCTTGGAGCTCTCTCCAAATCAGATGTGGTTAATGTGGGACAGAGAGCTAAACCTTCATGCACACGTAGGCAAATCAAAATATGAAAAAGCATAAATCCTTTGCAAGAGTTCTGGAGCTGGTATCTTGTCCCCCATGATACAGGTTCTTGCTTTTGGCCCCATCCCTGAATTCAGCTAATTTTGACTTTCTTCATCCTTACTCAGCTCAGAGGTGTTGTTAATGGCACACCAACATGGACAGGAGCTGTTCGTTATAGCTGCCACTCAGCTGCAGCCGTGGTAGAGCAGCCTTTGACTGGTTTGATATCTGCTGCCTGGGGTCAGATCCAGTCAGCCCTGGCTTCTGGTTAGCTCTCATTAAAGTCACTGGAATAAATCCTTCAGGTGAAATAACAAGGGGCAGGTCCCGTCAAACCTCTTCACTGGAATTTCAAATGAAACTTCTGTGTTCTCTATTGCTGATGCCCGACTTCAGAGTTCAGAAGACCCCAAAGGAGGTGATGTTATATATTTATTGCACTTTCCATGATTTCCATCAATTCTGGACATACTGGCAGTTTAAGACAGAGATCACCTTTGTATGGGTTTATTTGAAATTCAATTTTCTGATAAGAAGGGCAAAGATTCAGAGCTTTTGGAATTTTTATGTTGTGGTCCAGTTGTGCCTGTAATTTCCCAATAGCTGCTGAGGGAGGAGACTTACAGTCTCAAAGGGAAAAACCTCAAACAAGCCATTCTTCAACTGTTATTCTGAAAGTCTTACCTTTAGCCTATAGTAAATAATTATGAATAATAATGAAATTAATGAATAAAGAGGCTGTGTTTCTCAGTCTCCCAACAAAAAAGTGCGGTTCTGTATTAAAAAAGAGTGGTTCTCATTTCTTCTCCTCCAAAATGTCAATGTCATTCTTACATTAACAAAACACTGAGGCTTTTTTTGTTTCCTTTTGTTTTTATATTGCATCATTTGTTTAGGCTCCTTGAATGGAGAAGAATTTTCCTAGTGTTTTTAAGTTGCACATGTGCCAATTGCGCGAAGATCTGGAGACACCTCCGAATGTTCCTAACTCTTGTGTCAGGGCAAACTGAGATGGAGATGATCTCCAATGTCAAAATGTGTTCAGGTGTACGATTTCACTGGCTGCAGCTGCATCGCGGAGTGGTGGGAGCCAAATATTTACCCACCATCCAGACCACAGAACTGCCTTTTTTTCCTTCCCCTTGAATTTTTCTGCAGCTGTTTTAAAGCTTACAGGGAGAATTTTCAAAACCATCTAAATGACTTGGGGGCATAGTCCTGCTGACTGTAAAAATTAATTAGGAATTTTTGAACACACTAACTATAACCTGGCGCTTTTAGGCTGATTTTATTTTGAGGTCAATTATACATTAACTTTTAGGGAAGCCAAAGAACTAAATATGGGATATGCAAAGCTGAAAAACCTTGTTTTCTTTTAGGGAACAGGAGAAAGCTTTAACTTCATACAGGTATATAAAGCCTACATTTATTGACTGAGCTGCTATAATTCTCATAGTAAGTTTAGATTGATAGCTAGATTTAATAAGTTAGGTTCACATCTGTTTGCTTGGTATCAGTGAGACTTGCCAGAATAAATCTGGAGTTGTTTTTTTGAAGCATCATTTTCCCTATCATTTTTTTTTTCCCTTCCCTACCAGGTTGATGAGTTCCGAAAACACTCTCCTGCAAGCCAGGGAAGAGGAAGGAGTCAAGTACGAGCGGACCTTTGTGGCATCGGAGTTCATTGACTGGCTCATCCAGGAAGGAGAGGCCACGACAAGGACTGAAGCTGAGCAGCTTGGCCGCAGACTTTTGGAGCATGGGATTATACAGCATGGTGAGACACTTACTGCCAGGTAGCAACAGATATGCTTTTTGTGGTGCCTTCTTCAGGTAAAGTTATGTTGTCTTTCTAGGCATTGTATGTCCACATTCTTGATAACTTTAGGTAGGAGTTGTTTGACAAAAGGGTGGCTTTTTCAAAACTTCTCTGAGTTCTGAAAATTCTGCCTCACATAGAGACAAAAACTAGAATTTGGGATTGTATAATGACTATGTAAGGATATGGATGAAAAACAACGTTCTTATGTTTGGGGTAATTAATGTGTAGAATTTGTTATCAGCAGTAATTATAATTGAGGTAAATAGCTTTGTAAGGATCAGATAGGGCTTAGAAGCACAAATAAGCTACATTCTCTGAGGAAAAATGGCACCTTCTGTGTATCTTCCTACTCGTATCTCAAGAAGATACAGTATTTGAGGACAGGAGCAGAGCACAATCTGATGTCAGAAAACAAGCTTCCCTCCTGGTCCTGTTGCATAATCACTCTGGTATGTTTGGGTAAGAAGGAGGGTATCGCTTTCAGCTCAAGTGTTGTGGTGTTGTTCCTGGAGGTGTGACTCCTCTGAGGCAGGAATCTGACACTTTGTCATGGCCCAACTCTCTGTGGCTGCACCTTCACCAAGAAGATCCCTGTATTAAGGGTGGAGGAGACGTTTTTTTCTCTCTGTGGCCCCAAGAGTGCCAAAATGAACACCCCTGCATTAAAACCCACATTAAAACATAAAAATTCATGTGCTGACATCATCTATTCTCAGTGCAGGTTGAACTTCTTTGGCTGGGCGTTTTCCATCACAAAGGCACCAGCAGCGCCTGTGAGCGTGACAAACGAGGTGCTTGAGGGTGGCAGAACCTACTGGCAGAAGCTGCTGGCAGTGTTGCTCAATGCAAGCAGGAAAGTAATCAGATCCTTGTGATCAGAGTGTTGTCAAATCAACACTAATTCTGACAGAGAACAAAATTCACAGTATTAACAGGCTGTTAATCTACAAGGTGCTAGATTGACTCTCTTGCTTGTTGCTTTGTGAGATAACCCAGTCTGTAGGAATAGAGAAAAAACTGGGGGCATAGCGACCTGCATGGTTCCTTCATGGTTGTGATCATGCTCGCATTATGTTTAGTTTCCACTCACTAGGAGCTACTTCTGAATGTTTACAGTAATCAGCTTCCAGTTCTATAATTACCCCTGTGCTTCCTATGATTTATAGGGTGCCAACTGCTTGGGGCTTGACGAAGGGAAGATATTCCACTCCTCCTCTTTATAGCAGCAGTGATCTAATTCCTATTTTTACCTGAGCATCTTCTGTGTACTATACACACGGTAAACTTCCCTTTAAAAAAAAAAAAAAAAAGACAGGTTTATGCTGATGTTGGCATTTTTTCAGAGAAGATAGTCACGACTTAATACATGGTGTGAAGCTGGGTTTACTTTTCTATTGAAATCTTTGCAAAGCTAAGAAAGTCAGGTTTGATCATTGCAGATCGAACATTGTTCTCATTAACTATGGCAAATGATCAGCAGTGCCATTGTCAGGGAAGTCGTTTTGCCCCTGTCAAGCAGGGTTTCTGGAAGTGTTCCTGAGCAATGCTGTCCCTGCTTATCATTTGGGGTTGCTCTGGCCAGTTTTATCCCCTGCCCATCCTCTTTGGATGTCAGCATCACATGCAAAACACTCTGTTAGATCTGAAACTCATGAAGTGACCACAAAAAGGGATTCTGAGAACTGACTGCTGAGTGAAGTGGCCTTCTCTCTGAGGTACCATCATCTTCCTCACTCTGCTTTTATACGGGCAGAGGCAGATCAGTGGGACCCGCTGGGGAAGCTGGAAGTACAATAAAACTGAATAATGTCCCTGACATTTATCTCTGCCAGTGAACATGCTTCGTGCACGCTTCTGAACAGATTTCGTTCTCCTCTGGATTGCACAGAAGCAATTTGTCTAGGTGGCATTAGGAGTACTGGGGACAGAGCAAGCTGAATTAACACAGCTGGTGAGGGATTCACCTGAGCATCTGGCTATGATCTGTGCATTTTGAAGGTTTATACAATGTCACCTTCCTCTAACAGGCGACCTTGAAATGAGACTTTCCAGTACCAAACTGGGGATGTAAACCATAAAATGGCAGGAGCAGCGTCCTCTTGTTCTCCCTCTCACTGAATTCTAGGTCCAATTACCAGAATAAAAGTGGTATTTTTGATCTCTTAGTACAGCAAGTCCATTTCCCCATACTATGTTCCCTTTGTTGTGCATTGCATCAGCAGTACCAAAATGTTACTTGACACTAATTGGCATCCTTGTTGGCAGAACCAGCAGAAAGGCTCTCGACCGAACAGGCATGGAGAATGAAACATTTTCCTGCCCTAAAGGCAATCTTTTGCTAGCAGTATTGTTTGATATGCACAATGTGGAATAAAATAAACCTTGCTCTACTATTCTTATTAAGTATTTATTGCCTTACCTAATTCAATAGAAAGTAATAGAAATAGTTGTATCAAGTTGCCAGTCTCAGTAGTAATTTTCCAGCCACAACTGAATTGTGCGATTTATTTTTACTGATACTGACTTTCATTTCAATTACTCAGAAAAGTTATATTTTGCAGCTGAGGTACTGTATTCAAAACAGTTTCCTGTCACATTTATCTTCACTTTAATTGGTCAGACACAAACCAGGTTTCACACAGGAAACAAACACTGATGCTAATTTTAAAAAGGAAAACATTGGTTTAAGAGGAATTGTGTAAATGCTGTAAAAACATCAAAGGTTTCAGTTTAAAAATAATCCTCCTGATCTCTTCGGGCATGTATAACTATGCATATTTCCCCTGCCATAAATGAAAATGATGAAATGTGCTTAAGTTCTGAATTGCTTCCTTCAGAAATTCCACGGGCACATACAAACCATAACCCACAAACCGCTGTTCTCACAAACAGGAGCCAGATGTCCTTTCCTAGGGGCTGGTGCCCCCAGGTACCGTGGAATAAAACCATTATAGGTAGCAGCATATTGTGCACTGCGCATTTCTTCATGGCTTGCATTGGCAGGGTAATTGCCAGTAGTTATTATTCTGCATTGTGAACGCTGATGGGCTTTGCCAGAATATAGGAATGATGACTGTGGGAGGAATTATAAACAGGGCTATGTGCGTTCAAGAACAGCAAGGACAAAAGGGGCACGGAACACATTTCTCAGCTGTGTGAAAGCCCATTTCTAGTACAGTGAGGTACACAGAGCTTTGTAGAATTAACAGGTAAGAATTTCCCCCACGGAGACCGGATCTTTCCTAGTTTTTCTTCCTAGGGAAAGAGTGGGACAGATTAACTACTGTGGTCAAAATTCACATGCAACAAGAGGTGAAGAAAGCTGTCTGCCAGCACTGGGGTAGATCAGACCAAACCGAGGGTGGGCTAGGGGTAGGCAGAGAACGGCATGAGCAGCCACACACAGGCACAGCCCTTGCTCAGTCTGGAAATCAGAGATACTGAAATATCCAAGGAGGAATGAGAGTATGCACAGGGCTCTTTCTGGCATCGTTTTTGGCACGTGCTAGTTGGTTATGGCATCTCCTGCAGCACCTACCCTGCACCTACAGCCCCAGCAGCAGATTAAGTCCACTGACAGATTAAGTCCTCTCATCCTCCTTCCAGGACTGTCTGGGTACAGAATCTGGGGGATGAAGACACATCTGCACGTCTTGCAGAAAAGTTTAAGGTCTGGAAAATCAAGGGATAAACACTTCCCATTTTAAAAATCTGGTTAATACCAGTAAGAGTAACTTATCCATTCTCAGCATCTTCTCAAGATGAGCATTTGCATTTCCTCTGTGGTAGCCACCAAACGTTTTGAAATCCTTTTCAGCATTTTGTGGTGTGCAGATGCAGAGTGCTTGTCCTGCGGGGCACGCAGCGCAGTGTGTGCCTGCGAGAGGTGCGTGGCGGAGCAGCAGCACTCATCCTCCTGTGCCAAGTCACATTCTGTCTCTTTCGCTGTTGCTATTTTCCAAGCTGCTTCTTGCTCTTGAGCACATGTGCTTTGTGTTATTTCCTCTCCGACGTGCTGGATCTGACATCTGCCCAGCACCTTCCCCAGACAGAGATTGCAGCACGATTCAGTGAGGGGTGCTTCGCATCGCTGCCCGCTGCTCCCCACCTGCTGCATGAGTCAACAGCGGCTCCAGATGAAGCTTCCTAGCCCTAGACCAGCAGAGGAACATCTGTGATGGGTGTCGAAAATGATATGGACTTTGTTTTCCTGAATGACTGAGGGGTAGGAAAATCTCTCTGGCAGGTGACTGGCTAGCAGATACCTTGCTTGAAACATCTGATTAGTGCTAGGATTTTATAATGATAGAAAATGTGTTAGGATGTCCCAGACACGATCTGTGTCCTTCCTCCTTCCCCTCTACCCAAACCTCCAGTTACAATATCTTTCAGCTTAAAAAAGTTTCATTGAGCTAATTGCTCTTGGCTAGACCTGGTGAGCCCAAGGCATGCGTATGTTCTGCTCAGCACAGAAGCAGGTGCTTGCCACCTCTCAAGCATCAAATCCTTTATCAGCACAACTCCACTGTGCAAATTACTTCCAGAGATGAAAACAAACATTTTGTAGTGACTTAATGAGAACAGTAAATATTGACGCATGCTATCTCCCTGTCTCTGCAGAGAAGTCTTAAAACATGTACTTAACTTTCCCTCTTCTCTGCAGGGACTGCATACCTGTATGAAGCAGAATTGCCCTGAACAGGATGATCACTGCATTTAATTTTAAACGAGACATACGATGCAGTTGAAAGTTCTTTAGATTGTGGAATTAGATTAGATATCTAACGATGTATTTATTTCTTTTGCTTTTACTGAAAAGTGTTCCTTTCTCACCTAAAAGTTCTGTAAATTGTAATGAGTTGTTAAATTTACTTTATATACTCAATTCTTTATGTTTAGTGGACATTTCTTCTTTCATGAGTGAAAATTTGCCATTTATGTGAAATACTGACTTCTTCCTTAATTTGAGATTTCTCCTTGGAAACCCTTTTCTTGGAAATACTAACTTTGGTGAGCAATTTACAAGGGCCATTGAAGCATCCCCTAAATCCTTGACTTAAGTGGTCGTCGATTTCCTCCTCCGAAGTTAACACACAGATTTTTATATCATTTATATTGTTGATTTAACACCTGGAGCATATCAGCTGTTGGAAATATTCAAGTATTCATTCTGTATAGTCCAAAAAGCATTCAGTCTATATAGTCCTATAGGCCATTCTATAGTACTAAAAACTGTGAAAGATTTTACTTTTACAGGTGGTGCCTTGATTTATTTCAGTAAAACACAAGCCTCTAGTTAGTCTTCAAAGTCCTCCAGCATAACTTTGTTTCTATTATTAACCAGGTTCCTCCTGCGATGATGCCAGGCAGTGTCACTGAGGTTTTTTTTTGTGTGGCAGTCCTTCCATGGTAGCCCCCATGAATATGGACAGCAACCTCACCTACAGTAATTCAGCTGTTTATGCTTAACCTGCAGACAACTTTGCATGTTTTTCATGATTTCACCTCAGTAGAAAAGTAAGAGAGTAAGAAATTTACACAAGACTGTATAATATTGCAGCTTCCTATT
Organism: Anas acuta; assembly: GCF_963932015.1. Taxonomy (NCBI): domain Eukaryota; kingdom Metazoa; phylum Chordata; class Aves; order Anseriformes; family Anatidae; genus Anas; species Anas acuta. The sequence continues at coordinate 144,953,099 of NC_088980.1, forward strand.
CTGTCAGCTCTTCATCGTGCTCTCCTTGTAATTGTCTTTACCTAAAGCAGGAATTTATTTATTTATTTATTTATTTATTTATTTATTTATTTATTTATTTTGAAAGAGCCACACATGTCTATACATCAGGGAAATAACATATGAACATGCCTTTTCATATTAACTACTGAATTCTATTTTTCTGTCAGAGAATGGGTTTCAGTTTTTAACAGCTGCAACATAAAAAAGATACCCAGATGGGCCTTTTCATCTTCTGCTTCCCTTGCCACAGACTGTACTTTCCATACTTTATTTGGAAGCAGAGAAAAGCAGTTGGCTGTGTTCTGTAAACTTGCTAAATTAAAGATGATAAATCCTCATATACAAACCGAAAAGGCTGCTGAAATGAGTGTGATTCAACACTGGCTTTTCATTCTAGAATAAGGAGCGTGTATTTGAAAATAGACTGCAAATAGATTGCAAACCTACTGGAAAGACAAAGTGTATTTAGAAACATTTTTCTGCATACCTATTTTAAGGCAGCGAAAATGAAATGCTAATGCACTGAGCAGAACACACCGCTTTAACAGGAGCAGGAGACTTGGTGTATTTCATTTCCCAAGGAACTTTTGACACCTGTGTATCGTAATCCTTATGCTTTGAAGGCAGAATAAAAGTTGTCTAGACTGTTTTTTCACTACACAAATATACTGCATTTCATTGCAATAGCTCAGGAGGCATGGTTCTCTCTATCCCAGTGTTTTTCTGGACACTTGTCACTTGTAGGACATGCTGACTGGCTTTGCCCTTTGCTGGGATGAGCTGGAACAGCTCTCTGGATTTCATATTTCAGTGTCAGGATCTGCCTTACAGTTTTATACAAGAAGCTCAGCGGAAACTGGAACAGTTCAAACTTAGATCCATTGTCTGCTCCCAGCGAACTCCTCGTAATCCAAATGTGAAAACAATCCCACATAGTACAGCTGCAGTGCCAAGAGTTTAAAACGCAGGGTGAGTGCATTCACAGGTGGGCTTATCTGCGGTCTACGCAGCACATACACATTCATAAAAGGTGGAAATGCAAGTGTCATGTTTATATGGTGCAAGGAGGCAGAGGTGGAAGGCTCTCTGCTCGCTGGGCATTGTAGTCCCTCTGCCTTGACGGGAGGGAGACCCAAGCAGGTGGAATTCATCAATGTGTAAAAGGAAACTAATCTGAATAGGTGCCATTATGAAAATGCATTTGCAGAAGCCAGATTAGCTTTAGAAAAACAGGAAGCCTTTGAGAGGAGTGGGAAAAGCATTGTCCAGTGCAGATTAAAGTGTCATTTATTCTCCCTCGGCTGCACGTGCGCTGGTGAAGGGCAGGAGAGCAGGAGCGGTGGGGCAGGAGCAGCAGTGCTGTGTGACCGGGGTGGCAGCGCTGAGCGGGAGCAAGGACATGCTGAAAGCAAGAAGCTCTGCAGGACGAGCAGCTCACCTTCTCCTCCAAGCCCGCAGGCTTGTCCAAGCCCCACGCGAGCCAAAGTGGCCGCGCACTTCCACTGCTTTTCTGGCAAGAGGCAGAAACCAAGCTGGCAAACGGCCCAAGGCACTGATCTCCTCAGCGCAGCAAGCTGTGTGCTGTCCATGCAGAGAAGTTCTTTTTTTTTTTTTTTTTTTTTTTTTTGTCTTTTTAAGGAACTGTTGTTTTGCAGTGTTTTTTTTTTTTTTTTTTTTTTTTTTTTTTTTTTTTTTTTTTTTATTTCCTTCCCTTCTAAACACCAGTTCTGCTTAGGAGAGGGGAGTGAGGGAGCAAAGGCCGCAGGGCTGGAGCTGAGGCCGTGCCAGGAGGAGCGGCAGAGCCCTGGCGGCCCGACCATGCCCTCCCTCAGGGCAACCAGCAGCCCCCGTCCCTCCCCACAGCTGGTCTGAGGGCTTCACATAGCACTGATGATGTTTCTTATCACCCTCCACTTGTTTTCAGTACAATGTCCACTCTTTTGAGGTAAATTCCTGTCACTTCAGAGGTCAAAACTGAGACGTGCTATGGGAAGGAGCAGACCACTGCAGCCAGTAGTGGGGAAGGTCCAGAAGGGACCCGCAGCTTCAGGCTGGGCTTAACTCTATTTTAACAGAGCAAAGTACCTCAGTATGAAGATATAGTCTACTTAAGGATAAACTGGGATCGCTGTCTTCCACTGAAGGGCTTGGAAATGTGCTGTGTGCTGCTGGGAAGGGTTCAGTGCTACTTGGGTCTTCAAGTAGGAAAAGACCTGACAGCAGCGCTGAGAATTCTGTGTACTTTGCTAATGCTTTTCTAACCTCACCTCTTAACCCCAGCACACGCACACACTCACCCAAACAAACAAGCACACACTTGATCTTGTCTTCTGCTGTCTTCAGGAGAACTGCTCATCGGCTCCTCAGGGAGCTTCTGTCTCCTTCCCACTGCTCCCTGACACAAAGCAGCCATGCCATAGATAACCATGGGCTCGGTGAATGATGGCTTCATGTTTCTGGGGACATGCAGATCAGCTGGGGTCTGCGGGGATCTGTAGCATTCGGCTGGTAGAAAACACTAATCACCACGCTGGAGATGTGCACAGATTATCAGCCCTAAAAATCACGGGGAACTGAGGTTGTGGGAGGGATTTAGGGAAAGAGCCAGTTATGAAAATGGCTCGATTTTTAAGGCATGAGTCACACCATTTATTAAAATAGGCTTTTGTACTTTCTAAAGCCTCCTCAGTTGCATGAAATCAATGTAAAGCTAATATTTTTATCTCTGCTGTGCATCAGTCTCCTTGCAGAAGAAAAGGCTGTTTGAGCCCTGTGCAGTTCCCAGGATTTTATGGCAGAATCGGAAGCTGAAAGAAGATTTGCGTGGACATTGCAGTTTATATTTCATACATTTGGACAGAAACTGTGAAGCAGCCAGGCGCAAGAACTGCCAAAGCTGCAACATTAGGTGTTCACAGTCTGGGAAATGCCAAAATAAATAGACTGAGTTTTCTCTTCTTAACAGTAAAGCAAATATGGAATGATCATCTAAAAGCTTTGCTGACGAAGTTTTCAAACTCTATGGATAAATGAGGCAGTAAACAAATAATTGGACAGTATAAATTAACCTGTTGTTGTCGGTTGGTATCCAAAAAGAGGTGTGTTTTCGTAGAACTGAATAGAGTGTAGCACACCTAGGAAATGGGAATACCAGCCCTGTTGGTTGGTATGATGCAATGCTGTGCAGGGGAAGGAGGACACCCAGGGCACCTACACAAATGGTTCCCAGCTTATGCTTTTAGCACAGTATGGTTGTAGTAACTATTACTGTAGGCTGAGGTGTACAAAAGGACAACTGTAAGTAAGAGAAGGGGAGTGAGGCTATAATGATGAGCATGTTCTGAGATCTGGATTTTAGGAAGGATAAAGAAGCTCTGAGGAGAACTGGAGGAAGTATGAAGAATAATCCTGAATTTATGGGGTATTATTTATTCAGCTGATCAAAGATATGTTTGAGAGTCGGCTCCATAACTTCACAGACTTCTTTACAAAGGTTTTTGACAAGACTTTATGTAACTTTCCAACAAAGGTGTTATAAAGTCCACGGATTAGAAGCTAAACACATTCAACCTTGAGTTAAGCCTTCATTGCCTGGCAGGGAAAGTAATTGGGACAACTCGTGAGGGGAAGAGTAAAGCGGACATTACAGGCTGCTTCAGAGTAAAAGCAAACTGTATTTTTGTGAGATTAGAAGGTAATTTTTTAGTTCTGCTTCTGGGGGAAATTTTGTGCCCTGTGTATGTGGGAGATCAGACCGGTGGGTTGTGACTGTACCTGCAAAGTTGACATTCATGACCTGGAGTTAATGTTCATGCCTTTCCCTCTTGGACCAGAACTTTCCTTGTGCATTTTTATGATTTTGGAGGTTGCCAGTCACCATGTGCTCTTTGGTACAGTTTCTCCCTGTTCCATAAAGTGCACATCGTAACATGAACATGTTGCCACATGAGCACTGGTGAATTAAACTGGAATGAAAAACCCATAAAATCACCCCACCTTCCTCTTTACAACATCACCCTCATCATGTATAGAAACAGGTCCTGATACTTGCCAGCTGCAGCCTGACACTTTAAGACAAACCGAAATGGGTGCGGGTTTGCTTTTCTGTGCTGCATTGTGAAGGGCAGTGAGGTACCTGAGGAGTAAGTAGTTCAGTCAGTCCCCATCTGGAGGGAGCAGCTTCCACGAGGGGCACAGGAACCTGGAGCACGAGCCTTGTCAGCCACGACAAGTTTATCTGCTGCAGCTCTGAGTCAACACTCGAGGTAACAACCTCTGAATTACCTTTAAAGAAATCCCTCCTGAGCAAGTCTGTGCAGCCCTCTGAGCTTTCTGCTGTCAGCTTTGGAAATGTTTTCACTCCCACTTTTCTCTGCTGATTTCAGCAAAATGCTGGCTGTCGAAGCAGGTAAATGAACACCACTGCCTGCTCTGCTGCCTCTCGGCTGTCATGCACAGAGTGTGACAACACCAACTTCTGTGTGTGCTCGATGTCCAGTAGTCACATACTTGTGCCTTGTGTCAGCTGCTTTCCTCAGGGACATCTCCATCTGAGGAGTGCATCAGAGACAGCCTGCACTGGTGCCTGTCTCCCCCTCCTCAACCTCTTCTCATCTGTAGTCTGGATATCCCTTTTTCCACAACATGCCAGATGCACTCCCAGAGTCCCAGCACGGACATTTTGACATTTCATCCTACAACACGAATAAGTCAGAAAGCTGATGATTCAAACAAACAAACAAAAAAACAAGACCATGGGTCACACCAATAAGTTTGGTGAGATATTTCATTTGATGATGTACGTACAGTGAGGCAGTTTGGGCTACGTATGTCTATTTGTTTTTTAAGCCTCTCCTTAAGTATGCATAAGTGTTACCTTTTAATTAAGGAATATGCATAAACTTACATGATGCTACAAATACATTATTTGCTCAAACTGTGAATGTTGTTCTAACATTCCCACATAAAATGTGAACTATCAGGAGAAATGAAGAACTATGAAAATCATTGAGCACTCTGAATTCTGCATTAATGCTACTTCTTATAAGCATTGGGGCTACAAGCCATTCATCACGCAAACCACATACAAATACTCTACAACGTACAGTAATTGTTGTTATCTTTTACACTTGTCTTTATTTATTGCATAAAAATTCACCCTTCCATGGAGTAAAATAGTTACTTCAATATAAGACCTAAGTTTCACTATTGTAAGCATGTAATGTTACAATATTTAGTCAAAACAAACATTGTTATTCTAAAATGCTCCAGTATCATGGTATAAAGAGGTTATATTCTGTGGTTTCATGGTCAATAATTAGTCCAGAATTTGAGTGCTTTATGGTGTCTGCAAATCAAGCATGTGTTGATCTCTGATTATCATAATTTCTGAAGGCTGTCAGGGCACTTCAGTTAACGGCACGAATGGAACAGAATTGTTTTTCTTAAGGGCTGCGGTGTCACAATATTTAAATTGAATCAGAAACCATGCTGATATTTCTTATATGGCAAACATTTAGTAATTCTGCTTCCAGGTGAGTATTTGTGGGGTCCCCTTTCATTTAAGATTATGAACCCCAGTAGCATGCTGACTAAGTGGTGCTTCTCTTTTTAAGTTTCAGTGAACTCTTTTAAGATGTCATCACAAAAAAAAATTAAGTGTATTTATTTATTTATTCATTTAAATTTAGTTTTTATTTATATCAGGTTATTCTATAATCCTGTGGTATTCTATTATTAGAATACTTTTACTTGTGGCAGTGGTCTGAAAACGAGAGTGATGGCTGGGAACACCAACGTATTAATTCTGTCTCAGACAGCAAATCCTTTTGTGGATGTAGGCAAGGCTCCAGATCTCTCCTCCTCGATTTCCGTTCTTCAAAAATAGTGATCGTTAGCGAGTGCTGCTTAATAGCACCACATGCTATATATGTCCGAAGCGATGAGTGCAGCAGCAGCATGTGCCTGCAGTAATGAAGGTGTCAGGACACACGGATGAATTGCTTGCGGTGCTAAATGGGACTTAGCAAAGCCATGTGGCTCGTGGAGGGTGCACAGGCACATGCAGTTCATGAAGCTCCTGTGCCCTGATTATTCCCTGTGTCCCAGAGGCAGAAGGTCCATCTGTGCAGTGTCCCATCTCTGGCAGTGGCCCAGGCAAACAAGAGACAGGCTTCTCTAGGCTCCTCCGCAAGAGGGACTCACAGTCTGACCCCATATGGCAGCTTCTGTGCCCGTGTGGAGGGCTGAGCCCTGAGCATCACAGCTAGGCTGGCCTCTTCTAAGGAAGTAAGTGTAAGCCACTTCACCTCCCTGGCATGAACATGGTGTCTGAGACCAGAAGCTGCTGCAGGAGATGTCTGGGCTCTTTGAGGCCATTCCTTCCTCACTGGTGTCAAAAGACAGAGGAAGTGCATGCTTAAATCCAGCCTTTTTTGCAAGGCTATCACGCAAGGCTCCTGCTACAAACTCCTAAGGTATTCAGAAGGGGTGAGAGGAAGAAGGAGCGTGTTGAGGGGTGTGAAAGAAGGGATGAGATCAAAGAGCGCGTTGAGGGCTGCAGATTGGGCACAACACCCTGGGTTCTGCTGCTTTTGGACCGCAGGTGCTGGGCAGAGCTGAGAGCGAGGCCCCGGCGCAGCGCCTGCAGCAGAGGCTGAGGCCGAGTGTCTGTCATGTTTGCCAAGCGTCAGGCTTGGCTGCTGTCTGAGCGCGTATCCCTGGTGTTGTTTATGCATTACTTGTAAATACATCCAGCCCGCCAGCCTTCGTGAGCCAATCTGGGAAGAAATGCAATTTCTAAACGGGGTAAATCCAGGAGGTAGATCCTTCACGGGAACGATCAGCCGCGGGAAGTAATTTCTGTGGAACGTGATCAGAGCTGAGTGAGGATGGGGAGAACGCAGCCAAAACGTCTCCTGCAGCTATTTAGGATCCTGCAGTGCTAATGCAGGGGCTGCTCAGGAGAGCTTGCTGCAGTCCAGCCCTGCAGGAGTCAGAGCTCTTCAGGGACCTGGCACAGAGCTCGGGCCAACTGCTGCATTTTACATCACCGCTGAAAAGCAGCAACAGCAGCCACGCAGACACTGCGGCCAGGCTGCGGTCGGTAGGCACACTCAGTCCCCCAGCAACCTGGGATCTGCTCTCAGCGTCCAAACAGGTTGTAATTAAGACTTCTGCCGGTTACGTTAGAAATGATTTTTGGCCAGGTGCCTGTTCCCAAACCTTGCGTATATGCGTGCAAAGGAGAGGAAGCGGGATGCAGGAAGTGGCTGGGACACCGTGTCTGTGGTGGATAAGACAGAGGAAACGCACAGGTCTCCCTTTTCTGCTGCCCCGTGGCTCTGACGGAGGCAGGCAGGGCGGCCAGCTTCTCGGGGCCGCCTGAGATCGAGGCACAAGGCTCAGGGGAGGGAGGGATGTGAGTTTGGTGAGCACAGCTCCGCGTGGCACACAGCGTGCACCCAGAGGGGCGTCACGCAGCCTGTCGCAGAGTGCTGGAGTGCTTCCACTTCCACTCGACAAAAATGAGTGCTTGCCATTAATCAAGGTGCTCTGAAAGATGCCTTGCAGCTGTGGTTGCTGAGGTTCCTCCTGTGTTACCGACCCTATAAAAGCATTCATGTTGAAGCCACCTGTGTGAAGCCACCTTGCCCCATTTCTGAGTCTGCAACTGGGAGGAAAGAGGTGCGAGTGTCCCTGGTGGGAGGGCACATGTGGCAGACAGGTACACTCAAATTTCAGTCCCACTAAGCAATCACATCTATCCGTTTCCTTTTCCAGTGTCCAACAAGCACCATTTTATGGACAGCAACTTGCTCTACCAGTGCAGAATGAATTTCCGCCGGCGGCGGCGGCTGATGGAGCTGCTCACTGAGAAGTCTCGCCTGATGCCAGAAAGCCACGACAGCCCCTTTTGCCTGCGCAAGCAGAACCATGACAACAGAAAACACACCAGTTTTCTCTCAGGTGACTCATCAACTCTACTGCTGTCTGTAGAGTGACTCCATGGGATGCTAAATATCCTTTAGCATCCTTTTTGTGCGAGGGATTTCAGTGTTTATCTGAAAAAAAACAGAGCAGGGTATTGCATATCCCTGTTCACAGGGATTGTGCTTTTACTCAGTTTACCAAATCTTTAGCTCTCTGTGGTGGTTTTTGCTCCTGTATAAATAACAGCTCGCTTGCTGGTCAAAAATTAGTGTCCATGATCCAACAGAATGGATTTAAATCCCCCTAAACCCAGAGTAATTTGCCATATACTCTATGCGGGTTTTGAGAAAAATGAGGGGAAGGGATCCTGCAGTGTTTGCTGTACAGTGCTATCAAGCAGGAAATGAAAGAATAAATGGGAAGTAGAAAAGCTTATTTCTCTGTACTGAAATGCCTCCTAGAAAATCCTGCTATGGGAGCAGTTCAGCTGTCGTGTTAGCTGTGGTGTTATACTCACGCGGTGACCCTTCTGTGTACAACACACTTACCCCTGAGGAAGGTGAAAGCATGGCTTCGTGTCTTAAAGAACCTGGAGAAATGCATCTAATAATGGACACCGGTTCCCTTTCTCCCTGTGTTTTCTCGGGGCGTGCAGTGAGTCCCACCAAGGAGATAAAGATTGTGTCGGCGGTGCGGAGGAGCAGCATGAGCAGCTGTGGCAGCAGTGGGTACTTCAGCAGCAGCCCAACGCTCAGCAGCAGCCCCCCCGTGCTCTGCAACCCCAAATCTGGTAAGCACCAGCATCGCTTCTGATGCACAGGCGACAGGCATGGGCATTTGTCTGGGGACAAGGAGATGTGAGGAATGCCTAACGTCACGTCTAGGTTTATCTTTTCAAGGATAGATTAAAAATTCACAGCACCATGGTTTTTTAAGGCCAGGGGGGAACTGTTAGCATCACCCAGCCTGAAGTCCTGCTGAATGCAAGCCAGACGTCTGCCTCCCATAATCTCTGCACCAAGCCTATAATTGTGGTTGGAGCTGCAATTTATCTCTGAGGAGGACATGCAGGCAGAGACTCAGCTTCGCCTCTGCACTGCCAAGCCCTGGGCCGATGCAAGCCTCCTCCTTGAGACATTCCTTCGGCGTAAGTCATGGGAGGGTTTAACTGTCCAGTGGCCACTGTGAAATAGCACAGCTCAGAAAACAGCAGCATCCAAAACCGGAGGAAGCATTGTTTGAGCCTCTCAAAGACCATTTCAATGTTTTCGTTTGTTTAGGTCTTGCACTGGTTTGTTTGGGAAGGTAAAAGCAGTGGTGAAGCTTATTTTCCTTTTGAAAGGATTTCCTATCCCATGCCGGAAGGTTAAACACACCCATTCTTCTACAGCTTGGTTAAAATTGTTTCTTATTGTACATCTGTGGAGGGGAAAACAGACTGGGATGGATGTTGTTTCAGCCTCTCTATTTCCCTCAGAAAGAGCCCTGAAGTTCAAAGTCCATGTTGCCCTTTGTGCTCCTTAATATTTTGGATTTAGTACAAATTCCCAGTTCTGCTCTGGCTAGAGGGGTGTGTACAACTGATGGGCAGGAGGTCAATTTTGGGATTCTTGCTCGTTTGGAGGAGGGGACACCTATGCCATTGTGCAAGGTATGTGAGGGGGTTGCTTTGCCCTGCACCAACCTGCTAAAGGGAGGTGGGAAAGCAGTGATCTTGCACAGACGTGAGCACACTCCAAGGAGCTCGCTGCTGCGTCCCTGCTGATGGTGTGGGCAGCATTGTACATCTGTGGAAGGCTTCAGTGGATGACTGTCAGCTTCTCCTTCAAAGGGATGCTGGCATTTCAAGTGACTGCTAGAGAGTGCGTCAAGCACTATGTGAGACTTGTTCAAAACGCTGACAATTTGCTCTGGAGATGAGTAAGAGCATTTCATCCCCATTGTGCAGAGTGGCCATCAGAAACACAGGTGTAGTTACAGGGAATGCTCTTTCTGCTGTTAGCACATTTCCTTCCCTCTCTTTAGGCTCTGCTGGGAACTGAGGACGAGGGTCTAAATTAAAATCATCTGAAGGACTGAGGGTGGTTGCATGACCAGAAGCATAACCCCATACACTGGACCTGCTGTTCATTTCTGGGGAGCACTCTCAGTGCTCTTGGTCATTGCACACTCAGAGTAAGCTGCTGCTGGGTGCTCAATGTCACCTTCCCACGTGTTTGCCCCTCTATAAAAAGTGCCACAGCATTGTGTCTTGGCAAAATATCTCTCAGGTATACTACCTAGAAACACTCTGATAGGTTTGGTGTGGTGAGCCCCCGGCCCCAGTACACCATAATTGCATCCTGGAAAATTTTCTGGGACAGATAAACCAGCATTCATGTGCTGTCCATAAATGTGTGCATTATCTGAAGTATGCCAGGTATTCCATTCATTTATGATTCTGATTATATATGAAGTGTCAACCCATGAGTAGTGAGAACAAGTAATGCAGCTGATTACACAACACTGGAAGAAAAAGGATAGGCTGATGTTGCCCTTCCACAAATTATTGTGTTTTTTTTAAACACAACTTCCCCTAGGGTAATTTCTCCAGTAGCACAGCTACAGATCCACACACCACCTTGCAGAGGTTAACATAAGGCTGTCAGATGTAAATGTTATGGAGGAATTCTCAAACCTCTGCTGGACTATAAAGCGATTTTTTCACCAATACTTTCCTGCTATCCAGAACCAGAGCATGTTGCTGAATTTTATAGTAATAAACAGGAGACAGGCATCTTGTCAGCTGAGTTCTGTTACAGACAAGGACTTTTAAAACAAACAGGTCATGACTTGACCAGTCATGTAGGAAAACAGTCATCAAACAAAATTTCTGAGGGTATAATGAAGGGTGGCATGCAAGGGAGTCCTGTGTACATGGTTTATCTGATTCTCATTTGTTGACTGAACATAATGATCCAGGTTTTTTAAGTTGAACAGGCATGCTCTGAAAAGTGTAACTCTGGCTAAATGACTGCTTGTCAAAATCCACGGGAAAGAAAAAAAATACTTATTGGTTTGTGTGCTAGAATTCTTTCCGCTCCCAGGAGTGTCATTAAGAAATTCATGAATGTTTCAGAATGCCATCTGGGAGAAATTTTGTATTCCACCTGTGACTTAAAAGGCAGACATCACGAAAATCATTTATCACTAAAGGAAAAGCAGTCATAATTTGAAAGGTGAAGCAGGCAAAAGTAGTGAAGAACATACAAGAGGTTTACATTGCCCTCTGTATTGTAAAGCATTGACAGACAGAAAAACACAGTGTGCAGAATGGTATCGATCTGATTTGACAGAACATTGCATTTACTTTGTTCAGGGGAAAATTAATTCATAATATAGAAAAGTAGCAGGGAATCTCTGAATATGAGAGCATTAGGTATCTGTGCTTACAATTGCAGAAACCGCTTTGTTGGGATAATACCTGAACCAAACAGCAGCAATGTTGCATGACTATGCCAACATTCCCTGCCTTCTTGCAGGGAAAATCAGCTCCCATCTCCAAGCAAAAAAAAAAAAAATAAAATAAATGGTGGAAGAGGTGGGGATTCAGAAATGACAAAGACTCACTTCTTGGGTTGGGAAATGGAGGAAAGGTTACCAAGCTTTCCTGTACGTAATATAACCTTTCTTCAGAATTTTCTTCTTACTGAATTCTGGGATTCCAAACTGAGTCAGATGAAATAGCAGAGAACACACAACGTGCAAAGGGAGTCTGCAAGAAAAGCTCCTTCATGCCAGGGAGGTTGGCCCCTTGTTTCTGCACAGAACACAGGAACAGCCGTGTCTGAAGTTTGTGGTAGTGTTTAGGGGATGCCAATTGCAGACATTGAAGTCTGTTAGCTTAACACCCCATTTTTCTGAAGGTCTCATCGTTGGTGCTCAGAGTTACTCTGCAGTCTTTTCTTTGGCTCTTCTGCTACTTCAAGCAAGACTTGAAAGAATATATGGGATTTGGGACCAAAAAGATACTGTATTCCAACATTTTGTCTCATTTATTAGGAAAAACTCCAGAGGAATGCTTATATTGAATATTCCTTTATGTACCCCTACAGTATTAAAGAGACCGGTGACTGCCGATGAGCTCTTGATGCCTGGAGCCCCGTATGTCAGAAAAACTTTTACGGTATGTCTCTGGTATTTTTCTCTATTTCTGTGTGTTGCATGCATAAGGTAATCCAAACAGACATTTTCTGAAGGGATAATTAGAGCTTATTTGCATTTGTTAAGGGTTGTACTTTAAAATCCTGAAGTCCGTTATCAGTACTTCCACACATTTCAGGTCTGATTCTGCACTTGTTTATCCTGTCTTTCTGCCAGCGTAGTACTGCTGACTGAAATAGGGTGTGAAATTACATAAAGCCAGTAATATTTTTATTATACAAACTCATCTAAACTTTGTGCTTCTGGTACTGTGCTTGCTGTAGGCATGGATTATCTACCCAGACTGAAGTTTTCTACTCAGGTATACTTTTTCTTAGACTATGATGGGACAGAAATTTTGATTCAGTATTAGAGGAAGCCTTTCTAAAAAGAGTTTTGAACCTCGTCATTGAAAGCCTTGCTTTTTGCAACCTCCTAGTTCAACAAAAAATTAATTGAAACCAAAATACATAGCGCCTTTCCCACATGTGATACAGCAGCCTGTACACAGGCTTTGATAAAATATTATCACACAGAGTTCATTACTACGTGTTGGAATTGAAAAAATAGTTTTCCTGAACCATTTAGATGTGTCTTGGGGCCAGTGCTCACCTCCTTCTTTTCTCCTTCAAGATCGTCGGTGACGCGGTTGGCTGGGGCTTCGTGGTGCGGGGCAGCAAGCCCTGCCACATCCAGGCTGTGGATCCCAGCGGGCCAGCAGCTGCAGCGGGCATGAAGGTGCGTGGTCAAACTGGGAAGCTATACTGGGATGTCTGGGCTTCTAATTGAAGGTCTTGGGCTGCCTGTAGTTGGGTAGTGAGAGGTGCTCTTCTTTCCTGGGCTGAATGTCTTTCAGTTTCAGGCATTTCTAATCACTGATTTCAGTTGCCTTTTGTCTTCTTTATGTTTCTTGTCTTCTGTCCTAGAGGTTCTCCATAGAATCACAGAGTGGTTTGGGTTGGAAGGGACCTTAAAGATCACCCAGTTCCAACCATATGCCATGGTCAGGACACCTCTCACCAGACCAGGTTGCCCAAAGCCCCATCCAGCCTGGCCTTGAACATTTCCACGGATGGGAAGTCTTCAAGTCCCTTTCCCATGTGAAACTCAGCTCTTCTTTCCAAGTTACTTTCATGATTTTTTTCTTTTTTTTTTGTTTTGTTATTTCCACTTCTTTCCAACTCTGCACACATTCTAGCCTTCCACCTCCAGTTTATTCTGCAATTTATTTGTAATTTATTGCAGAATGGTCTGTATGCAGGTTCTGCACTTTGCCTATATATGAAGATGAAGCCAGGCATACCTATTCACAATGAAGTTAGTGTAACCCATTGGTCACTGTAAAGCAGTTAAAATTCAAGATGTTTTGGAAAGAAGAATGTGTGACATTCATATTTCATGAAGAGTTGAAATGCTTTCATACATGATTTAAAAATAAATAAATACAATTTCCACCTGAAGGCTCTTGTATTGCTAATGCAGGGCCCATTGACTTACCTGCTGTTTTGGATCATGTCCTGTATATATCTGTGAATTAGTCACTCTCTTGTAGAGTAAGAAAAATAAAAGAAAAGCATTATGCTAGGAACGTATAAAAGCAAGAAAAGGAAACTAGCTGCTGCACCTATTCCAGTGTCCAGATTGAGCCAGATGCAAATGAGCAGCTTATGTCCTGTTTTCTTGTACCATAACAACACAAGTGAAGGTTTCAGGTGTATTCCATGAGCAGCCCAGTTTCCCATTAATATATTAATTCATTCATTTATTAATTTTATCCTGCTTTCTATAATCTGTCTGCCATTCCCAGTATGCTCACCGATGGATTCCCACCCACCCAGCATATGCCACCTGTCCCGCCCATTGTACGGTGCTGGTGGATATGCCATGGCTCTGTCTTTAGTGAATATACAATAGGAGTTTCTCCCCTGTGGCTGATGATTTTTTATGAAACTAGCAAGAACGTTCTGTCTTTGAAACATTTACTTCCCTTGAGGAAGGGCAGCCAAAGCCCTAGAAGGCTGCAGAGCCTGTTGGTACAGGCAGCACCTGACACATCCTGCTGGCAACCAGCTCCATTCCAGAGGGAATTGGATTTCTTCCTATGTTTTATACAATACATCAATATAGTATAATATAATATAATATAATATAATATAATATAATATAATATAATATAATATAATATAATATAATATGCATTTATAATTTTTATAGGAAGAATATTGTTTTTGTAAAGTAATCCTGCCTAAAATATACAGGACTGAAATTTAAAAATAGTGAATTTATGCATGTGTACATTCTAGATTCTGAAACTGAGAGTTTAGTACCTTGCAGTATCTTCTTCTCTCAGAATTTAGCAGCCAGCAGTAGAGTAGATCTATTCTGAAACTTGACTTGTAAAAATAACACTGTAGCGTCATATATAATCTTAGAGTTTTCACTTCTGAACTTCGAAGCTTAGAGCTGAATATAGTGGGGCTTTGGTTTTGTTTTTACTTTTGCCTTTGTGTTGACAACTATGCAGTAGGACATTTGAGCTAAGCCTGTTTATTTTGTTTTTGTATTGCACCTCTGAAACTGGTTTTGTGTACCAAACCGTGTCCTTCTGTCTTCCATTCCTGCTCTTGGTACACTCACGTCCTCTGATGGGGTTACGTGAGTTTATCTGATCCACTCACAACATAAGAATGTCAGACTCCCTTGTCCTAGTGGGAGTAAATGGTATTTCAGCCAGTAAAACTGGGATATATTGCCCCGAATTTGCACAAAGGATGGATTTGATTGTTTGCAAAGGTCTGATCCTTACACAAAACCCCTTTTCAGAACAGAATTGTGCATGAAACATTATGGCCATGTGTTACACCAAAGATGTGTTGACACCAAAATTAGTGCCCCGTTTTCAGAAATGCTGAGCACGTTTAGCCCCTGGTGAAGATATGCCACTTTCCTTTGAAAATAAGTTTTTTTGTGTGTGTGTTGAGGTGTTCCCATGGCAATAGGTATGTAAATTCTAGTGCAGTATTTGAATTTTTTAAAAATCTATGTCACTTAATCCATCTGTTTACAGCACTCTTCAATCTGGCAGATTTCAAGGAATCGTATGACAGGCTTTGCCATGACAGCTCCTTGAAAATAAGCCTTCCCCCCTGTAGAAGCTGCAGGTGGAGCATTTTGAAAATAGACCGCGGTGCGGTAACTTCTGGTGGCCTGGTGTAGGAGGCTTTTGTCTGCCAGTGCTGCTCGGAGTGCTACACCAAAGGAGCACTAACAAGGAAAGTTGGCTATGATGAAAGGGCAAGAATTTGAAGAAGAGCCAAGGCTTGGCATTGCAGTTTGTAGAAAAGTTCTTGGCAGTATCAGCAGGGTTTTTCCTCCCAAGGAGATGTATCCAGTGTAATCAGTTCTGGAAGTGTCTGTATTTGTAAAGCTTGTGATTTTGCACTTATCTCTCTTTGAGAGCATTATATTCCCGTCTTTGCATTATGCTGGACAAAGTGTTGCAAGAGGACTGCTTCCTGCTGTCTCATTGTAGGATCTCACTTTGTGTAGTTAAAACCCCACTGCATATTACATAAAGCAGTAAATGTTACAGGATCAATCTACCTGAAGGACTCTGTGGTGTCTCGTTTTCAGTTTGAACTTGGCTGGGTTCCCGGCCTTCTTCAAAGCTCCGTGAATGGAAAGCCTCAGGAGAAACTTCAATGAGCTTGCCATGGAGCGCTTGACCACATTCAATGGTTGTGTGGTCACCACAGCGTGGAGTGACTGGGATGCCCAGGTCTCCAAAATGCATACCCACCTCTGGCATGGCAGCACACCCCACCTCATTACAGTGACATCTTCCTCTGGGGTAATTTGAAGACAATTTAATTCTATGAAAATTATTAGCTCAGTCTGCTGAAGAGGTGCAAGAGAGTATTGTCTTTGTGGTTTTAAGTCTCGATTCCTCCTCTGGGCCTGGTAAATGGGATTACCCTTTACAGCTTGGGGTTCCAGGTTTGTAGCTGAACAAATAATTTAATAAGTATGTTGTCAATTAGCTTTATTAAAGTATTTTTAGACCTGGTTCGCTGAAGCGCAGTCGCCTGTGGCAGCGTTGGAGGATCGTTACGGCTGTAAGCGCATTAACAAGCAGAAGCTGGAGGCGACGCAGGGCTATGAAAGGAGCCAGTGTTGTGATGCGTACGTCCAAGTTATTTGTAGCTCTGTTTTGCTGTCTGCTGTCGTCAGCAGACTGAGAAGGGAAGACAGGAACAGCAGGGTTTAGAAGTTCTGAGGGTGCTTTAATATTCCAGACTGACTGGCTGCAAAATTCAGGCCTCTGCAAATGGCACCACTAAATACTGCCAGTTGTTGTCAGAAAAAATCTCGTCCCCCTTCTTCAGTGTTTTATTCTGTAAATTGATTTCTGCTTTTAAGGTAAAAGTGTTTTTGCAAAGTTCCACAACTTGACTTCAAACTAGTTAGACCTTACACGTTGTTATTTAGTGTGACATCACTGCAGCAGAGTGTGACAAATGTCGCAGACCAAGCTTGGTGTGAGGCCTAGGGAGGAGATAAATTAATCGCTAATTTTGCTGATTATCTGTTCTTCCTTTTGGCTGGAGAAACCAGTGACCAGCTCTAACCTTTGCAGAAGTGAATTCAAGTGAACTCACTAGCAGGGTAAGAGCCAAATCTCATCCACTATTGAGTAGCCACTGTTTCGTGGTAAATAATTGTTGTCAGGGTCTGTCGAGGCCATCAATTCCAGTACACACTCAGATAGGCACTAACTGATCAGTCCACAGAGTCCAAATACAGCCACAATCACAAAATATTATAAGCCTGTGACGTAAAGAACTAAAAGCTACACGTAGTAAGGTGCCAGCCTTTGGGGAGTGAGGAGGGAGTCAAACCCATGTGATATCAGAGGGAGTGCCACTGTTTTCAATTCCTGCAATAGCAAGAAATTTGAACTGTGAAATTCTTGGGAGGTTGAATGTAGTACCCCGTGCTGCAGAGAAATGCAAAACCCCTGGTCCTTGCCAATCTGACCTCAAACCTGGTGATTGCTGTTTAAGATAACCAGTCTGAAAACCCTCAAAGAACATTTATTCCCCCTGGAAAAAAAAAAATAAATACCCCATTTATGACTGTGGCCAATCTCCAAGGTTCTACAGAATAGTGGGAAAAGTGGATCATGGACATCACAAGTGAGAAAATTGTAATTCCTGATGGCAGCCTAGTTGGAGCTTGAAGATAGGGACTTATATAAATAAGATGCAATGAACATGCTGCCATTTAAACCTCTCGATGAAGTGTAGGAAAGGGAAGATACTTTGGTGTTTGGTGCTGGGACTCTAACCCGTTAAAGCACTGGGGAGATGCTTCGGTGCTAGTTGAAGGTATCCAAAGGGTACTTTTATTATCTCATCTGACTGAGCTTTAAATGAGAAGATGAAGTAGGCCTGGATAAATATTTATACTGTGCACTAGCATATGGTGTTGTTGAAGCAGATGCAATTCAGTCTTAGAATTCTTATCTTATCCCAACATGTTACTGATTGTAGAAAAGCATAAATTACATGAGTTGCCATCTGTTTTCAATTACAGCATGAAAACACTGAGGCAGGTTGGTATTTTCCTTTAGCCATGTTATCAGCTAGCTGCTGAATTTGATAATTACATTAGAGTGAATTCAGAATGAGTGTATTTAGTAATGTGAACACTCAAAAAAAGTTGCTGACAAACTGCTTTCATAGCTTGTCCATAAATAGAGAAGCAGCAGAGCTAAATGTGCATGTGATGAATGCCACTAGTGTGGTGCTTGAAAATAGATGTATATATGTTTCAAACATGTCTCCCTAAGTGAGTGTCTATATTTTTGATCGTATTTAGTTATAAACTATAAAATAAAGGTCCATTCTCCTCCATGGAAATGTGGTAGCTGTATTCAAGCACCTAACTTTGACTCCAGAGAAATCTAATTTTAAAGAACCCGATTTATATTTTACTTTAAAATCTACTCCCGTTTTGTGAAACCAAAGAAAATTTGAACAGGCTGTAGTCTCAGTGTTCACTTTATGCAGCTGTAAACCTCAGATTTTATATGCCAATATTGAACACAGAGATGGAGAGAGGATGGTACCCAATAGCCTCATATATCTCAGGAGTCATGCTCAAGAGGAGTGGTTTGTCCCATTAGTTGGGACATGTTAAGAACAAGGTAAGAACATAACAGTCAACATTTTAGGTGCTTTTCTTTCCACCTAGTCTTTGGCAAAAACCTATTCTAAAAGACTAAAGAAAGGTGTATTGAGACAGCTGTGTTAGTAATGTGATGATTCAACAGAACTTGGAAGAGATCAAATATTTGAATACTCAACTCTGCCATTGATGTGAAAAATGGGTTAGTGGCTGGTTGTCCTTGACAACTGTTTAACAGCATGCTTTCCTGATCGAAGCATGAATCTGTGCTTGGATTTGCCTCCTCTGTGCCTTCCTTCTCATTTTGGTCTGCGGTCATCATTTATTTGCTCAAGGAGTTAGCTGCTTAGCTGAGGTGATGCATCTGTAGTTGTCCTAAAGTTCCCGTCTCCAGTGGGTGCGTTTCATTAACCTAAATGAGTAGTTCCTGAGTTTGTTATGACCTCTTTTAAGTAGGTTGGATGCACCCTAAAACCTTGGTAATTGAACTATACCATGATTATTGCCTTGCAAAAATATGATACTAACACAGTTCTCTTCCTGAGCAGTACATCTGAGCAATGCACTGTGTGTTCATGGAAATGGCGTGGGACTCAAGAGGTCTAATTGAGCCATCGTGGATCTTGGGATCCGTTTGCACAAAGTGAATGCCCTCGAGTAACATTAATTGCAGTTAAATGCTGGACAGAGCATTTCAGGAGCAGCAAAATCTTTTTTTAAAATGAGTACTGGGAAGCGGGCTGTATCTCGCACATCTCCTTCTGTCTGAGAGTTTTGTCAATTCACCTCTCTCACCAAGCTAAGGGCTTCTCTTAACAAAGGAAAATGTGATTTGGGGAGCTGCACTGTGTGTCACTGCCAGAACTTTGTCTGGTTGCCAAAAGGAGACAGGGTTTGGCAAATCTTTCCTTTGCTTTCACTGCAGAATGCTACAAGTGCAACAACGGAGTCCTTATGGCCTTGATCATCCTTTGCGTTAGCGCGGTGTCTTTGGGTTGATTGAAATCATGAGAGGTTTTCTCAGCAATCCCCCTTTCCCTTGTCATTGGGAATCTCAGTGCAGGATTTGATGAGCTGCTAATCAGTCTCTCTTCTGCCCCTTCACTGCACCGGCTACTTGGTGTTTTGTTCCTCTTCTGTGGTGGGAGCTGTGTAACTTGTGGACTTCTCAGAGAGGCAGGAGACTATTTTAGAGACATTCTGACGCTACCCTGCAGGTTGAACCTGCCCCATGGTGGCCACATTGAAGACAAACTGGGTTTGGATTCTCTTCTTTACCCTGTCACAAATCCTCTGTACAACTGCCTCAACCATCTTCCTGCCAGAATCCAGAGATATTCTTGTACATGGGATCAGACAGATGGACAATGCCAGCAAATCTGCAACAGTGGAAGAATCTGACGAGTAGATCCATTATGGTACCAGTACAAATGAAAAACCCTCCAGGTCTGTTAAAGTCTCCTTTTGTTCCCTGGGGCTGTGATTAAGAGCATATGGTCTAGGTTTCCCAGTCTTAGAGCCAAAATTTACAGACAAGATAGGGAGACTTCTGTGCAGCAGTGGTGAACCTGCACAGCTCCATGAGTTTCAAAATTCAGTTCCTCCAACTGCTTTCTTTCTAAGCCATCCTCCTCCTTTTGGTGATGAATTTGTGTTTGCATTAATACTTTCTTTGTGGTATATGATCCTCCCATCCCTGCTCAGGTCATAACTGTTCTGGAGCTAGCTAAAGGCTTTCCTTTTCCTCTGCTACCACATTCTAGCCTCTTCTAGTCTTTACCAAAATTCTTCTGTGCTTTACTCTGTTTTCCACTAATATATCATTAGACTTCAGGTACAACACTCAGGTTCTTTTAAAGCCATGATAAAGCTCCTGCAGTCTTCAGACATGTCAAAATTGCAATCTGCACTCCTACTTTTCTTGGTGGAACTCCATTTTTTCTGCTCACTTCCTTGGTTTGTTTTGCTTCTTTCTCCCTGCAGTTGTTTAAGGTTTTGAAGAACAGGAACCATGTTAGTCATTATGGAGAAACTGTTAATCTACTGAAAGAATTAAGGTGGTGGGAATTCCTGTGTAAAATACAAAAGAAGGAGTTGGTTTAGCTTTTTGAGTACAAAATTCACCTTTAACAGCAAATTACCTTTTCTTTCCCTAAACTTTTAGAATACAATTTTAGCACTGGCTTACCCTAGATCTGAATTTTGGCCTACAGATGTCATGAAATGGTATTATATTTCCAGTAACTCTATGTGATTTTTTTCTAAAGACTCTTTTAACACAGTGGGAGAGTTTTACTGGGCAATAAAATACGATTCTTTTTCTTTCCAACAGCTGAAATCTTATGCAAATGTAGAAAGTTTCATGATATCTCAGAGCTCTTCCTTCTGCCTTCCCAAGGGTGGAATTACCATGAGAATTGACCTTGTCTGTGGGTCGGCTACTTAAAACGCTGTTGGGCAACAAGTGGCCTACTGTACTTGTGTTTGTGCATTGGCTCCTTTTCATCAACAGCAGAAACAATGCAGAAAAAAAAAAGTCTGTATGTTCATAATCGGAGGTCAGTGGATTTTTTAAAATTAGCCAAATTATTTTAATAAAAAGTACGTTGAAAACCCCTTTTTGAGTAAGTAGGGTTTTATGGCAGGATGAACCAGATATCTGAACGCCCTGTGCTTATGAAAGGACTTTCTCGATTGTTTCTGAAGTCTTACAGCTGTACGCATTCAGAAGGAGAGAAAGCAGCCTTGGTTTCAGCTGCGCTGTGAAACAGTGCTGGGCTTGTGTTTTGATACAGCTTCCAAATTCCAGCAGGGTCTATAGCCTCTTTAATGGCGAGACTTAGTGCCAGCCAGAACAGCTGTGATCTTACCCTTGCTCGAGCTTTCTTAGGCTCTTGCAGGTCACTCCTAGGTAGCCAAAGCTCTCCGAAGGGTAGTCCCATCCGAAAAACTTAACCCACTACTGGATTTATGCAGCGGCTAAAATATGAAAAAAAAAAAACCACAAATTTTGAACTGCTCTTGCTGTGGACTCAAAATGAAAATGCACTTTGTTTTATGAGCTTTAGTGGCAATACCCACTTCCCTTGAAGCCTTGAAGGGGTCCTCAGCTGGTGCTTCAATGACAGCACCGTGGCCATGGCCCTGAGTGCTCTGGGGGACGCGGGCGCCTTCTCCACACTCCTAGCCACGCTTTCTTGTTGCTCTTCGGGACGTAAGCTGGCTTCCTTTCCTGCTGCAAGCGACTGATTGGGGAAACATGTTGCGTTGAAGCCAGGGCTCTGTTTAGCTAGTCAAACACATGGCGAAACAATCGCACTGTTGTCCGTGAAAACAGAGAGCAGCTGTTTGTCTCCAGCGGCGCAGACCGCTCGTGCTCCTTGTGCTCCCGATAGCGCAGGGTGCTCAGGAAGCCCTGCACAGCTCTGGCTGCCCTTACCTCCCCCTGGTCCAGGCTGGAATAGGGATTATTGTTGTTTAAGTAATTAAGGGACCTGAACTAATGACACGCAGTTAGTTTAGCCTAACTACATCTGACCTTGCAACTAAATTGACAAATAGTTTTAAAGTTCTTAATTCATGATGTGTGTTTGTCTTCTAGCTCTATAGTTCACCTCTGCTATACCTCTAGGATAGGTGTAAATATATTGTGAAAAAAAAAAAAAAAAAGAACATGGAAAGGTCAAGCAAAGAATAAAAAGAAGCTATGTCTCAGCTAAGACCTCCTGTCCTGCTACCAGTGCAGCGTTTCACCCAGAGCCGCCTTCAGCAGTCTGAGTTATTTCACATTTCCATGGTTGTTCTGTGGTAGGTATCAGCTTACACCGTATAATAAAAATACTTGTAAAGTTAAGCATGCAGTCACTGGTCTGCTTTGCTGCTGTGGCTCAGGCCAGCTCGGCTTCACCCATGGGCATCTCCTGCTCGGGCTCAGGTGGGGTCAGTCACGTAACACCGCTGCCCAGGTAGGGCCACCAGAAGTAGAGACCTGTATCTCCCTGATCCCTTGTACCTGATTTGTGGAATATTTACTTTTCAGGGTGTCAGGCCTTTCCTTTTATTGCCCTGCAGGTATCTACAGGTAGCTTTAATTTACCTGCGTGGGCAATTCCCTTGGTGAGACCTTGCCCCGTTGGGGCACACACTGCCTCAGCTAGCAAAAGTTGGCTCTGCGGGGCTGAGACTTGCATGGAGATTGAAAGCTGCCTGCTCTCAAACAAGAGTTGTTCTCCTGGGCTGTTTTCACCCTCTATTTTGTGTGCTATATCTGAGGAATTTGTCCAGCAATGGTTTCGTTCTATCCCCAGTGAAAAAAAAAAAGAAAGGCCACCTGAACCAGTGATGAGACTCATTGACATCTAATGATGTCAATGAAAAACTAATTAATATATGTCTGAATTAGTTTTTATATTAATGTTGTTTAATTTCTGATT
The DNA here is from genome assembly GCF_963932015.1 of Anas acuta. Taxonomy (NCBI): domain Eukaryota; kingdom Metazoa; phylum Chordata; class Aves; order Anseriformes; family Anatidae; genus Anas; species Anas acuta. The sequence goes on from NC_088980.1 coordinate 144,975,856, forward strand.
TTTTTGTGTGAGTTGGGAATACTATAAAAATGCAGACCCTTAAAAAATTTATTAAAAAGTTGTGCTTTCTGTAAACTTCCCACTAGAGAAATTCCTACTTAGGTAGCCTGTAGTGAAGCTTTGCTCAAACCATCCATACCAGACTGCAGCCACAGATCAAGACGCAGAGCCAGAATTACATGGAATTACATGGTTATGTTTGCAGAGCTATAAATGTGGTCGGTTTTCTTTGCCGTGCACCATACCACACTCTGCTAGTAGCTGTTTTCTCACCCGGTGCTGGGACAGAAAGCCAGCTTAACACTGGTGTAAAGATCGAACAAGAAATGCATCCCTCTGGAGAGAAAATCCTGTGTTTATGCAAGACCTGGAGACTTGCCTACTCCCACCCCACCCCACTCCACAGCCAATTACACATTCGCCAGAGATATTTACAGAGCTGAACACGCAGCTGCAATTTATTCTGTTCCGTGCTGTAACCTCAGCTCTGCTGAAAAGGACCCTGCCTGATTCTTTAACCTTCCAGTGCCATGCAGTTAAAAAAAAAAAAAAAGAAAGAAAAAAAAAAAAAGAAAATAAAAGAAATTTAGGACCTCTGATTTCCATCTCTTTTCCTCATTCTAATGTGACAGTGGAAAGATCACACGAGTGGGAGCAAATACTTCAGTGCCGCCTGTGTTTGCTTTTATTTAGGAGGTTAGTCGTGTGCCCGGGCTCTTCTGTGGCAGCAAGTTCAGCATCTCTGTGGCCTGGGCTGTTTGCTGAGCACGGCGATTCCTGGGCTTTGTGGCTGTGGGTTGCTTACTCAAAAAGCAGAGCCCGTGTAGCAGCACAAACGCAGGCTGTGCGTGTGAGGCTGTAAGAAAAGTTCATCCCCACGCCCTATCTCCTCCACCTTCTGCTCCACTTTCCTCCTTCACCTCCACTTCTGCTGCCTCAGATTTGCCTGGGGCTGTTCCTCCTGACCCAACATCCATCTTGCCATTGATTTCACTGGCACTTTCAGCTATCTGGAAACCTGCTCTGCAGTGTGCACTTTGATCTAAATGCAGATCTAAGTGCACCCACAGAGGATCCCATCTTCATCTTGGTGTCACCCCCCTCCTTCCGTCTGCCTCCAGCCAGATACGCATCTATTGCCTCCTTCCTCCAGTCGTGTCAGGCATATCAGAGAACTTATTTTGCCTGGAGACAAGTCCTTTTGCTTATTTATTTTTGCTGGCACAAGCTTAAAACATAGTGGTGCCTTGTTTTGGCTCAGTGCTCCCAAGGCAGCATGAAGGACGGGCTGCAGCAGGGATGGGAGCGCCCTGGGGAGCGCGGGCTTTGCGCCGTGTCCTCCTCCTCTTGCTCTGGAGGAGGTTTGGTGTATCATGATGTGGAGTCCTTGGACAGTCCAGCCTCTAATAAACAACCCTTTTTTTCCCCCCATGTTTCTTCTAAAAGTAAGATTAGGTCTCTAATCCCTAAGGAAAGGAAACCTTTTCCTCTGGTAGTGTTACCAAATGTTTTGTGTACTAAACCCTGGCTCCTGGCATGTGAGCCAGGAGGTGATAACGTGGTAATTAGCTCAGGGGGGTTATTTCGGCCGTGTAACAACTGACAGGGCAAGCCTGCATGGTTGCTGCTTGTAAGTAGCTGCTTTTTTTAGTGGCAACTGCAGTAAGAAGTGGAAGAGTTCTCGTTCCTCTGTGACAAAAAAAAATTATGGCCTTAGATGGGAGTGTTTACTTTCCCTCATTTCGCAACTCCTTCATATTTCATACTAAAATCTGATTTTGAAAAGCACGTCTCGATTTCCATCTGTTTGCTCGGGAGCTCCAGCGTGCGCAGGAGGCAGGGATGGGAGCACAAGTTCCCGGAGTCCCGGAGGAGCAGGGGCAGTGTGAGGGAGGGAAAACCACATTTCAAGCATAGCTCTTCCTTTAAAATGTTGGAAGCCTGGAGGTCCCCTTCCTCCTTGCTGAAGGCTGGAAAGCTGAATTTCAGATGTTTGTAGCACTGAAGTCCTCTTTTGCTGAAATCTGCCAGCAAAACAAGAAAAGCCAAAGCAGATGCATTGCCTTTTTAAACAAGTGATGGTAAAGAATATATATATATGTTTATATATATATATATATACATATATTTGCTTTGCTTTTTCCTTCTTAGCTTCAGCAGATAAGTAATATTCACAGGCTGTAGCTGTGAACGTACCACAGGAATAAAACAGGAAGGTTTCTATCCTGGGCCCAGAGTTTTTAAAAGTGGTTGACAAGTGTGAAGAGCCTGGCTTAGTGGGCCTCCTGCACTCAGGTCAGTGCTAATTGCAAAACCTTTGTGCTTCAGCCACAGTTTGCACAGGTGCCTGTAATGAGGGCTACATACTGACAGCATGGCCTGAGGTTTAAATGAAGCGAGGATCTTGCAGTTCTCTCCTGCAGATTACACATAGGAAATGCATGGTTTTCCAAATTACACCTGAAGAATTTTTTCTTCTGGAAGATCACAGCGAGCTGCAGAACACCATCATGAAACAATCAGAAGCTTGAGCTACTCTAACGAGCCAGCTGATCCTTGCCCCTGTAGGATTAGCAGCACATGAAAAAGAACATTTAGTTGCAATTATTGAGGATATCTCTATAAAAGAAATTGAAGCTGGCTGTTTCTTTAATGGATATGATTTTAATTTTCTTTAGCAAGAAGAAAAGCAAAACTACCTACATTGGAATATTTTTTTTTAATAGTTACGTTGTAAATTTTATTCTGTAAAATTGTCAAAATACACTTTTCTTTATGCAGGTCTGAAAGGAGTTATACTTAGAAGCTTTTATTTTAGTTCTTAGGAAAATTGCTTGAGAATTTTGCAGGCTTGAAAATGACTCCTATCTTTGCCTGAATTCAGAATTTCTATTTGATGCTGGTAAGGTTTCAAAAAATATATATATACACAAAAATAAATTATATATATTTACATATATATTATATATAAATAAATAACACCAAGCAACAACAACAACAAAAACCCAACAATTTTCCATGTGTTTTGGGAATGGTTCATCTCAAAGGAAAAATTATCTGTGTAGCTTTGGTGTCACCTCGGATCATAAAAAAATAAGCAAGTGAACATGTCCTAAGCTATCCGATATGGAAATCCATGTGCTTGCAAGCAGAGCAGAGGGCCAGGTCTGTCCCTGACTAGCACACAGCTTGCCCAGCAGCTCCATGTTTCTGTGCGAGGCGCTGATCCCTTCTGGAGCACCTTGGTCCTGAAGGGATCTGCGAGGGGTCTGTGCCAGGCCTGGGCAGGGCCCAGGGCGAAATCCTGGCTGCTCTGGAGCCTGAAATCAGATCCAGGTTTCCCTTTTCTCTCTGTATGAAGAGTTTTGGCCAGTGAAGGTTTCTGTTCATGTGGTTGCCACACGTACAGGCCCAGTCACACCTGCGATGGAAACAAGCAGGCCGCGATGTTACTGCCTGGTGCCAGGGCAGCTTTCGGTGTATGGCAGCCCTCAGACATTGCCCCTTGCTTGCCCAGGGACATGGGGAAACACGTGTGCTTGGAGGGCTTTCCTAAAATGCAGTCTTAGACCCTGCATGGTCCCCTCACCGCTTGGATGAGGGGGTAAATACCAGTGCTGCTGAAAAACAGCAACTTTGCAACCACCTTTAAGGTGTCACTGCACAATCTGGTGTTCATGGGGCAGCACCCAAGAGTGCGGATCCTCTGAGCCAAACCCTTTGTGCTGTGCTTTCCTTTTAGACTGATGTCCAGTTAATGTGACTGTATAATCACGGTCTTATCTGACTGCTGTGAGATATGCTATCTGTGGGCTTCGTGTGGTTGCTGCCTGCAGCCCCACCAGTGATTTGCAGCCACACTCACTGCGTCTCTACATTTAAATGTTCTTTGTAGGACTTTTCACAAGAACTTTGCAATTTTCACTTAAGCCAAATACAGCGGTGGGAATTTCTAGTTCCTGGTTATCTTTCACAGTGCCCTCTAAAAAGGGTACCTCGAACAGTAAAACTATTTCTGTAAGGATTTTTAAAAATATTAAATTATAAAAGGCCCAGAAGTCAAGGCCTGGCTCCACAAGGACAGGTGACTGAAGCCTATACCACAGCCTCTGAATATCTGGGATCTAGCCTAACAGCCTATCCTAACATAATATTCCAGTAGCATTTATAAATATAAATTCACTATAAATTAAAAATTAAATATTTGTTAAATATTAACCCTAAGGCAGGCAGCTAGGTAAGAATTACTGACAGCTATGCAATGTTTTTATTGCAAAATTTGTTTATTAAATATTTTAATTTAATAATTTATTTATTAAATAATTTGTCTGAACTTGTGTAATTCCACGCTCATGCCCGTTACTATTGTCCAAGCTGTGCTGTCAGGTCTCCGATATCGGCCTGGAGCATCTCACAGTCCTTCTCACCTTGCCTTGGCAAGACCAAGCATGAGCTGGCCGCCCAGGCTTGTCATGGAGCTAACCAGCCATGGGGGAAAGATTGTGCAGCCCCCAGTCGAGCAGACTCCTCATTCTGGCCATGAAACACTGTGGTAACAATAATTATAATTCCTCTTCTTGCTGCCTTCAGTTTGATGTGGAATGGCATGACACATCTTTGCTGACTTCTTTAAGCAGAGGGTTTCCAGATCCTTTCTGGCCAAATTGAAGTCCAAAGCTGAAGTTTTTCTTTTCCTGGGAACACCTGGATTTGGTTAAATCTTCTGTACGAGCCAGTGAAAACCCACAGCACGCATACCTTTCCTCCTATCCATACTTCTGTGGGCTGTTGTCTGTCAGGGTGGGAAGCAGAAATAGTTAACAATAATGTAAAGCAGAAATAGTTAACAATAAATGTTTATTAACATAATTTTTAAAAAATAATTAAGTATTTTCATTTCAGAGTTACTTAATTTAACTGTTACTATTTACGTGTTTTTTTTTATATCACTACATCCTGCCCAACAAAATGGTTGGAATTTCTTCTGGGCTTTGTCATTTCTTGAAGTTTGAGGGATAAAAATGGATGGTTATCTCCTGTCAGGCTCCTTGGAGAGCTATGAGGAAATGAGCAATAAAAGGCTCTTTGAGACTCTTTTAACTTTGGTTTATTATCTATTATAGTTACTGATGTGTGGAAAGCTACAGAGAAATTGTGCATGTTTATAGTTACAAAGCCCTTAGCAGCTGTAGTTATAAGCCGAACACTTAGAGCTTTTTGAAATGTGTTTTTATAAATGCAGCATTAAATCATTGACATTTTGTAAACCAGCTGCCTTAAGAAAATTCCTGAGATAATAAGAGGGTTGACATACTCAGCTGGGCTGGTTTGTGGGTTCTGTCTCTCTCACACTCTTTTTGTGGCACCACCAAGAGATCAGTGCACTGTGCTGGCTTCTTTGGGGAAGGATTCGTGGTAGCCGAAGCTCTGGTGCTTTGTTATCGTCTCTCTTCTGTTCCTTACAGCTCTTTTCATGTAGTTTTAGAGCAGATGTTCTTTCTTCTATGCCTTGGCTGCCTCTCTCCATTTCTCACCTGGCTTGGGTGGAGTTTTTTTCATCTGATCCTATCCATTGAAAATGGTGAAACTAAAGTGCCAGTTGGATCCAGTGCAGAGGATGGTATGAAGAGGACTGTTCTCAGCCCCTACACACTGCTGCCATTCTACTGTCAGGAGCATACAATGAAACAAACACCTTGGGAATGCAGATGTGTCAGCTCTGGTCTTTGGCATGAGATGCTTGCTCTTTGGCATCTGGCTTGCTGTTGGCTGCTGTGGTGCCCATCCACATATACAGTTGTACCCTTGGTGCAAGTGGCTGGCCAGTCTGGAAGGTCCGTTCCTCTGCCAGGGACATTCCTCGGGGTCCCCGAGAGCCCCTCACACGATCCAGCATGCAGATTTCTCCATCACACGCCTGCATGCCTGTCCCTGGCCAAAGACGAGTCCCATGCATCGGGATTCCAGTAACTCGAGAAGTCTGAGAACAGGCAGCAGCAAAACAAACGTCAGCCATTCAACTTCCAAAAATTGCATTAAGCCAGAAGAGACAATGCTATTTCTGCAGGTCTGTTTTAAATCAACTCAAATATTCTTCTGGAGCCAAAGCTATAATTCAGTAAAACTTGATACAATCTTGGAAAGCCCTAGAAAGCATTAGGAAATACCACTGGGAATTGTGAGACCTATAGATACTGCAAAAATTTGCATTTTAAACTAAACATATCTCTTAAATGCTAATTGGGGCTTGCTGAAGAGGATGATGGGCTACCTCTTCAATCAAAAGCCTTAACATTCAGGAAGCTTTGTCTGCATGCAAAAGCTGTACGGTGCTTTGTGCAGCTGAAATAGTGTATGAAGGCACAGGAAAGATAGAGTTGTGCTGCTATGGACGTGGCCAAGAGCTGATTGCCATACTTGAGACCACCAACCACTAAGGCAGACTTCCAGGACCTCAAGCCCTGCACAGCAGTTCTTGAAGGGGTAAGGTACAAGAGAAGTTTGCCATCCCCTTAGGGGCTGCTGCTGCTGTTCCTGTGTGTAGGCCCAAACGAGCAGAGATTAAAAACATCAGTATCATTTCTGATGAAATGTTTTATTTTTGGATTGGCTTTGCTTCCTCTGTAATTTTCCTTAAATGGAACATTGATAGCTGCATTCTGTACATTTTGCACAAGTACGAGTTGGGTTTCACCACACTGAATCCCTCTTTTACTTGGGAGGGAAGGTCGCTGACGCACACAAGTTGAATGGTTGGGCTTGTGAGAAAACCTGATCTAGGGGCAGCAATGTAAGACAGCAGAGCTGTTTCCCACCTCTGCTGCAAACATCTCTGTGTTGTGTTTCTGCATAAAGATAAAAGGTAAAAACATAAAGTTAGAGAATTTCTATAGTGATATGCTCTTCAGAGCTTCGTTTATACAGACTCAAGATCAGTTATGAGGAAGATAACTTTCTAGGGAATGCATTCTTTTCATTGAAACATCAGAAACACATTGAAACTGTTGCTTTAGGCTCCATATTTTTATCATTAAAAACAGATCTAGACACAACACATTTCTGACATTTTGAACAAATACTATAATATGATTACAGCCAGAGAAGGCTTAATGTTTTCGAGGAATAAATGTTGATATCTTTTTTTCCTTGTCAGGTCTTTACAATGCTGATGTGACATTTTGCTCTGACTTTTCCTAACTTTTTTAAGATGCAGAATCACAGAATGGCTGAGGTAGGAAGGGCCTTCTTGAGACCATCTGGTCCCACCCCAGCTCAAGCAGGGACACCCAGAGCAGGGTGCCCAGGACCACATCCAGGTGGCTTTTGAAGATCTCCTAGAAGGAGGCCCCACAGCCTCTCTGGGCAACCTGTGTCAGGGCTCTGTCACCCACACAGCACAGAAATGCTTCTGGTGTTCAGGGGAAGCCTCCTGTGTGCCAGTTTGTGCTCATTGCCTCTTGTCCTGGCACTGGGCACTGCTAAAATGCACGATAGAGTTGGTCCAAATATTTCTATCAAGACTTTTTGGACAGAGAATAACTTCTGATGATACAAAACTTTCAACGTTAGAATTTTTTATGATATTTAGAAACAAAATATTAGCATATTTGAAATTAATTAATGATCCATACTTTCCAAAGAAAACCAAAAACCATTCATTCACAGAAGAAGTACAATGAGCTAAGTTTACTTTGGAATATCTCCTGAAAATGACAGTGGCATTTTATTTTCCATGGTATTATTTCCTAGAATTTGGATCCTTTGGGTTCATTGTGCACTGGTGGAGGTTCTGGCACTGAATCTAGTGAGATCATTAGACGTTTAGATGTAGAGCTTAGGGATATGGTTTAGTGGGGACTGTTAGTGTTAGGTTAGAGGTTGGACTCGATGATCTTGAGGTCTCTTCCAACGTAGAAATTCTGTGATTCTGTGATTCTGTGATTATCCAGGCTCTGCCTGGAAACATGATGCACATTTTTACTGTGGCTATCAAGAACTGTCTAAACCGTTTCAGATGGAACAACGACCTGTTTGCAATGGCCAGAGCTGTCTTGTCCCATAGTGTTTGCAAGGCACACTATGATATGGTGTTGTAAGAAAAAATATTGATGTAGAACTTCAAAATGCCACAGGTTTCAAAGCTGTAGTGATATTTAAAAGTTAAAAAAAAAAAAAAAAAGAAAAAAAAAAGAAAAATTATCTTGCCAAGTTAATTCTAAGGACTGTATCTTTCTTAAGAGCACTGATTGAGACCGCACAAAGAGTTCTGGAGGTTTTGCATGCCTGGGAGTTGATGTCTTTGTAGGTAACCTGACACAAAAAGTCTAGTGCATAACTTTTGCTGCTTGTCTTTCTCCCCAGGTTTGCCAATTCGTCGTTTCTGTCAATGGCCTCAACGTTCTCCACGTGGATTACAGGACAGTGAGCAATCTCATCCTGACTGGCCCGCGAACGATTGTCATGGAAGTGATGGAAGAAATAGAGTCCTGAGAAGAAAAGATCTCTTCCTGGACATTTCTGTGAGAGAAACAGTGGCAACCAAGAAGCAGCATGACACGAGGAGACAAAACTTGCTGTGTCGAAAGAAATGATTTTGCTTTTGGGGGAGGGGGGTTCTCTTTCATTTAACAATAATAGCACTGGTTATTATGCTGAGAAGTGAGCAATAGATACCAGCATATTTTCACTGAGGACTTTGCTTTGCTTGATGAAGACGAGGTAAAGGCCCTTAGGTCGTCTCTCCAGCCATGGCTGCATCCGTCAGAGCGGTTTCCCACCTAAGCGGCCGTGCAGATTTCCTCGCAGTCCCACCACTGGATCAAAACACTTCAGGAGATGAAAGAACACACACACTGTGGGGTCAGGATGTCACAGGCGGTTTGTGTGACTTATTTACGTGGGTAAACATCCTCCAGTCAGGGAAAGGGGACTAGACGCTGGCTTTATTGCAGTCGGACACAAAGGAACTGTGAATGCATCTCTGTGAAACAAATAAGTTCATTTTCTGTAGAGGATACCGTGGCGTGGATGTTCAGGCCTGATAGAGCACAATGAGTATTCTAAAAGAAAAATACAAGACCATGCAAGTGCAAAAAGCATGTGCTACTTTGACAAAGTAAAACAATCTGCCCTTTGAAAATCAGGCGATTTGTTTAAATGCCTAAGCACAGATGTAGGTACTGAAGTATAAAGTGTTGATTTTTTTCTTTGTTTGTTTGTTTTCTTACGTGTAAAGGAAAGGTGTCTCGGTCTCATTGTTTGTCACTTTGGAGAATTTCTGGACACCTTTATTCCTAGAAGGAGAATAATATTTAGCGGGTTGAGGTGGGAAATTCGCAGTGTTAGTATTAGCAATGATACATCCAAGCGCTCCAGTAGAGGAAGTACACTTCAAATTGAAGCAATGTACTCGAATGTGCATTAAGCTCATTAGCACTTTCAAATCATCAAATGTTTTGCAAACTACAGACTTGCCACATAAGTTGCATTTGACACTATTACTAATAAAAAAAATGTATTTAACTGACTCCTTACTCTTTTTCAAATGGTAAGATTTCTTTGATGATAAATTTATGAAACAAATCTTTAAAAAAAATATATATATATATAAAATACTATATTATTCTGAGCTGGTGACTTCTTAATCCTATGGTGATTGGACTTCATGGACATTCTTTGATCTTTGAACTGAATATATACATCCTTGTCCATAGAATTATAAGTATACCTTGCAGTCTTTCTCTGCTGTCTAAATTTTACAATTAAAGCTTGACCTTCTCTATGAGCATACCAAAAATCCTTCGTCTTTGGGGTGGGGAAAGTATTTTTCCCTCAAATAATTTTGAAAAATATTTTGTATTAAAAGCTGTTCTCACTAAATATATTGCTCTTGCAGTATGTTTTTCAGTTGCTGAAACACTTATACAGATTTTGTCAGAGATACAATAAACATTCATAATTATATATGCCTGCAGATTTGTAGGTAGAAGTCCAGGTATTTCTTCATTCTGATACAGTATAGCCATGGTTGATTTTTAACCAAGAAAACTTCTTCTATTCCTCTATTATGTACCCTTGCAGGAAGGTATAAGATTGAAACCACTAACTTGATACTAAAGTCCTGTAGGCACAAACATGTTTGGAAGATTGTTTCAAGCTGTCGTGTAGTACAACAGTTGTTTTTCCTTGTTGTACCCCCCAAACTGCACACATTGTATAAGCCTCATCAGATGATTTTATACAGTTCATCTAAAATAAATAGTGCAGCACATAACGTTACATGAGATGGTAACAACTGTCAAGGGTATCCACTAAGAATAGATGGGGGAAATCCTGCTGTCCCAGAAATGTGTCAGTATGCTACAGGTTTTGGGTTTTGTGGATCCAGGAATGCTTCCCCAACTATTTCTGTTTTCTTTTCTTATTTGCCAGGGTTGTTTTGGTGGCCTGGCCGGTATGTACTTTGTACCCCTTTAAAATATAAATTCTACGTGTTAGATTAGGTTAAATATTAAAATGTGAAGGATTTTCTTAGCAAAATGTTAATGATTCTCTCTAATACCATTGTGGATTCTCCTGTCTTACATCTCTTTCCTTAGTTAATATTCTGCTACAAGTTCCCTGTAGCTTACAGATAATTAAGAAACTGGGTCAGAATTTAGCTTAATAATGCATTACAGAGTGCACTTTAGACTTGAGTAAAAAGAGTGGGAATGGGGGCAGGGAGAAATCTGTGCACATCATTATATTACAGATTGGATATGGCATTTTCATTTGCAAGACCCATTAGTCTCTATCACAATTCGAGCACCATTACTTGCCTATTGTTTTATGGGGATTTCCATCTTGTCTTCTCAACTTGATTGGCAATCCAGGATTTAATTAATTCTTTCCCCCTTCAATATGACAAAGGTGTTCAAATGATCTGTGCAATGAAAGTTCGTATTTTGTAAAAAAGGATGCGAATTTAACAAGTTGTGAAATGTATCATTTCCAATTAAATTGCGATTTGTCTGCACACAGTGATTACACGCCCTGTGAGACATCCCCCAGGAGCCAGTGTCAAACTCTCATGCACTTCAGAGGGCACAGGATTTTGAATATAATAGAGAAGCAGACTCCCTGCGAAGGACCAGGGGAAATGTAAGTCTGTTCGCAAAAGTAAGGAATTTCAAGGCATGATCAAGAATATCAAGCGTGGACTGAAGCAAGAAACCAGAAAGCCTTGTGAGATCCTTTCATAAATCTTTTAATAACATAGATTAGTGCCACTCCTCTGCATATGTACATTTGCAATTCATTTATGGAACATCTTCAAGCAATATAATAGTTAATTAAGTTCAAGTAGCATTTAAACTAATTGGAGCATTAACTCAATGCCTTGAAGGCATTGGACTCCTTGTCATGCATCAACCCACTTCAGCTATACCTGACTGCAATTTTCTGCTGTGTAGGTCTCGAGAGAAGCAGAAAATAAAATAGTCAGCATTGAAAAAATATAGTGGTGTCATAGCAGCATCTGCAATACCAGTGGATCCATACTTCTCCTGTCTCTTGTGAGATGACATTCATAAGGTTTGGGAGGAAGAAGTCATCTAGTAGGAGTGTTTCTCTTGGTATTTTCTTCCTTTTGTGGTTAAATCCTCACTAATAGCTGCAGAGTGCTAGGGATGTGTCAAAGGCAGTCCCACAACTACTGATTTAATGGTTAGCACCTCTGAGAAAGTTGCTGGTGTGTAGGCAGAGAATAACAGAGCTCCAGATCAGAATTCATGCACAGAGGCTGGCTGTGTTGTGCCCCTTGGCCTTAGGACCAGAGAAGGGTCCCTGTAGCAACCTGATGGTGGTCCCTGTACCAATCTTCCATGGTTTAATGGTGGACTTGGCAGTGCTAGGTTAACAGTTGGACTGGATGATCCTAAAGGTCTTTTCCAACCTAAATGATTCTAAGATTTTCTATGATTCTAAGATTCACAGATACAGACGTAGCCAGAGAGAGTAAATGGAGGATTAGGAAAGAAGAATGAGTGACTGACTGCTTTCTTCAGCTGCACTGACAGCTATGCGCGCATGGAGGTTTCCTTTTCCCTGTGGATGAAGACAGGATGATCATCTTATGGGGTAATGCTCTAGTAATTTCAGATAAAACTGGGAATTAAACACAAATTTCTAAAGATAATTGTGCTAAATTAGTATTCTTCTAAATTTAGAGAGAGGAAAAACTGAGGTAATATGGTTTGCCAAAACGTTTGCCTAATCAAAGACAGAGTGAGAAATCAATTGTTGCCATTACGATTATTTTCTTCCCAGTGTATAATTAAAGCTAAACCACTTGTGTAAGTGAAAAAGCATGTGTATGTCACATGAATAAGTAACGCTAGACCACAGCACTCTTCGAACAAAGTGAGAGAACTTCTAACCTTTTACTATAAAACAGCCATTAAAGATTTACATAAATCACCTCTTTTCTTTTTCCTTCTTTCTTTCTTTCTTTCTTTCTTTCTTTCTTTCTTTCTTTCTTTCTTTCTTTCTTTCTTTCTTTCTTTCTTTCTTTCTTTCTTTCTTTCTTTCTTTCTTTCTTTCTTTCTTTCTTTCTTTCTCTCTCTCTCTCTCTCTCTCTCTCTCTCTCTTCTCTCTCTTTATCTGGTGAGTGAGGTGGTATTTTGTACTTGTCACTTGTGAAAAAGTAACTATCAATGGAATAATTCCTTTTGTGTACACACAGAGCAGATAAAAATATCATTGATGTTACAGGGAAGCTGAGTGATTTTAAACCATTAGATTTCTCTAGGAACTTGTACAGAAATAAATATTTACATACATGTCTTTCAACTGAGCCATTAACGCAAGAAAGTATCTATGAACCAGTGTTCATAGGACTCGATACAATGAACTTACCACAGATGTGGTTTCATGTATACTTAGTCTTTATATTCATAATTTCTAGTAAAATTTGAAAATATTCGGAAGGGAATAGCTATAGCTGTCAAACCGAATGTCCTCTAGAAGAATGTTGCTTTGCAGTTAGATACCTGTACATTCGTCCATGCGGGCCGTGCATTTCCAGTAGTGCTGGAAGTCAAGTTGCCTAAGCACAGACTTACAGAATTAAACACTTGGCTTCAGGAGCATTTATTTGAAACAGACAAACATGAGGTAGAACAAATTGTTGTATTGCCTCCTACAGAGAACTGATGTCCTGCACACTGAGGGCTCCCATCCCACACCACTGTAGCTCTTGCTGAAGTTACAGAGCTGCCTCTGGCCTTTTGAATTGCCTTGTCAGACAGCAATTGCCACTTCTTTTCTGAATTTACACATCTGCAAATTCAAACGTGCCAGTGGTGTGAAGGACAGTCTGCATCCACCCAGCTGCTTTGCTGCTGCCACTGCTGGATGGACATGTTTAGTTTTCTTTCCTTTTCCTCCAGCCCTTTTGCCACATGGTTCAAATGGTGCTGCTTCCTGTCCCAGCTTAAAAAGTTGGTTCTTGATGGTGCTGTTGGCGCTAATGGTGCTGATGGTCCTGCTTTCTTTCACTCTTACTCGTCCCCTGGACGAGCTAACACAGCCTCTTTGCTACTTTCCTCTGAGAAGCTCCTTTGCAGCTGAGCTATGGGTGGTTACCACATCCCAGCTGGAGAACGGCCTCACAGCCAGAGCTGGGCTTCCAGCCACATAAACTCCTGTCCTAATCGCAAACAGTGGATGACTGAAGAATTTAATTGTTAGATCTTATGTTTTCCTATTCAGGTTTTACAGTATCTTGCATTAAACAGTAAAATACATATTTCTCCCTATTTTCCATGCTTTTCCAATTAGTAAATGCTTCTTTTTCCTTCTTACTTTTCCAGTGGAATTTGCAATTAGCAGAAATGAGACTTCCCCATTTGTACCCATGAATAACTCATAGGATAATAGTTCATACATACACGTTGTTGGGAAACCTTTATTGAGTCTACCTCAGAAAATTTTAACTGAGCAAAAGCTGTAATATGATGCTCATTACTAGATCGTAGCTGGAAAATATGTAGTGCATATAAGCCGTGTCTTTTGCATAGCATCAAGTTAGCATGTTTTAAAATTATTGTTGCTGGTTTTAAATTAAAAGCAAAGGGAACATCTAACTCAGAAGAGCAGTCATCAGACAGGTGTGGTGCCACTGCCCTGTCATGTACCTTAACAGCATCACAGGGCAGAAAAATATGGTATTTCATGGCTAAATTTACAATTTACATTCTTAACCCTATTTTTTTTTTCAATAAAGTTGTAATTAATGCATTTGCATTTAAGAACATTCAGGCCTAAAAAAAAAGCTACCTGAGACAAAATATCTCCTTACAAAAGCAATTTTATACTGTGAAGTAAGTAAAGTTTTTTTATTTTCCTAAAGCTTGGATTTCTTTAAAAAATACATATAAATAGTTATACACGTGCAAACACTGCATGTATCAACTGAAAATAAATACACAAGCAGATAAGTGGGCTTGACTGAACAACGACTCAGTCAATGGAGTCTAGCTATGGAGCTAAATTGAGCCCTTCATGTTTATTAGCAAAAGTTTAATTAAGCATGATGTTGAGCAAAGCCTGGGAAAGATTAAGTGATTCCATTGGAAGAAGTGCTCGGCAGTTTGCGGGATCAGGAATCCATTTAACTTGTGTTCTCAAAATCCTTGCTTTACCGGCAAAGTATTTCTGGAAACAAGATAAGATTTTCTTGAAACTCTTTTAAATATTGCACATGGAACCTATTGGATTCTGTGGGCTAACTTGGAAAGGAAGAAACATGAAAGTATTTAAGATCTTGATGTTACATTTTCCTGTTGCCTGTTTTGTTTTATAGGCATTGTCAGCTCAGCTGCTTTTTGAAGATAACTTAACGCACGCTTTTGTTACCGGGGACTGGGATGTGTGTGTGCTTTGTATTTTTCCAGAATCCACAAGATCCTCTTGAATATTTAAAAAATTCAATAATTCATTTTCCATTACAGTCCAGCAGACAAATCACCTACTGCAAAATACACTTAAAGGAAGCCTTTATAAAAGCATACTGAGTTACCCTCTTAAATATTCAATTTTGATGATGAAATCTGCCTTACACTTTCTAAAAATGTTTCATTACCTGCTGTGCATGTATCCGAATGATTGTATTATTGTTCATTCTCCTAAGAGGTTATTTTCCAAGGGTTATTGATTTGCCTTTCTATAGCAGCATCAGTATTCCCTTCCAGAGGCCATTTAGATACAAATCCTCTTGACCTCATAGTTACAGAAAAAATTGTTCTCTTCTGGTTCAGTCAAAAATTGTACCTGGGTGATGAAGACACAGAAAACATCTTAACTCTCACTGATTACTATTTCTTTTGAAAACAAAACCAAAAACAAGCCACACACAAAACCAAGCAATGAAGCATATAAACCAAAAAACAGGCAATGTTGTCTTAATGTGCAGAGCTTCAGGAAGCAACATAATACAGGAACAAAAATCATATAATTAGGGGCAAATTGTCCACATTTTAAAGGCTACTTGATGATACTTCTTTTCCAGCAGCTATCATGATTAACTCCTAACAATAGACTTGTAATTGCAAAGATGACCTTTGGCATGTGGTTTAATGCAGGGCTCTTTCCCTCCATCTGCAGATAATCTAAAAAAAGCATTGCAGTGGAGTGATGGCATCTACTACTTATCTCATTGGAATAAGAATCTAGGGGCTCAGTGCAGTTGCATACATTTAAATATCGAGTGACACTGAAGATGCTTTCGGGTATATAAGATGCTCTTATGGGGCAGAGAGGACCTATGGGGAAAGCCATGCCTCTCCAAATCACATCTGGAGATTAAGTCCATAAGGATGACTTAAGTATGGTGTAAGACAATGAGGTGTGGACACACACTCATAATATCAGCTAATTCAACCATCTTATTGTTGGTCATTTTGCTGGAGTTATCCAGCTGCATATTCAATTAGTGTTGCTTATGGGAAAGGACTTCCTGGCCATCTAGCCAGTTCTCTGAGAAATCATTGCATAACTGTATCATACAGAACTGGCTGTGATGATGTACTATTATTAAATCTCCCATGTAATGGGCCTTCTTTTCCTCTCTTCATGCCTTTTGTCAAGCTGCAAAGTGGCCTCTCACCCAAGAACAGTTTTCTCTCTGAATTGCCTATCAAGGAGACCAGAGCCATTTGTCAGCTGAGCTGTAATCTGTATACACAAACGATCGTACATAATCACTCCCTGCATGCTCCAGCAGACTCTTCCTGCTTTTTGGGTGGTACTGTTTTTAATCTGTCCTGAAAAGTGCTCGTTTCACCCACTGAGTCCCAGCAGGGCGGCAACCTGCTGCCATCAGGGAGCCGAGACTTATCAAAGAAAGTGGCAGCTACTGCGGCTGCAGCAGAGGAGAGCAGAGGAAGCACAGGTGGATACAAGAAGTTAAACCTGAGTTTTGTTCCACTGCTTGCAATTATGGCAGGTGTTGTGGCTCCCACATGTCCTGAAGCATTTCTACTTGTCCCATATGTGCTGGTGGTGGATCTCCCTGCCATGTCCCATGCGACACCAGCAGTCAAATATCTCAGGGTTTGGCACCTCAGTCCTTGGTACATGGGGGGCTTCTGCTCTCCCTCTGTAGCACAAGGAGGACAGAGACAGTGACCAAAAACAAATGAAGAAGTCAAAGTGAAATTTGTGGACAATTTAAGTGCTGACATAAAAAAAATAAATCCATTAAAAGTACTTGATAACCCATATAGGTGTTTAGAGGGCCACCAGCATTTAAGGTTTCATCTGTAGCTACCTAAAGACCCTGTGTATGTCCCACTAGATCTCTCAGACATCTTCACGGTCAGTGGGTTTTACAACCAGCAGCCGGCCCGCAGGTCCCTCACTCCCACATCTGCCACTCTCCAAGTGTCTCCAGGCAAGCTCCGAAACCCCTGGAAGGTTAAATACCACATGGGCAGCCTGGATACCAAAAGCCAGGAGGCCTGCAGAGGAGCAGAGCTGGAATTTGCTCTGCCAAGTCCTCATCCAGCCCCTGGCCCACTGGAGCACCCTTTACCCCACGGACTCCAGGCAGGAGCAAGGCCTCAAGCCTCCTGTCACGCAGAGGGACAGCAGGTCCCCCCATTGGCTGCAACCCATGGCTGTGGAAAAAATATTATTCTTTATGTGTTTTGAATCTTCTCTAGCCATAAAGTTGTTCTTTGCAAGCCCATATGTTCAGTTTTGGCAGGCTCTGGTCCCGGTTTGCCAGATACCTGTCAGGCGGATCAACCTGCAGCCTCTGCAGCTTCGCAGCCCTCAGAGCTCCTCTCCCTCCCCTGCCTCCCATCTTCTCAAGCCAGAGGCTCCCTCTAGAGCAAGTGGCAGAGCCAAGCCCTGCTTGGCAGAAAATCAGGGGCAGTTTAACAAACAGCGTTGAAAACTCTTTGAGAATGCAGTTACGCAAATGACAATAGCAAATGTAAATATTTGTGGTGAGGTTCTCCTTTATTTACCCAGCTGAAAATCAGAGAGAATTGCATGAACTGTATAAAAATGGCACAAATATAAAAGCAGAAGCAAAATTACAATCTGACCAGTTACTGGCAGAAAGATAAGAGGCAAATACTTAGGAAATTGTTTTGTACATCTGAACTGGACTTGCCCACCGAATGCAGACTTACTAAGAAATATTATTCAGTGTGGGAAGCACAGGTTTGACTATGGTGGTTCTCTAAATCACTCTAGCAAAAAGGATGACAAAAAAGAAAATGAGTGCTCATTGTACCTATTGCCAATACAGAATTTTGCCATTCCACTGATACACAAAAGCATCATTAAATCACCAGCCTCATTCAAACCCTTATTTTCAAATATTACCTTAAATGTGGCACACAAGGCTACGACCTAATATTGTGAACCCAAAAATGAAGCACTGCACTGCACACTTGTGGTGTTCATTTGCCCCTTAATTCAGAAAATTGTATATACCATGAAATATTTCATAAGTTTTATGAGGAAAGCTTTTGAAAAAGAACAGCATGTACTTGGTAATCTGAACTTATCTGCCCTGCCTTATGGTTGTAATACTTTCTGCACATGGCAAAAGGCCACGGGTGGATTTTTTTTTTTTTTTAAGATAAAGTATAGGAAAAATGTGGGACACTGGAGAAACAAAGAAACAAAGCTGTCCTTCACCTTTTTTTTTTTTTTTTTTTTTTTTGTCCTCTTCTGAAGGGGGGGATGCAGGTACTAACTACCCAAGTTTTTAAACTATCGTCAGATACAATAAAAAAAAATGTGAAGAAAATGAGCTTTAGACCACATGGAAGGGCAGAACATGGTTCTGTGAATTGCACCTTTATGATTCACAGTTGATTTCAGTAATAAAATGCCTCTTTTTCCAACACAGTACAGAAACAGCCAATTGACAGACATGCAGACAGCTCTCTACGAACCAGTGGGGAAGTGCTCAGAGAGAGCTGCTATCTGTGGGAGCCGAGCCTGAAGCTTACTGAATTTCAAAGGTGCTTATTGCTCCCTTTGAAATGATCTGATCCTATCCTCCCTCTTCCTTACCAATGAGTTTTGCTCTTGAATTTAGCAGAATACTGTCAAATCCTAACTGAATTGCTTTTATCATTACACAGGTTCAAGTCCCATTTGTAGGCTCTGATGGTTTGCAGAGCTTAGGTGGATCTCTGAAGAATTAGTTCACTGGGGAAGGCTCAGAGGTGAAAGACACAAAACTGTCCTCCTGTTGAGCTTGCCAGCCAGGCTTTCCAGGCTGTCAGTAGAGGAGGGCAATGAGGATGAGAGGGAGAACTATCAAAAGACTGATGTCAGTCAAAGACCAGGCTGACTCTCTCACAGAGGTTGGGACCGGTCATTTTTAAACATTGCCTGTCTGGGATGGGAGACAAGGAGGGAAGTTTTTCACCTGCCTGGCATCGGGAAAAAGAATTGAACAGGATAGAGTAAGATCATGATGAATCTTGATTTAATTAAGCTGCTGACTCCTCAGTCTCTTACACACACTAATATTAGCTCTAACAAACCAGCATTTGTAGAAGCAATACAAACACATGGTTTGTTACTACAAGGACTGAAATGCTTGCTGTCGTTGCAGACGTTGTATGCTCAAAACATTCAGAACACATTTAAGAACTGATTGTCCGAGCCAAACCTTTCAAATATTTAACACGGCAGATGTTCCAAACAGCAGTAACTCCTTATGTGTGCGGAACTATTATTATTATCATCATCAACACTCTGAAGTTTACAGTGGCCTGAAGCAGGGCTTAGGCTCCAGGTACAACAGCTAGGACATTAAGAGGCATTTTTTCCCCAGAATTCTTCCTTAAAGACAGCAGAACAACATAGCCTGTTCTTGCTTCTCCTGTTTCTGCATTGGGTGGCAGAGATGAGTTGGAGACTTGTTCCAGCACCATCGCCCTGTGTTGTATCTCACACCATGTTGCATAGAACAGCAGCAGCCAAACTGCACACAGCAATCCTGCAGAGCATCCTGTGTGTGAAGAGGGCTTACAGTGGGAACAGGGCACGGAGAAAACTGTGATCCTGCCACAGCTGTAGGAGATGGCCTGGGCTGATTTGCAGGCAAAGAATTCTTTTATAAAGCAAATCTGCTCTAAGTTAAAGCTCTGTTTCCCTTCATTTATTCAGTGATACACAGAAATATGTTGCAACCTTGAGACATGATAAATTTCTACAAAATGCTTGACTGTTGTAGAAAGGACTGAATTTTGCCTGAATGAGGGAAAATACTTGATTAGTGGCCAATGTTCCGAGACTGCAAGCCTTGGGACAGAGGTTTTGTTTGTGCTTGTGAAGAACTTTTACTATTCAAATAGTGCCTCTGACAATCACACTGTAAGAAACCTTGTGCTCTTCAAGGCTTTATTTTCCTGCTAGCCCTGTTGCAAACTGTCTTACCTTAAGCACTGTGTTAACTGAAACAGGACAGGGACAAGCTTTTTTTCTGTGAACTCTAAGATAAAGAATATTACTGTGAGCAGCACCAATATTACAAGAATGGTTGAACCAGTATTTATGAAGGATGCCATCAGTAAATTAAAGGTTGCAACCAGACCCCCATGGATGATCTAAAGAAAACAGGAAAAAAAAAGAAAAAAGAAAAACAAACCACCAAGATCACATGCTGATTACAGTACTTTGTCAAAAAGCCTGACATGAAACGTCAGTCACTGCAGTTAAATGAGTAAATGAGCAAGTAGTGGAAAATGGAGTTGCAAGATTTGTGGAGTGTGGCTGAATGTCCTATTTACACCTTGTTTTTGTGTAGTACGTGGACTGAGGTAATGTTCAGCTTATCTAGTGAAAGATCCAGATGCTGCAAAACTTGCACGAGTGCACAAAATATGACCTCTGAGCATTCAAAGTGAGGAAAAAAAAAAAAAAAAAAAAAAAAAAAAAAGGTTAACCCCAAATCTTTCAAGATGTTATCTGCTTTTTGTGGTAGGAAACTACTGCCTCTCCTTTTTTTTTTTTTTTTTTTCAGCTTTCACAATCTTTGTCACAATACCCTGTAATTCTTTAAGCCATCAGATCAATTGCTTTGGAGCACAATTACTCCTGACTATTTGTTTAAGGCAAGTAACAGAAGCTTGCTTTCCTCCTGTGTAGTTTCCTCTTATTTTTGGTTTCATATTTAAAGCACTTAGATCGTGTTCAATGGGCAGTGTCCAAACACTTCCTGGGTGCACACACAACACAGAGAGTTAGTTCTGCTAGCACGTGCAGGGCAGAACCCAAACTGTGCCTAATTCTTGTCTTTATCTGAGCAATTCTCCGCAAATCTTGAGCCAGCAAATGGTTACAGCAGCCTTAGGAGAGCTCACTGACAGCAGCTGCAGGGTGCAGGCACCTCTCAGCGATGCTGGCAGTAACCCTGAGCCTGTCGCATGGTGCCACCTTCCAGACAGGGAGGAATCTGTCCTGCATCTTCCTTCTTAGATCTTGTCAAGAGTGCAGAAATCTCTGCTGCTTCCAGAGGGAGATGAGAGTTGGGTTCAGAAGCTGCTGTTAAACAGGGCTCTGTGTACGCAAGACTAAATTTCCAGTGATCAGATGATGCTTAGGCCTGAAAAGTTGTGCAATGATTTTTTTTTTATTTTTTTTTAAATTTTTTTAATAGAAACCTTTTCCTGTGAGGGGAAGCATTCTACGAATTGCCTAGGGCTGAGTGGAGCCCTTTTGCTCACAAGCTGAGTGATACAGGTCTTCACCACTAAATAAAGATCAAAAACGGAGGCTATTGAAGTGGTCTCTTTTAACAGACACAGTGCCTAAATTTGGATGCTCAGAAGCTAGCAAGATAGAGGTTTGTAAATGCACAAAGAGATTTTTGTCCAAGACTGCCCCCATCTGTTACTGCTTCATGACTGGGAAAAAAAAAAAAAAAAAAAGTTAAAACTGTAAATTCTCCTCTTCATACCTGCTAAAGTGAGATTTCCAGTATACAGATATTGAGTGTTGACATTTATTGGACTAATTAACCAACAGTTATTTCAGCTGCTTAAATGCCCCTGACATATAAAAGTGGAAGGCATACTGAATCTCTTCAGTATTTGAGTGGGGGCAATTTAACTGAGCTGTTTTCAGCAAGTTAAACTATTAATATTTCTCTTGGTTTCCTCCGTTTTCTATAAAATTACTCTGAAACACGGGCTACATTTTTTTTTAAAGACTAATGGCTTTTTCTGTAGCAACTACAAAACAGTAGCACTTTGCTTTCATAAAATTTATGTTAAGGTCAATTCAATATTTTATTTGTGGAAAGCTAACTTTTTATGCTTAGCATTTGCTTAAATAAATATGGGAAAACCAAGTTTGTTCTTGAATATTCCAGTTGTAATTCTTAAATATGTAGATACAGAAACATATAGAGGAACAAAGCACTCAAAAAAACTCACAAGAATATGAAATATAAAGGAACAAAGCACTCAATTCTGATTCTTTTTTCATCCACTTTAAATCCCTCAAAACAGAAGCAGCAGAAAAAAACAGAGGCAATGGTTTAAAATGGAACAAAATTTTTGGTGAATAAAATTTGTGAGCAACATAAACTTCTGCCTTAAAGGAGAGTTTTGTTCGGGTGTTTGTTTAGCTGCAAAACATAACAGTGTGCTATCACGTGATATTATTTTAGGAGACAACTCAGTAATTATTTTTTGGAGTCTTATGAAAAGAGGTTTTTGTTTTTTTTTTCTAAAAATTGCAAATTAAATAAAGAGAAAACTCGTAGTTTTAAATTAATTAAAATTATTAATGTTAATAATAACCAATTATACTAATATATCAACTAATCATCATTAATAAATTAATTAATAAGCAAGATGGAAAACCAAGATCAGCAGCATTTAACAAATCTGGCTCTTGTTAAGAATTTTACTCTCGTGGACACGTGGACCAGAGAAGTGCTCAAAGCAGACGGAACCAGCCTGCAGAGGTGTAATTGTAGCATTCGGCAGTACACCGGGTAGGAGCTCAGGCAAGAGCTCAGCAGGACATAGATGAGAAGCTCTGCTTCTTTCAGGTAATAGCTTATGATGCATGCCATTTGGAAAGGAATTCTTGTTGCAGGCATTTCTTGTATTCATAACTCAAGGTATATATTACAGAGACCACAATGGTATTGCTTCCAGCTCCTACTGGGCTTAAATATCCATTCCAGCCTGGATTTCATTCCAAAGAAAATTACTTTTGGCACAGACAGCCAGAATCTGTAGGTCTTCTGCTTATTCATTAAGACACGGTGAACCCCTTGCTCGCTGTGCCAGATTGTACGGCTGGTGGGCTGCAACTTAATCTGCACCGCAGCATTGCCCAGTGGAAAGAAATCCGTGCTCGCCTTTGCCAGCCATACTTGTGCCTTATTTCCAGCTGGTGGTAAATCCAAGGACCACAAAGTCTGCTCTGTCTTCTTCCCTCTGCATGCCCCTGCCTCGGTGCTGGCAGCATCCCAGGATCTGCCCATCTCAGGCTGGTTGATGATCAAGTCTCAGCACGCAGCCCAGGAGCAGATGGGAGCAGTGATTCTGGATCTTGCATTTTGGCTGCTACGATGGTTACTTTTACTTTAGCTGTGCTTCTAACACGTTTCCTGTAATGTCCTTGTAGACACATTGATGAAGTATGGGCTAGATACGTGGACAGGGATGTGACTTGAAACTGGCTGGACTGCTGGGCTCAGAGGGTTGTGAACAGCAGCGTGAAGTCCAGGTAGAGGCCAGCCAGTAGTGATGTACCCCAGGGGCTGGTATTGGAGCTAATCTGTTTAAAATCTTTATTAATGAACTGGTTGATGGTGGAGAGCACATCTTGAAGTTTGCAGAAGATACACAACAGGGAGAAATAGTTGGTATACCAGAGGGCTGTGTTGCCATTCAGAGGGACCTTGAAAGGATGGAGAAATGGCCAAACAGGAACTTCATGAAATTCAGCAAAGGGAGGCACAAAGTCCTGCCTCTGGGGAGGAATAAACTCAGGCACCAGCTTGTGCTGGTGGTCAAGTGTGTGGCAAGTAGCTTTGCCAGGGGTCCTGTTAGGCACCAAGCTGACCAGGAGCCAGCAAATTCTACCTCAACACAAGTAAACACTTAAAAAAAAAAAAAAAAAAAAAAAAAAGAAAAGAAACAAAACAAAAAACAACCTATGTCAGTGATTAAACACTGAAATAGGTTGCTCAGAGATGCTATAAAGTCTCCATTCTTAGAGTTACTCAAAACTCAACTTGATATAGCCCTGGTCAACCTGCTCTAGCTGACCGTGGTTGGACTAGATGATCTCAGGATCTGCCAGCTTCAAGGATTCTGTGATCCTGTGTAATGTTCATGGGTCCAGAGCATTGCTCAGCAGGACACTGGGAAACTCTTCCTTCAAACATCCTGCTCCTTGTGCTCTGAAGGAGAATGAACACGCATGAACCCTCCCTGCCCAGTGAGGTACAGCGGACTGCCGTTGTGTGAGCACATACGTACACTAAAGAGGATAACATCACTTCTCCTGCTCTCTGTTGCTGTGAGGAAGCCATGGGTGCAGGAATTAGCAGGTGGGACTCCAGTTTCTCAACAGGCAGAACTGTTGAGCCCCTCTGTTGCTCAGAGACTGTAATGCGTGGCTGAGCTCCTTCCCAGAATGGATCTGCACAAGCTGCACTTTTCAGGGAGCTTAGCTCCTGGCCACGTCTCCAGGCTCATACAGGTAATGTGGCTGTTCCTCAGCACTGGCCAAGCAACCTGGCTCAGATGTTGAAGTGTAAACCCAGGACAGATGAATCTCACTGTATAAAACAAAAAAGATCTGATTTGATGCAGAATAAAAAACTAACATAACCAAACACTAAACTCTTCATGCTTCACATTACTTTCTGGAATCCTCATACTGAAAGACAGACAGAATAATGTATGACTGAAAAATATTTTTACTTTTCTGTACCTCTGTACTCATTTCTTCCCAGCTTTGCTCCCTTTCTTGCAGATTTTGAGGAACAGGACCACCGTACACTTGAAAAGTTACACTTTAATGGCCATGTCATCAATCAGACTTCCTACATATCCCTTTCACTTACCTCATTATGTGTAATAAACTTCAGATGAATAAACCTAGAAGCTCACCAAAGTGCTGACAGCACTGAAATCTTCTAAAAAATATCAAGGAAATGAAAATGACTCATCAGACGTGCCAACCAATAATGAAGGAAAGCTGGACTTCTGTGACAGTTTCTGCCTGAAAACAGAGCTGTAAAATGCCACATTTGTGAGGTTGATAGCAGAGAAACAGCTGTTGCGTAAAAAAAGTCAATAGAAAAAATATTTCACAAAACAGAGCTAGCCTTTTCAGAAGTCATTTCACTGCATATTTATATCACAAAATAGTGATGAAATTGTCTCAGCTACTAAAGACAAGAAACTTGAGGAAGCAAGCATGGCTAATATGCTAAGATAGTGTATCACAATTACATTTTTCATTACTTTTTTTTTTCTTTTTTTTTTTTTTTTTTAATTTGGGAAGAATACAGTCCTGAGTCCTTCTCAGATCTCTCAGCGTATGATTCCATAAATCACTTAATTATTTCAAGTGTTGACAGACTGATCTTGGCAAAAGCACCTTCCAAAGAGCATTGTATGTACCACCGTATTTAGTTAGAACTGCCAAAATTTAAAGGAAAATTCAACTGTGCTTTACTTCCAGTATTACCTCTGTCTTTGTGTACTTTAGTTCTTTTAACAGAAAAAACAAAATTCTAGGAATTGTTGTTAGACCTAGGGAATGGCTCTAGTCACACAAATACATGTTCTATAGTCAACACCGAGTGTGATGAGTTTTTGGTTAATGGAGGGGAGAGGACATGTAAGAATGAACATCTCTTTGTAAGACAGATGAGTTTAGGAGGTAAAAACACTACTCACCTTTTACAATGTCATTGTAATAAAAGAATACAAGACCTAATCAGGCTTCAATTATTTGCAATTTTAAAATGTCCTTGAAATTTGACATTCTCATTTTCTGAAAGTCTTGTGGAAAAAAAAAAAAAAAAAAAAAGGCACTAGGCACTGCAATGAATATTGCATTCATTGCTATAATGGAAAAAAATAAGAGAAATATTCTAAGTAAATTCTAAAAAGCAGAAGATATTCTAAAAAACAGAGGATCACTAATTAAAGTAATTCTTCCCTGCAGCCACCAAAGATATCCATTATATTGGTTTCCGTTTAGATCCCACAAATTCTGCTGACAGTGATTCATTACTTGGTTCACTTGTACAATTACTCAGTCCAGTTCACTCTGAGCTCACCAGTCTGTGTTAATTATGATCTTTTTTGCACTTGAGTTGGATTAGTGGAATTGTTTCCAGCTGTGTTTTCAATATAATTCCCGTGTAATCCTACTGATATAAATTTTGTGGAATCTATACTAGCCTAGCAAAGGATGGTCATCATCTTGTTGGTTTGGATACTTTTAAAACACAGCAGCTATTAATTCTTGTTGCTCTTTTTGAAATCACAGAGGCTTGGCCAAGTCAAAACAGTGAAAAGTAAATCCATGGCACCGAGCCATGGGTAGTAAATTTCTTCTGAAACTTTTTTTTTTTTTTTTTCCCAAAAAGAAGACAAGAAGGAAATATTGGTAAATCATTTGCACATTAATATTGTGCAAATGTCACCACTGTGATCTTACTGTATTTCTTAATATATTTCCAGATGTGCAGCATGTATGAGCTCTTTCAAAGAAGCATTATACTTTAATGTTTAGCTTTAACTTTTGAAAAACATGAGCTCTTCCTTATAATTGTGCAAAGAGTTCTATTGTGCTTTCCAGAGCAAGCTGAGTAAAGCTCAATGGTAACAAGCAGGATATATTCTACAAGGTGGATAAGTGGTGTACAAAATGATATTGTGAATCAGGAAAATTAAACTGATACAAGAAAAACCTTCAGAGTTCCCTTGAAAGCAAAATGTGGTCACTGGTCAGTGAAATCTATCAGGACTTTTCAGTGTAGCTCCCTGGCTAGATGGAGCCACAGGATGGTGCTCATGCACTTTGCATACTACAGTATAAATACATGGGAAAAAAAAAAAAAAAAAAAAAAAAAAAAAAAAAAAAAAAAAGAGAGAGAGAGAGAGAGAGAGGGAGCCAGACTCTCCCTTTGGCAGGCTGTTCCTTGTCATGCCCTGAAATACACGAGCCAGCACGCAGTCATGGATTAGGCTGATTTATCTCTCTGCTTTTACAAAGTCTTCAAGGGTATTGCAAACAGACTTATCCATCTACGTCCTTGTCTTCTGATGACTATTATTTAGCTAAGTACATAAATTACGGACTGAAAAGGTATAAAATGTGTCACATTTAGCATCAATGAGCTGAACATTTTATGGCTTCAGAGGAATCATTACCCTGCAGGCTACTCTCTTCTTGGCTGGTACAAAGCATTAGCCATTGTACACACCTGGCAGTACCACAGAACAACATCTAGGAATGCTTTTTAACATTTGCTATATGAAACCACAGGACTTAAAGTGTCTTTAAAGCTTACACACTTCTGTAGTTTCCATAGAAAGATATCTGTGCAAGGTGACTTTGGACAAGAGTCTGCAGGACTGGGAACCCTACCCAGCCACAGAAGGTCCTGCTTTATGGAGTTTAGGCACAGTCGTCTACCTGAGACTTACGGTGTTCCCCTTACTTCAAAAGGAGTCCTACTTATGTGAACAAAGCAATGCACGTCTCTCTTTTCACTTCTGCCTCTTGTTTCTTAGCTGCAGTCCTTCAGTGATTTCATTTGTAATTTTATACAGATGATCAGGCACATTGAAATGAGTATTTTCACTCACCTCTTAAATTCTAGGGACTTACAAACTTCATGAGTAGTAGCCTTAATTGTAAATTCAGTAGGGTATACTGTGAGGTAAGCCAAATTTGTGTATGAATACAGGTTCTGCAGTTCCACTTCCCCATTGCTGTGTCTACATAGATGGCAAAAATGTGCACATGTACTACAGTGCTTTTAATCAAGCTTTATACTAAGCCAGACAAGCACTGGAACACTTTATTATAAATATTTCCCCGATTAATCATCCATCAGCGCAATAACCAGCACTGGGGGAAATAGCACTCCTAGCCACACTGTGGGGCAGGCACCTTCTAAATCATTGATAACGAAGCGAACGAGCAACTGCGGGAGGAGGAGAGGGAGTTAAGAGGGAGCAGGACCAGAGGGGGGTGCACCAGGGCGCTGTCAGGAGAATGGGGGTGCAGCAGAGAAGTGGGGTGCTGACAGGAGAAAGGGGGTGCTGACAGGAGAAGTGGGGTGCTGCTAGGTGAACTGGGGTGCCCCAGGAGAACCAAAGTGCACCAGAAAAGCGGGGTGCAGCAGGAGAACTGGGGTGCTGCTAGGTGAACTGGGGTGCACCAGGAGAACCAGGATGCTGAGGGGAGAACCGCGGTGCACCAGAGACCTGGAGTGCTGACAGGAGAAGTGGGGTGCACTAGAAGGTCATGATGCTGACAGGAGAAGTGGGGTACACCAGAGAAGCGGGGTGCCGTGAGGGAAGAAGCGGGGTGCCGTGAGGCGAGGCGCAGCCCGGCCCCTCCCGCACCTGGCCGCACCCTCCCGCCGCAGCGCAGGGGCCCGGGGGCGGGGGCTGGCCGGCGGGCCCGGTGCTCGCCTCTTTTCCCCCCTTCTTTCCACCTTCAGCTCTATAACTGCCCGCCTCCTCTCCCTGCCCTCCCTCCTCGTCGGATGCGGCGCTGCGAGGGGAAGAGCAGCCGGAGGGGAGCGGCGCGGCGCAGCAGCACCCCCAGCCCCAGCCCCGGCCGCCCGCCGCTGCCCGCCCAGGTCGGTGCTGCCCCGGGAGGGGTGGGGAGAGGCGGGCAGGGGCTGGCTCCGAGGCCCCGGGGGGCTCTGAGCCCAGAACAGCTTCACCGGGCACAGGGTGGGGGTGTCCCGCAGCCACCTGTGGGGACAGCCCCGGGGGAGGGCGGAGGGGACCGGAGCGGAGCCGCAGGGAGCGGGCGAGGCTGTTGGGTGCAGGGGACAGAAGTGTCGAGCCTGAGGGGGAGCCCCTTAAAAACTGCAGAAGCCGTATTTTTAAGGATAATTAGAATTTATTAAAAGAAAACGCACTTAAAGTTGAGGGTCCGGCTGGGCACATCCTCCCTCAGCGGCCCTAGGGAGGTCTCTCCCCCCGGTTCCCCCGTCGCGGTGGGCGCTGAAGGGACTTCGCCCGGGTCCCCTGGGGGTCCGTCC
Organism: Anas acuta; assembly: GCF_963932015.1. Taxonomy (NCBI): domain Eukaryota; kingdom Metazoa; phylum Chordata; class Aves; order Anseriformes; family Anatidae; genus Anas; species Anas acuta. The sequence goes on from NC_088980.1 coordinate 145,004,645, forward strand.
CCAAATCGGTGGGGACAACAGACATCCCCTGCTGCCCCCCTTTTTGAACCGAAAAGGGGAAATGTCGCCTTAAAACGGGGTGCTTGGTGGCACCACAGAGGGTGCTGTGAGAAGCGGGGTGCCCCCCGAGAGCCCTCCGCTGCCCTGGGGCTGCTCCCACTCCTCCTTGTGGGACGTCGACCCGAGAAACTTGGGTCACGCTGCACCCTAATAAGCGACCACGATATGGGTTATAAACCCTTTGGTGTCTCACTGAGGCTGTGGTGTGACAGGGTGGCTCTAAGCGCTGCAGTGCGAGATGTGACAGCCGGCCAGGTGTGTGAAAGCGCTGCAGCTTTGGGCAGGTTTCCTCAGGGCTGAGCTCCTTGGTCCTCGAGATCTGTTCCTTGGCTGAGCCTCCCGGGCTCTGCTCCTTGGTTGAGTTTAACTGGCACCCAGAAACACGGCGCTCCTCTGGAGGGTCTTGCCTGGAGCAGGGTGGCCATATAACAAGTTTGGGGTGCCTCAAAGGCAGGTTCATCCCCCAGGAGAAGGTGGCTTGTGTGGATGCTGTGGGCAGCCTATGGTGTGTAAACCTTCCCCTTCCTGGGACAGGAGACGAGGCCACCACAGCAGCGAGTGCCCGTGGAGCAGCAGGGGTCGGCTCATCGGCCGGGCTCTTGGTGTGGAAGGGGAGCCTGGAGCTGGGTCTCTGCTGCCAGAGATATTCAGTTGGAGAACTGTTCCACCAAATAGTGGAGAAATACATAAAAAGCAGGGGGAATGGGATGGCTTTTCTGATTTCCCTGATGGTGTCAGCCACAAGGTGGCTGCAGACTCGTGGTTGCCTCTGTGTGCCTTTCCTCCTGGAGCAAACCCTGAGGTGCTGGTCTGCAGAAGTCAGCTTGTGCCTAGACTGTGTTTTATCCTGTATCAGTTATGTTTCTGTCAATAAATCATACCTTCTTCGTGTGATTGCTGCTCTCTAAAATGAGTGGGAGAGAGTGTTTGTACACAGCATTGCGTGTCAGTTAGTATTTATAGCCCTTATCTGGGAAGAGGGTTTATATCAAAACTAGCAAACGGGGAGCTGAGCCACCACTGTGAGTGGCTACTTTAATATCTGGATTGTTATATGGAAAGAAACTCACACATAGTGGAGACTGAATTGAAGAATGAGTTGTGTGTTGTCCTTTGAAGAGTCAACATTTACATGATTCTCCTCACCTCAGGAATACAACCTGAAGCTTTGATACACAACGCAAGTTGCACAAGGGTTGCTGGTCAGGACTTAGCTCTCTTTGTTTTCCCTGTTGTCTGTCACTAGGCAACTGCCTGCTGATGCTGGCTCATCTGGATCCAGTCCTTGGATGCTCAACTCCTTGTGTTTGTGTAGTAGAAAGCCTGGGCACTTGGCTTGGGTTTTTGAATTCTATCTGGAGGATGTGTCCTAAGAACTGGGCATAGCGATACCTCAGTTTTGGATGCAAGGTTTTGTTGTTACATATAGTTATTTGCCTCTGTCTTGAGAGATTCATGCTGTAAGAGATGGATTCAAAATGTGTATCTGAGTAAAGTGAAACTTGTTGATAATTTGACTAAAACTTAGGAAACCTCCTGTGGGATAGAACCACAAATGATGAAGCCACCTGTATATTTTGATGTGGATTACCGAATATCCATGATTGGGATTTGTGACGGTAGACACACCAAGGACTGGGATAACTATGGCAAATTATAAACATCTTTTACAAGAGAGAAGGAAATGTAGGGTTATCCTCTCATCTGTTCAATGAGGTACTTCAGTCTGCCTTTTGTATTATTAGATAGTGGCTGGACCATTCACATTACGCCTTCCTCAGAAGACATTGAAAACAGGGAAGGTAAATTAAGTGTTGTTATCCTGTGGATATTAGAGAAAATGACATGGAAGGTAAAGGGGAGGGACTTGCAAAGCAGAAATATGTAAACCAAAGTTTACCAAAGTAAACCTTCAAATGCTGTCTTTGACAAAATTAAGTCTCCAGTAAAATACTAACAGGAGAGGGCAGCAAAAATTCTTCTTCCTAGCCCAGAAAATTGACCAAAACTAGTGCAGTAAAGTTGAGTGATAGGTAAACATTTAAAAGCATGATGTCATGAAGATGATGTGTCCTGAGAGGTGCTTCTATGTAGGTTGAGTAACTCTACTGGCCAATATTAATAGCCAAGTCCAGATAAAGAATTTTGTACTGTTTTTAACCTAGTTTCTTGGGCAGATAAACTACCCCACCTGGAACTTGAACTTTGGCACCTGAGTTGCTTCTGGTAACCCTGTCAGTTCATCTAGAACTGCCTTCAGTGTTCATACAGTGCTGCACTCTGAAGTTCTGATGCTTCTAATGGATTAAGTTAGATGTTTTTGACCATGGAATTGCCCACAGATAAAATTAGTACTTAGCTGATACCCCGTATGCCTCTGACTTGTTTGCTTTGGTCACTGTGCCAGATAGTACAACAGAGAGCTCAGAATAAGCTCAATTAGATAAAAATAGGAAACACAGAGGATGTTGAGAGGAGGACTTGCATTTCCTCGGAACAAATTTTGCCTTTTTTGACAGCTGATGTGCAAAATTGCTCAGCTGAACTGACCAGTGAATTAGTTCACTGGGGAAGATGAAGTATGCATATTTGATGTTTTATGGTAGGCTTGCAGGACACTTCTTATTTAAATTTAATTGCAGAGTCATGAAATAAATGACTTAATATCCCTTTTTGGATGCTTTCTAGATATAAAGTAGATAGCGGTTAAAGTCCTACTTTATCTAGAGATTCAGAATTCTCTACCACAGGTGCCTTGGTAAGGTGTTTGCAATGCTGGATTCTGTAGAGATACCCATTTTGCCTTGTTATGCATAGCAAACTCTACTTCCAATGCTAATGTATGCTATGCAATGATTAATACTCTTCTGGTTACACGGGACCAGTTTTTAGAACTGTTCAGAGCCTTGAACGTGCTTCTTTGTCCTTCTCAACTAAAATATGGTTTGTTTATAAACTGCTTCCAGGATGAAATCTTAGCTCCACTGATGTCCATGGCAAACTCCTAGTAGTTATTTTTCCAATGGAATCCAGATTTTGCTCACACTTTAATGAAAAGTGTTTACTTTAGATTTACAAATTTAATAAATATTTCTGTTCTGTGTGTTTTCAGGCTCATTGATACTGTGGTCATCAAGGGGGAAAAAGATGCCTTGTTGGTATGAGGTACAGAGCTGCATCCTCTTGGCGTTTTTAGCAGCTTACTCCATCAGTGACGCCCAGGGCCAAGGTAAGTGCTAAGTAAGAAGATGGAGTTTTTCACTAGATCACTCTGATGTGCAGAAATAGACTTATTCCAAATGCAAGTGTTTCTTTCCTCATACTAGGCTGCTGACCCAGTATTACTGAAATGATGCAGTTTTGTTGATTTCTGGGATCGAAGAACTACATGCTCATGTGTGCTTTTTGAACCATGTATTTCAAATAACATAAATCATTCTTTTTGCAAGTTCAGGTGTCTCAAAATGAATTTTACAGGACATTTTTTACTTTTATTTACCTGAAAGTACTGATTAGAAATTGCTGTGATTGCCCCCTATGTAATCAAGGAAGTTTGAACTACCAGCCTTGGTATTAAGCTTGTATGGAATATAATTTTTTTTTCTTTGTTGGAACAGTAGCTCATGTAACACTTAGATCATACAGTATTACACAGTACTGGTAAATGTCACAGACTACTTCTGCAGGTTTTTTTTTTTTCTTTTAATCTCCTTTGTGGATATTAAAAAATCCTGCTGAGATTGTTAAGCTTACATACTTGCTGGATCAGATGGACAGTGGTATGATTCTCGAGGAAATTTATCATACTGCTTGGGGAAGGAGGGAGGAAAAATGCCAGCAAGTTTTTATGATTCCTGAAGAAGGACATTTCTCTCAACATTATATTTATTTAATCCCTTTGATATGAGGTTGCCTAGGCATAACTGGGAGCAGAATGTGATCCTGGAGCTCTTCTAAAGGCTCTTGTGTAATGCATTATTCATGAGCACACTCAGACTGGTGTCAAAGTGAGGCTTTCTGACTTGTAAAAGCGAGCAGCAGCGCTGTCCAGTCCGCGTGGCACTCAAGTGCTGGCTTGACGTTTGGGCATCCGTGAGTGTTTTACAAGCCTATCCCAGAACTTAGGGACAATTAGCAGCAATACTTACTGTGGGCGATGTGAGGTGAACGAAGAAATACGTGTTCCCAATGTTCAACACATCAGTTCTGGTCAGAAACGAGGGCCAGAATGTTTGTGACTTAATGAGCCGATAAAGCAAAGCATATGGTCAGTCCCCTGTCTGTGCAGTTCAGTCCTACTACATATGGTTAAGATTTGCACAGCAGCACTGGGGAGAGAGGTTCATCCACAGTTGTATGTAATTCCATGCACTTGGAAAAGCGTACTCTTCCCCACTACTTTTTTTTAAGCTTTGATTTAATCTGTCATTTGTAAGGGAGAAAACTCTCAAACTATTAATACAATGAGAAGAAGGTCAGAGAGAGTTTTTCCACAATCACCACACCAGCAACAAGCTAGAGTTGGTGTACTTGCTGAATAAAGAACAATACTTCCCTTGTTCTTACACTCTTTCAGCAAGCATCAGCTACTGCATGCTGTCAGCCTTGGCCTAACGTGACTGTGCTGTTACTGAAAGAGGTGATGTGAAGTCTAATCTCTTTTCACAGAATAAAAATATCTCTTGCTACACTTGAATTAGTAAGATGCTTCTCAAATACTTTCATAAGGTTGCCACCCCTTGCAGTAAACTCTTCATGCGGCTGGCCAACTGTCTACAATTTTATACAGCACTAACCATATTTGTCTGTTTTACGAAGATGTACACTCTGTCGAGGTGTAGGAAGAGCTGGATTTAGTTCCAGCTTGTGATTCCTTCCTTTGGCAAAGATGCTCAGTTAAAGGTGTGCAATGTGACTTCTTGGAAAGGAGAAAACGTTTGGGAGACTGAAGTGAACATGCCTGAAGCTACAACTGATTTATTTCAACCGAGGAGTTATCTGCGCCGAGCTATGTGGTTTTATCTTGTTTATTGCTCAAATGTCTTATAGACCAAAACGCCATTCAGTTTTTACTCAACAACAGTTATTCTTTCCTCACTGCTGCTTATTGCTTATCCAACATAATGTCACTTAAACAACAGCAACAAAAAAATCCAGTTTTCATCTACTTCAGTTCTTACATAGCACACAAAAAAGTGCTGGGCAAGAAAACTACTGTAGAAATTTCCATTTGTTCATAAAGTGACTTATTTTAAGTATTTTCCTTCTATATTTAAAGATGGAAACTTGTCCTCGTGTAGCAATACTTTCCATGTGTTACTAATGTAATTGCAATGCATATTAACTTGTTCAATTCTTAAGAAAAAAGTACATTGGAAGCCACAAGGTTTAGTTAGTATCCAATTTTAGAGTATTGGATGCCCTTGAGACAGCTGCAGGTATACAGTTTATCGGTATTTTTCCTTTCCATTAAAACACCGAACAGTTCAAAACACTCTTTCCCCATTTGTCCACAAGAATAATGTATTTGGAGTGCTGATCTGTCTGGTTCCACAAACCGAAGCCTTGAAGTTGTCTTTACTGTTACTTTGGGTAACTGCTCTAATGTTGCTGATGGCCATTCACTTTTGCATTCCTGTAGAACCACTTAACAAGCTTTAGCTACTGATTTTTATCAGTTAACTGACTCAGCTTGGATTAATTTTTTTCCCTTTCTGCAAGAAGTGAGATTTTGTTCCACAGCCAAAAAAGGTCCAAAGAAATAAAGATACCCTCTTCAGGTTGGTGAATGTGTAGTAATTCCCATCAATATTTTGTTGTCTGTTCAAGTGTTAGATTTTTAACTTCCTTAGTTATTATATGTACTTTTCTATGCCAGAGCATTAGTCTTTGCACAACTAAGACACAGTTGAGTATCTGTCTGATGAAAAATTCTTTTTTTCCTTATGGTTAATTGCTGTGTGGGAATGTCCATTCCCCTGTGCTGTCACTTTTGATGCAAAAAGTACCGAGTGAAGATTGACTAGTTATGTAAAGACTATTCTGGCACAACTTTTCTAGTTTTTCACATTATAACTGTAGTATACAGAACGACTTCTGGTGACTGTGTCCTTCTTTGCTTGTAAGATCTGTGATTGTTTTTTAGGGGCTCCCAAAATTTACCTAGTTGGTGATGGTGATTAGGCCAGGACTATGCCTCTTTGTTAGAAAATGCTTTCATAAATTAAGTTTGAAGTTGGATGGAGTGACAGGGGAAGGAGGAAGATGGCAGAGAAAAACTCTGAAATTCTAAGACGTGATTTTTTTTTTGTTAGTCCATGTTTTTTTGGTTACGATAGCCCTCAGTTCTGCCTCTTAATCCCCGTACAAATTTACCACTTAATCCCAGTGAAATGTGTAGCATTTTGAACAATGACAGTATGCAAGCGTAAAAAGCTTATTTGCTCATTCTTAGACAAAATAAATAACGATAGGAAGTGCATATTTTGCAAACCTCTAGGTATGATTTGTCACTCTTGTTCATTCAGCACCAAGTCATGATGATTTATGTGTAGCTCAAAGATGGATTGAATCTTGAGAATGAATTAAAAGCTGTAATCCATAACTACAGTCTGCTTGGCTTTCAAAACTTTTTGCCATAGTCTCTGTCATTTTATTACAATTATAGCATGCTGAATGCTCTTGCAGAAGCCTGCCCAGGGAAATATTTTTGCAGTACAGGGGCCAAATTTTCAAAGAACTGATCTTGGATTTGCAGCGATTCCTGCACATGCTCTTACTTGCAGCCTCTCTTCTTCTGAACTTGAGGGAGGTGACAGGCAGGGTGAAGGCTCAGTCTGACAGGATTGTGCCCAGCAAATGGGGAGATGCACTGTTTGGATGTGTGCCCAGTGCTGCAAACCAGAACAATGCTGAGTATGTGAAATTGGTGTGCCACCTGCTCTCTTCATCCTTTTGCCTCTCTCCTGAGCTTGTTCTCTCAAATCTTTGAGTGTGAGAAGTGTTGCTAAGCTTTCTTGGTGCTTGTATCCTCTCTTTTTCTGTCCTTTGGGGATTGATAGGCTGCATACAGGGAATAAATCTCTTGTATTAAACTTTACTTCTGAGACTCAAAATATTTTTAATGTTAGATGGCATTAAAAACACCTTCAAATGTCAAAAAAAAAAAAAATACAGCTTGCCTCTTTCCTTCTTTCTTCAGCAAACTCTTGGAAAAAGATACAAGTAGGAAAAAGTAATCAATCGAGGACAGGTCTTTGGCTGCTGCTGTTGCCAGAGCTGCATTGACTGCAGCAGGGCAAATGGAGAGGCCAGAGACTCCTGGATAGCACGTTCTGCCTCTAGGCTCAGATGCTCCATATGCTGTAATCCTTAAATCTCAGAAATGCCATGAGTGCTATTGACTTATAATATGTAGTAGACCAAGAAAACATGGGCACGGGCCTAGTCAACTACATTGGGCCCTGGAGCAAAGAAATAGCCACTCCTCCCACCCTCTTCAGATAACTTCCCTTCTTTCTTGGACATACCAACAGAAACCTTAAGGCCGGTAGTGGCAGAGGCATCAAGGGACTTAAAAATTAAGGAAGAAGTTCAGTGGGCTATGAAGGTAGTGGGAAAAGGAGGGTTTAAGGTCAATGGAAGTCTGTGCTAAGCTTTTTTTTTCTTTTTTTTTTCTTTTTTTTAACTCTTTTTATTTCTCAGCCTCTGGATAACTTCCTTGGCTGCCTTTCTCTCTAGGTCAGTTAGTTCTGTGTGGGCCAAAACCTACTGAAATGTATAAAGATTCCCCTTAATTGACAGCCTTGGATCCCACAGGCTGCACAACCAGCAGCAGTGCTTCAGTTGTTTGCTGTGAAGGGGGATGTGGCTCCCTGGGGCAGAAGAGAAATGCCGTCTAGGGTATAGTCTAGGGGAGCTTGCCAGTTAATGTACATGGGCACAGCATTGCTGAGCTTGCAGTAACAACCTAGGGTTGTTACCTTTTGTTCCTCTGTGTGTTACTTCCCTGAAAAGTCACATCTTTCTTCATTTCATGCTTTTATTCATCTCACCTGCTGCTTCTGTTTGAAACCTAGTTGATGGCACAAAATAAGTAGAGGTCAAACTTAGTGACTGCCTCCAGATTGCCCCCTGCCTAAATCTTGCCCAGCCTGTGCACATGTCCTGGTCTTGATGAGACCAAAGCAGTGCTTGCAGCTGGGAAAGTGTGCATCCCTGAGGCTAGGTTTGCAAACTGGGCAGCTGATGTTCCCTCTGCTCTGTGCATGCCTATTTTTCCTCTTGGTTACTGTGTCTTCACAAGGCTTTGAAAATTTGGCCCCGAGTTACTTTAAATGTGGGGAAACACCCCCGGTAATGAGAAGTAAAGGAGGCGAGGTAACACACATTGTCAGCATAAGCAAGGAGAGCAATTTTAATTCCCCTGTATTAACAAAGAGCATTTGTATTACCAGCTTTGCCTGCTAAACTAGAATCTTAACATCTAACCCTGTTTGTCTTTGTCCTCTGCTGTTAGGTTGTTAGTATCTTTTTGTAAAGAGATAAAAGGTATGTCTGAGGGAAGTAGTGCACCTGGGGTTGTCATTTTACAAACTAATAAACTGATGTATGTGACATTTTGAATAACTTGCATCCTTTATCATTAAAAATGTGTGTTGTCTTCCTATATGTTTATTTTAATGTTTGTTTAAAATTGATGATTGCCTTTTATTTGAGTTTAAAATGTTGTTTTCTCTCCCCACTTGCAGTGTCCCCACCAACAAGACTAAGATATAATGTAGTCACTCCTGACAGTGTACAGATCTCTTGGAAAGCCCCCAAAGGGCAATTCACTGGATATAAGCTGCTTGTCACTCCAAGTTCAGGTAAACCAAAAGCCTGTATGTTCTCTTGGAAGGTGAAATGACTGTTGTCTTCTAGACCTGGGGCCGGGAAGCTTTCCTGAGGCTAAAGTCACCCTTCAGAACCAAGGAATTGTGAGCAGCCTGTGGATAAGAGTGTTTACTGGTCAACAAAAGAGAGAAATTGGACTTGCCACAGGATTGTCCTAGGCATGGGGCTTAAAGTAGAAGGAGGTGGATATTGGATAAGCTTCATACGTCATCCTTGGGAATTGTCACTGACCATCTGTCTTGACCTTTCTTCCAGTGGGGTGTAAGGAGGCCTAGGAAAGTATTCAAGGGAGAACACAGGAACCCTGTTCCAGTAAAAGATCTGAGGTGGATCTCCTTGTGTCTTCTCTCATAGTGAGCTCTCCAGAAAAGACCAATAAGATTTCAGAGAATAAATAAATAAACAAAACAAACAAGCTGGAATGATGAGGCCAGAACTGGCAGCCAATGACAGAGTGGTGTGCAAGCCCATGGGGCATGATGTACCACACTTGACAGCTCCCTGCCATAAGAGGCCAGTCAAAACAAAACAGAGGCCCTGTGTGTTTAGCAGGAGGTACCTGAAGTACTTTTGAGCAAACCAGAAGGGGTGGCTTGCCCTCCAAACCAGTCAAGGAACATGTGAGGGATGATGCTTTACAAAAAGGCAGCCCTCAGAAGTGAAAAGAAGCAGACTGAGAAACTGGGAACAGGAGAGAGACTTCTGGGGCACTTGTCTGCCCATGGTGGGGGGGCTTCCACAAGGAACTGGGACGCAGCACCTCTCACCTTGTACTCAGACTGCTGGCACTAACTTCTAATGGGCTGAGCAGCAGGCAACATGGATGGCCAGGAGAGAAAAGTATTTTCAGCAGTTTTGGTAGCTTGAAAGTAGATCTGTGGGAGAAGGAAGCTCATGATGTGAAGCTCAGGTAAATCCTTGTCATTTGAAGCATGGGGCTTTTCAACAGCTGGTAAAGTACTTTCCTGGGGCCTAAAGTAGCAGTGGTATGCAAGGAGGTACACAATGAAATGCTGCATGGCATTTATACTGCTGGAAGCTCTCTGGACCCATCTTGTTACTTCAGACCTTTCGTGCAGTCTTGTTTCCATACACTTGCCTTGTATATAGATAATTAAATGTATGGGGTATGGCAAATGTGCAATTGACTTAGTTTTCAATATATGTCTTTGGTATATTGCATACTGTAAAGGAAGTTGGCTAACACTACTTATGGTTTACTTACCTGGAAAAGTTTTGGGTTTCGATTTGGGTTTTTAAAGATTTTTTTTCTCACCCCAAACTCCATTCCTCTCTATTATGAAATACTGCCTCCATATTTAATCTGTTTCAGTTCATGTTTCTTGTTTCATCTCATAGATCAAAAGCTCTCAGATCTGTGTGTTATGCTCCCTTTGTCTGTTGAATTAATTCTGCCTTTCATTTAAGGGACTGATCAGCCTTTCTGTCTCTTTTGTAACATAAAACGTTAGAAAGCCTATAATTCCACTGTACAGTGAGTTCTCCATATCCTGACTTTCTTGCTTAAATGATGTCTTCTGATGCTTCTTAAGCTGCTCTGTGAGCTTGGTTGCTGTGTTTTCTCTTTTCTTCATCCATGTAGTTGATGACCTACTTGATGTTGTGAGTTGGTCAAGCCAGGAGGAAAAGCTATCAACACTATCAGATATTCTTTTGTAAATAGAAGAGTTATAAAATTCTTTTGTCACACTGGGAAACATGGGCTGGAGAACAGAGCAAGCATAACCATGTTTCTTCTCGGAGTATTAAGCCATCTTCTGTAGAAAGGACCTGGGGTCCCAGCAGGCAAGGACGAGCGATACGCTCATGCAGTAAAGAAGTACAATGCTACAACAGGTTGTACCAACAAAAGCATATTCACCTGGTTCAGAGTTTTTCGTTCCCTGTGTTTGGTGCCTGCTTGACTTGCACTTGTTTGTACTATGTCCTAATTTGGTTCTGTGTTGCAAGAAAGACACTGAGGTACAGGAGTAGGCCAGTGGGGGACTGCCAAGATAGAAGCTTGGAGCACACAGTTATACAAAGAGAATTGGGTTTATTAGGTTTTAAGAAGAGAAATCTCAGGGTAGGTCTTACTGCTGTCTAAAGGGACAACGTAGAAAAGAAGATGACTTACTCTTCTCAGATGTGTGTAGCAACAGTGACAGACAATAGACACAAACTGGGGCATGTGAATTCCAGTCAGATATTGAGAAAAGTTGGTGTTTTCCTCTACCATGAGGCTTGTCAGATATCAGGACAGGCAACCATGAGAAAGTTGGGGAATCTCCACCCTTGGGGATATTCAGAACTCTTTTGGACATGGTCTTGAGTGACCTGTTCTAACTAGACCTGCTTTGAGCAGGAAGGTAGACTGGAGATACAGAGCGGCTGGAGAGAGTCAGCCAAGGGCTGCCAAGATGATGAAGGGACCAGAGCATCTCCCTGAGGACAGGCTGAGAGAGCTGGGACTGTTCAGCATAGAAGGGTCAGGGAGGATCTTATCCATGTGTATAAATACCTGCAGGGAGGGAGGAAAAGGCAAAGCCAAGGCTCTGTTCAGTGGTGCCCAATGCCAGGACAAGAGACAAAAGGCACAAACTGTAACACAGGAGGTGTTCCATTAGGAAACACTTTCTGTGAGGGTGACTAAACACTGGCACAGATTGTCCAGAAGGGTTATGGAGCCTCATTTCTTTAGACATTTAAAAGCTGTCTGGACATGGTCCTTGGCATGTGGCTGTAGGTGGCCCTGCCTGAGCAGGTGGGTTGAATGAAAAAACACCAGAGGACCCTTCCAACCTCAACCATTCGGTGATTTTGAGAGACATTGAGAGGTTCCTTTCAACCTACATGGTTTGTTATTTTATCACTAATCTTTAGTCTGTACTTCTTGTTATAAAAGGTACTTCTCTGCTTTATGAGTTGGTTTTGTGCTTTCCATAAGCTGCTTCCTCTTATTGATAAATATTGATTTCTGTCTGAATAGTTATGCTGGGTATGTTGGATATTCCATGGGACCCAGGTACAAGGTCAGATTGATTCATTTTAGAGTGTTTATATTCAAAATTCTGGCCTCTGTCTTTGGTCAGGCTGCCTGACTTCTTGCTTTTCTGGGATGTTCTTTGGCCTGGCTGTCTAGATATTTCCAAAAGTGGTAATGGAAGACACTTGGGTCTTTGTAGAGCTCGAGGTAGTTTTAAGTCATTCCATTTACCTTACTGCAATAAAAGCAAAGTTATGTATGTGTCTTTTTTTGTCTTTTCTGTTACAGGTGGAAAAACCAATCAACTAATTCTTCAAAACACTGCTACCAAAGCGATTATTCAAGGTCTTATTCCAGACCAAAGCTATGCCCTGCAGATCATTGCATTCAGTGATGACAAGGAGAGTAAGCCAGCCCAAGGCCAGTTCAGAAGTAGGTATCTTTTATACCTGATGTGCAGAGTATATCAGCTGTTCAGTGTAACTTATGAAACCATAGCAAGCTCTGATATAAAGCCAGATAATAGAAAACCAGTTTCTTCTGTGATGTAAGGCTGACCAGAGTCACAGATTTTTACCTGATGCAGCTGCAGCTGGAAGTCTCGATTAATCCAGTTGCAATTGCACAGGAGATTCTTAATTTGGGCTATTTTTGTTTTTATTGGTTTGGGATTCCTGTCTTTCCTATTCCTGTATGAAATTTACCAGTATCTCATGGAAGAGAATCTTCAGTGAGCAGAAATAAGAAGGGAAGTGCTATGTTCTGATGCATTAAAAAGTTTCCTTCCTTTCATTCAACTGTTTTTATTCAAAGATTCTTATAGCTGTGCCAAGTGGCTGTTAGTTGCTTGTTCCATGATACTATGAAAGGCCAAATCCTTACTGGTCTTCAGCTGTCAAATATGTTTACAGATTATGCCTAAGACTCTTATCTGACCTATACATATTTTTTGTATGTGTATCATAGTGAAAAGGTAATATTACAAAAAATTCACAGGCAAAACACTTGAGTTTTCATGATTTGCATTTTGAACAGCTCAGTTAAGTATGGTGTCAACTTGGCCAATCAAGACAGAAGTCTTCCTAGCTTTTTGTCACTGCAACTGTGTGTTTTTTAAGTACCATCCCAGTTAGGAAACCCACAAAACCACAGATTACTTTAGCATTAAAGAGCAGCCCACAGAAAGTCGTACCAAGTTCTATAATATTAGGTGTGGTTGCTTTTTAAACTAGCTCTATTCCTAGAAAAAGGAAAAGCAGAGCTGGCAGCTTGAATTAACAATGTGGGGGTTGTGTTCTACTCAGTACTCTCTTCCTTTGCTGCCAAAGAAAGCATGTAGCACTCAGTGAGACTGGAGTTTCTTTGACCATCTGATGCCTTGCATGAATAAAACCAGGTACAACATGTGTACAAAGACTTCCTTTCTCTGATCCTCTATTCCATGTTTTCTCTCCCCTTTCTCTGACAAGTAGTCACTGATTGTCAAGATGATAAAAGGTCAAACAAGTCCAAAGCTTTGAGAAAATGCTGCGTTCTAGTGCACTGGAAGTGTGTTTTTAATGCTGTTGTGTTGTAATTGATGCACAAAGCATTCTTCTCAAGTCTACCATAAGATTTTATTTTTAAAAGAGTATTCCTTTTATATAGTCAAGGGTTCTCTTTTATTCTGGCACTGCTTGTAAGCCATTATATATAGTACATAATTAACAAAGGTCACTGGGGAATTTCTTCCTTTAGGATCCAGCCATGAAGACATAGTTAAATTCATTGTGTAAAACTGGTGTCTTCCTGTTTGTTTTTCTTATGTGGTTAGGATTTTGACAATTAGAAAGGGCTTTCCCCAAACCAAAGCTCTCTATCAGCATGTGACTGGCCTATCTCCTGTGAGCGTTTTCAAACTTTTGAACCATTTCTCTGGAGATTTGCCCCTCCCCAGCACTAGCATTAGAAGAGGCCACCAGCACCTCCTTATTGGTGGCTGCTCTTAGACTTTATTCAAAGGAATGCTCTTAGTTGCTAAGCAATGGCATCCTTTCTGGCCTAGTAGTACTCCGCCAAATTTACTTCTTTTATTTTAGTTGGAGACTTGTTTATGTAAGGATTAAACCCAGGCCTCTGAGTAAGACCTGATGTCGTCATGGCTTTTTCTGTAGCACAACTGATATCCAAGATGTGCTGTGGTAAAAGCTGATTCCTCAGTAAGCTTGCAGACTTAACTTACTTCTGAATCAGTTTCACAACCGTTCCCAAAAGACAGAGGTGAGCTACAGCTACACACAATATATTAGTTTGGAACGGAGTAAAAACCTCAGTTACTTTTTTTCACCAGTATCCTATTCTATACCTGGAGTGTGAAGGCTGTAAATTCTGCAAGAGGCTTTCCACACTGAGAGGTTTGGTGATGGTTTGTTGTCTTCATAAGACCTTAAAATAGTCAAGTAATTATATTTTGGGTTGGGACTTGAGAGAATGCTGTTCCAGATACTCCATGTACAGTTGGGTAAATCAGTGAAATTCATTTGGCTTCGGTTTCACTTCTGCAAAACAGAATACGTGTATTGTCCATTTGATGTTGTATGTTTCAAGAGACAGATAACCTTCTTTCACACTCTCACAATGTTTTGTGAGGAATGTAGCACGGAGAGACTCTCATCTGGGCTAGGATTCAGTGTCTACTTGAAAGAATGTTGGTCACAAGTCTGGGCTACATAAACTAAAGCTTTTAATTGGAGTATAATTCTATCTTCTGTGAAATATATATATTTTTTTTCAAGTTCTTCTTGGCCATTGTAGATAGCTGGGGTGTTGAAACCAATTACTGTTCTAAAGAAATTCTGTTATTTTTTTTTCTAGTATGTGACTTTAGCAGTGGTTTTGCCAGAATCTTTCAGACCATGGTGGAGTAGATACTGGCTACTATTATAATATCAGGAATTGCTAATCAAGCTGGGTTCTGCTAGGCTGTTATGAGAAACCTGGGACATAATAAGTGAGGCATTCCACCCACTTGCGGGAGAAGAAACTGTTGAAGTCTGAGCTTTGGAGCAACTTTGCTTTCATGGGAATATTTGGTGCCCTGAGCACAGGTTTGGGCATGGGATTTAAGCGGGTTCTTTAAAGAGGATAATGTAACAGCTGGCTTATGTGCTTTTGTGCTGGATGACTTGCAGTGGAACTCTGCAGTACTGGACTTTCCCCAGCTAGCTTTGCCAGCTTTCTGGGATGTATTTCCAGCGCTGGCTCTTGTCATTGTGGGTTTAGATGTTGATGTCACTGTAGTTGGAGTCTCCTGAGTGAGGAGAGTCACTTTTCAGAACTTTAATGATGATGGTGATGGGGGCAGACTTGTAAAAATAATAAACCCAAAGGGAGGGAAAGAAAACCCGGTAACACTCACTTGTCACCTAAGCATATTGCAAGATATGCATGAAACTTCTCTATCTGGAAGAGCAAAATTACACGCTTCTGTTTGCACTGTTTCTGGTTTGACTGATTTATTTTTCCCCTTACTTTTCTAGTTAAAGATATAGAGAGAAGAAAAGAAACAAGTAAATCCAAGGTGAAGGATCCAGAAAAAACAAACGCGAGTAAACCAGCTCCAGAAGGTCAGATCATACCACATAGGACTTGTGTGATATTCTGATAGATATCAGTTTCTTTATTTAACTTGGCCACTGTATAGATTTTATTTAAATGATTACTTTAAATCTGTTTCCCAGGATTAAGTTAAACAGAAGGGAAGAATCAGTATTTTCAGGAATATTGGAGAGTTGCTACAACAGAGGGGTTGCTTTTAGTTCTGTGTTCTGTTTTATCACTTTATACAGTAAGCACTAAATACCACTATGAATAGCATAAAAGCAGGTTTTGAACCTGCATTAAAAAAAAAAAAAAAGGCAAAAAACACCATACTGCCTGTAGTTCTCCACTGGGTGCACTTTGAGTAGTAAAAAAAGAAATCCTAGTGTGTGTATGCATATTTATATGTATCTGTGTGTGGGGGGGTGTATATTTAAATACGGTTAAATAATCATAATGTATGAAAATCTTATATAATCATGTTATATATATAAATATATATAGAGATGTATACAGGAAAAAAAATATGATTTCATGTCGTCTTGCCTGCAAGACAGACTTGCACTATTAACTCTCACCTAAAGTCAAAGTGGTATAGTTTTATAATTATGAACGTGATAACTTGATACCTCTGTCTTAATGTGGGTTTTTATATATGATGAAAGCATTTGGAATATTTTGAAAGGGAATAAAAACAGTCTGCTTTGTCTAGTTGCAAGGAGCCAATCTTCTGGTGAAATGCAATATTGCTTGTCAGAAGAAGCTCATCTGAAATGGGCAATAGTATCTATTTTGAGCTTAATGTGTTCGTTTCCCATTTCTCTAAAATTCAAATAGCGTCTTCTTTATGAATTAAACCCAACAGTAATTATTCCCTTCAGCAGTTATTTATGATGTACAGAACAAGCACAGAGAAAAGCTTGATATGACCTTATTCTCTCTGAATAAATTGGATGGTTTTGAGGCTCCCATTTCTCCAGTCCCTTTTTGTTCTGTGTCCTGGTAACAAAGTATCAGAGACCTCATCCAAAACTTCATGAAGTCCATGCAATTTGTTTTTCACTTGAGTGATTATTGTCTTCTTAGCACATGTATTTGTGCCATGTTGAATTTATTTGCAATATACAAGTTTGTTTCCATGCAGCATTTTTTCGAGCCAAATTACCCTTAAGTTTATGACATTGGGTGCATTGGATAAAATGTTAATTGGCATTTAGTATAGAAGAAGAAAGTTATACCTGCAAGTGTATGATAGGGTAGCGATCTTTTTTTCATGTCTAGAACAAGATCGAGATGGAAGAAATGAGAGAAGCAAAGAAGGAAAATATGATTTTTTTTCTTACCGAAGGACAAGTGATAAAAGTTGAAGGAGGGAAAAATGGGCCTGTAATAGGAAAATCTTGATTAAATGCAGACAGAGGAAAGTGTCTGCCAGACTGTGGGAGAGGATTTATGATTTTTTCATGCAGTAGGGGCAAAAATGCAGTTGGCAAGAGGAGACTGGATCTGCAGCCTCTTCCTCTTCAGGATTCTTGTTTACTTGCAAAGTCTTTAACTCTCCTCCACCCCCTCCAACTTTTTACTCATCTAAACCTCTTTAATTGTATCAGAGCAAAATAGACTTTCATCTAGCACTTGTGAAAATTTATATTTACTGTAACATCTTTTACTAGAAAAATGGGCTATATGTTTGAAAGAAATGCAACATTTACAAATTTCTCAATCAGCAAAATAGACAAAGAAAAACCCCAAGCCTATGCTAATTTGTATGAACTCTTGCTTTTGTTTAAACCCATTCCCAATCCAGCTATACTGAAATGTAAAGTAATAAGACTTCTTTTTTTCCTACTGTCTAGCTATTGCATATTTCTTCCCTTTGCACAGTATAATGATTATTCAAAGTGATGGAGATTCCAACTGAGTGACTTCAGTGGGAGTAGGGTGAAAGTCCAAGCAAAAAAAAGTTGTGCAGAAATAACAGCATCAGCAAAAAATGCATAGCTGGAATAGAAGTGGATTCAAAATTGATACATAAAGAGAAATGGTATCAAAACTTTACTAGTTTAATGTGTAAAGACTGTTTTACCTCAGACTGAAATTGGATCAATGAATGAAAAAAGTTAATCGGTAAGAGTCTGTGAAAGAAATGGAGTAAAGAAATAAGAGCAAAATTTTATGGTAAAACCATGAAGAATAACTTGATCCTCTGCAGATGTTTGACAGGAAATGATCTGAGTATGACCAAATGAATTCAGGCCAGCAGTTAATTGGTTTCATAACAATTTAGTGTTATGGCTAAATTTGATGGATTTAATAGCAACTCTGATACATTCTATGGCTGTACTATATCCTTGATCAAGTTGGTGAGACTTTAGGAGTTAACACACAATGAAATAAATGTATAATATATTATAATAATATTATAATATAGTATAATATATTATCTGAAAATGGAGCAATCTTTACCCACAAATCAATTTGAAAGCAATCATTGTCTGGACTGGTATTGTCAGGAAATGGCTATGGCTTCTATTTTTGCTTGACTGAACGGATGGCAAAAGCTTATTTAACCATTTCTGCAAGTATTGGTGCCAAGTTTTGAAGTAAGAAGGTGTCTTCTGTGAACATCTGCCCCAAATCTTACAGAAGGATCATTATATAAGAGGCTGGAGTGTCTTTGCAAGCCTTACAAAGGCGAAGGTCATCAGTCTGTCTTCTCCATGTGGAGAACTGTCTGGCAAAATTCTCCAGTGTGAATATTAGACCAATTTGGCATTTTAGTAGGCTAGATAATTTCAACTGCATGTTTTGGGGCAAAGCTATTAAGGCACAGTAATAAACTTGTTAAAATTTATGGAAAAAGCATGTGGACTCTGTCAATAATACTGCAACTATTAAGGTGCAGTAATAAATTTGTTAAAATATATGGAAAAAGCACGTGGATGCTGCCAATAATGGCAGGTCCAGGGTATGCATTACGATAACTCTTACTGTCTGATCTCTACGTATCCTGCTAATTTTCTTGAAAGGCATGAAAGGCACATCATCATCAAAATTTGTCATTTAGAAATACTTAGCTAATAACTCTCTTCATGATCACACAATATAAAACAGATTTCACTTTCAATTTCAGTGGAACAAAGATTTCACCATAAGCCTTCTACTCACAGAAACCAATTCTTCACTCAAAAATGCAAGATGGATATCTATATTAATGATTCCAGATGGTTTCTCATTCTTCTTTTCTTCTGTGGTTTGGAGGACTGGTTCTGCAGTGCTGTCCCCTATTTGATTAGCAACTGCTTGAAGCTCTAGTTAGCTCTGGGAGGTGTGGGCATCTTCTCCTAACCTCCCAAATCTACCTTTTTTGTGCGTTTCTAAACGAGTTTGAATTCAGTTTATGAAATTGTCAGTGTCTTGTGTGGCTCGTTATTAATTTTTCCAGCAGCTTTAGTAACCCGGATTAAATTTTCCATCTGTTGCGTACTGCCCGTTCAAGTAGTTTGAAAAGATTGACTCCTTTTTTTCCTGCTTTAAGTACTGTGCTCTTATCTCAAATAAACCTCCCGTGTATATTCAGTAATGTCATTGTGCCAAATTAATTCACCTTTAATGTCTAGCACTCATACATCTAATGTTAACTTCATATTTGATTTCCAGAAACCTCCTCTAGCTCTTCTGAACAACCACTTTCAAGTGTTGAATCTTCTTCCTATATTTTTCAGAACCTGTCAGTTTTCAGCACAGTGATTTATCGCTGCTCTGCACTCAATCATGTCAGAAGCCTTTTCTCTTTCTCTCTGTTGAGATAAAGTTCACAGACTCAGCTTCATTCAGCATGCACTGATATTTGGAGAGGTGCCAAGGTTCAAGTACTCAATTCCCTCATGTACAAAGCTCCTTTCTGTACAGTGAAAGGAGTTAATACATTCTTTGCCTTCTCAGATGTTTTACAGTTTCTCATAGAGCTTCTGCAAGTGATTCTCTAATCAAATCCCTTTCAGGAAGGGAGAATCAGAGTTTTGACTATATCCTGTGGCAAGTATACGACTATATCCTTTCTTTTTATATTGTTTCAGTGTGTCTGAAATGTTTTTAGCCAACCATTTCAATGAAAACAACAAAGCAGTAAGGGCCAATTTTATCTTTTGTTTGCAAACTTCATTTGGGGGGGTTATTTGTGAGTTGGCATGGGTTAGCCTAGGCTAGCAGCCAAACTCCAACCTACGTGCCTGATCACTCCCCTCTCCAGGAAGATGGGGAGAAAATAGGAAGAACAGGAATGAAAAAGCTCATGGGTTGAGATAAAGACAGGGAGATTGTTTACCAAGTACTATTGCAGGCAAAATACACTTGACTTGTGAAAAAATTACTTAATTTATTGCCAATTAAAATAATAATAATGAAAAACTTAGTGGGAAACACAACCCCAAATATTAACCACTTGCCTCAACCCTTTCCCTGTTTTCTCTATAATATTTTTTTTCATTCTTTCACTGCTGTGCACGTTATCAGACAATGCAAAAGGCATATCATTCCTCAAAATATCACGGCATATGTATCTGATGTGTCTTATAATAGCTTTTGCAGTGGGGTCACGCTGGTCTTTGGATAGTGATAGAAATAAGAGGAGCAGTAAACTTGAAAAATACTCTGATTTGCTTTCTTCTTCCAGTACCTCTATCACCTCTGCAGGTGAGCCTTGACATTCACTCTGTAGCTCTTGAGTATTAAAGAGCGTTGGAAAAAGTCCACAGAGAAGTATATTAACATGCTTCTCGGTAGAAAAGACTCATCATCTAATTTATTAACTTGTCTTAGTTAATGTCAGATGCTTCAGTAAGTATTACTAGACAGTGTGAAATTAGTGCCATGAGGTATTTGACGAAGCCACAGGAATGAATACCTTCTGAACTTCCCCTGCTCCGTTGGCTGTTTCCAAGTTTTACTCACTTCATCCTGGCTAGCGTTGCTGCAAATGTTGGGTTTAGTTATGACACTTTTCTATTTTTTTTATTGCTTACTGAACTCTGAGGCTACAGAACTCATTAACTGTGTCTTTGTGTAACCTGTAATTAATTGGCCTTATTAACAGTGTTTCCCTGAGCTTTCCAGAGGGCACTTTAGCTTTTGCATTATGACAAGCCAGAAGAAAGAGATCATAACTGTTTTGTGTGGGTATATTTCCCCAGTGCTGTTCTGTTCCTCTTATATAGTCTTTAGCAGCTTCTCAGTCTTGCACGCTAATCTGCTTCTGCAATCTGAGGCTAAAAGTAAGGTTTACTGAACCTTACTTTTGGGTTCCCTCTCCCACTTTCAATGTGAGTTCTTTTTGTGTCGTGTTATGGCTCACGGGATCCAGCAGCCCAATATAGCCAAGCAGCGCTGCTGTAGCTCCATGTCCCCACATCCAACCAGCAGCAAAGCTGAGCAAGTAGTCCTGATAAGTACAGTAAAATGCATAAATACATGTCCGGCCACAAAGGTCAGCATGAGCAAAAGCAGACAGGGTTCACACTGACAAAAACATCAGTGGCCTCTTCACCTCTGGCTGATCAGGATGAAAGCCTGTTAGTGGGAAATGTGATCCCTCTGGTAACTGACCCCTGGATCTCCATTTGCGTCAGCAGACAGACACACGCCCAGGCAGCTGGGTCTCAGTTGACCTCCAGGCCAAAATCTCTCTAGACCTGGACTTCTTAGTCCCTCTGGTAGCCAGCTCCTCCAGTTGTCTCATACGGACACACAGATATCTGGCCCAGGCTTAGGGCTGCTTTGGTACATGGCTTCTGAGCCACTTAGCCTGCTGACACCTAGAAGAAGCACCCTTGCTTCTCCTGTTGCTGGCACCGTGGATGCACGAGAGCTTGTGGCCTGCCATGCCTGCTGCATTTGTTGGCATTTAGGCCTCACTTGTTCCACTTGTTGGCATCACAGACCGTAAGTCACCCAATTTCGTGTGCCTGACTTTGGTAGCTGTCATTTAGACCTACAGCCATGCACACAGAATAGAGAGCTTCTCACCTAGAAAATTAATTACAAAAGGAGTTTAATGAGAAGATGGGACAAGCTCTGTGGCACAGGGCTTGGCTAGGCAAGTGTACTAACCAGCCACCTTCATATGTGGAAGAGACCCTTTTTATTACTTTATCTTTTTATTTTCTCATGGTAGTTCCTTCCCAAATTACCTTGATCCCTCTTTTTCCCTCTCTTTGGTTCCTCCCCTAAACCTATCATGCTAAGACTTAGACAATCCCCAAATACTATTTCCTGCATCTCATAAGTCTCATTATCTCCTAGGCAGTAACCCCATCAGTCCGAAGGGTGCTCTGAAAAGCCTTTCCTTTGGTCATCATTATGGTTTCACCCCAGGACCATGGGCTGATGGCTCTTCTGTGATGGATGTGGGAATAACCCTGTAAGGGTGTTATTCAGGTTCTTCCAACTGGCATTGTAGGTCTGCGCTCCTTCATGTGTGAAGGCAAGCACATAGCCTAATACTCTGTAGGTTCACTTGTATTTTCATGAATGCATTATATTTCTCTCCCTGGAACTGGATTAGAAGCCTGAACCAAGATGGCAAAAAATATGGATTTATTGTATAAGGGTAAATTAATACTCCAGAATGACCACAGCAGATGGAAGAAAGGGAATTCCATTTCTTCATTGCACAATAAAACTATTGTTCATGGGCTGTGTTTCTTGTCTGTGGTTTTTAATGTGGATGACTTCTTTTCTGTCTTCTCTTTCCTGCCCCTTTACTCCTCTTTGTTGTTTTTTTTCTTTTTTCTTTTTTTTTCCTTCTCTGCAGTCTTACAGCCTGTGAGACGTTTGTCTTTCTCTGTGATTCCAGGATTAATGCTCTAATGGAATTTTCTTTAAATGTAAAATACAACCTCTCATCCTAGTTTAACCTGTTTTGACCTATTTACCAGTTCATTTTCAGTTTTTATTTCCAGGTCCCAAAATACATTCATCCAATTTTAAGACATGTGGCCAACTGCAATCAGAGCAATAGAGAAAAATATGATTTTTTAGATTTTTTTTTTTTTATCGTATACCATGTGGGTGGTGACCTCCTTCTTATGTGAGAGGTGTTAGCAGACCCAGAACTATGCTGGAAGACTGTGTTTTCCTGTTTTTGAATGCCTACTCCAATATCTAGACCATGCTATGATGTAAGCACGAGTTACAAAAATATGTTGCTGATCATGGAAGGTACCAGCAAGATACCCCTGTAATTAACGTTTAGTTTCTGAGGCTGTGCTGGACTTGTACAAGAGGCAAACACTGAACTACTTTGACCTGAGCTTGCACAGTAGGTAAAGCCCAAGGTCGCCAGAGACGTATCTTGTAGCTTTTCATAATTCTGTGATTAGTATTTCATAAGCCATGAGTTTTTGATCAAGTTTCTACTTAACTATTATTATTATTGTTGTTCCAGTGGAGTGCAGTATAATATTGAAGGGTTGCTTGAACTAGATGCAGCCAAATTTACAACAAAGCTGACAGCGGTGCAGTTGTATCATCCACAACACTGGTATATGTGCTAGCCTGCTCAGAACTAGCTAGCTCAACGATGTCTGCTATATCCCCCAATACAAAGTATATACATGGCCCTGGCTGTTAGTTTTTAGCATTAGTTTCTTAGATACTGCAGCATGTAGATGGATGCATTTCCTACGTGGGAGATGTGAAAAGTTCTTTAAACACTGTGTAGTACTTCAGCATGATAGGGTTCATTTTTGGCCATGTGTAAATTAAAGTTTGCATTGAAGAATAAAGTTAAGAATTAGTGATTGCATTTGTCTAAATATTAGGGTACAGCCTGCACATCCTTAAAGGATGTATATACATCATACCAAGACTTGAACATTTCACCTTTGCAGCATCTGTAGGGGGAATGTGGATGCATCACCTTGTTGTGTGTGAAGCAGGGTGCGTGTTTGCTGCCATTTAGCTGCCTTCAAACTGGGTACACATGTTTTGTGTAGGCTGTTATAGTTACTTCAGGACTCCCTTTTTTCTTTTTTCTTCTTTTTTATTTTTTTTTCAGTTTACTTTTGAGTTTTGTGGTTAGCAACTAGTGGAATATTTTAGTAATTTAGTAGAAAAATTACTTTTCAGCACCGTCTTGCAAGCAGTAAGATGAAGTCCCTTGGCTGACCTGATTGTGAATAGGTTTTGTGTGTGTGGTGTACACCTGCTTGTAACATTTGCTGCTCAATTAAAGGTAATATCAACATAAAAATGAATCTATTATCCATGTACCTTTAGGGGGATGACTTCAGATCCCCATGCATCCCTTGAGAAGACTGGGAAGTGCTTGGATCATGCTGCCATACTCTTAGGACATTTTGGAGCACCACAAAACGTTGACAGGCGTTTTTAATTGTGCTTCCCTCACCACACTCTTCTCAGTACTCTGAGACTGCTCAGCCACAGGAACAATATTATAGCCCCATTTTGATCTTTCTCACTTTTACATTTGGATAATATCTAAGGCTTTTTTCTACTGAACCTTAGCTCAAGTGGAGGATCCATGATGCATTCATCTCAGCTCCTGCTAATGGAAACAGCACCTGCCCATCTGGTCTTTGCCAATAAGACTCTCGCTTGGACCTTGGTGTGTCAGTGACTTCACTGCTGGTCAGATCACCATCCTGATGTAGTGCTAAAAGATCTCTGCTCCAGACTTCACTTAGAACCTGCCCAGCAGCTCTATCTGCAGCCCCCATCCTTGCTAGGTGGGCAAGGCATGGTGGCTGCTTTAGACAGTGATTGGTTTCTACTTCTACTACGCAAGAGATGGCTTCTTCCTCAACTTCAGCTGATGCAAATACCTGGTTAAAAACAGGAGTTGAAGACTTACCAGAATATAACGCTGCTTTCTTTGACCTTTGAATTTAGGATATCCCGTCCAAGCCAGGTGGAATTTGATGAGAGGCATCCTTTCAGTTTCCATGATAGTCTGTAAACCTATGAGCCACTATGAAGAGCTTTGTACATTTGGAACTCCTTCTGAGTCACTGGAGGACATCCAGAAGGACTCTTTTGCAGGGAAACTCTTGAATAAACTCCCTTTTACCTTCTGGAAAGTTTAGCTCACTGTGCTTTGGATGATCAGTGTTTATTCCAAGAGTTCGTCCTATGAATATCTCTGGAGGACATAGCTAAGCCTTTTTATCCTTTGACTACTTGCAACTTGGATTTCCTTTTTCAATAGCAATGCTTTTATAGACCTGGCCACAATTCTTCAGCAGACTCTTGCTTCCTGCCTCCCACTACTGGAAAACCTGATAGGAAATATCAGTACTGAGATGGACATTGAGAGCAGCCCTGAGGAGAAGGACCTGGGGGTGTTGGTTGATGAGAAGCTCAACATGAGCCAGCAATGTGCGCTTGCAGCTCAGAAATCCAACCGTATCCTGGGATGCATCAAAAGCAACATTGCCAGCAGGGCGAGGGAGGGGATTCTCCTTTGCTCTGCTCTCTTGAGACCCCACCTGGAGTGCTGTGTTCAGCTCTGGAGCCCCCAGCGCAAGAAGGACATGGGAATGTTGGATTGAGTCCAGAGGAGGGCCACAAGGATGATCGAGGGGCTGGAGCACCTCTCCTATGAAGTCAGGCTGAGGGAGTTGGGATTGTTCAGCCTGGAGAAGAGAAGGCTCCAGGGAGACCTTACAGAGGCCTTCCAGTACCTAAAGGGGGCCTACAGAAAAGCTGGGGAGGGACTCTGTGTCAGGGAGTGTAGGGATAGGACAAGGGGAAATGGCTTTAAACGAAAGAGCATAGGTTTAGATTAGATATTAGGAAAAAATTCTTTACTCTGAGATTGGTGAGGCATTGGACCAGGTTGCCCAGAGAAGCTGTGGATGCCCCATCCCTGGAGGTGTTCAAGGCCAGGCTGGATGGGGCTTTGGGCAGCCTGGGCTGGTGGGAGGTGTCCCTGCCCATGGCAGGGGGCTGGAACTGGGTTCAATCAAGTTAGATGAACTCTGCTATTTCTGCATCTTAGATGTCTGCGTGAATTATATTTCTTATAGTGTAGGCTTCTGCTGGCCACTTGAGAAGCAAGGTTATGGAAGAGGGCAGTTCTTGTTGTTTGTTGTGTCAAGGAGGAAAAATATGCAGATGAGTTTGAGAGATGACACCTTGCAGCATTTATTTCTACGAGGGGTAAAGGGCCATTAGTTTATTTGTAAATGTGTTGCAATCATCTGCATAAGAGAATTATGTTCTTGAGGGAAAGAAGGATGGAAAGGGAAAACCCAAAAGTAGCTGTAAAGGGTGGAACTGGGAAAGGGTTCGCTCTGAGAAATGCACTTTGACCATGGCAGAAGGAATCCCTGATTGAAGTGAGATAAGGAAAGAGAGGATCAGAGAGAAAGAGAAATATGTGTGTGTGTGTGTGGGGGGGGGTTGATTTAACAGGGTCTCTCATATTTTGTAACTGCTTTGTCTATTTACACAACATCTGTAAAATTGTGAATTATTTCATTTATTTACCTTAGCCTGCTTTGAAATTGTGTATTAATACAGAGATTGCTGGATATATTCCTTAATTTGTGTATGTCAGGCAAACTCTTGCATTGTTCAGGGAAGGAAAAGCTTGGTGTTAGCAGGTAAGGTCAGCCTCCATTCTTACGCAGGGATCCCACTTACCTCCTGGCTCCTCGTCTTAGCTCTGCTGCTCGTCTTCTGTCAGTTCATTAAGTTCATATACATGGTCATAAACAAAAAAACAACACACCTTATAATTCTCTTTCCATTCTGTCAGAGTAGAAAAAGAGACACATCCTATCTTGGACCTAAAGTAAGTTTTGTTTTCGCCGTAAAATGATCTAGTTCGTAGTATCAGGGTGTTCAGGTTCATAACCCTTCAATTACAAGACGTGTATCCTCATATCTCAGCACAGGAAATCACATATTTCTAGGTAAGTCTGAATCATTACCAACCAAACACCCTCCCATCTGGGCTCTTTGTTTCTTTGGTAGCTTTCCTCAGGGCATTGGCTTCTTTGTGCAATCATTTCTTACCTGAAGCGGGAGACTGCAATTCCCATGCTTGAGTGACTGATAATTGAAGCTTTGGCTTTCCTTCTCTTCTCAGGCTGCTTTTCATCTCTTCAGGTCATTAGCTGTTGAGCATCCCTCCAATCCACGGAGTGTGCTGGCACGGTTGGATTGTGCTGGCAGCAAGAGACTGCTACCTTCAGCCAGGTTCAGGGCTGTGTTGACATGTTTCATTACTGAAATACTTGTGTTACTACTAAGCTGAGACACTCCTTAACAGTTCATCCTGTGGCAGCATGAATTCTCATAATGCCACAATTTGAAGTCTGTAGGCTTGCTCATGACTCTGTATATGCTAGGTAAATATCTCTGTATATCATGAGTGATGATTGTCTTTGATGAAAGACACTACCTGGTCTTTGAAACTGAAGCTACATAGTAACGTGTTGAAACTCCGGACGTTTTTTTTTAATGTTGTGTGGCAATCTTGGAAGGGAGAGCCAAAAAAAAATAAAAATAAAGGTTTGGAGAGGCAGTAGCAGACTGCATCAGCACCCTCTGCTTCTTTAATAAGTGCTGAAGTGCAAGATGAAGACTTGTAAGAAAGCTGCAATCCTAAGGGACTGAGGCATTCACCAACAGATTCCTGTATCGTGGATTTACGTTCCAGTTGCATTGAGTACCCTGATGAACAACCTGCATTGCTCCATGCTCAGGACAACAACACAGGAGATTAAGGATAACATTTTAGTATCTGTTTTCAGGGACTGTGATCCTTGAAATGGCCTTGTCTTGAATACAACGAGGAGGTGCCAAGTCTTTTCTTTTGAGCTGTTAGCTGTACAAGTTCCCTTTCAAGGCTGTTCCTTACCACTTTGAGAGGGGAGTCTTGTTTCACAGCCTGTCTCATTCATCTGATACCAACGCTGGTGATCAACGTGAAGCAGGAGAGATGAGTTCAGGGTCACTGCCACCCTCACTGTGTAATCAGAGGGTCTCCGCGTTCCTTCTCGATCCGGTGATGCAGGACTCTGATTCTGGCCTGTCTGCGTGTCAGCACCCTTCGCCTGGTGCCCTGTGCTTAGTGAGCCTTGGTGTTACAGCAGAGCCGTGCCTCTTGGTTTTAAAGGTGCTGGTTAGGAGCTGAAACAGAATTTATTAGTCCTTGTTTCCCTCCTCAAAGATGTTCTCACCCATCTCGCCTGTCTGGTTATCTGTGCTGATTGTGCTCGTCTGTCTGCTAAAATGAGAGAGACCTTTTTCCTCATCCAGCTGCTGGGCTTTGTGTGTGTTTTTGGCTCATTATTCCCCAGTGAATGGAGCCGTGGTATTCTCACCTTGCTCTCCTGGAGTCCTCCAGGGACCAGTGCTTGAGCATATTCTGCTTCCTTGCATCCAAGAAGTCAGCAGGTCTACACAGTGGTGCAAACAGCTGTTTTAGGCGTAAATGTTAGCCTCAGGAGGGTTTTTGTTTGTTTATGTAGCACTGAAAATACACGATAAACTTGCTTGTCTTTTGCACTGATCTAAAAAGAATGACGGAGGGAGGAGAGCTGGAAGTTGTGAGCAAAGGGATGGTAACTCCTGCAGAAAGACTGGCTGTGGCCTGTGAAATATCACCCGTATCTCGTCTCTTCTCTCCCTGCCCCCAACACCTTTCACACTCGGCATGGAAATTTAGCTCCATACCTTGGGGGCAGGCAGGTGGTGTCAAACTGTGGCAGATGTTTCTGCCTTGAGTTTCGTAATGTTTAGTGTTTCTTTGTTCTCTTCAGAAGTAGTAATAACACATCACTTGGAAGCAATAATGATGTATCTGTTAGAGGTTGGTTGAGATATTTTTATGACTTTGGTGGGGCAGTTATGCTTGGCGATATCTTAAAAAAAAAGGAGAATGACACTCAGAAGCTCATGTTTTGTCTCAGCTAAATCACAGGTCCTTTGCCAGCCTTGCAACTGTTACTGTTTTATTAATCTGGGAATGGAAAACAGATGGGGGGAGGGAAACCCTAAAGCTGACCTAATAGCTTGTAATTATATCTCTGTGATGCAATGATTATTATTTATTGGGAAAAAAACTGAGCAAGAACAACTGACCAATTATTTATTAAATATTGAACAATTATTGCTTGGAAACATTGGAAAAGATCCTCTATTGAGCTCCACTGAACTATTTTAATAAATAATATGCATTTTATATGGTTGCCCTCAGCCTGCTCTTCAGGCAGCAGGGTGATGTAAGTGTGTGTACTGAAGTATGTGGTTTTAGGTTAGGGTCAGCAGTTTCGTTTTGATTATGACTAAGTTACTAACAAGCTAATGGCCAAACTGAAAACAAACCCAGATGTCTAAGCACAATCTGTACCTTGCGATAGTTCAGACACTCTGGTTTTTATAGCTCCCATAGCAGTTGCGTACTTTGGGTATCAACCACTGATTTGACTGAATGAATTAAAATAATTGTCTCTCTTTTTTTTTTTTTTTTAGCATAAATTTTAAATTCACTCTTACAGATTTTGATCATTTAGGTTGTTTCTGGACAATGTTTTCAAAAAATACCATATGCAATGTAATCATTAGAGTCTGGAGTGAGAACGACTTATCTTTGGTGGAGGAGAATCAAGTCTGGGAACATTTAAACAACACTGACAGACAGAAGTTCATGGGATATGATGAGATGCCCCAAGGGGTAAAGGAGCTGGCCGATCTCATTGCAAGTCCACTTTCAATTATCTCTGAAGGGTTGTGGCAACTGGGGGAAGGTTTCTGACACATGAAAGAGAGTAAATGTCACTCCTGTCCTCCAGAAGGGCAAGGGAACTAGTGGCCAGGCAGCATCACCCTGATTCATGGAAAAGTGATGATGCAAATTCTCCTGGGCACCATTTCCAAAGTATAAAGGACAAGAAGGTGATTAAGAGTAATCAGCGTGGATTTATGAAGGTGAAATCATGCCTTACCAAGCTGATAGCTTTCTTCAATGACGTGACTAATTTGGTGAATGAAGGGGAGGAGTGGATGCTGTTTACTTTGACTTCAGCAAGGTCTGTCTTCCATAACATCTTCACAGACAAACTGATGAGGTGTGAGGGAGGTGTGTGGATAATGGGGTGAATGGAAAACTGGCTGAACTGCCAAGCCCTGCGAGTTGTGATCTCTGCCTGCATGATGGTCAGGTGGAGGCCAGTCACTAGTGATGTACCCCAGGGTACCTCCACAAGTTTGTAGATGATGAAAAATGGGTGGAGTACTTGATCTACCAGCATGGTTGGGCTCCGTCCTGAGTGCCCTCAGGCCATAGAAATAAGCCAGCAGGAACCTCGCGCACCTCAGTAAAAGGCACTACAAAATCCTGCCCTGGGTAGGACTGTTGGGTCCAGTGCTGGGATGGACAAGAAAGGCATGGATTTATGGGTGGGAATCCTGCAAAGAGAACCAAAGTTCATTTTTTAATTGAAACAATTAAAAAGTGCTTGGAGCATGTTTCTGGTGAGAAGAAGCTGAGAGAGCTGGGACTTTTCAGGCTGGAGAGAAAGCAGCTCAGGGGGTTCTTTACCTTGTGTAGAAATACTCACTGGAAGGACTAAAGAGGGCAGAGCCAAACTCTTCTCAGTAGTGTCCACTCAAAGGACTAGAAACAGTGGACAGGAACTGAAATAACTCTAAATTAAAATATGAGAAAGCATGTTTATACTCTGATGGTGGTCAAACACTGGTTGCTCAGAGGGATTGTGGGGTCTCCATCTTTGGAGACACCAAACCTGACCTGACAGGAGATCCCTTCCCACCTCCCCACACTGTGGTTCTGGGTGCCTGTGGTTTCTGTGCATAGGGTGTTCACTCAGACACCTTTGTAAAATAGGCAAAGGAGGAATTGTTACATTTGACAGGGCAGGAATTTCATTCAAGGCTTTTGTAGGTTGGCACATGACCTCCAAAATTAGTGACACTTCTGAAGATCCCACATATTTATTTATACAAACATAGACATGGGTTACATTAATACCATTTCAAGAAATGCTTGAGTAATACAAGGGACTTGAATTTGAAGGTCTTCTGTACTGTAACTCTACTCCACCATCCCTTTTTTTTTTCTCCTGGAACAAGCTGGCCACAACATACTGTGCACCTGGCTCTACAGAGCTGGGCTGTAAAGTGAGGTCTGGGTAAATGACCTTCGTAGAGCTGCGGTTTGTTCTCTCAGGCAGGCTCTTTCTGTCATTTTACCTGATACATTAAAGCTGTATCTTAGTTACAAGCTCAGATACAGACCAGCTCTTTATCATGGTTTAGAGGGATTTGGACTTACAGCTTAATTAACCTTCAGGATTTCTGAGCGCTGGTTTTGTCCGCAGTCCCCTGATTCACTGCCTTCTAGATATAGCCAGAGAAAATGGTCTCAAGGATTTCACCCTTCACTAAACCAAAGGGAAAAATAACTCAAATGATGGAGTATTTGTGACACAGGAGTGGTGGATAAGTATGACCACAGTAATAAAAATATGTAGTTCTCTGCCTTGAAAAGTCATTTAGACTTTGAGACAGCTGTTTCATTTAAAACATTAATGCTCACAGATGCAGGACTGAGAGCAAAGAGAAGTGGGGAATTATCACTGTAATCTGCAGACGAGTGTCTTTAGCTTCATGTGCTTCATAGGAGGGCCTGTGGAACATCTCCATTGTAAATCATTATGGCTTAATGGTCATAATGTCTTGCCACGTTTACCTTCAGTTTCAGGAAAGATTTCAGCACTGTGTTTTGTTCTCTGTTGTCATGTTGCCTGTTGGAAGAGAAATACAAATGTATTGCACTCTCAGTTAAAAGACAGGGTGATTTCTTAACTCATTTTTCTGTCAAGATACACAAATAGAGTTTGGTTGGCAAGCTGCTGGAAACATAGGTACGTCAGTGCTATCAGTCAGAAATGGCACTTTGTTTCATAGTTATCTGCCTCTCTCCAGATTTATTCTGCCTCTCAAGTAAATTAAAACATTGGGGTATAGGAAGAAAGTTCTACAATGCTGTGTAGGGAGAAAGCTCTGGTAATTTCTGTAAGATAGGGCTTGCTGCTGCAGAAGTCCAGCTGTCATGCAGTGGGCATGGAAAGGTGCATAGAAAAGGGCTTTATGCTTCCTTTTCTCACAGTTGAGATTTTTTGCTATTTAATGTAAACAAATTAATTTTTATTTTTATTTTTTTTTTGGCAGCTACTGCGAATGAGTGTTGTCACTTTATTTTCAAAAGGCATACTTTAAATAATGACATGTATTTATGGCTGCATACTTCTTGAAAGAAGCAAATTGCTGTTAAGCAGGTATTGAACTGCAGCATTAACAGTCAAATGAAAAGAAAATCTTCCAAACATGATTAGACACAACAGACCTTAAGATTCAAACTCTCCAAAATAAGAAATTTGTAGGGCTGCCAATTGGGCAAGAGTCTTTTTCTGGAACAGAGCAAGGTGCATGGGAAAGGGCTGGCTGCTTTATTTTATTTTGTGCGTTGATTTTTATTTTTTTTTAAGGGAGCAGAGATGAGCTTCTGACCTCATTGGGCTGCTCTTTCAACCTAACGATGTTCCAGCATTTGAGCTCTTCAGATTCAAGCTATGCTTGGATCCAGTTCAAAGAGAAGCATTTGTGCTGTATGCATTTGTCTGGTCCTTAGCCTGACATATGGGATGTGTTAAACCGAGGTCTAAGTGCAATGATGATATCACCAGCACAGTGCAATAATATCAGTGTCAGAAGCGTGAACTGGTGAGTTGCTGCATTTTGGAGCTGAACACTGCTCCACGTCCCTCTATTTTTTAACCCTTTTTAAAAATAGAAGTAACATTTTGCTGCTGTGGAATTATATTGCCCTTGTCCTCAGTGGTGCTGCTGCTCAACTGTGGTGCTGTCGGACACTACTGAGCTATTTTCTATTCACTTTTGTCAAGTGTCTTGCCTTTTGTGCTTTGTTACTCCGTGAAGGAGTCTCCCATTCATGTTGTATCATTACTGACCTCCACTTGAACCATATTCCTTAACATTATTTGCCTTTTCCACTGTGACAGGGAGCGAGAAAGGAAACGACTTATTGCAGACTCAGTAAGAATTATAGTCTTCACTTGTCCTAGCTGAAGTGTGTGTTTTGGCTCTTGAAAATGCGAACGGAGTTTCGGACCAAAGGGAGGAAAAATATCAAATATATTTCTGCAAAACGTATCATAGCTGGATGCAAACTGAACAGGTTCTTCTAAGGCATGGAGTCCTCCTGTGTAGCAGTGCCTGTATTTGCGGCTTCTTCCTTTGCCATTCAAAGAACTTTCAAGGATTAGTAGTATTAAGAGTCAAAGAGCCACTACTCCAGTCTAAAAATCATACTTTTTCTGTCTGTTTCTTAGTAAGGCTTGTATTATTTTTTATTTAGGCTTCTTTTTTTGACATTGCTATCTCACTCCCTGAGTGCATGTGCGAAGAAGGGAATAACAGTAGGTTGAAAACGGAGCCTCAGAGAGGCAGTGCCAGTGTTTTCAGAAGCTTGCAGACCCTGCTTTGTTCCGTGCATCCTCACTGCTGCCAGAGCCCCTCCCAGCCCTGACTCTGTTCTCCATTTCCTTCAACGGGTTGTCTCAGGGGTCACATTTTGCATGCTCCAGTAACTCTCCCTCTGTCTCAGGAGGATCAAGCTGGACCATTTTCTCAGCATTGCCATCATTGGCCTCGCTGGCAGCCAAATTCTGAAATGAGTCTTGGTAGTTCAATAAGCACTTGCGCGTTGGAGATGCAGGCAAATGAATCATCTCTAACGTCTGGAGCCTGGAGAGATCAAAGGCAGGGAACTTCATTGGGTAGATGCAAAATTCCTTCACTGCTGGTTATTCTTTGAAAGATTTCCTTGAAATAAAGGCAGCAAGATCCATGTTTTCTGATGAAGGTAAGGCTGTTGGCAATACTGAAGCAGGTTTTGTGTGAAGACCTTCTCCTAATACATTGCTGTGAGCCTCATAGGTGGTGTCTTCAGAGGAGAAATTCTAAGCACATTAAATGTCTTCCCTTCATTCATGAGGAAATGAGCAGACCGAGCGCCTTCCTCCTCAGTGAACTGCCTGACAGAATGGCAAATTCCTTTTGCCAAGTGACACTAGGAAGACTGTAAATTTGTTATGGAAGGATCATGAATTTATTATTTTCTCCCCAAGAAACTCCTCCACCCATGGCAGGCAGATGCAGTGAAGACAGTTGCTGCTGTAAAATATGGAGCTTGCTTGACTTTACGATGTTTGTGTTTCTGTCATTTTCTCTAATCCAAAAATCGCAGCCTCTGTTACTGTTTGTTGTGGAATGCAGCACTTGAATTAGAAGTAGAATGATGCTGAATCATAGGAAACATTTTACAAAATCAGGCAACAGGTTACCTCCCTGCTGCCCTACTCTTGGAGCTGGTGAGTATTCTGTACATCAGAGGAAAGCGGTGCCTTCTCTCTCACCACTATTTTCTTAATAAATGAGTGAAAGGAAAATATGCACAACCTGCTCACAGTGTTGAAGTTTGTAGTGGGCTAAAGCTCTGAGTTCTGGAAGCATTTTCATATGAAATTATATGTTGTCATCCTTGTTCAAGAAATGTCTTTGAGAAAACTAACCATTAAAGTTTTGTTTAGATATTTGAAAAGTTCATAATTATCCTCCAGCACCATAGGAATCCATGACTCTGTATGGTGGTCTGAAGAGATTATTGAAAAAGACTTTTGCTGGAGCTGTTAATGGAAACCGGCTCTTCTCGGTGGGGTGTGTAAATTAGCTGCTACACACTGTGTCTTTTAGAATAACTTTATAAACCGGGATGATATATGGTGTTTGTGTTCCTAGCAGGTTTTAAAGATTTCTATACAGCATGTTGTTCTATTTAATATCTCACTGTTGTTTATTCCATTTTAGGGACCTTTCTACAATTCTATTAAGTACAACAAGGAGAAAACATAAGCAAATAGTGGGTGTACAGAAGTAACAAAACCTAAAAGTTTTATGCAGAAAAGATTCAACAAGTATCTGCTCTCTACGAAGAAAGAATCATATTCTCACATTCTGTGGCATTGCAGTACAGTCTTGGATTAAACCACACACGCTATTTTAACCAAAATAATTGAATGATGCTATCTGCACTGATCTGATGACGTGGAAATAAAGTATTGAAAGGAATGCTGTTACTGTTTTCTTTATTCTTCGGCCTTTGCTGCACTGAATGGGTTTACTAAAACCAATAAAAACGTCTATTCACAAAGATATACCTACAGTATTAAAGAAGCCCTATAGGCAAAACCTGTTGGTATGAAAAGAGTATGACCTAGGGTACTAACCGGGTTTCGTAGTAAGCCTAAGACTTTATTAGTTTTGAAGGGAAATACAGCCATGCAAATCCTGTTTTCCTCATTGGGCTATATGATTAAACTACCAGGATCATACTGAAAAGGTACATCTGTGCTACAGCGCAGCTGCTTGGATGTGAATCAGGGGTCCAGTTCTGTCATCCTTGCTGGTGTTGAGCAGTGTTAACTTTGCCAATAGCTATTTTGAAGCTTAAGAAGCTAGTCATGGCCAGTGTGAGAATGGCATAATTGAACTTTATGCTTAATGAAGACAAATGCTGTGAGTGATGAGGGCTGATTAACAGGAAGTTTATTTGGCAAAGATAATTAAAACACGGATTTTGCCATGACCAGTAAGTTCCTATTAAATCACAAAAAGGCAGATCTCATTCCTGTTGAAATCAATGGATTTTTTCCTATTAAATTCAATGATAGAAAGATTTGGACCTCCTTTGGATTTATCCTCCAATTTAAGATTTTTGTGATGCTTACTAAATGTTCCCCAGTGTTTACATTTTACAATGTGTTGCCAATTCAAATAGCGTTGTCTTGTACTGTAAAAACTAAAATAAAATATTTGTTTTGGCATCTCTGTAAGTGGAATTTTTGTCATGTGTTTAGAACTCATTCTACACTGCTAACTGCACGTAGGAAATGTTCCTGTCTCTTTTCAAGACATTTTTAGCACATGTGTAAGATATTAACTATAAATTTATGGATTGGGTTTCCTGGTCAGTGGATTTACACTACAGTAAGAATCTAATAATTTTTAAGTCCTTCTGCACATCAGATTGTTTTTGTCTGTGAGATTATCACTTCATTTTTAATTATAAGATTGTCACTATAATTTGATGTTAAAGTTTTGAGTTGCTAACCATGTGGTTTATTCCCTCAAAAGGAGCAAATAACTGGACATCTTATTGATAATTCTCAACAAATCTATTTGTTGAGCATCTGTGCTCAAGATCAGTTTGTTTCTAAGAATTCTTTACTCTGTTGGTCATTGCTGTCAGTATATCACCCTTGATGTTAATAGCCTTAGTCAGCTAATTTATGTAGTGGACCCTGAGGAGACTGATGATGGAAGTTGAGATGCAGCTTACCTCACTAATCAGCCTTGGTTTCTTTTTCTGTGTTCAGGGACGTGTTTTTCCTGCCTAAATGGTTGGTCATGCATGAGACCTTTTCCACTAACCTGCTTTGTTTTGACTTTTCTGCTTCCATCCTTGTTCTGTAGTCAGTCTTGCAGGTGGTTTGCTATTTTTAGAGTTCAAACACAGGTTCTTGCTTGGTGTACCTGCATAACATCATTCATTTCCCCTTCATACACTACCTTACTGTTACAGTCATGCAGCTACTCCTGTAGGTGGTGGCTATTCTATTTGAGGTTATGGAAACCTTTCCTTACACTCTTCCATGGTATACCTTCCACTTCCCTGCCTTCCAGTCATTTTCCCTAACTGAACATGGAACGTTTTCTTAGACTTCTCAATTTATTAGGAATTTGTTTCCCTGAAAGCCTTCTTGTTGGCTTATATTGAAATTTGTGTCTGAACTCTACACCCATTTCCTCTGATTTCTTCATTGGTAAGCTAAACCCTAAAGCATCTCTGGTGATTCTCATCAGATCTTTTCTGTTAATTTCTTATTGTTCCTTTATTTTTTTTGCTTCTTTTTCATACATTTAGAAGAGAGGCACTTGACTCAGTCTTTATATGGTGCTAGTTAACATAGAGATTGGGAATTTGAATCTCTATATTTTAACTTTGCTCTGTTGAGTGCATCCTACTTAGGTTTAATACAGCATATTTAACTGACTTTCAGTTTTACTCTTTGGGTTGTCTACACCTAAAGGTCATGAATTCTATACCATGTATGGAATTATTCATCTTGATAATGAAAATGAAAACTGGTTTGGTTGCATTATATGATGGTTAACTTATTCTTTCTGAAGAATCATGTTTTTAGACTTTTTTTGTGGGTCTCCCAAAAGTAATTTTGAATAACCTAAAAAAAAATAATCAAAGTAGATAATGGCCAAAGTGTTCTATTACTAGATTTGGGACAAATATATTTAGGGATTTTGTTTATTTTTCACTTTGCCCTTGGAAGAAAGCTTTAGGTATTAAGCTTACTGGGAGGAAGAAGTTTTAAATTTATTTAGTTGCAATTTTATTGTTGAATTAAAGATTATGTTTTCATTTTAATGATTTACAGGAAGCCTGTTTACATGCAAAACTCCAGCTATTGCAGATATTGTGATTCTAGTAGATGGTTCCTGGAGTATCGGCCGATTCAATTTCAGACTTGTTCGACTGTTCCTGGAAAATCTGGTTTCTGCTTTCAATGTGGGATCTGAGAAAACAAGAGTAGGTAAGGTATCATGGTTTTTCTTAGTGCTTCTGCAGCAATGTAAAAAACGTTATGGTTTCAAGATCATTAACAGCTTAATGCTGCTTGCTTGTGCAAGATTCTTCCTAATTTTTCTCACTAATAGCAAACAACTAGAACTCCCACTTGTATCAATAGGAGTAATACCACTAGAATATTTCCAACATTAATGAAGGTATTATTCACAGTTTACTGTAGTACTCTGCTTAAGCAAACTCTAATGTGGAAAAAAAAAAAAGTGGAAAAAGCCATCCTGACTTCAATCAGCATTAGATCAAATCCTTACAGTTTAATTTTGAAAGGAAGAACGTGCCAGTGGATGACTTCTGGTGGTTTTAACTGGCTCAGATGTTACATTTCTGTTCTGCTACTTACATTTTAGTCTGTTCTAAAACATATTAAATAAAAATGTTCTTTTTCAAAAAAACATTTTTTTTTTCTGGAATCTTACTAACCTCTGAAAACGTTGCGTGATCCTTCTCATTTATTTAGTTTAGCACTTGAAAGGAAGGCTTTGAAAATAAATGGAGGAGCTGCCACTAAGAACAACATAATGCAGGTTTTTTGGCATCAAGCAGTACAGTTTTCCTGTTACAGTAGCAAGCTGTTAGTAACCAAGTATGTAAAGTACAGACACTCAGAAAAAAAATTCTGTGTTGTCTAATGCAGTACTTTATTTTCTGGTACATTAGGTCTTGCCCAGTACAGTGGTGATCCTCGCATTGAATGGCATTTGAATGCCTACGGCACAAAAGATGCGGTGTTGGATGCGGTCCGCAATCTACCATATAAAGGAGGGAATACGTTAACAGGTACAGTATAGCACAGTATATGTTTAAATTTTAGCCTTCTGTTCAAAAACACATCTTGCTGCATGAACTAAGAAGTTTTGTATCTTCTTGTGAAGGCTAAAAGGCATGGTTATTTTGCAGCTTGCTAATGGCTTTGTCTGTGAAGTCTTTCTGAAGTGTTTGTCTCATTGGCTTCACTGGGAATCTTTCTAGTCAGGACAGTCTAATCATAAAGCAAAGTGTACGTGGACTCTGTGTGCTTGAAGTAAAATCTTTAACCTGCTAGGAAAACATGCAAAATCCATTCGTATTGTTCTTGCACAAAGCTTATTCTGGGGAAGGAAAGAATGCTGTTCTAATATCTGACAACTGGCAATAGTAACTGTTCAAATGACCACCTGGGGCTTTTAGATTTCCATTGACCTTTTGGTAGTTAGAGCATTAAAACCCAAGAAGATACTCAGTGATAGATAAATGGAGGATGCCCGTCACCCTGGGAAAAATACAGCCTCAGTGCAACTCCACTATCATCAAAGTAGTTATTAGTAATACTGGCTGTCTTGCCAGGAGAATGACATATTCAAATACGCAAGCATGCCCTCAAGTAAATTTTTGCCTTTTTTATTTGGTAGGGAAGAAAAGGGGAGAAAGGATCTGAAAGATTATCCTTCTCTTCTTCAACAGCCCTTATTTTGGTAGAAGTGATTGCAGTGGGACAAAGGACAGAGAGAAGGACAGAGAGACTCTAGTATGATTGGAGGAATGCAAAAAGGAAAAATCATAAATTCATTGGAAGGTCAATTTAGGCTTCCATTGCCCATTTAAAATACACTGATTGATCAAAAGGCTGCTAAAAATGAAATGTCACCACAGCCGTTTAGTTTGCTTGTTGGAATATATTCTTTATTAAATAAGCTCTCTTTCCATAATCATTCTTTATTAAAAGGTTTCTCAGGGTTTTTAAATTGAGTGGAAATATAAACACTGTGATATCAAAAAAAATAATGGATGTTTTTCCCTTTTAAAATGTTTCCATTTTTAGGTCTTGCGTTAACTTACATTTTGGAAAACAGCTTTAAGCCTGAAGCAGGTGCGAGGCCTGGGGTATCTAAAATTGGCATATTGATCACCGATGGGAAGTCCCAGGATGATGTTATCCCTCCTGCTAAAAACCTACGAGATGCTGGCATTGAGCTGTTTGCTATTGGTGGGTATTCTGCCATATCCACATACAGTGTCCCATTAAACTCTGGTATATTTGTATCTGTTACCCAGTGCATTAATTGTTATTTTTTTTATCTGCATGCCTTAAGTATAATCATTATTTTAAACCTTTAATATGTTTACCAATACATGAAACTATAACATGAATTTAGCATGATACATGCATGATACATTATCAAGAGACAGCTGAAAAAATAGTGTACACTGGCAGAAATTAACTTCTTGAAGTAATATCTTAACGACAGAGCTGTATTCGTAGTTGGTCATTAAAGAAATGGAAAAAAAAATCACTTTTTATGAGTGCCTGTGCATGCAAGCTTTTCTGTTGTTGTTATTGTTGCAAATATTTTATTATTTTTTTTCTAATGAAAGGTGTGAAGAATGCAGACATAAATGAACTCAAAGAGATTGCCTCTGAACCTGACAGCACACATGTCTACAACGTTGCTGACTTCAACTTCATGCACACTATTGTTGAAGGTCTTACTAGAACAGTGTGCTCACGAGTAGAGGAACAGGAAAAGGAAATCAAAGGTGAATAAGAAATGAAATCTAACGTAATTTAGTATGAATTTATAGCTCAAAATCCTATTCTGAATACCTGCAGTTCCAAGCTGGCTTCTGGCATTTATGTCAAGCTGTATATTATTTTGCTTACAAGAAGGTATATTGTTAGGAAGTTATGCTTTGTTCTTGCTTTGATAGCTTTGAACTTTTGCTCTTTGTCTTTGATAGTGGTAAATATTATGATTTTTTGTAATACAAATATATATATATACACATATATATATATTTACACATGTTCATTCTGCTATATCTATTTCCAAGTAGTGGGTAAGGGGAAAAAAATCATAACACACAGATTTGGGGATGAATTACTTTAACAGCTGCACATGGAATTGTTATGTCTGTGCTGTGCTTTCCATCTCCTAACTCACTGTTTTTATTGTCTCATAAGTTTTCAAAATTTTCAACTTTTAAGATTGCTTTGTCCCTTCCTGATGATATATATTTTTTCCTCTTTATTCTTTAATACATTTCTAAAATATATTTCAGAGCATAAGAAAAGGTGGTGGCGGAGAACACTGTTCTTATATATAAAAAAGCCTTCTCTGACTACAATAATTTTTTGTTTTTCTGAACAAAAGAAATATCTATGATAAAATTCCACAATTTGTCAGAGAAATAGTCATACCAGAGGAAATTCTTTCTGAATGGCTTCACTGAAGTTTGTTCATATTGCTTTGTTTGTGATTCTGTAATATCACAGAACTGCTGAGTGACTTTTCAATATGCTTGTAATATATACCAGTAAGGAAAGTTGACTTTCACACGTATTCCTACCTGTGCAGTGAAAAATGTGTATTAGTCAGGTTTCACTGCATTTTTCACTCTTTAATTTATCTGGAAACTGGAATAAATACAAAATATTAACAGTGTCTTGCGGGGCGAATAAGCAGTAAACTGGGAAATTGAGAGGGAAAGGATGGAAAAAACATACAGAGTTGAGGCATCTTTGTGGAAGGGAATGATTGCCAGAGAAGATGGCTATTTATTACATCTCTTCAATCTGCTGACAGGCAGCATATCAGTTTCCAACTTGCAAAGGTGCAAAGGAACACGAGAGATTAAAACTTGCATGTTTTTCATGACTGGGAAGAAGACATCCTGAAAAAAAATAAAAAGGGAAGAGAATGGGCTTGAAAGAGTGATGGGAGGAAGGGCAGGAAGGTTTAGTTTTGTATTTTTGCCTCTTTGATATAAGGGAGGTTTAGTCCCAGTGAAAACTCTGTGCAGTATTCATTCATATTGTTAGTTCTTTGTTTCCACTGAGAATTAATAATATGAACGGGCAGTAGATTTTCTGATTGGCATTAGATTTTCTGATGAGGAGAGATCTTTGGAGCTTCAATAAATACAAGAAAACAAAATATATATATATATTTTGCAGAGAGGAATAAAAAAAATAAATAAACTATGTTGTTTCTAACCTAGGAACAATTGTTGCTTTGCTTGGGGCTCCTACGGATTTGGTCACATCTGAAGTAACAGCTAGAGGATTCCGCGTTAGCTGGACCCATGCACCAGGCAAAGTGGAAAAATACAGAGTTGTGTACTATCCCACTCGAGGAGGGCAACCAGAGGAGGTAATATGAGTACAAGCTTCCCAGAAGTTTATAATACAGCAGGAAGAACTAACCAGACAGAAAATCCCTGGTCTTACTTAAATCTACCACAAAATAGCCTGTGTGAACGTGAAGCACACTGTAAAAAAGAGATATGGACACATAAGATGGAGTGGAATGTTAGGTAGTGGCCAGGCTGCTTATCTGTCATGCAATTTAAAGTAAATGTGCTATAAACATGGGAGTACTTTTGGGGAATGGTGTGAGTTGTACTTTCAGTTAAGTGCCTGCATTTTTGCTTACACATATGGTTACTTGAAACAAATCTATCAACTTCCCCTGTACCATTCTGTTTACAAGAACAGAAGAGGTAGGAACTGATGGTAAGACGCATTTTTGGTTCTAAGAAGAGAGATACATAAAAGGAAGAAAATATGGATGTATATTTTGGGATGTCTACAACTGATTGCTGAAAATGTCAAGGTATTTATTTGCATAGGACTTAGAGGCATTTTGGAGATGTGCAAAAAATGCAGTAGAACAAGCTTTTGGCTTTGGCTGGCAACTCACAAAAGTGAATGGAAATGCAAAAGAGCAAAAGGATTTTATTAAAGATATATTTTATTTCTTTTTGCAGTAGAAACATTGCATTTAGCATGGATATGCAGTAATGTCAATTTGTAGTACAGTGTTTACATATATAGTCCCAAAGGAATACTTATGAAGGTGTAGAAATAATATTAAAAAGTGACCAATACACAGAGTTAAACTGCATTGCAAGCACTTTATTTGAATGGTTCCTGTATTCTGAATAGCTACTTATATATCAGCTAAACATTTGAATTATGTACATACTTGCTTTCTTTTTTCTTTTTTTTCAGTTGCCTTACTGTTACATAAAGGTAGCAGTAGCAAATCCAAATGTGCTAGAATTGAAATCTAGCACACTGATTCTTAGATTCTAGTTTAAAAACCACTTGAAAAAGAGATTTAATGATTAGATATCAATATTGTTAGTTTGCCATATGCATATTTAGTTGAACTTTCTTCTAAACAGGTTGTGGTAGATGGAAGTGTGTCAACAACAGTTCTGAAAAACCTGATGTCTTTAACTGAATACCAGATAGCTGTATTTGCTATATACTCAAATGCTGCTAGTGAGGGCCTTCGTGGAACTGAAACTACACGTGAGTATCCTAACCATGTTTCTTAGGAAATTTATTTTCTGCATTTAATCACACTGTTTAAACATCAGCTTCTTTTAATGCATTTGTCTTAAATTATTCCTGTTTGAATTAATTCTGGGCCAAATTCCTAAGCCCAAATGCTCTGCAGATTTTTAAATGCCGAGATAAGTTTTATTTATCTCTGGGCTGAACTTTGAAGTCAGTTGTATTGAATGCTAAATTAGAACACTCCTCAGTTT
Source organism: Anas acuta (assembly GCF_963932015.1). NCBI lineage: Eukaryota > Metazoa > Chordata > Aves > Anseriformes > Anatidae > Anas > Anas acuta. The sequence continues at coordinate 145,047,493 of NC_088980.1, forward strand.
TGGCTGGGGAGCCAAGCTTTATAAATAAGGTTTGTGGTTGAAGATGATCTAATAAGTAGAGTATTAGGTGGGACCAGAAATTACCTGCATGTGATTCCCACCAGTGCCAAGTATTTCAAAGTAACTTCTGTAAGTTGCTTTTTCAATGATTCAGTTGATTTTCTACCTGTCAGATGATGACTTGGGATATTTTTAGAATGAATGCATTTGCAGTTTGGGGTTCTGTAAGGAAAACCATGTTAGTACCTCAAACTAAGTGCTGTTATAGATCACAGGAATACAAATTATATATTTGTATACAAAATACAGTTATTTTCTGTAGTAAACATTACACATATTAGGAAGGGAAATAAAGAATAAGTCTGATGTTAAAATTAGGAGCCAGAAAGTCAATATGAAATATATCAATAGCTGACGTCTGTTGGCAGAAAAACAGCAGGGCTCAAGCAATCTAAAAGATTTGTAGAGTGCATTGACCTTCTGACTCAGATGATTGAGGAGCCAACAGAAGGTGTTCTGTTGAAGCTGATATTTGCAAACTAGGAAGAACTGATCAGGGATATTAAAGTCACAGGCTGCCTTGGCTGCAGTGACTGTGAAATTGTGGAGTTCATGATTCTAAGAAGAGTTAGGAGAGCAAAAAGCAGGGTCACTGCTCTGGATTTCAGGAGTGCAGTGTTCAACTTCTTCAGAGATCTGCTGGGAAGAATCCAAATATTATGGCCCTGGTGAGAAGAGGGGTCTAGAAAAGCTGCTTGATACTCAACGATCACCTCCTCCAAGCTCAAGAACAGTCCATCCTGACAAGTAGGAAATCAAGCAAAGGTGGCAGGATGCCTGCATGGGTAAGCAAGGAACTCATAACTGAACTCTGACATAAAAAGGAAGTGGTAGAAGCAGGGGCAGGTGACCCAGGAAAAGTACAGAGTTGCTGTCTGATCTTGTAGGATAGGTTTAGGAAAGCCAAGGCCAATTTGGATCTTAATCTGGCAAAGGATGTGAAGAGCAACAGTAAAGGACTCTGCAGGTGCATGAACAACAAAAGAAACACCGAGGAAAACATCAGCTAACACCTGAAGGGGACAGGGAACCTGGTGACAAATGACATGGTAAAAGCAAAGGCACTTGATACCTTCTCTGATGCAGTCTTTATCAGTAAAAATGGCCTTCATGAGTCCCAGGCTCTTGAGATCAGTGAGAAAGTCTGGAGCAAAGAATACCTACCCTCACCAGAGGAGGATCAGGATTAGGTAGCACTTAAGCAAACTAGACACAAGACCTGATGGGTTGCACCTGTAAGTGCTAAGGGAGCTGGTCATTGTGAAGACTCTCTTGATTATCTTTGAAAGGTCATGGTGACTGGGAGAGGTTCCTGAAGACTGGAAGAAAGTGATTGTTATTTCTTTGTGAAGGGGACCCATGGAACTACAGGCTGGTCATCCTCATCTCAATGCCTGAGAAAATAATGGAGTAACTAATTCTTGAAACCCTGTTCAAATGCATGAAGGACAGGAAGGTAGTAGTCAGCATGGAATTATGAAAGGAGAATCATTTTTGACCTCAGAAAGTTCAAGAAAGGAAGTGCAAAGTCCTGCCCCTGGGGAAGCATAAACCCAGCCACTGGTACATGCTAGTGGCCAGCTGCCTGGAAAACAGCTCAGCAGAGAAGGACCTGAGGACCTTGGTAAACAACAATGTGAACATGAACCAGCAACACACCCTCACAGCAAAGAAGGTCAGCCACCTCTGAAGCTACAGTAGGCAAAGCATTGCCAGCCAGGTGATCCTTCCCCCTCAGCTCAGCACTGGTGAGGCCACATGTGAAATGCTACATCCACTGCTGGACTCCCCAGTACATGAGAGACATGGATTTACTGGAGTCCAGTGAAGTACCACAAAGTTAATTAGTGATTGGAGCATCTTTCATAAGAGGAGAGACAGCTATGGCTGTTGAGGTTGGAGAATAGAAGGCTCCGGTGGATCTTATAAACCTGCTAAAATCCCTGATGGGAAGGAATGAAGAAGAGGAAGCCAGACTCTTTTCAGTAGTGCCCACTGGCAAGACAAAAGTCAATGGGCACAAATTAAAAATAATAAAATCTAAACAAAATAAAGCACTTTTTTACTGTCATGGTTAAAAACACTGGAGTGAGTTATCCTGAGAGACTGGAGTCTGCATCTGTAGAGATATCTGAAACCCTACTGGACATGATCCTCATCAACTGGCTGTAGCTGATCCTAACTGAACAGTGAAACTATACTAGGTGATCTCGAGATGCCTTCCATCCTCAACAATTCTTTGATTCTCTGTCGAGCTAATCTTTCCAATACGAAAATAAAATAGGATCATATAAAATTATTTGAGCCTGTATTTTTGTCTTAGTCTCCCAAAATGTCATCTCCAGCTGTGTTTTAGCCCATGTGCTGGGAATGGTTTAATTTATTGAGGCAGAGAGAAGAGAGACGCGTACTGCGCCAACGGGATCATTTCCTATTGCACCTGGTGTTCCTTTGAAGTCACCTAGTCAAGTTCTGACTGAGCCCAGCCCTGATGACTTTGTGAGATCTGCTCAGATCACACCCCAAGGTCATGCAGCATGGAGTACTGATCTGATAGTGTGTTAGAAGTGACAGCCTGACATGTGCAAGTATTAATCACTCCGGATGATAAAATATGGGCAGTTTAAAAGTTTTGTTTGTTTGTTTTACCATCCCAGTGGAGAAAACTATGGAAAAATGTAGCTTAAATTCTTGCCTTTATGTGAGATACTGACAGATTAAAATTTGCCACCACAATGAAGAAGGGCACATTTGCTTATATAGTCACATCAGCATCCACCGTGATTTGCAGTGGGTGATCTTGCTTGTATTTGCATAATCCCACTGACACAGGCCCAGGAGTCAGTTTGGACACTCAAGGCTCTAAAAACAACAGCTTGTAGTCAAAATATTTTGCTGTGTGTAATCTACTTATTCAGGGTTTCCTCCGTGATGTCCTACATCAAGGCTGTCTTTCCCACACACAGGCTTGGCAGTTATTGCTGTAAAAAAGCTACCTCTGGGGACTTGTTCCGTGTAGCAACCTTGCCCATTCTTCAATAGCAAGTGGTTATCTTTGTGCAGATCAGGGAGAAGGGAGGGTGGGATTGAACAGAGCGATTTGCTGCTTAAAGAACTGAAATCCTCCCACCTGAGAAGTTCAAAGCTATTAAGACAAAGAGCTGCAATGCTTTGTAGGGACAAACTTTGCCCTGGCATAACCAGGCGTGGTTAGGTTGTAATTTCCTCGTTTCTGTAATTCTGCAGTCTTTTATGTATTAACCAGCTCTTCATAGTTGTGTCACACAGACAGCACTTCCACGCCTGGAGATAGCTATTTTCCTTTGTGTTTCCTGCAGTAAAATAAACTGCTTGTAAAATATCTGGTTATTCATGTGAGACAACTGAAGTGCCTGTCTCTTTTTTCTACTGTAGTTGCCTTGCCAATGGCATCAGATCTGCAGTTGTACGATGTGTCGCACAGCAGCATGAGAGCTAAGTGGAATGGAGTAGCGGGTGCCACAGGTTACATGATCCTGTACGCTCCTCTGACAGAAGGATTGGCTGCAGATGAAAAGGAGGTGATGTACTGAGCTTTCATTTGAAAAACAAGTATTAAAGAAATAAATATTTAAAGAATAAAATAGTAGTTGGCCTTTAACATTCAACTTTATCAACAAATATTTTTTTTTTCCACGACTGTCTTAAGTATTTCATGTTAGACTTTATGAACAGAGGGCAAGTACCAGTTGATTATTTTTATATGTCATTGTCAAAAAATACAACAATTTCAGCTGAATTAAAGTGACTATTTTGAAATGGTAAGAGGTGATACTGTGTCATTATATAAAGCAAACACTCATAAAAAACCCAAAACATCTAAATTACTTCCTAAGTGTGATATCACAAGAACTTGAAGTTAAGCCTTTGTACTCACTGGGACCTTTGAAAGTAAATATTCTAATTCTGTTCTAACTCCGTTCAACTTTTACTTTTTTTTTTTTAATTTAAAAATAATGCCTTCCATCAAAAGTGTTTTTAATAAATATCTTTAGAAAGAAAAAAAAAGGGACTAGGTAAACTGCAGCCTTCTACTGTAAGTAAAATACTAAAAGCAGTAGACTAAAAATAGTTTCTAGCATGGTTCCAGTGAAACTTTTGGGGCAGGATTTAAAAAGTTTTTAAGTTCAAGTTTCTATATGTATAATTCAGATTATGTATAGCATCTCTGTTCAAGCAAGAACATTTAAAAGCATGCTAGGGCATGCACACTTGTGTGTGAAAGAGTGTAGGAAGCTACCAAAAGCTCGCATAGACTTGTGTTCTCTGCTAAATAAGTCTCTCCCTGAAACCTAGCTGAATCAGTAGATCTGAGCTGAACCCTGAAGAAAGACTTTTTTTCCAGTAAATAAGTCAGTTCCTGTTGCTGTGGCTCTCATTGAAGAGGTGGAAATGAAAAGTGATGCACGCCTGACTTAGCAAGCAGAAAAACTGAGCCTTGCTCTGCATAGAAATTAATTTCTCCTGTAAAAGACTGAAGATGTGTTGTGGTTCTGCTCGAGTGGGCAGCCGAGCTCCACCACAGCCGCTCTCTCACTCCCCCTCCTCAAAGAGGAATGGGGAGAAAATATGTGAAAAGGGCTCAAAGGTTGAGATAAGGACGAGAAAATCACGCAATAATTATTGTAACGGGCAAAACAGACTCAGCATAAGAAGACAGATAGTAAGATTTATTGCTCATTACTAACAAGCTAGAGAAGTGAGAAACAAAGGAAAGAAACCAAAAGCACCTTCCCCCCCCATCCACGCTCTTCCACCTCCTCCCCCCGAGAGGCGCAGGGGAACAGGGGAATGGGGTTATGGTCAGTCTACAGCGCTTCTTCTCCGCCGCTCCTTCTCAGTCACTCTCGTCCCCTGTGCTGTGGGGTCCCACCCACGGGATACAGTCCTTGATGAACTGATCCAGCGTGGGCTTCCCACAGGCAGCAGCTCTTCCAGAACTACTCCAGATATGGGTCCGTACCACGGGGTCCATCCCTCAGGAGAAAACTGCTCCAACCTGGCTCCCCCACGGGCAGCAGCTCCTGCCAGGTCACCTGCTCCTGCGTGGGCTCCTCTCCACGGGCTACAGGTCCGGCCCGGAATCTGCTCCGGCAGGGGTCTTCCACAGGCGGCAGCCTCCATCGGTGCAGGGCCACCTGCTCCACCGTGGTCTCCTCCACGGGCTGCAGCGTGGAACCCTGCTCCACCGTGGTACTCCACGGGCTGCAGGGGGACATCCTGCTTCACCATGGTCCTCACCACAGGCCGCAGGGGACTTCTGCTCCGGCGCCTGGAGCACCTCTCCCCCTCCTTCTTCACTGACCTTGGCACCTGCAAGGCTGTTTCTCACTCCCTTGACTCTCCCGGCTGCTGTGTGGCACAGCGTTTTTTTTTCCTGTCTTAAATCTGCTCTCACAGAGGCGCAAAACAACATCGCTTATTGGCTCAGCTCTGGAAAACAATGGGGCCCTTCCCAAACATGGGGCAGCTTCTAGATCTTTCTCACAGAAACCACCCCTATGGCCCCCTGCTACCAAAACCGTGCCACGTAAACCCACTACAAGATGAAAGAAGATGTAGCTGGGAATGGAAAGGGCACAGGAGCTGCACCTTCTAGAGAGGTCTTTTATGTCATTGCTAATGTGACTAATTACCTTCAAAGTTTTCTTACCTGCGAGCTGGCTTTTGGCCTTTTGACAATTTTGTTCTTTTCATAATTGTGCAAAATCCCCAAATCTTGGGACAAGATCAGGCACAATATCAGAAAAATGCTCAGCAAAGTATTTGATCACAAGTTTAATTCCAAGTGTGTAGTTAGTATTCTTTCCCATCATGAGCTAATTGAGAAATAATTTGTCTTTTTTATTCTTGGTGTTTCTAGATAAAAATTGGGGAGGCTTCCACAGAACTTGAACTGGATGGACTATTGCCAAATACAGAATATACAGTCACAGTTTATGCCATGTTTGGAGAAGAAGCTAGTGATCCCCTTACAGGACAAGAAACTACACGTGGGTAGCATGTACCTATATTCACTTCAGTGTTAACAGAACTTCACAACAGTCTTTGCACATATTCGAAAAGACATCTCCTTTTAAAATCTGATTTGAACTCTTTTCTCTTGTCAGTAGCAATACTATGGGTATCCCCGTTGATTTCAGTGGAACTAGTGGTAGTTTTTTGAACGTGCTGAAAGTGAATGAAGGTCACAATGTAGAACTAAACTGAGACTGCTGTTTAGTCTCCTATAGCCAGAGTACCAGGTGTGTGTGGGGGAAAGTCTGCTCAGATGGAGAAGTTCGTTCCTCTGGCTCAGTAGGAGTCAGGACAGATGGAAAAGAAGCAAGGGAAGATTTCTGTCCAACCCCCACTGCTTAACATCTGGTAAACGAGGGGTTGGAAAGCGCCTGTGCATTCATGATAGATGATGTGTTTTTAATAAGCAGCAAGAGTTCGGCCAGCTAAATTCTGTCCTTTACTAACTGTACACAGCACTGTATGTCGGCTCTCTAAATAGCCTCAGCAATTTGGAAGACAAAGGAATTGAAAATAAGCAATTGTGCTGCAGGGATATTTCTGGCACTGCATTTAGTGATACCTCTACTGCTTCCAGCAGCGGAGTGAATGCTTCCCCTTGTTTTGTGCTCCTGGCTTGAGTGGGCCAGTGTGAAAGTGGCTTACATTTAATAGGTGAGAAAAGTTCAGGCATGTGAGTGCTAAGAAAGAGAAGGGCCAGAGCAATGACCTGTAAAGTGAGTAATGGTAGGAGAAGTTCTACAAGTGCTATTGAACAGTTCAAGACAGACAAGCACAGACAGGCAATTAATGCAACTTGGGAATGTTTGTGGACTCTAAAAGTGTGGAAGATTCTTAACACTTGGAGAATCAAGTCTTTGACTTTTCTCTCTGTGTCATTCTCTCTCCTATTGTGTGTCTCTCATTCCTTTTTTTTTTTTTCCCTCCTTTTGGTCAATATCTGTTTTTCATTTTTCCTAGTAGTTTATGTAGTTTATGACTGTGCCAGCCTGAATTCACTTCATGTCATATGATCTTGGAGGTTGCACAGCTCTAAACCTTGCTAACACATTGGATGGAAGATCACATGCAAATTCCAGATACATTGGCACAAGCTGAGGAATCATGACCTCAGTGTTTGATTGCAGAAGCTAGTAACATATGTTAGTCAGACCAGCATCATTGCTATTACCAGACCAGAATAATAAAAAAGAAAACTAACCCTGCAACCTTCATCTATTTCTAAGGTGACGGTGCAGCCAACTCTGACTAGTCTTTAGCACTGTAATAAGAAAGAGGATTAATTCTAACCTTCTGTATGCAGCTATTCAAATAAGCCTCTTCTAAGAGGCTTTGATTGATCAGGCATTGGGGCAGTCTAGGAGGAGAGAAAGCTCTTGGTGAGCATACCCTTCACACACAGTCAATGTTCAGTAATGTCTTCCCTGTCTGGATTCAGATTTAAGTTTTTTTTTTTTAATTATTATTATTTTTATTTTTCTTTCAATATGATTATTTCTATCTTTCAACTAAAGAACAGGCTGCCTAGTATTTTCTTCCTGTACCATGCATCTGCCTGGAGAGGGATCTGCCTAATTTGCAGTAGCATTACATGTAGCATCAGATGGTCTGTATTTATTAAAAATTATGCTACACACACAGTCATCTTAATCACTCTAGTGAAACCTGTCTTGTACCACGATGTGACATGATCAATGAGCCCATTCTGACTTAGCATTTGGGGGGGGGGGGGGGAGGGGGCAGGATTTACCCAAGTCTCACTGTAAATATCATATAACTTTGGCAGCAGGGCTGCCTGTCTGGTCATGAGCAATGTTGTCAGGAGATTATGTTCCAAAAGGAAAGAGCTGAGACTGAAGCATTTTGTGGTATGGCCAGGTTGGTGAAATGAAGTGAATTCCACGACTGACAGAAAGTAGAAAGGAAAGCCAGCACGTGATACTCCCTTTACTTGACTCAGAGGAATATATCGCATGCCAGAAAGTGTGGCAAAGCCATTTAGTATAATTCCAATCTGTTCTCATCTTCTCTTTCCTCATAGCCAAATTGACTTGACTGTTCCTAATCTGGTTAGGCATTTGCTTTCAGATTCTGAGTCACTATATGACCTGAATAAAGAACCCATATATCGTTTTTATCTTTTTTTTTTCTTTCTTTCTTTTCTTTTTTTCTCCCATATGCTCTTGCATGAGGGAAACAACTTCTGAAGTGTTGATATTTTTCTGTCCATGTGGATTGGTGAGGAGTGTGTGCATGAAGGCAAGATGGAGAGAGAGAAGTTTCACAGCTTGGAGAAAATAAGCAGATGTTGGGGTAACACAGAACCTACTGCTCAGAGTAACAGAGATAGCACAAATTGCTTCCTCTTGGGTGATAGAAAAGTGGAAGCAATCTGCAACTTTTGCATGACCTAACTTTCCTCCAGCTCATGGCAGTCAAGGATTGTATAGTATATAAATATGTCTTTAACTGGGGTTGCTGTTAGGAAGCAGCTTCAGTCAAATGTGGCCTTTACACAGAGAATAATTCCTTTCTGTAAGAAAAGGGAAAGGTTAAGCAGAGATAAAACAGTAAAAATAAAAATTTCAACTTCTGAACTAGTTATGCTTTTGGACAAACTTTCCCTTATGTCAGGGACTTTTATATTCAGAAAATGTTTTGCCAAAATATTCCTGTCAGGAAATCTTTTTGATAGAATACTTATGGAAAAAAACAAGTCAAAAACAAGTATGAGGTACAGATCTAGTTGAATTACATTAATTTACAAATACAAACACTAATTTATAATTTATTATAACTATTGTGTAAGTTAGCTCCTGCTATAATATCTAGTATGAGCAGGAACATTATTTCTTTTTCAGTATTAGGTGAGACACACTGACCAAGACTTAAAGTTCTGCTTCAGCAAGGAGCTAAGCCTTATTACCTGTCTTTAAGTACATGTGTAGCCTCGTTGATGAAGGGTTTTTTAAATATAAATATCAGTCATTTAGGTTTTTAAATGGAAATGCGCTGCTTATTTTCAAGGCATGAAAAGATTCACAGCTAAACCCATGATTGTATCTCTTTCCTTTTCAAGTGCCTCTGAGTCCCCCAGCGAATTTGAGATTTTCAGATGTTGGACACAATAGTGCTACACTAACATGGGATCCTGCTTCCAAAAATGTGAAAGGCTATCGCATCATGTATGTTAAAACAGATGGAACGGAAACCAATGAGGTAAATCATTAGCTCCTTCTTTCCCTTAACCAATCTCAGGCCTCCACAGACTTCTGTAATTATCAAATGTAACCTTTGTAAATAAAAGCTACCTTGCAAGCTACAACACAAGCTTTGCTGACATACAGAAACCCAAACAAATATAGAAAAAAATCTTTTATAAAATCATGGTAAGATGGTGTGATTATTAAAATAGTCCAGATTCCATACAAAATAAGTTGTCATATGCAGCATAAACCTCAAAAAAAAAAAAAAAAAAAAAATATATATATATATATATATAATTATATGTGATCATGTGATTTTGTTTTGTTTTAGTTTTACTATTATTATTATTTATTTTCTGGGGCATATCTGTTCTTTTTTACATATTAGATGAAATATTTATATTCCTGAGTTTAGAAGATAGCATTCCTGTGCAATGTGTTATGTCTTTTCCTTCTGCTAGGTCCCTTAAGATTTCAGTCAGAAATTACTTGACCTCTTCCTATTGATTGCTTTTAATATAGATAAGGTGGCTGTCTGTTAGACACTACATGTATGTCAGCACAGGAGCTTGCCCGTTGCGGGAAGTGACTGTTCCACTGTGTGCTGATGTGGCCTCACCTAGAGTGCTGTGTGCAGTCTTGGGTGCCACAATATAAGAAGGAAGTAAAACCATTAGAGCGTGTCCAAAGGTGGGCTATGAAGTTGGTGAAGGGTCTAGAGGGCAAGATGTATGAGGAGTGGCTGAGGTCCCTTGGTTTGTTCAGCCCAGAGCAGAGCAGACCAAGGGGAGGCCTCATGGCGGCCTGCAGCTCCCTCACGAGGGGAGCGGAGGGGCAGGCGCTGAGCTCTGCTCTCTGGGGACAGCGACAGGACCCGAGGGAACGGCATGGAGCTGGGACAGGGGAGGGTCAGGCTGGGGGTTAGGGAAAGGTTCTGCACCCAGAGGTGGTCGGGCACTGGGACAGGCTCCCCAGGGCAGTGGTCACGGCACTGAGTCTGCAAGAGTTCAAGAAGCGTTTGGACAATGCTCTCTCTCAGAAATGTGGTTTGATTTTGTGGGTGGTCCTGTGTGCAGCCAGAAGCTAGACTGGATGATCCTTGTGGGTCCTTTCCAAGTCAGGATATTCTGTGATTCTATGAGAATGGTTTTGAACATCTCAGGCTTGTGGTAATGTAATTTATAATGTGAGTGAATGTTCAGTAGGTTTTTACCTACCTCTTAACTATTCCTTTGTGTCTGTTCAAAGAGCAGGCGGCATTTTTTCTATTAACTTCGCACTGGTAACATTTCCCCTGTGGTGCTGAGCTACCATGACACTGAATAGTTGGACTGACAAACTGTCAGCTTATACAGCTTTGAGTGATCCATTCACTGCAAAGTCACGTTAACTGCTTCCTCAACAGAGACCATATAAAACTGTCATCTTTTCTCATGACAAAAGTTGAACATACTGGTTTATGCAAAAATTACCCAAAATACTAAAAGACTGGATTCAATAGCCCAAAATTTCCTTACAGTTCTGTATTCCTGTGTTCCTGAGTTGGGTTTACTATGGCTGAATTCTGCTTTCCTCTAGTTTGTCATAAGCTAGGATATTTAATTAATTTTGTCAGCTTTGGTGCCTTGAAATTATCATTCTTCATAGTTCCACAGAATTTATTTACTAATTATATGACATTCTCTTTCTGTGTCATTATTACCCAGAAAATTTTCAGAATTTCATGAAAATATAAAGCAACTTTGCTTCTTTATTTCTAGTGTTTGTTCAATATCGCCTGCAAATTATGCTTTCTCTAGGTGGAAGTTGATCGTGTTTCAACACATACCTTAACAAGTCTGACATCCCTTACGGAATATACAGTTGCTATTTTCTCCCTGTATGATGAAGGACAATCTGAACCACTTACTGGCAGCTTTACCACAAGTATGTATGTCTTAACTTTTGAAGGCTTTCCAAGAAAGAATTTCTAAACTTTTTTACTTCACTGGAAAGTAAGACCAGTGATAGAAACTGTTTCTGACGGTGGATGCATGGAGGTCCTTGCCTCTCTCCATTGGAGAGAGGATTACAAGGCCTGTACAGTTAGAGTAGATAAATAGCTTGTACTGTGTGTATGTCCCTCCTCAATCACAAAAACACTTTCCCAAATAAGTGTGCAAAGAATCTCATGTGCCTTTGTTATCCACCTTCCATGTTATACTCCTTATAACAAGCTGCAGGTAAAGTGGTGTCTCCTTGCTGTTGCCATCTACGTTTTAGAGAATAATTGAATTTCACATTTCTTTTGCATAATATTTTGCAGAAAAAGTTCCACCTCCCCAGCATTTGGAAGTTGATGAAGCATCAACAGATAGTTTTAGGGTCAGCTGGAAACCCACATCCTCAGATATTGCGTTTTACAGATTGGCATGGATTCCTCTGGATGGGGGAGAATCTGAAGAGGTGAGTTGCCTTGATTCTCTGAGGGTGTGAAATAGAAGAGGGAATTCTATTCTGAGGTCACCTTTGCTTCAACTTTTGCCAATTAATTATGGCCAGTTGACTTTGAGAAAGATCTGTCCTGCTGCAAAGCTCTCCAAACGTTGATCAAACCAATATTCCGGCTTCTTTTTGCAGAGGAAGTGAAAACAGAAGACATCTTTTGTGAAAAATCAGTGTAGTCTGTAATGTGCCAACTGCATAGAACTAGCTTTGCTCTTTGATGCTACTTCGGTTTTCAAATGTTCATATTCTTCATTTTGCTTTGAAGAAGATGGTAATTAAGCCAGAGCTGTGATATCCTCACATAAGGCTCCACATTTGTCTAATAAACTGGCCTCATTAAAATTGCCCATGAATCCTTAGTTATGAAATGTATGAAAGTTAAAAGTTTACATATAGTTAATTTATTAGATTGTCCCCCTTTTTCCCCTCATAATGGCTCTTTCTCTTTTTCTTCCCCACGCTCTATTTTTTTTCTCTAATCCCTTGTGCATCTTCTCCATAATGCCATTTTCATCAGTTCGAATTTTCAATTTATTTTTGCTGCCATTGGGCTTTTTCTGTTTTACCCAATTTTTCCAAGTATTTCTTAACAGACACTTTATCTTCCTTTCCCAAATCTTTCTTGTTCATAGTCTCTCATTTCCTCTCCTCCATTATTTATTCACTCACAGTTTTTGCTTCTTTTGTATTCCTCAGTCTTTTATACTTTCTCATACATCTTGCTCAGTTGGCATCAGCATTGAGAAGAGAGGACACGTCTGCAAACTGTTGATCGGGGTAGAAAACATGATGGGGAAAGATGACCTTTCCTACCTCTGCCTCGATTTCATGCATCGTTTTTTTCATCCATTAAGGCAGAAAGCAGTCTTTCCAGATTAGGTTATATGGCATTTTCTGTAAATTTACCTGATTCTTTCACCTGACAAGAGGTAGTCCTGCAAACTGTTGGAAGAAATTACGGGTATGAGCAAGGAAAAGAAGGAATTGACAGGTGAGCGAGTGGGCACAGGTCATCCCCTAGCATTCTCCTGCAGTAGGTGAACTGCTTCATTTCTCTTTTAAGTTCCAGTGAGTAGCTGTCACTGAACCCCTTTAAGCAATATGATTTTTATTTTTGTGAGATGGTATCTGTGGTGTCCTTAGAGCGTGAGAATTAGTGATCAAGAAATATTTGAACTTCTAAGGTTCTTCTTGTTTGTTGCCTTCATTAAGAACTGCTGGAGGCCCTAATATTTTCTGTATGTTGAAATATTAAAAATACCCAAGCTGCTTTCTTGTTCTCCTTGCATGACCTCTCTAATGGGGTCAGGCCTAGGATGGCACAATACCTCCAGGCTGTTGCCTCTTTAAGCTTCTTTCCCAGCTAAGTGATCAGTCATGCAGAGAAACAACATGCTCTCCCTCTCTTTCTCCCAAGACCCAACTTGCCAATTAGCTGAGTGGGGTCACAGAGTGGTGTTGAGAATTACACACCTCTCAGCTCACTTCACTCACACTACTAACGTGCGAGGAGAGTTCAGGGAGGTGTTAGTACTAAAGAGCCAGAATAAATTTAAGAGTGAGCTTTTATTTGTAGGCAGAAGTAGGAAATGCATGCTGTTATACTCCTGTGTTTGTTGCTATTTTTGCTTCTCTTATTTGTCCTCTCCACTTGAAAGTTCAGGGCTTTGTGTTCTTTTTGTGTGTGTGTTGTTCTTTGTGGGCCAAATTAGCAGGGGGTGGTGGGTGGTAGAAGTTATGCTTCAGAAAGTTTGCCAAATTTACATGTAAGATGGTAACCATAGAAATTTCATGATGGCACACATGACTAGAGGCTCTGGGGAACTGGAAAGGAAGATATTAATTGTACCTGCTTAGAGTAAAGCTAGATTCTCTCAAGCTCATTTCTGAATTTTTCCCAAGAAAATCTGTGCCAGAGTACACAGTGTGGGCTGCCTATTTCATTATTCGATAATTGTAGAGGACATGGGCCCAACTAATTTTTCTCCTTTTGTTTTCTTTATCTGAGTCCAAAAAGTCTGTGGTTATTTGATGGGTCCCTCTTCCCCACGGTATTCTTTTTTTTTTTTTTTTTTTTTTTTTTCCCTGGACTGTGCCTATCTGTCAACTCAGGAAATCTGTGGCCATGAAAAGAATAAAGTGTGGTTCACTATTAATAGCTGTTGTAGTAGACTTTATGCTGCAAATGTATATTATTTGATTTCCAATTTAAGTCTTATTTGGATTCCAGTTATACAGTGGCCACCTTTAAAAACTTGCCAGTGTTACTCCAAAGACAGATTATTTTATGAGAATATTTATCTGCACAAACTAATAATTATTCCCCAGACCAGTCAGCCCATTTCAATGCAATTACTGCTCAGGCTCCTGCCCGTCTTTTGACCTGTTCCAATAAAAATCAATGAAACACAAAAAAAATCCAAAGTAATACCTTCTGCTTACAGTTAACGTTGTAAACATTAATTTACAATGTTGTGAATCTTCCGCTTGTCGTAGGTAGAAAGACACCATGACATATAGCCAACTTCTCAGTGAGGCATCTCCTACCACCCCCAGGTCTGCTGCAAATGGTTTTTTGGTTACAGCATACAATCTATTTGATTTCTTTGACTGTGGACACCCTTTCTGGATCCGGCTTTGTTAGCAGGATAAATTATTAAATTTCCAGTTGTTTGCCACCAGTTTCCTGCCCAGATCAGCATTTCATGCGTACAGTCATCAAATCTGCCAGTGACAATGATTGTATGAGTGCTCCCTGGCCATGCTCAATCACAATGAAACAGACCTAGTAAAAATGGCAAAGAGTCTCTGTTTAAACCCTCAGAGGTAAACATGTTTGTTCTTATGAGTGGTTACCCCAGATGAGCTGATGTGGCAGAAAGTGTGTAGTAACTTACGGTAACTAGGGCTTGGTGGAATTAGTAGTAACCTTTTACATTTATTGCAATTGCTTGTAGAGTGCGTTTATCTGTATACCTCACGTTGCATTCAAAAGTGTGTGATCATAATGCAGATTATAAATACAGTATAGAAACAGTGTTATTGGATGGTAGAAATATGAATGGAAGTTAATCTATATTGCTACATAGCCTTCACTGATGTTTTGAATTGTAGTGATTTTTAAAGGTAATGCTAATGTTCAGCTTCAGGAATTTATTAATTCTGGTTGAAAGTATAAGATTGCACATTAGAATAATCAAACCTGCCATGAAATAAAAAATATTTTTTTAGTTTTCTTAACAGTATTTTTATTTCCACATACCTAATAAATGATTTGGGCATATCTGAGTGTAGATTTCTTTTATTTTAAAGGAAAATCTATTTTCTTTCCTTGACTGCAGTCACTTCATATAGATTAATCAAATGTAGAACTGATTGTCTTTATTCTTGCTTTGTTATTTAGGTTGTCTTAAATGGAGATGCAGACAGTTATGTTATTGAAGGTTTGTTGCCCAACACGGAATATGAAGTTTCTTTGCTGGCAGTTTTTGATGATGAAACTGAGAGCGAAGTTGTTGCTGTTCTTGGAGCTACATGTAAGGCAAAGTCTTGATTACAATTTTTAGAGATGTTTAAGTGGTTTAAATTTAAAGTATAAATCTAATATTTAAAATATAGTCCATCTTTGGATAGCTCTAATACTGAAGAATGTGGTGGTTTAGCAGCAGGGCTTTGCTGACTGTATTTTGTGCTATTCTTATTTAATATTATGTTGTAGATGGCATCGAATCAAAATGATGGTTTGGCTCCCTCTCTGAGCAGTGGTATTAATAACCAATTGATCTGGAAAGACATTCTTCATTTCATTATTTAGTCTCAGAATAGTGTTCCCCATTAGAAGATATATTAGACTGTGGGTGGGAGGAGGGCAATAAGTGTTTTAAAATCACAGAATCACAGAATTTCTAGGTTGGAAGAGACCTCAAGATCATCGAGTCCAACCTCTGACCTAACGCTAACAGTCCCCACTAAACCATATCCCTAAGCTCTACATCTAAACATCTTTTAAAGACTTCCAGGGATGGTGACTCCACCACTTCCCTGGGCAGCCTGTTCAGGAATTTCATTGAAGATGTTTGTAATTTACAGTATGTCTTTTTCTTTCTTATTTGTGTAATTTATACTCACTCACAGGAGTTGTGTTTACTCTTGGCTAAAATATTGGTCCAGAAAGTTTACACAGGTAGCCTGTGAAATTAATATAACAAAGATAAAACTTGTAAATCATATACAGTGTAATTTATAGTCATAACTGAAACAGTGGCAAGCAGTTTCAGTTAGATTGCTCAGTAATATTGTTGTGACACACTGAGTGACATGGGCATATAGATGCATCATTTGTGTTTGATAAATCTACTATGTGATTTTTGTCTCTCTCATTCTCTAAGTAACTCGTGCTTCCCATGCCCATCTCTAAAACTGTTTGAATCTAAAAGTGTATTAATTTTTCAAGTCTATTTCTGGAGTACTGTACTATTTGTGGAAATTAGCATTAATCAAGCTCATGCATAAATGTTTTCAACTTAATAAAAAAAGAAGAATGTCTTTTCTCTTTACATTAGGCACTGTCAGACATGAAAGATAACTTGCCCTTGGCTGCTGACATTATTTTTCTCTAAAAAAATATTTTTTTGGAGTTTACTGGAAGGATATCTTTTTGTGTGTGTGTGCAAAAGAATGCTTTTTGTAAGATTATGTGAAAGCACCAATTCAATATTTTTTTTTTTTTTTTAGTTTCTGGCATACAAAGGGAGATCTAATGGGGAAAGAAGTTTGTTTTTCTTATCTAGTCTATTAAAGTACCAGTAAATTGCTGTTGAAGTGCAGGTTAGGATACTTGTTGGCATGCTGTAAACTCATATGGATCATTTCTGTTTTCCTTTTCAATGAGGAAGAAATGTTTCTTCAAAATTTCATGTGCACATTCTCTTTTGGTGGATAGTTAACATCTGTTTTTAAGGTGTAAATTCAAAAATACATGTATATTTGATTCTTATAAATCACAAGCTTAATTTTCAATATTCTCTTAAGACGAGACCTTACTGTCCATCCAAGTGATGCTGGCATAGTGCTGAGTGTACTTTCAGTTTTTCCTTGGACACTAGTGTAGCATCCTCACAAAGTCCTTGTTTCAGTTAATATGACAACCTTAACAAATGGTCAAAGTGGAAGTCATGGAAGTCATGGAAGCTCAGCCAGAAACGTAGACTATGTATATTCTTATTTAATGGTACAGTTTATAATTATTCCTTATCTGCAGATCTATGTGCTAATCCTGCAAATATATGTGCCTAAAGTAAGTTAAATGAATAGTTCCCTTGTAATCTCTGAAAGGCCTGAAGTGTGTGGGATGCTCGTAGGTGTGAGCACATAGTTTTCATTGTCATGGTTAGAAATCCAAGATAAATACTTTGACTTCCATATCTTGTTGAATTGTTTGTGAGCTGAGTACTGTTTTTCAGTTGCAGGGACGACCACAATACCTACCACTGTGACTACTCCCAGTACCACGACTCCTAAGCCCACCATAGCAGGTAAATGGAATAAATATCAACAGTTCAAATGCTGAAGGCAAAGAGCTGAGGCTTCCTGCAGCCTAGCACACCCAGATATAGGAGCAGAGAGCTGTGATAATACTGAGGGGCTGGTAACCCCAGTTCCTTGTGGTTTGTGTGGTTGGCACACTGCTATGGAAGATCTTGTTGAGGTATAGATCCCAGGTGAGGAAAATCACCATGGAAAGGTACACCCTGTCGCTTTCCTCCACCACCCTGCTGTGTGTAGCCAGCTTCCAGCATCTGCCACATGTGGGTGACGAGCCAGCACAGTGTAGGGACTCTGAATGCTTCCAGAAATATTACATTGCAATGCTGAGACCGAGACTAATTTGGAAAATCCAGTTCTCTTTTTACTGTTCCCTCATAAATATGAGCATGAATGCTCTTTAGAATTTTGCTTAGCTTTGAAGATTGTATTTGTCTTCTTGAGAGTTTAGAAAACTTAATTTTATGGATCAAAAGTTCTACATTATTTCTCTTCTGTAACATTCTGTCTGAAGTGAGCTTTTGATTCTTAGAAAGCTTCATAAGCAGAGTAATATAAACAAAGCAAATGGGGTCATATGTATTGATGGCAGTATAGGATAACTGGTATTTTATTAAATTGTTAGAGTTTTTATGTGGTTCAGCCCAAGTAGGACTGCACTGAGTGGGTCTGCCCTAGGATGGACTTGGTGATAACTAGCACAATTTTAAATCTAAAACTAGAATTGATAAAATATTTTTTAAATTATTATTATTATTATTTCAAACAGTTTTTCGAACAGGAGTCAGAAACCTTGTTATAGATGATGAAACAACCTCAAGTCTGAGAGTGGTATGGGACATTTCAGATTACAATGTTCAGCAGTTCAGAGTGACCTATCTCACTGCGGATGGTGACCGTGCCGAGGAAGCGGTAAGAATGGTCTGTATGGCTTTTTGTGAATTGACTTCATAAGCTTGAAAAGTTTGTTTAATGATTGCTTAATAATTGCTAAGGCATGGTCTCTCATTACACAACATTCCTGGTGCGACTAGTAAATGATTCATGCTTAGCATTACTGTAAGACAGAACTTCAAAGTTTTAGTCCTAAGAGACCTGATGCACAGCAGCCATAGGCAGTCCAATGCGTGATCAAGGTACAGTCATGCACATTTGAAGGACTCATAGTTAAATGACTTGCTGCCTGCCCCTTCTTCCTTTATTTTTAAATTTGTGTAAGGTTTTTAACTGTTTTGTTTGTATTTTTAACTCCTAGGCCTTTTTGCTATTCTCAGATTGTGTTTTAACAATCCTTAAAGTTTTGCTCAGGGCAATCTTAAGTAATTCTTTTGACTTCAACAATTTTGTTCCTTTCTTAACATTCTCATTTTATTCCAAATCAGTGAAATTTAAGTTCAAATACAGACCTTCCATACTGCTTACATATTCTGAATATGCCAAAACAGCAACAGCAGTTTTTAATCTAAGTGCCTAAGAATATTTGTTACTTTTCTAATACTATATTTGTTACTTTTCTATACTATGTGATGATCAAAATTAACATTGTCTTACTGAAAAAAACGTTTGTGGTGATCAAGATTTTGGAAAATACCTGAAAGACTGAAGAATATTACGTGTGTGATTCTGTGTACTCTTTTGTGCATATATCAAATAATAAAAAATGAAGCCCTAAACTATAGCTGTATTAATTTAAGATTTTAGACTTGTTGAGATAATCTCAGAATGCTGGGAGGCCATATGCTTTTTTTTCCCCTTGGGGAAATCTTAATATTGCAGCTCTTGGCTTCCACAAACACTAGGTTATAGAATTTTGAGATAGCTGTGCGTAGATGTATTAAACAGATTAAATTGTATAGTTCAGGGTTATTTTCTAAGTCAATAGCTCAGAATGTAAAAATATTCCCTATATCAGCCTCCTTCATTAGAGTTCCAGTAGTGTCTGTTGTGTGACTCACTTCTGTTTGTAGGACAGCAGTAATGAAATGATGTGATATTATTTTTGAAGTCTATCAGACTATATCAATTAAAAATATTAAAAGAATAAGTTAATTGAATATCTTTTTATTTTTTCTAGAAAAATGTGTCAGTCTTTTTTCAATTTGCTTTCATTTACCTTTTATGCGAGCTTGGTAGAAAAATACTTCTAGCCATCTTTCATCTATAATCTGCAAATGAACTCTTAATGCAGTGGTTTCCTTTTGGACTGGAAAAATGCTTTATGAATTTATCTTGATTATATGATAATACAGTATATAATACAGTGGCAAAGTTGCACCGTTCATCTAAAAATTCTGAAATTTAGATCCTAGATATACCATTTCAGCTTTGGAAAGCCTAATCAAATTCATTATATAAATAGTTCTGTTATAATCATAGAATCATAATATTCACTTACTATAATTTTAAAAGGAAATTAAAACCACAAGAATGGAGTTTAAATTCTGGTTATTGAAACTGTGAATTGACTCAAAACCTCATTGAAGAAAATCGTAAAATCTTAAGATTAGGTAGGTATCTTAGCTCTAATTCTGCAAATGATTTAACTTTAAGCACACACTCAAGTGATAGCTTTGGTCACAAACAAAGAGATTAACCATGTGTTTCATCTCTGAAATCTATCGTGTGCACAAATACTTTACAGATTAAGGAACTATTTAAGATCATGCTTAAAAGTAAGAACATTTTAAACTGAAGGAAGGTAGTTTGTAATTTGGCTTCAAGTATCTGAGAGGTGCAACACGGATGTTAAAAAAGTAGTGTTCATAAGTTTAACTACATTTCTCAAACGGAACCCAAAAGTTTTGTGGAGTTTGGTCTTAAATATACTGTGGCGTGTAGTGGATGTGTAGGTTTTTTGGCTCAGGTTTCTGTCATTTAAATTTCAGTTACTCCTCCCTTTCCATAAAAGTATTAATAAGCTTTTTAATTCTTTACACAATTTGCTGAAAATCAAAGACTAAAAAATGAATACTTTTCACTGTAGAAGGGTTAAGCCCTAAATTACATGTTCTTTCATGGGTGTGCTGTACATGCTGGAAGGACCACTTTTCTTTTTTCTTCCTTACAGCCAAGAATGTTGCTCGTTGTTGAAAACCAAAGATCACTAATGTGCAGATGTGGAAAAGAGAGACTTCTTAATGGTTGCATGCCCTCTTTTAAAAACCTAAACACTTGGTGGTTTTCAGAAACGTGTGTTTTGAGTATGTGTATAGAGGAGTTTAGCACAGGAATCTGTCATGCGCTAATCATCCTGTCCTAATATAATTTCAATTTTTGAAAAACAAATGAAATATTTCTTTGACAAGTCTCAACACCTGGGTGTACTAGATTAATGTCTTTCTGTGCATCACTTGACAAACTTAGAAGTAGTTTGAATGTGTCCTGGAGCATTAGATCTGGTGAGAGCTTTCTTCTTTTCTAGGAAATTTTGTTTTGCCATCATCACATGCATCCTCTTTTAACCACCAAAACTCCTTGAGGCTCACTGACTGCTTTTCCCCCTTGAGTTAAAATGGCTCATTAGAGGTCTTTCAATTTCTTGCCAAATGTATGAGGTTCCTGGCTCAGGTAATAGGTTCACACGGTGGACATGGGACAGGGAGGGTCCAAAATAAGAGTTTGAACTTTGGGACTGCTGCTTCCAATAATACTACTTCAGAAAACAGGTTTGGTGCAGGAAATAGAGGATGGTATTTTCCCTTTTCCTGTGTCCTCTTCCTGTGCCAGGTAGCTCCCATTCAGGTTTCTGAGGCTCACTGAGATTAAAATTTTACTGACAAGTTAAAAGATTTCCAGGCTTTTCTTGGGCACTTCTACTATTCTAGTTGTTGTGGCTCCCATCAATATACAGTCATTCATTGTAGGTTTCCAGGATTAGCTGCTTTGAGGAAACCTTGCACTGTGTTAAAATGCTTAATTTGCTCTAGAACAGGGAAGGAAGATTTTCTGTCCCCAAAGAAAGAAAGTAACAATCAGCCTTTGTTAATGGCTTTAGCAATCACTTTCATGTCAAGAAGAAATAAAATAAGAGGCTTTATTTTGTCCATACAATTGTTTAAGTACTAATCATGAATATGACACCAGTGGTCTATGGAGCTTTTAATGCAAAGCTGTGGTGGGTGTTTCACAGGCACATTCTTTTTTATTCTGCTCAGGTATAATCAGTAGATTTGCTAAAAGAGGTGACGATTTCATTGTTTTATTTTACAATACAGTGCCAAAAATATTTGAAAATGCAAGCTCCACAGCTGTAGCAGTGAAAAATAGTGTCACATGTATGATATTAAAAGGTTTTGGCCCTAAACATTAACCTTGGTTTGTTTCTGGTATTCTGACAATGCAGGTAATGGTGCCTGGGAGACAAAACACTCTTCTACTTCAGCCTCTGCTGTCTGATACAGAATACAAAGTCACAATTACTCCCATCTATGCGGATGGAGAAGGAGTCAGTGTCTCAGCTCCTGGCAAAACATGTAAGTACAAACTTTCTGCTGATCTTTGGCCAGGATGTGTATGAAGAAAGGCTTATTCTTTTGGCCTTTCATTTTTGACTGCAGCAATATATTTTAATATAAATGTGGGCTTACTTTGTGTGATATATGTGACGCAAGAGCTTTATATTAACCTCAGTTCATCGGTTTATAAGCAATGGATTGCTTCTAGTTGACAGATTGTATTTTATGTTCAAATACAGTGAATACGCAGAAACTTATTGAGTAATAAAACTGGTAAGTCTTTTATAGATAACCCACCAAGGATAACCCAGCTAATACAGAAAATAATGTAAATTGTGCCTGCTGGGATAGTATCAAGCCAGCCATTGTACTGTTAGATGTTCTGTTGTGTGAGATCATTGCATCCAAAAGGTCATTAGAAATACTGCTGAGCTTTTTATAAAAGTAGTTGCATTATCTCCAGAGTTCTGAACAACTACCAAAAGATTACTCAGCTCTAACTTAAGTTGCCTCTCTAAGTATATTGGTAGAAAAACATCTCATTGCTTACTGCTAGTCATGGTAGTATAATTTCATTGAATTATTATCCTAATTTACATAGTTTATGCCTAAATTGAAATGATGTTTGTGCAGACACGTAAATCACTTGTAAATCATTCAATTTGAAAGTGTAAGTGTTCATTTATACTTCAAAAACTTCATGCACTTGGATTTAAAGAAACTATATAAATGAAAGTTAATTATCTCTGATATTAAAAAAAGCAAACAACAAAACAAACAAAAACCAACCAAACAAAAACTAGGGACAAAGTTGGAAACTAATCTGGAAATTCATTGTTTGTTGAATTTGTTTCAAAGATTGAAATCAGCCCTTAGAGTAAATTGATATAATTTGCTTAAATACATCATCATTAATCCACTGGCATAATTCCAAGGATAAATTTGATTCAAAGGTTGATTCAAATGTTGATTTGATTCTTCCTGGTAATTTTGCCCATAAATTTGAGAGTACTGGGTATCTCGTGATTTTCATGTACACATCTGAGTTCTGTGCATGTGCTTGTATGAGTTACACTTGTAAAGGCTCACTGTGGTTTCTTTTTAGTACCCTTGTCTGCTCCCAGAAATTTACGTGTCTCAGATGAATGGTACAACAGATTACGTATTAGTTGGGATGCCCCACCATCACCAACAATGGGTTACAGAATTGTCTACAAACCTATAAACAGTGAGTTTTTAAACTGATTTTTTTTATGTCGTTTGTCTTTGACTGTACAATGTTTTATGTTGTAACATCATCTTTTGCTGAGTTATGTACTTAAATCTAACACTTGCAGTTACAGCTTTAAAAGTGCTATTAACTTAGATGTCTCAGTTTTTGAATATGAGAGTTTTGCAGAGTTAGAGAATGATACAGGTTGGAAGGGATCTCTGGGGATCATATTTTCCAGCTCCTAGATCAAAACAAGGCTAGCTTGGAACAGGTTTCACTGGACCTTGGACAATCAAGTTTGTAACATCTCCAAAAATGGAGATTTCAAAACCTCCCTAGGCATCTGTTCCATTTTTGACTGCCCTTACTGTAAAATTGTTTTTCCTAATATCTAATCAAAATTTCCCACATTACAAATTTTGCTTATTTCTTCTTGTCATCTTCCTGTTTGCCTCAGAGTCTGGCTCTGTTTTCTCTTCTCCCTCTCATTACATAGTTGTAGGCAGCAGTAAAATTCCCCCTAAGATTTCCCTTCCTAAGGCTGATCAAACCCAACTCTCTGAGTCCGTCCTTCATTTTACCCTGACTCCTATTTATTTCAGAGGCCGCCTTTCCTTTTCCTGTACCTCTCTTCTGTGGTCCTCCTTTCCTTCGAGTTCCTTCTCCTTACAACAAAAATAAAGCTTTGGTTTCTTGACTTTTACTTCTGCCCTACTCCTGCCTTACAGACAATTGTCTTTTTATTCACGGACCATTTTGTCTATGCTGCATCTACTCACCAGCACCTTGCAGCTAGACAAAATACCACCCAAAGACAATGCTATTGTTTCTTAAGTCTATCCAGAACAGCTAGGAGAGGTGAGAAGGGAACTATTTGTACTTCTGTTTTGGTACAGTTTTATGCTTTTCTATTTTCATTATCATTTTTGCAGTGTTAAAAGATGTTTTTGTATAAGAACCCCTTAGGGACTGTTCTGCTGGCTGGCATCTGCTGTCCCCTGTTGGTCCTGGCACACCATCAAACTGAGGGGATCTTTGGCATCCTATTTAGGGCAATAGTAAGTCACTGAAGCAGAACAAAAGAGTTTTAACAGATGCCAGTGTCTAGCCCTGCCCTAATGAATCCCACTGCTGAATTTCCCAAGTGGTTTGGGTCTTCTGTCCATACAAGGACTGTACACTGTTCTGAGCAGAGTGTCTGTCTTTGTGCATGTTAAAAAGAAAAAAGAGAAAAGAGAAAAGAAAAAAGAAAAAGCAGTAACTTTAGGATTGAATGTAATGTTGGATAAGTCCTAAGATTTATTTTTATTCCTGCTAATTTGGTGGATGGGCAAATTCTTTTCTAATTTTTTATTTCATTTTTTGCAGTCCCTGGTCCTGCGTTGGAGACCTTTGTAGGGGATGATATAAATACCATTCTTATTCTAAATCTCTTCAGTGGAACAGAGTACAGTGTGAAAGTATTTGCTTCATACTCAACAGGCTTCAGTGATGCCCTAACAGGCGTAGCCAAAACCTGTAAGAATGATTTCATGCTGTTCAGATCTCTACAGGCTGCTTTTCACTGTAACTGTAGCTTTGTGCAGCTCCCTGAATAAAATTTCACATGGAATTGTTTTTCAGTTATGTGCAAATTGTTTTCCTGAAATGGAAGTCTCTTTTTAATCAAAGTTTGTCGTGCTTTACAATCTACTGGATATTAGCAAAACAGGGATCATAAACCAGATGACACTATTTACCAGCCAAACATTTCATAAAATCATAGAATTGCTCATGTTGGAAGGGACCTTGAACATCACCCAGTTCCAACCCTCCTGTCATGGGCAGGGACACCTCCCACCAGCCCAGGTTGCCCAAAGCCCCATCCAGCCTGGCCTTGAGCACCTCCAGGGATGGGGCACCCACAGCTTCTCTGGGCAGCCTGTGCCAGTGCCTCACCACCCTCTGAGTGAAGAAGAACATTTGCTTAACAATAGATACAAACCTCTGTAATGGAAAATCTGTTCACTCTTTTTTTTTCTTCTCTAACTCCATATATAAAAGTATAATTAATATTTATATTAATTATACCAATATTCATATTGGTATATATATTGGTATATATTTCTGCCAATATTTATAGTGCTTTATAGTGCAGAAATAGTGCTTTTATAATATTTTTATACTGATCTGTAGTGACTGACTTTTTGGCAGCATTCATTATTTAGTCTTAACTACACTGACTGAAGTTCCAAAATTCGGATCTGAAAATTCACATTTTTTCTCCCCCTTTTTTTTCCTCCCTTTTTTAGTTTTATTGATGATTTTTTGTAAGCAGCCTTTAAAATTATCTGTTAAAAATGACTTTTTAAATTCTGTTATTGCTTTTTCTTGTGTGTCATATTACAGGAATAAATCTTTTTTTTGTTTTTTTTTAATATTTAATTTTCAGTGTACCTGGGTGTGACAGATCTGGATGCATATCAAGTCCGCATGACTAGTCTCTGTGCTCAGTGGCAGCTTCACAGACATGCTACTGCATACAGAGTAGTTTTAGAATCACTTGTGGGTAAGTTACTAAATCGTTTGATGTACATTTGCAGCCCAACCCAGAGAACTGAATTGCATGAGTTAAGAAATTGTACGTGGTTGGACCTGTAGACTAGCTCTGGGAAGACTGGAAATGATGGACAGAAGGAAGAGTTATCTACACATTGAAAGTTTCAGGACATCTCTGTCCTTTTATATCAAATAGATGTTAACTTGACCTTTTTATTGGTTTGAGTTTTATCTGTCAGTAGAAGATAGGTGCTTATGTGAGCTCTTCATTGGTGTAAGGGACAGAAGATGGATAAAAAATGAAGTGAATGCATTTAAGATTGTAAATAAGCCCATCAGGGATCACTCTGTAGGATTAGGGGAGGGCAGAAGGGAAGGGAAAGCTCTGATTAAATCCAGACCATGATCACAGACAGAAGAGGGTCCAGTTGTCTGTTCTCCTGCAGCTGATTGTTAATTGCAGATTGCAGTAATGTTACGCATCTGGATAAGCACGAGATGTTTTTTATGTGGCAACACGTGGTGTCTTGATGCTTTTAGCAAAGGCTATATGGAAAGTGAAATACACTTTCTTCTGTTTCACTGTGATTCTAAGATGTAGCCAGAAGAAGTTATGGAGACGTCACTGTTTGTGCAGAGTGATTTTCTTAGCCCCAGTAGACATGAATGATCTTTTGAATGGTGACAAATTAGAAGCTTGGATAACTTGAGAGAAGTGTAGTTAATAACATTTAATGGCATCTATCAAAGTTATCAGGAAAAGTACTACTAATTTGATTACAAAAGAATAATGACATTGCTGTGCTATGGCAAATAGGTGGTGATATGGTTTATTTGAAGGCCTGAAATACAGACAAGCTGTTCTGAAAGCAGAGGTCTTTGCTGACTCAAGAGAGCACAGATTTTCTTCTCAGCTGGGAGCTAGACAGTATTCTGTTTTCTTGGTACCTCGTTCCTCATCTATATAACTGCCAGAAATGTTTCAACTGAGCCAGAATTGTTTTAACTGAGCCAAGAGAGCCTAAATATGAGCAAAATGAGCTGAAGTGTGAACAATTGCCTCTTAATAACATCTATCATGAAGAATTTTGATTGTCAGATAGGGTATGTGTCTCATCCAGGCAGTGATCATTTATTTTTATACTAATCTAATGCATCCTGATAAGCATCAGATGTTTTTTTTTTTCACTTGGCAGTGAATGACTGGCATTTTGTGTTTATACTCTGTAGAAAGTGAGAGCAGTTGCTTGTATATTTCACTGTAATACTTCTTGCTGCTACAAGATTATGAATTGTGCTGAAGGTTTTCTTTTTATTATTAAAATATGCCTGAAGCTATTTCCAGCATCTAGGCTTTTTCCATTGTCAACATGTTTTCCAGTTCAGAATGTAACAGAATTGATCTGAAAACCCTATAAAACCCTATTCCTTAACCAACATATTTAAAGGTTACTAGTGGAAACTTGAGTACAATATGTAGTTCAGTCTCTTTTGCAATTACTAAGCAGATTACAGACTCTGAGAACCAGAGGCATAGACAAAAGATGCTGTGGAATTGCATAATGCAACAATTCCTCATTAGACTCTGATAATTTAGGACCAGATCCAAAGGCCATTGATGACAGTGTTAGTGTTTTTATTAGCTTCAGTGCAAGGGGTGAAATTCATCTCTTTTCCTGCAGATATCTGACACATCCCTCAGCTCCTACTTAATATGAAGGATGGAATGTCACAGGGACCTCTGCACAGAGATGAATTTCAAGAAATAAGGCAACATGTGGTTTATAGATTTATGTCAACCACTTGTCCTTCATCTGCTGTCATGTTGCCTTCTAATTTCAGACTTACATTGCACTATTCAATAAAACAGCAAAGGATACTATGTTTTAATGATTTCTTTTTTGATTCCAGATGGGAAAAAGCAAGAGGTAAATCTTGGTGGAGGGACGCCTAGACATTGTTTCTTTGAGCTAATGCCTGGAACTGAATATAGAATCAGTGTCCACACACAGCTTCAGGAGATAGAGGGCCCTGCTGTAAGCATCATGGAGACAACATGTAAGTAAAGCAGATCAGAGTTCAGCTAGCAACAATAATGATTGATTGCTTCTGCTTTTTTTTTTTTTTTTCGCTTCTTGCCTACAAATGTGCTGTTCCTACACAGTTTCGTTTAGCTGAGATTTTAATTTTTTGGCTACAATGTGACTCCTCTGCAGAAGTGCACAAAAGGCTGCTTTCTTCAGAGGATTCTTACTCCACTGCTTTGTATTATTTGTGAAGTCACATTCAGCAACTGCAGTGCACTTCTTAATGAGAATGAAACAGGGACAGTGGATTAGATCCTTTCATAAAATGGCCTGCTGGGGGATACTCAGAAAGTCTGTGACTTTATAAAAAGAAAAAATACAGAAAAACAAAGCAAACAGAAACAGAAGTAGAGATTGTTTTATATGCTGCAGCTCTTGTCATTTAGAAAAAAATTCACCATGTGTGGTGTCTGAGTAATACACAGTTAAATGGGACTTTGAAACCCAGTCTACTCATGTATATCAAAAGAAGAAAAAGCAATCTTTTTAGTAATATTCTCAGTACCATGAGACAGGCAAAAAAAAAAACCAAACAAAACCAAACAAACAAACAAACACAACCCTTTCAGCCGTTTATGAAGGCAGGACCCTGCTCTCATGAGTTCAGAATATTGTAAAAGAAAATATGGGGTGAACAGAATGAAATAAACATACTCAAATGTTATCATCTTCAAGCCTGCTTTCAGTCTAGGTGATCCACTTCTCATACTTCATTACTGTGCACCACAGTGCCGTTACCCTTCTCTCAGGGTAGAAAACATTTATCATTTTACTCTCCAACTTCACCTCTCCATACTTACGGAGTTGGAGAGTAAAGTGATAAATGTTTTCTTATAGGACTTACATAAGGACTTATATACAAATATAGCAAACACCAAGTAGTTGTACTAGAAGGAATGAGGTTGTTATGTCACCTGTTGCTTCTTATGACAATTGCATTGACAAAACTTGAAAAAAAAGCTATTGAACCAAAGTGGAAACTTTTCCTTAGCTATAGACGTGGAAGTCACCATGTGTGCATGTTATCTCTGAGAATTCAGCCAAGGCTGAATTAAAAAAGACTGAACAGAACTTTTGCATGCAGCAAAGCTGTCAGTCAGTGGTCATGTAGTCAATGAGGTTTCTGGGGAGTTGTCATTCCAAAGCTTATTTTTAGGAGAAGGAAGAGACAGATTAACCACTCTTCAGAAACTCTCTGTGGCAGTCTTCGTAAAAGTTGCAGCAAACAAGGAAGCTACAGTCTTATGGAGTTGTGCTAGGAGCTGCATTTCTAGCTGGAAGCGTAACTAGACATGTATAAGCAAAACATAACATGACTTTCACAGAATTCAGGAAAATTTTAATCAGGACAGGCTGTGGTTTGCTCTGGATTGCAGGCGCTGGCTTGCACTTGCCCTATCTCTCCGAGTTTTGGATTGCAGGACTAATTTCTTCTTCCTCCCAGTGTGGGTAGAGACTTACCTTCTGTAATGAAGGATTGGTTGTGGTCAGAAAGGAAAAGGATTCTGACCTTTTATAAGATGAATTAAGAATACCATGTCAAGAATGGTGCTGCCACATGGTCTGCTACACTGGGAAACACAAAAATGGACAATTCCTGTAGTAATTCAGCAACACATCGTGTCATTCAGAATGAAATGCATCCACTAATTGCTTTATAATAGTACCATCCTTTTTCAGGTGCTCATTAGATGAAGACATTGCATGCATGCACTCATCTGCCTTTTTCTCCAGTTGCATAACTAGTTAGTTAGAGATCATGAATTTAAAATGTGACGACGAGTAGAAAATACTGTGTTCAATATAGATAAAGCATATTGGGATTTTCTTTCAAGCGTTTTTATATTTCTTCCTTTTATTCTCAAGTACCATTTCCAACTCAGCCACCAACTTCTCCTTCAACAACATCTCCACCACCTACAATCCCTCCTGCAAAAGAGGGTAAGTGCTGCCTGTGGGGGTTTATAATAATTTTAAGGTGTTGATGCAATATTAGCTGCTTCTGACACTATTTTTAGAGCTTTGGGGATCAGTTTTCAAAATGCATTTGCTGTGACTACACTGTTAAGGCAGCTGGCTTAAACTTAATGAGCCAGAAGTCTGCAATGGTTATTGTATTGTTGAAATTTGCAGAAAAGAGGGTTAATGTCTGTGGGATTTTCTTTTTACACAACTCCTAAACCATACATGTTTTGCAACTGAAGCAGATATCCTAGGGGTAATTAAACTTCTAAAACAGCTTGATTTTAAAAAATATGTCTACTTTAGTTAATGACAAAATTGTTGGCTGTGTTCAGGCTCTCCTCTTTAAATGTAGACTTCCTTTTATTTATCAACTGAACGTGTAGTGTTTTGTACAGTCTCATAAATATTTCTGTGAGGGGAGCATTATTGTTGGAGACTGAGGGCCAAATCCATCAGCTTGAAGTGGCTTGCAGCACTTGAGAATTTAATCCCT
Organism: Anas acuta; assembly: GCF_963932015.1. Lineage (NCBI taxonomy): Eukaryota > Metazoa > Chordata > Aves > Anseriformes > Anatidae > Anas > Anas acuta. The sequence goes on from NC_088980.1 coordinate 145,077,597, forward strand.
GAGTACAGGAAAAAAAAAGACCTTGTGTGTGTGTGTTTTAGAACTGCATAGCATCATTTTTCTTTTTTTTAAATCCAAGTAGTAATCAGCAGAAAACTAGAAATGCAGGTATGTATCTTCCTGTCCCAGTCTCTGGATGTAGATGAATGTTTTTCTTCAAGATGAAATATGTTTTAAAACCAACCCTGCTTTGAGACTGATTCTGACCCTGAGCAATAGACTTGGATTCTGTAGTGTGTTGGAGTTTCCCAGTTTCCAGGAAAGAGTGAGCAACTTGTGTGGGCATGTGTGCAGCTCTGCAGACTATTTTGCACAAGAACATGCTGAAATAAGATGATATGGGGGATATATGGGGGATACCTGGTTCCTTAATATTGCAGTTATAAAGGGGTGAGCACTAGGCACTACAGAGGAGTTTCCACAGGGAGCCTCTATAGTGGAGTACAGATTCTCTCCTATTGCTTACTGTGTCATGGAAAGAATCTGGGACTGTATAAGTGCACGTGTGACTTTATTTAACAACCTAAATAAAAATGGTCACCCAGATTTTAAATAACTGTTAGGGCCTGAAAGTGTATTCTGTGATAGGATCTGTCAGTGCACATCATTTGCCCCTTGTGGAGCTCAGCTGGTTCTACACCTGCACTGAAATCAGTGCCAGCAGGTCTGTGTGCTAAAGCATCATTAACTAACATTTAAAAAGGGCTTTTCATCACAGTAATATTTTCTTAAGTAATTTATGAGATTTCCCGAGGAGCTGAGGTGTTGCTCTAATTCTAGAACACTTGCTTTTCCTTCCCAGTGTGCAAAGCAGCCAAAGCTGACCTCGCGTTCCTGGTGGATGGGTCATGGAGTATTGGAGATGACAATTTTAATAAAATAATTAGCTTTCTGTATAGCACTGTTGGAGCCTTGGATAAGATTGGCCCTGATGGAACACAGGTAATCAATGTAAAGGGACAGGGAGGGCACGTACACTAGACAGGGCAGTTGACGTTAGCACCAGAAAAAAGTTATTGACATCATTTCACAATTCTTTTGAAAACATAAACTGCCTTATGATGGTATTCATTTAGTATCTTGTTTATACATCCCATATGGTAAAATTCATGACATGAATTTTGCTAGCATGAAGACTAAGTATCACTTTAGTCACCTCTGAATTGGTCATGTTTATGCCTAAATAAGCTAAAAATGGCATTGATAACAAAAACGAAAGGTTAATTTAGTTCATTTATCACTCACAGTGCTTCAGAAGCTTATGTACATCATGCATGTTTAGTTTAAGCATGTGAGTATCTCCTTTCAACTTGTGAACACCACTTACAGACTGCGAAGTTTAATACATTTTGTGCATTGTAGAGATTCAGTATAGAATATTGAAGTGCACTGTCTGGACTCAAATAGCACCGTGTTTGGGAGAGGCAGTATTTCAGAATATGTTCTTGCATATTTCTATTACTTGCTTCAGTGTTGCTCCCTAACTGTAAGTTGTTATTCGTTCATGGAGACTGAATAAAGTCCCTGCAGTTGTGTGTGTGAGTAACTGTACACGTGTACTGTAACTAGGATTTTGCTTTTGGGCTGGATTGGGAGTATTTTTGCCAAAGTGGGTATTACTTTTCTCATCCTGCTTGCTGCAAAATGAAACCAGAAAGTATCAGGTGACTGCCAAAGCTGCAGAGAGTAAAACTAAATTTTATTTAGTGAAAGCTTTTTAAAAAGAAAAAAGTTCTGCCTTCAATTTAAGGATAAAGCAAAGTTATGAGATAAATCCTTGTTTTAAACGCTCTGATCGCTTACTTTTTGCTGATGCACTGGCTGGTGCTCTAATAATGAACACATCTTCTGTATGCACAGGTGGCAATAATTCAATTCAGTGATGATCCCAGGACAGAATTTAAATTGAATGCATACAAAACGAAAGAGACTCTTCTTGAGGCGATTCAGAAAATAGCCTACAAAGGAGGAAATACAAAAACAGGTGAGAAAGGTCATGGTTATGATGCAGATTTTCTTCCTGCTGCTCTCTGTACAGCATTTTGATTCCATTTGTGAAGTAGTTTAAGATATCAGTGCAAAAACGGTGAGAATGTTGTATCTCCAGCCTGGAGATGAAAAGTGGTGCTTTGGCATTAGAAAGTCTTTGGAATTTGTGGTTTACATCCCTCCCCACCTACTGCTGGGCACTCGCCCCTCTGACCAACAGTGAGTTCAAGAATGAGGGAGGGAGGACGGGAGAGCGAGTTAGGCAGAAGTGAGTGACTTTGGGGATTGTGGAAGCTGAAATGGGGAGTAATCTGAAATCAACTTGGCAAGAGCAAAAGTGAGAGGAGGGAGAAGATGGGAGGGACCTTGCAGAGCATGTAGGAAAATAGTGGACAGAGTGGAGGGTCTGTTGGTTAAATGCCAGGACAGTTAAACCTCAGTGGTATGTTTAAGACTGGGCTGGGTGAAGAGGTCTGTTAACTGAAGGTTGTTACATTTTAATTAATCCCTTAGGATAGCACTCTGATGTGAGGAAATTAAAGATGAGAACTGAAAGAGTTAAAGTCTGAGTTGGAAACCATATGTTTTATTATTCTGAGGCTGCACAGAAATTTCTAGCAGCTGTTGCATTGCATCAAATCTCAGTAGGATCAAAATGACATGTTTTTGATTTTCTCAAGAAAATGCTACCATGGCACTTTCAGTTGCTACCTGGACGTGCCCTACAATGTAGAAAGAGACTATTTTGTTGTCTCTAACCTGCAGAGTACCCTTTTCCAACCATGTCATGTTCTTGAACTTCATCTTCTGGATTAAAGAAACTGATGGCTGAAGCCATTATATTTTCAAAGGTTAAGGTCAAAATTAAGCTTCTGAATCTCTAACACCCACTGAATGCACTAACTTATAGATTGCTGAGGACACAACAGCTCCTCATGAAAACCATTTATAGCTAGGTCCTCAGCTTTCTTCAGTCCCATGATAATTATTCAGGTCTTAAATCATACTTCTGGGTAGACATTTTTGAGACAGAGTATGTGGGGATTTCTCCTTTAATTGATATCTGACATTGTATGAAAAGCCAACAGAAATCGAATAGATGTCACAGTGAAAGTACATCGTCATTTTTTTCTTTTTCAGGCAAAGCCATTAAACATGCGAGAGAAATCTTGTTCACTGGAGAGGCAGGCATGAGAAGGGGCATTCCAAAGGTTTTGGTTGTCATTACTGATGGGCGATCACAGGACGACGTGAACAAAGTCTCCAGAGAAATGCAGCTAGATGGTAAAATGTGTAGATTTAAGAACTATTCTCATTTTCATTTTTTTCCCATTACACATAACTACGTATGTTTAGACAAAATAAAAGGCTAATTTTTGCTCCCAAATAATTTCCAAGTTTAAATAAAACAGCAAATGTTGAGATTCTCAGAATATCATAAGGATATGGTTAGATTCTGGATATATTTTTGTGATTAATATTACTGTTTCTCATTTTGGAAGCAGTTCTAAAATCATACAGCAGTTAATGGAATTGTTCCCATAATGAAGTATTTAGAGGGCATGATCCTAAGAAACTGTGCTGTTGTCTATGAAATGTAGTCTTATGGTTCCAGCAAATTGAACTGTTTTGTTTTCTATACAAAAGGTCCTTTGAAGTTCTTCTGCATGTTCTTTTGCTGGTTCTAATCTGATCTCATCTTACAATAATTGCCTGTAGGATTTGTTTTTTTATATGAATTTTATTGGTTATGTAAAGTTGGTTAAGTAGAAATGACTGATACTAAGGTTTGTATCAAAACCCTAAGGACACAGTGCACCACACAGAATGAAACTTAAGGACAGGGAAAAAAAAAAAAAAGCCACAATCATTCTTTTTGGAGGAGATCTAAGAAGAAATAAGATTTGTGCTTTTTAAGTTGCCTTTAGATGTGGGCAGCTATGAAGGTATCAGGGCATATTACTGATTACTGAAATCCAATGTAGTCGTTGAGCTTCATTGCCTGCTTGTATCATTGTTAGATGTTGAGTTCAGTGCCTTTGCAAATAACATGTTGCAAAATAGTAGAGCATGGAAAACTTGTTTTAAACAGCAATCAAGAAAACAACCTCTGCCATTTGTCATTAAACTGGAATCTGTCCCTAAACAAATAAACATGAAAACATGTTTAACTGTCAGGTAAGTTTTGCGGTTGCCTTAGTATCTGTTAGACTTGGAATGACCTTGAGAGGAAAAGGCGTATCATGGGGATTCAGTTGCTGACTGGGACATGTCATCCTAGTTACCCTAGACAAATAACTTTCTGCCTCCCATTTCCTTTTGTGCATGTTGCCTGCTCAGGCTGCAGCTAGGTTGGAGCAGGTACTGACTTGTGTCTGTGATAGAGACTAGCATGAAGAGATGCTGATGTCGGATGAGACATGAAGTTGTTGTTATAATATATTAAATCAAAGTTTTGTTATGCTTAAAGCTCTGCAGAAGGTAATAAAGGTCCCTGGGCCTCATTTGAACTTAAAGAAAATACTCTTTGACTCTAGTAAATTTGGGTCTGGGCCATACATGTCCATTAACAATATTCAGGCTGAGGCAGACAGGGTTTTTCTTTATGTTTTATGGGAAGGAAAATGTAGAAAAACTTTTGGTTAGTTTGCTGATCATCAAACATACAGGATATGATTCCCATTTCCTTTCATTTCATTCATTTAAGTCTTTTAAGTCAGGCTCAAATTTGAAAATACGTTCATGTTGAATACATAGAACAGATTTGACCAGTGCAGTTAAATTGTTGATGAAATGAGAACGCACTTCAGTGTTCACTCATGAGACAGCAGTAGCTTCAATATTCTGATTAATATATGGCACAGAACAGAATTTGTGAAAAACCTACAGGAAATTAATGTCTGTGCTTTGTATTTATGATATACTCAATGCATGGAGATTTTTACTTGTAATACAGCACAACATTAAATTAGAAAAGCACTTAAACATATGCTGAAACTTTAAACAACTGAGTAATCTTATATGTGTTCAAAAAAACACTTGAATATTAATTTTAATTAACTGATTAAGCACAAGTAGCCAAAAGAAATACCTCACAGATAATACGTTACCTTTCTTTTTGATTGCATGCGTGCATTTTCTTGTGTGATAGGGTAATAATAAAATTTCCATCATTGTATTTAATCAGGAAAAGAGCCAATGCAAATACCGTTGTGTTCATATTTTATTTCCACTCCTCAAATGACTCACTAGAGTGTTCTTTTTTGCTTTACAGGCTTTACCTTTTTTGCTATTGGAGTAGCCGATGCTGACTATTCAGAGCTAGTTAATATTGGCAGCAAGCCCAGCGGAAGACATGTCTTCTTTGTGGATGACTTTGATGCCTTCACAAAGATCGAAGATGAGCTGATCACTTTTGTTTGTGAAACTGCATCAGCAAGTTAGCCATTTGATTTATACTTGCTTCTGAAATAAATGCTAAATACTGTGTGTAGGGGGGTGGGTTTGTAACTATTCCTTTTTAAGAGGTATTCTTGAAAATAGATCTTTTAAGCATAACTTAATACAGATATTGTAACTCTAATGCTATTTCCATAGAAGATTAACAAGATGAAATTGTTATGACTTCAAAATAATTAATGGTTGTTTGCCATAAATCTAGAATAGATTCACTGGCTGTAAGAAAGTTTCTTCAAATTCAAAACATTGTTAATGGTTCAGAATTTAGTCATAAAAAGTTAATTGCATTTGTATTTTGTGTGCTTTAACCATCTGTAGGAGCAGAGTTAGCTACATTCCTATTTATTCCAATCACAAGGTTAATTTATTACTGGAGACCCAAAAGTTAATTTTTATACTATCATAGTAACTAGAAGAGTTGTGGCCTATGGAAAAGAGTGGAACAGGCCCAAACTCTGAAATCTGTGATAATGCCACGATTCAGACTTTGTATGAAAAGGAAGGGGAAGACATTCTGGAAAAACACCTAATGGTTAGAGGTCAATAATTCACATGGTTTTAGCTGTATGCCCCCAATATGTGTAAGCCAGGAAGTAGGCAGTGTATAGCTGATGTTAATCACCTGTGATTGTACAGAGTCCTTGTGCATGGGACTGGGAATTGTCAGAGCTGGTGAACACAAGACAGTTGCTTGTATCCCAGCAATTCTTTGTTTATGACCACAGTCTACTTTCAATGGTAGGGATAACTTTGAATGTTGTGAATACTCAATGGTAGCATTTATTTGTCTTTTAAGCTTGTATTCCAAAAGTGATCTCCAAAGATAAGTGCCCTAGGGTGCCGTATTTGACACCCTGCATCTAGGCTTATTGATTTCCCAAGCCGCCTTTCCTGGAAGAGATTAGCGTGCTTTTTTACCTGCCAGAAGAGGGATAAAAACCAGACTTACAGCTAAATGAGTGCACACATCTTAAGGACTGTGTGCACCACTGGTCTGTCTCTCATGAAGAAGTTCAAAAAAGTACAGAGGATTCCAGCTGAAGGAATTGAGCTGGAGCTGAAGTTAGGTTGAAATGCACAGATAAAGAACAGGGGGCATTTGGTTAAAACCTAATATAAGAAATACTTTTTTACACAGTGGGCAGTGAATTTGTTGCCACAAGAGGTTTTGAAGACAGGTTTGTAGAAAGATTGAACATTCATGGACAACAGATAGGGATGTTATATGGAACATGCAGAGATATACCCTTTGACAACTTTGATACCACCATTGTGGATCCTGAGGAGCAAAACTGAATGGAGTGGAAGGTGGCCAGACTTGCATGTATTTCCTTAACAGCATCTCCTTTTGCCACGGTTGGGGATTGTATTGAGCTGAGTAGACCATTGTTTTGACCTAATAGAACATCTCTTATATCCTTAAATGTCTCTCCTTTTTTTTTTTTTTCAGCCTGTCCACTGGTAACTAAAGATGGCAACAATTTTGCAGGTACACTATTTTTGTGTTTGTTTTTGTTCGGGATTTATGGATTTTTTATTACGTTATTTTCTCAGTGTTAGGCAATAAAATTCCCTTTATGTTAACAGCTGTTACACAGATGGTGATAAGAAACTGATGCAATTGACTTTGTCCTTTTTTTTCTTTCCTGTAATGCGGTATTAATTTAATTTAAATTAATAGAATGTATGTTTTGGTGCCTTCCAGGATTTAAAATGATGGAAATGTTTGGCTTGGTTGAAAAGGAGTTTTCAGGTGTTGAAGGGGTTTCAATGGAACCTGGCACATTTAACGTTTACCCATGCTACAGACTGCACAAGGATGCCCTGGTCTCCCAACCTACCAAGTATGTCTTTGTATGTAAATATTTGTAAAATACACAAAGATGCTTGTCCAGTGCAGGCAATTATTCATTTTAAGGGTTGGTATTTTCACATTAGAAGAGCAGAGAGGATAGTTCATATCTACCTTATAAATAGAAAGAGCATTTGGTGTCCCAAGTCCTCAACCAGTTTTCTTCAAAAATAACAGTTTTGGGTAAAAGTAGGTAAACTCACTAGCTCTTTGGAGTTTCCTCTATGAGCCAATTTCAGGCATGTACAAGTTTGGCACCTAGCAATTCCACACATGCATATATCAGTAGTGCTTTGTGAAAGACTTAAAAGAAAGACATAACTTATGGAAAGTGGGTTGAGGTCTCAGAGTGCAGAATGGCCTATTTTTAGGAAGGGTATCACTAGAAATTATCCTGGAAGCTGTTGGTAGTCTATTAAGGTTTACCTTCACCCAAACTGAGTGGAAAGGGAGAGTGAAAGAGAAAGAATTGAAGTCTGAGTTGGAGTAGGAAGCTGCTTTAGGTCCCTTACTGAATCAATCTATATCCATCCTTAAATACAGAACAAGGTTATACTCCTAATGCTAAAGTGAGTGTGTGTGAACATGTCCCAGTACCTTCCTGAGAGCCAGGATGTAGTTCAGTATCAAGGACTATGTACTGGCAGAGATGTGGAGAAGGCAGTGAGGAAACCTCCTAGGGAACTTGTACATTTGCTCCTCAGAGAGGAAGTGATGGGAAAATCTCCATTTCTTCTCTGAGCAGTGTGCACGTTATGTTTGATTCCACCTTGTCCAGTCTCCCCAGTTTGTGTTAAGTGGCACCAGTGGCACAGAGGCAGTGGCCTTACTGGATTAAACATGGGAAGTGGTAACAGGATTAAGGATTTCTTAGCTGAGGTAAATAAGAAAGAACAACAGTGGGAAATGTTTTTTTTTTATTTTGTATTTGAAGTCATCTTTGCGTATGATTATCCTGTTATGTCACAGTTGCAGCCATGCTTCTTGGAGCTGTGTCATATTCTCCCTGTTTAGTTTCCTTCTGAGTCTAGATGGAGTGCAATTTCTAGGGATTAGCATTTCTCACCTCTTTTTCCTTTTCTGCTTCTTCCTGATCGGATCTGCTGCATTTATATACTCTTACCTAGCTGCCACCTCAGCCCAATATTACTGCTTCATTAGGCATTCAGTATCTCTCGTGGTTCAGAATACCTTTCTCTTGACAATCTACAGGTACGTCTGAATAATACCACTTCTTTTTTCTCATCTCATCTGTGCACTCAATGCCATTAATGCTCTTTATTAATTCATTAATTCTCCTATTCTGTATTCCCAAACATCGTGCTTTCCCCACCCTGCTTTTTGAATTTTGGTTTGTTATCTCTTTTTAGAATGGGCATACTTTAAGGCTTTTTTCTTACAACTGTTGAATTCCATCTCTCTTTTCTCTCTGGGAAGTGTACAGTACAATATTGCCTTTGGTCTTCTATAGACCATTGTGTGGAATATATTGATCATATATCACATTTAACTCTTTTCCCAGAATGACACATATCTCTACATATTAAAAGTGCCAGAAGACCTTTATGTGAAAAGGATCATATTTTGGGAAAATAAATGTATTATATAAACTTCAGGCTTCCTTCAAATCCCTTTACCATGATTTAAGGAATTAGGCTAATGAACATTTTCAGTATACAGACAGTCATTTCAGACATTTTATAGTCCCACCTTGGGATTTGACAATAAAAGGTAAAATTAAATTGGAAGTACTAAATAACAAGCTTCAGGAAATGAAATAACATGCTTCTTTTATATCATAAACTTCCTATATCTTCCACAATAATTCTAGGAGACTGGGTTGTATATTGGTATTTCTGGTCTGTTTTGACTGCACAGTGTTATATTTTGGTTTTGAAACTTATAAACGGCATTCCCTATAATTTATAAAGCATCCTGAAATATTGTCTGTTGTTCCTAATTTCTATCCATTATTTAATGACAAAGGACTCTTCTATTGATACAGATCTTCCAAGCAACTTCTGTTTTCATTGTCTGTTAATTCCAAAAATGGTGAAGGTCTTGTGCATGGCTACTATGTTTTAAAAGCCTTTAATATAATAAATTTCAACTTTATTTCAAACTGACATCTGATTTGATCTCCAAATTTACTAAAAAAAAGTTCAGGGCAACTTTTTAAGCTTCAAGATAAAGAAAAGATAAATTCCTCATTTTCCCTGAGTATTCTTTTGATAGTTATCTAGTTGGTTAGATTTTGCAAACACTCATATTGCTTCTCATTCTTGATTTCCAAACACAAATGTAGAATGATACGAAATGCACTAAATGAACATCTGATGAGTTAAATCACCAGATTTAATGCTTGTTTCAGTTTAAAAAACATTACTTCTTTTACAGGTATTTGCATCCTGAAGGTCTCCCTTCTGATTACACCATCACGTTTCTCTTTCGCATACTTCCTGATACACCTCAAGAACCATTTGCTCTTTGGGAGATTTTAAATGAACAATATGAACCACTGGTTGGAGTTATTTTAGACAGTATGTATTTTAGACAGCATCTTATCTGTGATTTTTTTTCTTTAACTATATGAATGGTTCATTCTGTGTCTAGAATTATTACTGCCAATGTTTTAATCTGCTGTTAGAACAACTACCTGAATTTTGAAGGTCATGGTCATGGTGGATGTTTTTTGTGTTGAATGTAACTGAGCTTAATTTGGAGTTGAAGTCAAATTTTGAGTACACTGCTGTAAATTGTAAGTAATGATACTGAAAACCATAGAGTTGCACCTGATGAAAATTGATGTAAATGAGATCTGATTCCTACTCATTTGCTTTAAAGTTTCCACTGCTCCAAATCTGGTTCTAACAGAATCTGTCTTGATATATAACAGTGGTACTGATGGCAGGGTGTATGTACAGGCGATATAATCTGGTAGATAATAGGTTTAGAGCTAGAGAAATGAACTCCTGATGACTCTTCATTTCTTCTTGATTGGAATTGCATGGCTATAAACAGCTATATATAATTTATAATTTAGAATGATTCGATATTAACTTTTGAAAAGATGCAAGTACTGTGATAGCTGTGCTTTATAGCTGCTAATTTTTCTTTAAAGCACGATTTATTAGTACTGATCCTTCCATCTTTCCTAGAATTTTTTGGTTATGTCATATTGACATAGGTGAGAATTAGGCATTTATCTAGGTTGAGGATCTGTGCCTCAGTTTCTTGTGCAAATCCTACAGAGAGCTAGTGGGAGCGTAGGATCAGGTAGACATATGAGGTGGACTCCCAAATATTGACCTATCCTTCCTGTCAAACCAGGAAAGAGCATTTTGACAACTCGTTACTTTTGAATCACTATATCACTTAAGAACATGTTTTACTAACATTTGATTAATTGTGAACCAATCAATTGTCAAGTCTAACAGCTTATAGTTACACGCTTATATTCAGCAAACAATCCAACTCCTAGATTTATCTAGATAATTAAATATTTTTGCAGTCACTTAGCACACATGACAATTTAGGTAAATGTCCTTGGCCCACAAAGTTGTACTTCTGGCCTTTCTCTTAAGCTAGGGGCATTTGAGTTTGAATTATTAAAGTGCTATTAAGACATTTTGGGTTATGTTTATCTCTAAATTTGAATTAAAATAGTGAATTCAACCAAAACATAACCCATTGTTATTAACATGATTATTTTTCCACACAAAATTTTTATTTTCTTATTCATTCATAAGATAATCATATTTCAAAATGTTAAGCAAAATGGAATTCCTTTTCTTAAACAGTTCTACAACATATGTTTTATTTTTTGATATCTTGTCTTAGAAAAGACAACTGACAACTCTGGTTTTCTTTGTTAAATATAAATTTGACCTTTTCAAATAATTTATCAGGCCTTTTCTTCCTCTAACGCAGAGCCCTTATTTTTATTTTCTCACAGATGGTGGTAAAACACTGACTTTCTTTAACTATGACTACAAAGGAGACTTTCAAACTGTGACTTTTGAAGGTCCTGAAATAAGGAAGATATTTTATGGGAGTTTTCATAAGGTTAGTAATGGTAATAGGAAAAAAAAAAGCAGTCTAAATGAGAGCTTTTTGTGTTTTGAATTCTTCTTTCATATGATCATACACTGCAAAAAGAAATATATTTTGTATGTTCAGAATCATCTACTAAACTTAAGTCTCTCTGCAATATTGAATTAACGTTAAACTAATACTTGTTTTCATGATGAAGCTGATGTGACCAATTTTCTCATGCTTTATGCCTCTATTTTAGAGTTGATTAAAAATACTGCCTTGAAAAGTAATTTAGAATGAAATTGGCTTTTCCTTTTTAAGTTTGCATTGGAAATGTTACCTAAAATGCATAGAAAAACTCCTGCAAAGAAGTTATCCTTCAGAGTTGTTATTTTTAAACATATTTTAAGGGAGTATGACAGGAGTATGACATGTTGAACTTATCTTGGCTGTAAGAGATCCTTTAACATTCTTTCCAAAAGCAGATGAGGTAATGCTGAGATTGTAGCACATATTTGTTGTGGAAGGCGCTTTGGTTCACTTTTATTCCTGATATTTATGTCCTTAAAAACTAAACAAACAAACAAAAAAAGAAATAAAGAAGAAAGGAGACTGTGAATTGAGGGATAGTATTCACAGAGCTTAACTTCTCTACACTTCCTTTTTAGTTGAAGGAGCAAGAAAGGGAAGGCAGGTCAGAACAGGAGTTTAATACTGACTCTTTTAAGTTGTGCTTTGGGAAAACATGTGAGGCCATAGCAAATTTTCCTTTTAAATATTTTTCTGCATTTTGAATGATGATCCTAGCTACAAGAGATCAAATTCAAAACTCCAGCTGAGCCCAGAACAAAGCAGCTACGGGAGTTCTCTGTGGCCCTTTCTCATACACACCTTGGGCTCTGATCTCCGCGCAGGATACTGATATAGGGCAGATGATGCATTTCTACAAGTTCTTCATCTGGACTGTCCCTGGCAAAATAAAAATAATATTTAAAACAAACAAACAAAAAAATCATGATAGTTGATACACGCCCTTCTGCTGGGAACAGCTCTGCTGCATCAACAATGGACAACAGAGCGATTTCAAGGCAGAAAGAGAAATCTTTGTTGCTGTACTCTTCTTTTCTATGCTGCATTTGATGTGATTTGATATTTTTTCAGTGTAAAAACTTCATTGTGAAGGGTTTTCCTGTGTGGTAATGTATAATTTACAGAATAACTTTTGCTGCTTAGTTTTGGCTTTACAAGCAGCTATAAAGGTGAAATCCAGTGCTACGCAGCAGGATTGTACAAGGCCCAGGAAATATTACTGACCACACAAATCAAAGGTTCTGTGAGATCTGTGTGGTATATGAACCTTATGTAGACCTTTTTTTGAGGAATAAATTATTTTTTCCCTGAGTAAATTATGAAAATTGCCACTTTTTACGCAGATGTTCCATAAGCAGAGAAATAAGCCATATTGATTAAACAGACTAGAATCATAGAGTAATTCAGGTTGGAAGGGACCTCTAGAGGCCATCAACATTATTTTCTGTGGATCAGTCTCAGTTTTGATAGCAAGCATGAAATTAGGAACTGATTTCAAAAAATGCCCAGCAAATTAATATATCCTATGTGGTTTTCTGTATGTTAATGCATCTTTTCTTTTACTTAGTTGCATGTTGTTATCAGCAAGACTACGGCCAAAATAGTTATTGACTGCAAGGAAGTGGGTGAGAAGACCATTAATGCAGCAGGGAATATTAGTTCTGATGGCATAGAAGTGCTGGGAAGAATGGTCAGATCAAGAGGACCAAGAGACAACTCTGTGCCAGTGAGTAGAACAAGAATGCTTTTAAATAGTTTGAAAATCCTAAAAACAAGCATTTGGGATCTTTGCAGTTTATCTTTAAATTAACTTTATTTGAAACAGAAAAGCTCCATCATTTCAGAAATTCTGCAAAAACCTGCAACAGTTCTCAACTTAAGCAAAATCTATTTTAAATATTTTAATACACTAAATCATTGTTCAGATGTTATTCTCAAAGATATACAAACACAGTGTGTTCAAAACTGTATTACACAGTGCAGTAACACAATGTATAGCTCACTTGCCTGGAATGATTTTGTTTGTAGTGATAATTGTTCCTCATGTCTCCTATTCCTTCTTACACTTTGCCCCCATGCACACTGTCTGTTAATTAAATAATTTAACTGATTTGATGCAGATCAAAATAAACTGCCTTAGCATATCCCTTTCTTATTGAATCATTAATGAGTTCAATATCTAAATATTAAGATATTTGAAAATGAGAAAGATCCTCCCTAAGATAGGTACTCTTTAATTCCTCTGAAATTACTCTCCTAGCAGCAGTAACTCATCATTCAATTTGCATGGCAGCCTGTAGGTCATTTTGCCTCAGATGTCTTTAAGAAGATTTGTTTCTGTTTTTCAAGGTACATTTAGTTGCTGCGGGAGACTTGCCAGTCTGGTGAGGATCTTGGGAAGGCTTTGCTTTTCAGCATTGTTTGCTGGTTTTCTCTGAACTTTTTTGACCCTAGAAAGAGGTTAGCATAGAATGTGAACCTTGAACTCAAGGCTTGATTTGAATAGGAATAAGGTTTCAAAAATGTATTTACTTGTTATTATATGGAGATACTCTGTTTAGTCAAAAATAAGCCCTCAGAGTATATCTCTGTGTACAAAAATGAGCCTTTAGGGCTTAAACTTACGAATAATAATTATACCAAGCCTGTAAAGACAATTACACAGAGAAACCTTTGTAGTCACTTTCCAATAGAAACAGAAAAAAGCAAATGTAGAAGAACTTGGAATTAAAGGAGGCTTTGTAAAGAGAAGTGGAAAGAAATGGTGTCTTTTGTTAGAACCAAGGAATCTATAAGAGATAAGTCAGATTACCCACTCACTGAAAAATTTGGTTTTGTTCAAATGAACTGTAAAGCTTATATAAGACAACAAATGTGCAGCTGAAAAAATAACTTCTTTAATCCATATGACTGTTTAGTTGCCATCAAATTTTACCACATATACCAAGTTACAAGCAGGTCAAGAAAGCATGCAAATACCATGCCTTAATGTCTCCATTTTGCACGTTTTATTCATAACGAGAAGAATTTGTGTGAATAGTCACAAGTTTTGAATGAAAGGAGGTGGTTTCTTATATTTTACAAAAGTTAAAGGCCATCAAGGGAAACTGGTAGGAGGCAGGATAGTGGTTCTTCACACAACAGGTAGTAATGAGTAATGAGAATTTTGTGGAAGGCAAGTGTGTAAGATTCTAGGGATGTCTTGACAAATTAATGGAGGGGAAATAGTTGGTGTTACTAACCATGGAGAAAGAAATCTGGGGTAAGAAATCCCTGATCTGAATGTCATGGGATGCTAGTAGACTGTAAGGGAGAAGTATGACTTACATCTTTGTGCTTCCTTAGATTTCAGTCGTGCCATTGTTGAAAATGGGGTACTGGGATTTAGTCTGTCCCAGTATATTCACAGTTTTAAGGGGCTCATAAAGCCATGAATATGAGAAAAATAACTTTTTCTAAAAACTTTGAAAATAATTTTGAATTTACATGAGCATTGGAATTTTTGGATTGCTCAGAAATTTTCTGTTTTCACCAGCTATGTTTTCATGAAATGCTTGTATTTTAGTTTTAGGGATGTGTGTTACTTAAAATACAGGCAACATGTTACTTTGGAATAATATTGTGGACATTTGCTTCTGACCATGCTTACATGGCAATGTCTAACATTGTCAGAAGGCTTTCAGTGTATTTTTTTAAAAATGAAACCAATTAAATCACCTGAATTTCAAAGCTTTTGATACTGTCTCACAGTATCCTTCTGGACAAAATGTCCAGCATACAGCTAGATAAAACCATAATGCAATACGTGAACAAGTGACTGATACGTTTGGTTTGAAGGTTAATAGTAAATGGGGTTACATCAGGCTCGTGTCCCATTGCTAGTGGGGGTTCCCCTGGGCTCCGTTTTAGGATCAGTTCTTTTTAATGTTTTCATAAATGACCTGGACACAGGACTCCAATGTATACTAAATCAGTTTGCAGATAACACTAAATTGGGAGGAGCTGTTAACTCTCTCAAGGGTAGGGCAGCCTTGCAGAGAGATCCTGGCAAATTAGAGGGCTGGGCTATCACCAGCTGCATGATGTTTAACAAGCACAAGTGATGGATTCTGCACCTGGGCTGGGACAACCCTGGTTATATGTCCCAACTGGGGGATGGGAGGCTGGAGAGCAGCCCCATGGAAAAGCATTCTGGAAAAGTTCTGGTTGTTGTTAGGTTGAATATGAGTTCACCAGTGTGCTCTGGCAGCCCCAAGGGCCAGCACTACCATGGTAGTATCAAGCACAGCGCTCCTAGCTGGTCACGGAAGGTGCTTGTTCCACTCTGCTCTGTGCTGGGGTGGCCTCAGCTTGAGTGCTCTGTGCAGTTTTGGGTTCCACAATATAAAAATGACATAAAGCTGTTAGAGAATGTCCAAAGGCAGGCAAAGATGGTGAATGATCTAGAGGGCAAGATGTGTGAGGAACACTGAAGTCCCTTGGTTTGTTCAGCCCCAAGCAGAGCAGGCTGAGGGGAGGCCTCATGGCGGCCTGCAGCTCCCTCACGAGGGGAGCGGAGGGGCAGGCGCTGAGCTCTGCTCTCTGGGGACAGCGACAGGACCCGAGGGAACGGCATGGAGCTGGGACAGGGGAGGGTCAGGCTGGGGGTTAGGGAAAGGTTCTGCACCAAGAGGTGGTCGGGCACTGGGATGGGCTCCCCAGGGCAGTGGTCACAGCACTGAGCCAGCTGGAGTTCAAGAAGTGTTTGGACAATGCTCTCAGACACATGGTCTGAATTTTTGTGTGGTCCTGTGTGGATCCAGGAGTTGGACTTGATGATCCACGTGGGTCCCTTCCAAGTCAGGATATTTTATGATTCTAGGATTTACAAAACAATTTTGAGGGAGTATCTCCCAAATCAATATTTTTTCCCACCAATGCATACAGTGTTCTACAGTTTAATGAATGGACAGAAATTTATCAGAGATAGATAGAATAAAAAGAGGATTAAGCTAAAAGTTCATAACACTTTTATCAATCCTTATTAAGAGGGCATCTCCAGGTTAGAAAGTCCAGACAGCTAGAGCAGGGAAACTTGTCCCTGACAAGCAGCAAGTAATGATCTTTATTCCTTCAGTGAGACTGAATGAAAAGTCAAGGTTTAAAACATTGTTTATATACAATTCACAAACTTTGTCTTTATTAATATTTAATTTTCATTAAAATTTATTTATTTATTTATTTATTTTTACCTCCATGTGTGTACTGTCAAAAGAAGTAAGATGTGATGTAGTTGGCTGTTGGAAAAGTTTTACAAAACCATGCCTGATTAGATAAGGATGGGCAGACTTTTCTGAATTACTGGCTCTGCTTGCAATATTGGATATCTAGAAAGCAAAATCATGAATACACAGACTTATGAATAAATGCCTAATAGTAGCAAAGAAAGCTTTGTTTAGTTATTTAGCTTGAGTCAGAGCAACCCACATAATATTTTAAAATAAGAATACTGACTCATTCAACATTTGGATGGTGAATACAGCAATTCAGAGAAAGTCTATTTGGTCTTTATTTTACACCAACATATTTTGTTACTATGGATCTCTAGATTGTCAAATCCAGTATATGAATGCATATACATGCCTATGTAGGGCTGCATAAATCTAGCCAATAATGTAAGCCTTCCGTTATTCAGGATAAGAAAACAGCTTGGGATGGACTGGGTCATGGAAAAAATGGCAATACTAATTACCTCTGGTCCTGAACTGATTTCTGCACAACCAGCTGAGGTGTTTCTGAATTCCTTGTTGGGGATGTCTTTCTTGCTCAAGTGTGGTACCATGCAAATGCCCAGCATCATTTTGAGTCCCAGGGCAGTATGCTCATGTGACACCCTGCTCGAGTAATGAGTGCTCCTGGAACTAGCCCAGGGATACGTAGTGGCAAGGCATCTAAGAAGCTCTACGTGGAGCCAGCTTGTATTTGACATAGGTAGGGAAACGGGTTTATTTGACTCCTGATAGGACTTTGTGGAGCAAACCCAAATGTCCAAAAGCTACCTTCATGCTGCACTTCAGCTGCCCAAGTTGTTGAACATGGAGCCAGCTCAGATATGTCTGTATCTGTAGTATGGTATGTCTACAAAACAGCTGTCAGATAAGGAGAAATGCTATGTATATGAAAGTATCCCTTTGTTTAAAACATAACAGTTGACTTCCGTAAGAAAAAAATGAAGCAAAACCAAAGGTGCACATTTGTATTTCATTTTAATACCTCTAGAAGCAATGGAGTTTTAAGAAAATCTTTAATTTCCTCCCTCTGTTCTAGCATTAATATAATACCACTTAAAATAATCATTTGCAATTGCTTAAATGAATATAGGAGCAAAACTAAAGATCATTCTTCTATCGCTAGCCATTCCTCAATATTTTTAACATGTGGGGTTAATTTAATGGAGTGTTCTGTTCCATTCCCTTCTCTACTCAGTATGCACATAAATGAGGCATGGAAAAAGAATAGAAATAGAAACTGCATAAAGCTTCATCTCTCTAGACCCCTTTGTTCAGTTCAGTGCTATAATGGAGACAATTGGTTTTGCCATTGAGTTCTATTTAGTATATTGTTTCTGAGTACCTAATGGCTGTTATTTTTACCAAATGTGTGTTCTCTAGATTAAATTCTTGTCCAAACCATGTTCCCAGACATGAGGTAGGAATTTTTCTTTCTAACCAAAGTTGTCGTGTTGAGAAAGCTTTTCACCATGCTTAAACATTCATTGCCTGGGGTTAATATGGATAAGAGAGGGCACATTCTAAAATAAAATAGAACTGGAGACGATGATAAATATTTTTTGTGGCTCAGCTCCAGTGTATGCAATAGGCTGGAGGAGACCTTGTCCCAGATAAAATCTGAGCACCAGACCAATGGGATAAGATAAATTACTCAATTTTGAGAAGCTAAACTCTTTTAAGCCTGTTTCTTGGTGCCTCTTTTGCTGGAAAAAAAATATTGAGACGCACCATTGGATGAAATCATGAATTGAATCAAGGAGGTAGAGTTCATCAAACAAATGTCTATAACATTTAACCTTGAGTAGTTAGGTCATCATCATGGCTCATAGTTTGGACAAATTGGTTACAACACAAACCTTTTACCATTTAAGTTAGAGTATTTGTGGCTAGCTGCTCTAACTTGTGAACAAGTTTGGTAGCCTTTCCTCTGCCTAGACTGAGTGCTTGAATGAAGGTTGCTTTTCTTTCTGATGGTTCTGTTTTGCACTGATCTTGAAACTAACAGTCATCTTTTAAAACCTCTTTGTTTTAAAACAGTTGCAGTTACAGATGTTTGACATTGTTTGTGCTACTTCATGGGCCAATCGAGACAAATGCTGTGAGCTTCCTGGCTTGGTAAGAAACCTTTTTCAATAACTGTAGAATTTACTTTTTTTTCTCTCTTTTTTTTTTTTTTTCTTCTATTGAGGCATTATTTTAATGAAATAGATGGTTAAGAGTTTTCAAAAAAAAGCCCAAGTGTACTTGAATTATTTGTCCTACTGGTAGTTAATGTGATGTATGTTTCTAAATCAAGTGGGTGCTTTTAAGGCACCCATGCAGTATTATGTCTTAGATTAATAAAATTCTTAACTTCTGAATCAAAGACATCAATCTCATCCTATCTTGATCTTTCCTTAGAGAGATGAGGAAAATTGCCCTGCCCTTCCTCATGCTTGTTCCTGTTCAGAAGCTAATAAGGGTCCTCTTGGGCCTCCTGGACCACCGGTAAGGTTTTCTTCTGGTTTTAGTCAACTGTACCAAATTGTGCAGTGGCCACCTTTATCCAAGACATGTGAACATACTGCCATTGTATAACTAATAAGATTGAGTTAGGGTTTCAAGCATTGGCAAAGGGATAAAAATGACATTCCATTTATAGCAAAGAAGTCAAGTAATATGCTGTAATAAAACTTCCGTCACCCAGTAAGTGGAACTAGACAGTCTCCTCTAGAAGACAATTGTTTAACTTTTTCTTCCATCTCAGTGTAGTATCTTAGGGGATAAATTCCCTTTCTCTATGTTGGCTTTTGGAAGGTGTCAGATCGAACCAGACAACTGAGATATGGATGATAAAGGTCAGATAACTCAATCTCACATCACAAGGCTGATTTCTGGCAGTTTAAAAAAGTTGTAGGCTTTGTTTACAGTGGTGTATTACTGGTTTAGTTTAAGAGAATCCTAACTAGAATATATGTAGAATGGTCATGTATTTTTTTCTTTTACAAATAGATTGAGAACTCTGATTGCCATTTTAGGGCTGCTTACTAGGCAAGGTTGACATAAGGCCATTTTATGAACAAGTTAGAACTTTATGTTTCTCTGCTCTTACTGTGTTCTGGATGCTACAAGAGCATGTTTTGAAGGTAAAGAGCCAGTGAAGAACGTGAAGGAAAACAAGTTTCTGAAAGTACTCAAATTACATGAGATACATGTTCAGCAATAAAATTAACTTGCACATAAGCTATTCACATGTTAGATCCCAGCAGATGCTTATCCTAGCAACAACTCAGACGTTAGTCTTTTTGCAAGAACTGTTCTTCAAGCTCTGGGTACAAAAACTTTAAAAGCAACTCAGGAGACATTTCATTGAAGAAGTGTATCTTGAACAAGGAAAAAAATATTCTGTTCTGTTCTATTTGAATGTAGGTTATGAATCAAGTATGGATTAAGGTTTTAATTCCCATGTACTGGTGTCCAGATTGTTTCTGTGAAAAAAACAGTGAGATAATTCACGAGTCCTTTAACCACATCTCACAGTAAAATAAAACATGTTTAAAAATTATGTGATCGGAAGGATGTGTGTTGCTACAGTTCAAAATGCATGCAGATCAAGAAATGCCAAAGCTCAATCCGGGAATAAAATAATGTACTGTTATTTATTATATTTAGGATTAGGAGTATTTTGAGTAGGATAGTTCTATGCAAGAGTAAATTTAAAATCAAGTAGAAAAATCATTGCCTGGTCAGGGGAGCATGTGATTCTGGAACTCAGCCTCTTATGAGTGGTATTTTATTTTGCCAGGGAATTAAATGGCATAGCTCAGGAAAGAAAAAAAAAAAAAAAGTAAAAAAAAAAAAAGTAAAAAAAAAAAAGTAAAAAAAAAAAGTAAGAGGTCTAGGAAAAAGCAGAGCAAAAAAATAAATAATTAACAGGGTATGTCTCTGAGCCAACCAAGAGTCAGAAAGTCACATAGTCACATGTGCTATGTCTGGTCAATACTGCTCCAAGCTGTTAAAATATCATGTGACTTTTCTCTAAGCCAAGGATTTTTCTGTTTTAGGGATCAGAATTCTTCCATGTAGCCAGTTTTAAACATTATACTAAAAAAGACTCACAATAAAAGGCTTCCATTTGTTTGGGACTGTATCTCTGGAATACATTATTTAAGATCTTTTAGAAAGTGGGTCATTTTGGGTAAGACAAAGTATTGTTTAGAGTTAAGATTATCTGGCAGTTTTCATTATGGGTTACTGTTTTTATGGCTTAATCTGCCAGAATTTGATCATGCTGTTTGAGTTCCCCCATGTAAAACTAAGATAGCACACAAACCTGATTCCTTCATTGTGAGAGGAGTGCTACAGAACTGGAGAAGGTGAGGAAGGAGACAAAAAACAGTATTGGAGGACTGGAGAAGTTTAATTGCAATGAAAACTTTCAGTACTTCATAGGTTTTAACCACTAAAAAAAAAGAAGAGAAGGATGTGAATTGATCACAGTTGATTAAGAACTGTTTCTGGGGGAAAGTACTGTCTATAAAGAAGTTATTTTAAAATAACAGAAAAAGACATAACAGGAATTCTTGGCTAAAACTTGAAGTCAAAGTAATGAAAAATGTGAAATTAGTCACACAAGTTTAGTAGTGCTGGGGCTTAACTACCAAAATAAGTTTATGAGAAAAATAAGGGAGGCTTTTGTGATGTTTTCAACTTAAATCAAGGCTCTTCTGGAACTCAGGATTTTATGATGCAAAGGTTACTGGGTTCAAAACATGGCTAAGTGAAACTTGTTGTGAATCTTAAAACATATGATTTAATGGGTCATCATCATATGATTTAATGGGTCATCATCAGGCTATTTTTAAATATATATCCTTACTGAGTAAAAAAAGAAAGTTAATGTTTCAGAGAACAAAATGGGAGAAAACTGTGTGATTATGTTAAATAGCTGTCATTACTCTGATGAGCATTTGTGTAGGAATTTTTAATCTGATAGAGAGGTAGGAGAAAGGCAGAGGTAGAAGAAAGGGCAGAGGGAAGCTACTGGACTGGAATGCAGAAATGTGAGGACCTGGAATTTGGGAACTAGCAACTGGAACATGATTCTGTTAAAAGCATGGGATAAGATTTTATGTTGGAGCTGGGCCTTGACAGCAACAGAATGGGTTGTGGTTATGGAGCTGTGGAGTGGAAGTGAGAAGGCTGAAGGAACAGGGACAATGAGTAGAAAACTCACTGAGATCACACAAAGACTGTATTGTGATACCTTCATTGAAGAGCAGGAGTACTCTGGTACAACCAAACATTTCTGTAGTTGACATTCCTATTTAAAATAACACCGTTCACTTATGGTGCTGTACATGGTCCTTTTTGAGTACAAAGAAGGGCAAAGTCCCTGCAATGCTTATATCCCAAGAGACTGAGCAATACACTCAAGTGGGGGAAGACGGAAATTGATCTGAAAAAAAGTGAAAAACAATCTTTATTTATACTGTCCTAGAGGACAAAGCACATCCAACATGTATATGCAAAACACATTCATGGCAGCCATCCATAGGTATATACAACTCCAGTGTTTCAGATGATACTAATAAAAAAGTCAACAGTTGGTTAATAAATGATTAACAGATGTAGGCACCACTGAAAAAAAAAAATGTAAAAAAAAAAAGAGAAACATGGGCAACGATTATTTTACCTAAGTGTAGCTCTACATTTAATCATGGAAGATCAACTAGATCCTGGAGTTGTCCTTGGTGAAAAATATTCCTAAGTAATTGCAAACTTGGCCTTTAACAATGTGGTGATCCTGGGGAGGGCAGACAGATGTGCAGGAGGTTTCGGCATCTGGAGGGGAACCCATGACCACATGTATGCACTTCCATCCCTATGGCAGCTTTCAGTGTTATTGTGATGCTTACATGGTGTGCATTCTTGGCTCTGGAAAGTAGTTACATACGTGTTTAAATCCACTCCTGTGTATGACCACACTTCAATATGTTCTCAGTTTAATTACTCCACTGGAAGAATCTGGACAGGATATTCACTATGATTCAAGAACAAGAATGAACTCTTTGGGCTGTTCTGGATTTCATTTCTGTTTATTTGAGGGTTTTGGTTTTCAGCAAATCCTGTGCTTGTGCTTTACAGGGTGGCCCAGGTGTCAGAGGTGCCAAAGGTCATCGTGGAGATCCAGGTCCAAAGGTACTTTGCACAGCACTTTACTGTTGTCAGATGCACAGGTTCTCATTTTTTCCCTGCTGCACATAAACCGTGAAATAAATCCCAGATTGCCTCTGCTGTTGTTGGGGAAAATGCATAGAGAATTGCCATTGGCATTTGGTGCATCTCTTTCCATAACAATTGCTTGTCATGCTTGTTCCTTGATGAAATAAATAAAATTCAGAATGCTACTATCACAGCATAAATCTCCCCCCTTTTTTTTTCTTTTCTTTTTTTTTTGTATTTATAGAGGAACCAGTCCTTTTTCAAATGGAACCCTAACTGTTCACTCAAGTGTTAAGTCCTATTTCAGATGTGTTTGAGTCACTGAATTCTTTAAACAGAAGCTGCCTTTGTCCGTATGATGAGAGTTTAACTTATGTTCTGTACAACTTTAGGGACCAGATGGACCTCGAGGTGAAATTGGTGTTCCTGGACCTCAGGGACCTCCAGGACCACAAGGACCCAGCGGACTTTCTATTCAAGGACTTCCAGTGAGACTCACTAAAGGAATAGGGTTCTTTTCTGTAATGTTTGGAACAGGGCTTTATCTTAGATTGGAGAGAAATACCTTTTGGAGTCCTGACCAGAATCTGAATATTAATATTTGAGTTGCAATCACAGATCTGGGTTTAACCTACAGTGGAAGTGCATGCAGTGCCAGCATTTCTGTTTGTATTTGGATAGGAACTTCTAGGTGGTTGGAGGGATTTGATCAACTTTAGAATATGACCCAGGTATGAGCATCCAGGCCTTGGGACATGGAAAAAGAGTCGTGGTGAGGGTTGTAACATGGCCCCAAACCAAAATACTGATCTTTTATGATACCTTCAAGTTCTGGTATTGCTCATTGCAGATGAGTTTTGACTTGAAAGGTATATCCAAGCAAGAACACCGTATCTGCTGCCAAAATTAAGCAATAGTATTCACTGCATTTAAGGAGTCTGTCATCACAGGAGATAATTAGAGTTTGCAATGCTGTTGTGAAATAAGTCTCAGAATATTGTCATAAAGACCCACTGGTAGAATAATGTACCAGCAGGACTAATTTATTTTATATACCTTTCCAGTAGATGGGTACACACAAATCTTGAGAAGTACCAGATACGTATGTTTTTCTGCTAGACTTTTTTTCCCAAATTTACTATGGTATAATGCTCTTTCTTCTTTTTACAATACTGCTGTAAGAATATAATGAAATGATTTCTCAAAGCAGAATATTCGTGATGCTCTCATCAGAAAATAATACAGAATACATTAATTATAAGAATGGTTCTTTAGTAGACGAATGGTGTTGCTGCATAGAAGTTAATTAGAATTAGTTCTTTATCTAGTTTATCTTTATCATACATATATTCCATAGAAATCCAGAGGATTCATCATTATAGGAAATATTCCTGAGGGCTGAAGTGGATTCCTTTGAGCAGAAGAGAAAACAGCTACCTTTTTTGTAACACAATGGGTATAGTTTTGCCAGGTTAATTCTGAAGTCTTTTAAAATGAGTTTTATTTTATTTATTTTCTGGATTCATTAATCTTCACTTACAGGTTTGCAAATTGAGGTTTGATTTAAAAATGAAAAAGTATTTTTTGTTTGTTTGCGTGGTTGTTGGTTGGTTTTTCTTTTCATAAAGATGCTGAAAAGAACTATTGCAAATAGGAAAATAACCATATATTTGTTTTACAATGTGTGATTCTTAATCGGCAGGGGCCACCAGGTGAAAAGGGAGAGAAGGGAGATCTTGGTTTTCCTGGCCTGCAGGTATTCCCTAAGTTATTCTTCAACCTGTCACTTAATATGTTTGAATGTTGAATTCGCATAATTTTGAATTTAAGGCACATATCCAAAGCTGCCAAGAAGTGTGTTGCTGTGCTAAATCTGAGTGGAGGTTTAGGAGCAGGAATCTAGGTGTCCTGGTATGCAGTGACTAAATCATTCAGGACCTGAAGAACCAGTTGTTTGCTGTTGTTTGCTTGACCTTGTTAAAAACAGGGACTTCATGGACTCAGAAACTATGGACTCTTAGATTTCTGCTTATGTAGTGAATAATCGGTAGCATCTGCTTGGTTTGCCTTTAAACTCAGCAAATTCCTCCTGAAATTATGTAGGAGGATGGATCAGTCACTCAATTGTTCTTTATGATATCTTTCACAAGATCAGCATCTTAGAAAGCTGTAAATTTCAGCTAATCTTATTCAATTTGGTGTCTGCCATTTGGTCTGGAGTTTGCGTTCCAGCTTAGCGCTACTTCCTGGGGTCATTTGTTCTTCCCTTTTCAAATACTTTTCTTCTGATTATATCCCTCCAGTATTTGTTGGTTGTTCCCAGGTTCCCCCCTCTTGTTCATATGTTCTAGGGATAGTAAACTCATACAGTCCTTCCTCATAAATCAGTTTTGTCAGTCTTCTGGACCACTACAGTAATGGTCCCAGACTGCTGGTCTGCAGCCTTCATGAGCCAGAGTGAGATTTCATCTGAACAACGTGAAGCTCTGCTGGATGTAATTTGAAATCACACTCAAGCAGATACATGTATTTCCCCTTTGATATGACTGCACTGATTTCAAACAATATGGTAGCAGACTCCATTTTAGAAAAAAAAAAAAAAAAGAGAGAGAGAAAAGTAGAGAGAGAGAGAGAAAAAGTTCCATTTTTAGGTTAAGACACTGCAGTGGAGTTATATTGACAAAGCACTGTGATGATGTGGATTTCTTTACAACTTAGTGGCACAGGAAGCCTGATGTGACTAAATTGTCAATGTTACTAACAGAGGATTGCACTAGGGAATGTGAAGCCTGTGGTTTTTAATAATGTGTGTTTAACCATCTCTCATTTCACAGAAATACCTTCTTTACTAAATCTCCCCTATGGCCCCACCCATTATCAAACTCCCTAGTTCCTCCCATTTATCCAAGAACATGCCATACAGTTTCACTGGGAAGTGATTTTGTTGTATTCTGCTACGTTGATCTCATCATTTGCCCTCCCTTTATAATGCTCAGGGTGTCCCAGGAGCCTCAGGTTCACCTGGAAGAGATGGAGCTCAAGGTCAAAGGGTAAGGTAAAATGAACAATTTTGCATTTGTTTTAAGTTTCCATTCCATGATGAATGTGTTTCCCAGTGGGGCTGATTTATTATGGTTTATGTCACATAAATTCTGTTGTATCTGGAGACCTGTAACTCTGTGCCAGTCATCAGAAAAGGCAGAGATAGGGTGGAGACTCCTTTCTACTAAATCAAGGTTGGGAAATACTAGACGAGTAATGGGGAGCCATGCACTGTGTTTGTATTTAACACACTTCATAGGAATAGAGGTCACTTGTGCCCAGCACTGTCAGTTAGTTCATTTACTTATACATTTAAAATTAGATGGTGGGAAAATGGTGCATAATTAGCATGCAATGTAGTGCAATGATCTAAATTTACTTTCTGGGTAATTAATGAATAATAAAGATGATTGCAAGGGAATTTAATACGGAACGTAAACACCTGTAGAAACTACTGAAGTAAGGAAAATTTGAATGACAGTATGGAAATTGTCAACCTAATTCTGCTTCTGGTAGGGCAGATGAAGATACATATAGTCTACGTAGAAATGAGTAAAAAAATATAAATCATCATATTCATATGTGCAGTTCAAACTTTCTCCATGGAAGGCCTTTCACTTCACTGTTAGCCAGGTGCTGGCAGGTGATTGGTATCAGAGTACGATAGCATTGTTACTGTATACAGCAGAAGTTCTCTATTAAGTATGACTTTTCAGCTTCCCTTCAACAAGATTTGCATGTTTATGATAATTGTTTGGATATTTTGATGTAACTTTAATTTCTGAGAAATCTGGACCTTCCTTAGATTTCTGGCGTTATCCTGTAAACTTGTTATAAAAAACAAAAACCTGTAGTGATACATGTATTGAGCTCACTGCTATGAGTTTAAAGGTATGCTTAAATACGTCCACTATTGTGAATTTAAGCACATGCTTTAAGCATGTAAGTTATTCTGCTGAATTTACTGTAGAATTTAGGCAATGCATGGATGCTTTTATCTCAAAGAAAGAAATTTCCCCCTAAATTCCCCAAACTTGGCATCACCTGTTCATCCCCAGGTTAATAAAGACCCAGAGCCCAATGGACATTTGGATTTTTGCCACCATGCTTGTCTAATCTTGATTGTAGCCAGGTTGAAGTGGTTTGTTTTTAGAAACTGTATATGTGAGTGGTATGTGCTTCCTCTTCCTGCATTTCTGATCGCTAGTGAAAAGAAACGTTCTGCAATTCAGGGCAAAGAGCATCCAGAATTTTTGTTTTATGCTGTATCCAGTATTGTCTTTAGCAGTAGAGGCACTCAGCCTCCACGTCTTTCTGTTAGCCAGCAGCTCAGAAGTGGTCTGGTTTTCCTACATGTGGAACTCAACAGGTTGATGCAGAGAGATGATATTTCTCAGAAAAGCTGGGGGGGCGAGGACTAGGACTAGGGTAGCAAAGGCTTTTGATACAACCTGGAAAGGGCATGCAGTGCTTATTTTATAGAAGACCCCAGTGTTGTCTATAATGAGGCAGAGCAATTAAAGAAATCGCCGTTTTTTACAGATAATCATGCTTGATTCATGTGTTCGCTTTCTTCTGGCATTAATCAAAGGAACTGGATAAACAGCCTAAATCACATAGAATGAGGTCTGTTAGCCTGCTAATGTCTCAGTGTGACCCTTATGCAACGTTGTCCAGCAGCAATTATTTCTATGGCAACAAACAATGATGTGAGACTAATTTTATGGTGTTTTAACTCATTTAATTCCCATGAAGTTATGACAACATAAAATTGCTTTTAATGGGTGAAGATTCAAACCAATGATTTCACTGCAGTCTCTTTGAAGGCCAACCACTGGAGAAAAGCATAATTATGAAAGACGTAACTGCAGCAGCAGCAAAGGGGAACTGGAAAATTCCTTAGAAGTAAATTGCCTTTTTTTATAATGTTTCCTTTGTTGGGCTTCCACCCATTTGCCAAGGTGCCGAACTGTTTTGCAGAAACTACCAGAACTGAGATTTTTTTCTTATTCTAAACTTAGCCATCATTTCCTTGTTAGTATTTGTTATTCATTGAAATATTTTACTTATAGTATGGAACCAGTGCCATAAAGCACTTAAACAGATGGCTAAATCACACCAGTTTTAATGGGAGATAAGCTTGGGACTGTTATTTATTGGAAGATCTCTGAGAGCTTCACTAAACTGGGGATAATGTGATATTAGACTCAAGAAGTCCTGGAATCAAGCTTTTTTTCCTCCAGTTGCTGGTGCTTGGGATCAGTTCACTTTTACAATTCTTTTTCCTTCCTTTTTGTTTTGATTTCTAGCATTCATCAATTCTATTCTTATTGTTGAAATCAGTTGAGAAAGTATTTTAGTATTTTAATTCAGCCATTAATATAGAAAAAAGTCTTTCTGCTTTTTAATCCCTATTTTATTTTGCTTGTCTTGGATTTTAATAGCTCATTGGAAAACTACAGCATCTCCCCTGTCAGTGGTGTGAATTCATACAAAGATCG
This sequence comes from Anas acuta, assembly GCF_963932015.1. Classification (NCBI taxonomy): domain Eukaryota; kingdom Metazoa; phylum Chordata; class Aves; order Anseriformes; family Anatidae; genus Anas; species Anas acuta. The sequence continues at coordinate 145,106,039 of NC_088980.1, forward strand.
TTTTCATAATGAAACACCCTCCCAATGAAAAAAAGTGTGATGTAACAAAAATACGGTGTGAAAGGTGAATCAGAGGAAGAAATGTATTTTGTGATAACAAAGCAAAATTTCTGACTATCCCTGATAATATTTTTAAACCTGTCTGGTCACTGGTTTCAATCTACATTTCAGAATCTGGACTAGGAACATTCTCCTGCCCTCTCATCAGATCCTGGTTATAAAAGAGTGTCATAAAAATTTTATAAAGTAGAAAAAGGTTTCTTTTTATTTTATAGCCGGGGTGTGGTTGTTTGGTGTCCACTCTTACTGTACCATATTTGTAGCTGGCAACATAGAGAGGTTTTACTAAAGAGAACAGATTGTGTTTCTCTACCAACTCTCCCAAGGCTATCCTGTTGAAAGATACAGTTTGAATTGCACATGCTAGAGAATCCAAACTGATGTCATGCTCCTGGTGAGTACATGGGCTGTAATTAGACTCTCTTGTGCATTTGGTTCATCTTTTTCAGCCAAGAATATAAAGTTTGGAAGCAGACTGAGACTGACCTTTGTTTATATGTGTAGGTAGAGAGGGGAAAAGTCTTCTCTTTCCCATATCTCCATGGCTACTATCCAAAGTTAGGTCACAACTGCAATCCCCGTTCTTTCTTGTAAAATGCAGGCCACTTGAGAGGACAGATCTACACAGCTGCAGCAAGAGAAACCTAATCATAGAATCACAGAATGTTTGAGGTAGGAAGGGCCCTCTGGGGTCTATCTGGTCCAGCAGGGACACCCAGAGCAGGGTGCACAGGACCATGTCCAGGTGGCTTTTGATGTCTCTGAGGACGGAGACTCCACCACCTCTCTGGGCAACCTGTGCTAGTGCTCAGTCATCTACGTGGTAAAGAAGTGCTTCCTGATGTTCAGATGGAACCTCTCATCTTCCAGTTTGTACACATTTCTTCTTGTCCTGACACTGGAAATCAGCAAAACAAGCCTGGCTCTGTCTTCTTTGCATTCTGCCTTTAGGTCTTCATACACATTGATGAGACCCTCCCTGGGCCTCCTCTTCTCCAAGCTGAACAGTCCCAGCTCTCTCAGCCTCTCCTCATGGGAGAGATGCTCCAGTCCTTTGACCATCTTGGTAGCCCTCCGTTGGACTCTTCCCAGTGTGTCCCTGTCTCTCTTGGACTGGGACCCCCAGCACTGGACACAGCACTTTAGGTGCAGCCTCTCCAGTGCTGAGTAAAGGGGAAGGATCACCCCTATTGACCTGCTGGCAAAACTTTGCCTAACACAGCCAAGGATGCTGCAAGCCTTCGTAGTGGCAAGGGCACACTGCTGGCTCATGTTCAGCTCAGTGTCTTTCAGCCTGTCTTCATATGCCCAGTGCTCCAACTCCAGGCCAGTTTGGTGGCTCTCAATTGTACATTTTCCAGTATGTTGATCTTTCTCGTACTGGAAAGACCAAAACTGTACACAGCACTCCAAAAGTAGTCTTAAATATGCTGAACAGAGGGGAAGGATGGCTCTGCTGAACCTGCTGCTGAACCTGCTGGCTGTGCTCCTGCAGCCAGAATGTGGTTGGTCCTATTTGTTACAGAGTAATGCTGGTGACTCACATTCAATCTGCTGTCCCCTAGGAACCACAGATTCTTTTCCAGGAAGGCGCGGAAGTGCAGCTATGCATGTCAATAGGAGCTGTGCCACGTCTTTTGCTCTAGGGATCTGTTTAATTTATAAGCAAAAGCACAGTCAGAGGGATGCAGATACAGAAGGAAAGGAATCTTGTCTTCCAGGTTTTCATTTTAGTAGCACACTGCAAACACTGAAGTTAAAACATGAGTAATTAATGAAAATATGCAAGAAATATGTTTTAAATTATGAAGAATTAATAAGGAATTGATTTCAGACTATCAGCTCACAGACAGCACTGGTAGTTTCACAAGGAAGAGAGGAAATGCTCAGTCAACATTTTGATTGTGTGCTGAGACAGAACTAGCCTTTTGTGATTGAATAAAAGGTCTGTGTTCTAAGCAAAGCTTCCCAAAAGCCACATTTCTGCTCTTTTTCTGAGTTAGCTTTAATTGAAAATAGCTCGTGTTGGTTCAAAATCTTTTGGGAGCTACACCTCAGATTAATACACTGAAAGTGTTTAGTAACATTTCTCTGATGGGGGGTTGTTTTGAGAGGAGGAGCTTTACTTTTTGAAATTTTAATCAGAAAAAGAAGAAAAGAAAGGTGAAGCAGTCATTGGTCCCAGCTTGCACTCATTTTTTTTTTAGACATATTCAAAAGCTGTACGTGGAGGTCCTTCAAGCCTGAACTCGGTAGCTTCAGTTGAGGTTTTGCCAGTGGCTAGTCCTACTTGAACAATCGCTTCTCCACAAACAAAGTTTGAGCTACCAAAAGCTGAAGAGTTTCTAGTGAATTCAGTGGCAGTCTCCACTGTCTTCGACAGGGTTGAGGTTTTATAGGGATTTAGGTGGTGCCTGTATTCCGTGATGCCATTTGTATTCCAGATAATAATAATATTTCTAAAAATAAAAAATAAAAATAAATCATTGCAGCTATATTTTTTCTCCACAACTGTTTTTCATGCTGTTAGCAAAATATGCTCCAGTTCAAGTTGACCTTGCAATACTCATCTTGAGTCTAAACTGCCCTGCATTTGAGGTCACGCATCCAAATCTCTCCCATCCTGCTCTTGCTCATGCAGTGGCCCATTGGTGTCCTTGTACACAGTCATTCCTATCCTGCCTATGACCCCATCAGAGATAAAGTGCTGTCGTGCTGTGCAGTCCCTCCAGGCATTCTGGAGATAGCTAAGCAAAGAAGAAATTTCAGCAAATGGAAGAGCAAATAACATCTTTAAGGCTTCAGTGCTCTGAATACAGCTTGTGAATTCTCACAGTGCTGTATTTCCTCTGCATTACACGGACCAAAAATAATGGGAGAAAGAGCCAGAAGAAATACATTCACAGTCTGTCTGCCAGTTTCCTGTTACCTTCTAATCTCCTCTACTCACTGCTCACAAGTTGAGAACGAGTATCAGATCCTTTCTGGCCATCAGGTGATCTGAGTAACATCAGAGCAGCATAAAGAAAGAGGTTTGGCCTTTAACCTGACCAAACAGATATCTCCATGCTCTCCTGTGAATCAAATCTCTCTTTGACTTCATTTATAAATAGCCAATTGCACGATTAACAAGTACAGTAGGAGGTGATTCTGTGTGGCCAAGAAATACAGACACAGTGCCAAGAGAAATGAATCCTAGGAGAGTAGACGGGAGATGATTCCTGAGCAGCCAAAAGTAAGAACAGTGCATAGAAGAAAGAAATTGTGAATTATATTAAAAGAAAATGTGATATTTGTGATTGTACTGTTAGCTCTACTCTTTAACTTGGATGGGAGAAGGGATGGACGTACAGTGTTATTTTTATGCTAGATCCTATTAGACGATGGAAGGCTTTCCATTTCCTTCCCCGCTAGGAAAATTAAGCACTTAGGAGGGTCCAACCAATTTTCATCCTGCATTAGGACTGATCAAAAATAAGTGGAGATGTAAAATTTTGCTTTGAAAATGAAATATGCATGTAAATGTGAAGGTATCAATTTTCCTGACGGTGATACAGATTACAAAAACATGTCGATAGTGTAATTTGTGTTATCTTATAGGGGCTTCAATGTTACTATAAAGTTGCTGGCAGATGTCATTGAATTTTTTCAACTAAATGCTTCTTCCTGAGAGGGTCTGAAAACCTATTTCATCGTTTGCAATGCACTTCAAGTTTCTCATGCCATTCCTTGGTTTCCTCTAGAAATACCAATGTTGAAGTCTGAACGTGCTTTCCTTACTGTGGAAATTTATTTGGGTTGAGCTGGGCTTGCAGCCATTTCTCTGTATATGTCCTAAAACTGCTGTGCTACGGTATCTTTATTTCAGTGCCACTGTGGTGTTACGTTTGCTTTTGTTCTTATTGTTATGGGGGACCTGCTTTGTACCTTGAAGCTTCAGAAATCATTGGCTATGCTATGAAATAGGAAAGTATCTCCTTATCAAGCCAAAGGATGCATAGCTGACATAACATGAATTGATTATATGGCTTATTTTACCATTGAAATGCCCATCTGGTAGAATTTAGAACAATTCTTCCCAGGTACATGAGAGGTAATATTCCCAAACCATTTATTTATGCCACATGAAAGCAGTTTTGATTCAGTTTCTAGATTACGTAAACCATACTAATTCTAGTTCATGCCATATTAATTACTAAAATAGTGTAAGAGAAAAAAATCAGAAAAAAACAATGAAACAAAAAAGAATCTTTTTTTCTGAAGCTCTACAGGATACCAAGAACTAGAATGTTCTTTACTCTGTGTGTGAGCACAAACACTTTCAAAGCCTCATTTCCCTTCTACTTATATGTCCAGATTCTGGTCTTGAGCCAGTAATAAGGTCATATTTCTCCTTTTTGGTTTGTATATTAATTAAGTAATTAACTTATCACTAGGCTGCTCAGAAACCCATGCTTTATAGCATGTGGACACAAAGTGTGTACTTTGGTTAATTTGCAAGAATACTTTACTGATAGTGTATTTTCTTCTACATCTGGTCAGTCTTTCTTCTCTGATTTGCTTGCTTTCCAGTCTCCAAGTTATCTTTAGTTTCTGGCTCTCATTTCTGGAAGCTCTGAAGCATGTTCATAATGTAAACCACATGAGTGTTCCTATCGAATTCTCATTATGCTGCTTCCTGAGTCAGGACCTCTGTGATAGCTTGTACATGTGTACAGTATTGCTGGGCAGAGAGATATACTCGCAGTTACCATCTTTCAGCACTTAATCCATGGGACTGCGAACAGTTGCAAGCAGTGAGAACAGGATGCATCTTGTTGGAGAGAAGTTTGCCAATGTACCCCTCTCATCTGCCACGTTACGGCAGCTTTATAAGAGAAATTCACCCAGAGGTGAAAAGTGCCTTTACAAAGGATTTTGTATTACTACTTCTTACTTCAAATATCCAGTGAGACTATAGCTGGATTTTTTTAAAGTATTGGCTATGCTATAGCTCCTTTCCAGAAACAAACCCTCCCCAGGGCAAATAAGAGGATTTTCTTCTAAAAAAACACTACCACCAGTTCTTAATTTAAGAAGAAGAAAAAAAAAGATTAAAAAAAAAAAGAGAGAGAGATATCCTTCTAGATGAAATGGAACAGATTAACAAATTATTTATAAAAAGCTGATAATATTATATACATTTTTTTCTTTCCTAGGGCCTTCCTGGCAAAGATGGACCCACAGGCCCACAAGGACCTCCTGGCCCAGTGGTGAGTATTGCCCATGGAATTTGTTGCTGTACAAGTAAGCAGGACTTTGGGGGATTATGGGTCACTCTGTTATCTGGGCATCAGTGGATAGGCCAAGGCCAAGGGTTCTCCTTGGAAGCTGAAATTCTCATGACTCACAGGGCTGGCAGAGAGCTGCTTGTCCAGTGTCATTGCTTTCCGTTCTCACTCAGCTCGAGAAAAAAATGGCTCCCATGGGAAGGAGAGAGAGTTCCGCAAAGAGATTGGTAGTTTGTTCTTGAGCTAAATAATGGCACTATATAAGGGAAATTAATGCTGTTAACATTGAGGGCAAGAATTTCTTTTTTGTAAGAAATTCCAGTTAGGGTTGTTAGTTGAAGTGAATTGCTCAGATTTGCTGTGGCTGGAGGTGTGTGCAGGTATTCAGATAATCTCATAGAGTAATCAAGAAAGACAGCTGAAGTTCTGCCTTCCAAGCAAGATATATGTTGCCTCCATAATCAGTCTCATTCTTCTTTGCTGGGGTGGTTAGGCAAGGTTAATATCTTTTTGACAGATTTAAATTAGGTAAAACTGCTGATGGTGTTGAGTATTCTCCATGCATAGAATCAGAGAATCATAGAATATCCAAAGTTGGAGGGGTTCAACAAGGATCATGGAATCCAACTCCTGGCTCCACACAGGACTACCTACAAATCAGACCCTATGTCTGAGAACATTGACCAAATGTTTCTTGACCTCTGGCAAGCTTGCTGCCATGACCACTTCCCTGAGGAGCCTGTTCCAGTGCCTGACCACCCTCTCAAGTCGGTTTTTCTCGAGTACTTTTCTCAGGGCTGTGCTCTTGGTGCTCTTTTTCCTGCAACACGTGTGTCTTAGTTCTCTTTCCTACCATCTTTGGTCTTCAACTGGCAGAACTTTCTGTGTCTAGATGTACCTACCATGTTTGCTCCCTGGAAATACCTTTCTCACTCCATCCTCATGCTGTTTACTTAGCTCATACTCAATTGAGTCAAGGGAGAAGGTTTCTATGTTATCCTCCTGTAATCTGAAGGGAAATTATCTGTCAGCCCAACAATTGCTGGGGTTGCCCAGTCCGTGGTAACCTGTTGGTCAGGAACAATTCAAATATACCAGGAAGATGTGGAGTACTGCAGATATATTGAAGCACAACCTATTTTATTTGTGATATGGCATATGTAAAACCAATGCCTGGATTTCTGCTGACTCTGAGCACAGTCCCCTTCTCTGCAAGTAGATCAAATGAAATCCACGATCATCTGGATAAGGGTTTCAAAATCCAGACCTAAAATTTTGTTATTAATGTGGAAAAATCATCTGTGTTTGTGTTTACTATTTTAAAGGATTTTATCATACAAACAATATACACTATAACTTGGCAGTATGAAGTTGTTTTGTTACAGTTGGCCACATCAGGAAACATAAGAGTTTGTACTGATTGAAATAAATAGATATTAAAAAATTAAAATCCCATGGACAGTCTCCTGATTTTTGCTTTTCTTCTTCTGAATACTGAACTAATAAATTGAAGTAGTAATAAACTCCCAAATTTAAAAATAACAGAAGAAAACAGTTCAGTAATTGTAAAAGACTCACTTATTTTTTTGAGCTCTGAATGGAAACCATTGTTTTGTAGTAATTCACAGCACCTCACTGAATTTATTAAAATGTTTTATTTTATTAAAAAGTATCAGAAATGAGAAAATTCTATTGCATAAGATTTTTCCCTGTTCATCTAGAAACAGATGTTAAGAACAGGTTACATGGTATGAGCAATTTCGCAGCCTGTGAATCTGTGGTGTATATATAAATTAAACAAAAACACTGGCAATTTAGGACTCATTTGTGATTCTGTGACCACAGAAAGACCATTTGTAGCATTTCTCCTTTTGTGTGGAGAAGGTATAAAAGAACCTGATCAAGATCAAATTCAGCACTGTTGTAGAATCTCACACTCCCTGCGTTCCCTGCTTTTGTTTGTCTTCATTTCCACTCTGTCTGAACAACAGGCTGGATTAGGTCACTGCTGCTTCTCGTCAGCAGCTACCTTGATTGCTATCGGGACAGGACTAAAAAATTTTCCATGTCCATGATTTTGGTAAGGAGCAGTCGATGAAGTTTTTTTCTGCTGCAGTTAAATTACATTCATTTCTGGCACTGCAAAAATTAAATTAATACTTAGTGCTTTTAAAAAATGTTTTACCTATTTAACGTACTTTCCAAATCTTTTCTGTCATTCTGTAATGACACGTGTTGCTAATCACATAGAATAAATAGAACTCTATGCCTAACGTTTGGTTCCTAATATTTGGTTCCTCTATAGAGCAGGAGGTAGAGGTCAGCAAGCAGATTTAATAATTTTTCGGAAATTCAGAAATGGAACTTTTAATCTTTTTTTTTTTTGGGGGGGGGGGTGAGGGGTGAGGATAATTTTTATTTATTTCAATTTCAGTAATGTTTAAAAAAAGAAAAATGGTCTGCTTCAGTTTCCTCTTATTTGAATCATTGGCCATAGGATTTTGTAAAGGATCGCACTTTGCAACGAAAGGTGTGACCTTCTTCTTTCAATATGTACCTGTGCTTAACATTGTATCTCTAAATGATCCCTAAATTCTAAGTGAAAGAATATTGCTCTGTGGACATTCTCTCCATCACAGTATTTCTCGTAGTGGGCCTCGTGAATGTTAATTGCCATCACCAATAAGCATTTTCTTTCTCTCTTCCTTGTAGGGCATACCTGGTGCTCCAGGTGTTCCAGGTGTTACAGGAAGCCAGGGGCCACAAGGTGATGTTGGAGCTCCTGTGAGTAAAATAAATTAATATGAATATATTCGCTCTTGTGCATTCATTGGTTTCTGATCCTGGCTTCACTGTTTTCAGAACTCCTCAGGATTTATAGCTTACGATCTTTTTGCAGCTAGTTAATCGGAATGTCATATTGGTCTTTCTTGGTTCATTTTTCATACCTAATTTATTTGTTGATCTTACATACAGTGTTAGGAATACAGGTATGAGAGTGTCAAAAGAAAAGATTAAATCACGGAAGTAAAAACATAATGGTATATGAATTTGTAGTCACTGTGTCATTGCTTTCTCCTTTTATTCCTTTGCTTTACAAGTTAAAGTGTGCCTTTTGATTAACCTGAATATTTCCATAATAACTTTATTCTGACTTTAAAACTGTGAAAATATTGTATGAATAAAAAACTGTCTTTAGTGATTACTTTGTGTTTACATCAGGGCAACTGACTAATGATCAGGGCTTTTTCTGTAATAGTATTCTAAATTTCAGCTGTGGGAAATTTGACCAGCAATTCCATTCAGAATTACACCCTCTCCACCTAAAGTCTGTATTAAGAACCTCGAACACTAAGTTCTTCTTTCAAATATTATTTCATTTATTATCAAATAAAACAGTTTAACTAGAAGAAAATAATCCAATTATAAAATGAGTTTATAAATTACATAAACGACAGAGCTAGAAGATTTACAGTGGACCTCTAAAACAGATTTTATTTTATTTTTTCAAAATCCGTTTTGCTTTGGAGACCTAGTCCAATGCAAGCATATTTATTTGGTTAAGTGAAATGACTAATAATGTGTAAGCAAAGGTAATAACCTCATGCCCAATTTTGCATAGTTTCTAAGTGCAATCATGAAATCTAGTAAGATTTGATGAGCTATGGAACTTATTAGTATCGATGTATAACATGTTCAATCCATATCCAAACACATGTTGCAGATAATTCAACTAAATCTCCTAGAGTGTAGATATTCCTGTGAGCCATGTAAGACCTTTACTGCAAATGTTTAGTAGTTCTACAAAAACAGTTAGGTAGGTGAAAACTAATTGAATTTCAATCACTATCTTTCCCCAAAATAGAGCAATATAAAATAGGCCTAAAAATAATCTTGCAGTCTTCATAGGTCCCTATCTCCCTCCCAGGGTAGGATAAAAACTATGTTTTAAGCATGTATCAGTCAGCTGGTTAACTCTTCATGCAGACTTTTCCTTGCTTCGGGAGCTCCTGAGGGATATTTAGCCTACCCCCAAAGCCTCCGTTGGTGAGGTTGTAACTGCCCCATGTATCTTGTCCCAATGCATAATGATCCTTACCAGCATGACAGTATTATCTTGACTGTCATACTAAATTTTCTACAAATGCTACAAACTTTTGTCTCCCATCAGCCTTTCATATTCAATGCTAATGTTAGACCCATTTGAGCCATGAAAGTATATCTCCTGGTGGCCTATCCTTGCTGCCATTTTAAACAAGAGAATTCAGTGTGTGACAAACCCCTGAGAAAGTCGTATACTCTCCATGTAATTGGCAAAGGTGAACATTTTTATGAGTACTGAAATGGAAAAAGTATATTTCTTATTGTTACATAGCTTCCTGAAACCTTTGTTAGTTTTTGTTCATGTTGCAAGGGAGACAATATTTAAGGGTTAAAAGTTTTAAGATGGATCAAAATGAGAATTAATTTTGTATTGAATCTTTCCATAGGGTGCTCCTGGACCTAAGGGAGAAAGGGGAGAGCGGGTAAGTGTGCTCACTTGTTAGCTGCCATATTTTTTCCGTTCTGGCCTTGTATTTTGTAAAATGCTTTCTGCGATGATTTATTGTTCTCTGTGTTTACAGGCACAATAGTTTTCTCCTGTGCAATCAGGCAAACTTCCTTCTATTCCAGTCACTGCCTTATATATAGCTATATTAATATTTTGAAGGTGAGAAATATGTGGCATTAAGCATTTTCCCAAATCTCTCACTAGGGTTATCTTCTCAGACCTCTGTTTGCTGGCTAAAAACAGCAATGGCAACCAGGGAAATCCCTAAACTTCTTAGGCTTTTTTTCTCATCTGCAAGGATATAATCTCTCAGGGGTAATAAATGTTTTTCATTGCACTGAGCATTCTCAAGACAGAAATGATGTAAAACTGTATTACACTGCTGCTTTTGTTATCCAGGGTGATCTCCAGTCCCAAGCAATGGTGCGTGCTGTTGCTCGTCAAGTGTGTGAACAACTTATCCAGGGTAAGTAACTGATAGTTCATGTGCTCCTATCTCTAGGATACATCTCTTCCTGCCACAATTGCTTATAAATATGACGCTTTTCTGAGCATTCATGGGGATCTGTCCATTTTAGGCTAGGCTGTCAGTATTTATAGTCCAATTAGATTTATGTTCAGCTGAATTTGTGTCCAACTACAGCTCATTACCATCAGATATTTAAAAAAGACCTTGAATTGTCTCCAAGTTATTAGAGTATACAGAAGCTTTTGTGGTAACAATTTTAAAATTTTACAGACAAAATACCAAAAACCCCATCAAAGCAAGGAAATGAGATTCTAGACAATAGTTCTTCGCCTTTTCTATATATTCCCTAAACCACAGTTTCTCCATCAACAACACAGAACTTCACATTATTGAAGTTCCCCAGCACGACAGGCCACAGCCTTGAGGACCTGCCAGTGCTCTTTTCAAATTTCACTGAACCAGATTCTCCACTGCAAATTGAAAACGATGACATTTTTCTCTTGACAGGTCATATGGCCAGATATAACTCAATCCTGAACCAGATTCCAAGCCAGTCTGTCTCAACACGAACCATTGCAGGACCTCCCGGGGAGCCAGGTCGGCCAGGGGCTCCAGGGCCCCAGGGTGAGCAAGGATCACCAGGCATGCAAGGGTTTCCAGGAACTCCTGGTCAACCAGGAAGACCAGGAGAAAGAGGTAGGCTTTGTGCTTCACGTATACAAAAATATACCTCTCTTTCCTGATACATTGTGGTGGCTTTTGTCTCCTGGATAAATGTTTTCTGAGGACAAAGTTTTCTCTCTAGCTGGTTGTTGAGCTCAGTACAGACCATAATGAAAGCTCTTAGTGATGAAGGTAATGTGTGATTTGATAGGATCAGACAAGTTCAATGACTTGTGTTGAATATTGGTGGTATCTAATTGTGCACGTCACATTTGCATTGTTGTAGGACTGTGCAATAAGCTGGAGGTTTGTAAGTGTAAGCAAAGGAGCTATTGGAGAAGGTCAGCTGCAAAACTGGTAGGTTTGTGTTGCAGAAAGATTGAGCTTTTCTGCTAAGCTTGGGACATGTCCATCAGAAGATTTCTGAGTTATGGTCATTTGAAAGGAGCAAGTTTGTCAGAAGAGGGAAAAAATCGTAGTCTATGAGGGATTAGGGGGATCAAGGACAGGAAATGGTGAGATCACAGAGAAATAATATAATGAACTGTTCATGTACAAGAATTCTCTATATTCTTACTTGTAGGCTCTGTCCCTTTCTCCTTTCCTCCTCCAGCGTCGTATAATAAAGAAACAAGTTCCATGTTTTGGTTTGCTCTCTACACAACCCTGGCAATCTTCGTAGCACAAACCTCACAGAGGTAGCACTGAGTCCGTGTTTGTAAAAGTGCTTTGAAGACCCTCACACAAGGAAGTGACCAAAAGCCCAAGAGACAAATGTGGTGTTCAAGAGCAATGAATTGGCATTGCTGTTACAAAATCTGCCAACTGGAATTTTAAAAGCAAATTATTTTGGAGGCGTTTCAGTTCGGGAACTCAGTAGTTCTAGTTCTCAGTAGCCATGATGGCCAGCGTTAAAGCATTGATTTGAAGATAAAGTCTTTGTGTAGACCTGTGGGTTTTTTGGTCCTTTCTTCTCCTCAAGACCATAATTCTAATTCTGTAAAAAAGAGGCAAGATTTTGGGTCCTGGCCTCTCAGTCGTGGTGCTGTCTGCTCCAGTTGAGAGAAGACATTGTCCAGAAAGAATTCTGAAGGAGAGGGCAGAGGAAAAGATGAAAGAAAACTGGAAGAGGCAACAAGTTAGGAACTGATTTCAAAAGTGACCCAGAGAATAAATGCAGATCTCAGGGTAGTTGCTTCCATAGTCATACTCATGTATTTTAAATGGCCTCTCAGGCACGAATTGTTTAAGCACACTAAATATTTTACTGGAGAATGGAGAAACCAAAAGCATGGGCTATAAAAAGGGAAACCCATCCAGTATTTAGCGCGCATTGCCCATTGTGTTTGTTGTGCTGAGCCCCAGACCTGCATGTTGTAGTGCCGTGAAGTCAAAGAGTGATTAGATACAGTCACATCAATGGAACATGGTGGGGGCTAACCTGCTGTGGGTAATATTCATCTTCAGGCATCAACATTGGCAAGAGAGTGAGTAATGAAAGAGTAAAAGCATGTTAAAAAAAAAGTATGAGGTGGTTATAACAAAATAATGCACTTCAATGTGGCTTTTATGTTCCTTTTACTGTCTCTATAGATAATTGATGTTAGAAGGGACTGATTTTGGCAGGTTGTGCTTGTGGGGAGTTTCATACTTGGTAGAGAGCAAGCTCTTATCGAGCATGCTTCGAGAAATATAATCAGTCAGCCAGAACGCTGCAGATTTTCCTGAAGTGTGATGCCAAAAACTGAGAGTCTTTTACTGTATTTATAGCTTAAAAGAAGATTGTTTTAAGAATGAAGAATCTATGTGTAAACTTAAATACAAGGTAATTAGCTAGCTCATTTGGAGTGAGGATGGTTTTTAGGACATTCACATAACTACAGCCTTGAACAGAACTTGGAAGGAGCTCATTCAGAACCTAGGGAAAAATAAGGATTAATTTATTAGTCTTGAGGATTTAATTTCTTCAGACACAACTGAAATTGTAGATTGATGCATGATGATATAATAGCAGTTTATTTAACAGAAAGATACATTTTGATTTGACATTTTCAGAGTCTTTTTCTAAGGGATTGCTCTAAGCTAACTCCAAACCACAGCAGCAAAAAGTAGAAATTATTTTTACCAGCTTCGTGTTTGAGGAGATTGATTGGATTTTTCTTGCGCATTCCCAATTCTCGCTTCATTCTTAGTTATATATACAGTGAATTAACAAATAAAAATTGCTCTGCTTCTGGACGGAAGCTTTTTTAGCTCCCAGTGACTACAGAGAGGAGGGTAAATGGACTCGAAACCCATCACCCCCTGCTGTCTTCTGAAGCACTGTTTGCATTTTACTTGTTCTGCAAGTCCCGATTTACAGTCCTGTCATGAAGATGTCCAGCCAGCCGCTTGGAGTCTTTGGGAACAATGTGTTTCTTTTCACTGATGTCACCAGCTTTTGGCTCTATGTGAGGTTAATTTAATGTTAAGAGCAGTGCCAGATTAGCAACTCTGAGAAGTCAGCCTCCATCCTTAATACAGAAAATGCACTGGAACAGTGACAGCAGTGTCAGCAGGGCACGCTAAAGAGTAATAGGCATTGGAAGGGAAAAAAGACCCAGTTGTTCATCTAGTAGGGTGTTGTTTGTATTTTCTCTGAGTTTGAGCTGTTGGAATTGCTGCAAGAACCTGTTACAGGCTCTGAACTGAACGGAAAGGTGTTACAGCAGGAAGACAAAATGTGGGGGGAGGCTCGCCAGTTCCTCTCCCTCCCCTCTCCTGCCCACCACCCATCCAGTCCAGGCCTGTGACAAGTGGGGACCTTGGAAGGCAGCGCGTGGAACTGCTTCAAAATTAGGCACCGAAGAGAGCTTTACTGGAAAATGTCAGCAGTGGAAGATCTCGAGAACAGCGAATGTCCCTGCTAATTTGCCCGGCCAATAGCTTCTTCCCCCTTGTTTACCTTGTCAGCCTGCCAGGCTTTAATCAGATTTTTTTGGAAGGAGGCTTGGATCGAGAGAGTGGCTTCGAGTTCTGTTAGAAACCTCCACTTGAACTTCTAGGTCCAGGCTGTCCCATTCCTGAATGTGGTCTCTCACTAGGACTACACGGAGCTAGTCATTCCAAGAAGGACCACCTCGGCGAGGAGGAGAAGTCATTCTCTTGAGAGATTCATTTCACAGAGTCTTTTGTGTTGACGTCAGTGAAAGGATAAGGATCACAGTAACATGTTTGTTACTCAGTTTTCTAATAACGTGAGCAGAAACATCTCTGGAAACCCCTATATGCTTGTTAGCAGTATTAACATCTTAGTGGTGGCCCAACAGACCATCAAACCAGTCATATAAAGATCAAGGAAGCCCCACTGTCTTATGTGTTATGATATCTAATCCCAGATAAACTACTAGGACTTCGCTGTTTTACATATTTGCATAAACATAGGAGCTGGAAAAAAATACATCCAAACTGATTATTCACAGCACTGATCTCTGTTATTTTAACTAGTTCGCAGCACTGGTTTCTATTTTTATTTCAGCTCATTCCAACAGCTTTTGTTTTGATTTTGTGTGCATGAACTGGGACTTAAATAGCTAGTGTCTGGCTTCTGGGTGCTCAGGAAGTAGTTCAGCTTCTGCAAAATAATATAAAAAGGCAAAGATTCAGTACAATTTCTTTCTATTTATCTTTTTTTCAGGTATTTTTATAATACTTCTGTGTTTTTCTGAATAACATAAAATCCATAGTAAAGGTTACACTGATACACTTCTAGCTTCCAAATGCTGTGAAAATGCAGTTGTTGTCCTGCCACTGGGTGGAATTCAGCCCTTATCACATGTCCTGAAGTGATGCACAAAACTTAAGGCTACGCACTCCATCTCACTGTTACCAAAATACAACAAATACCCAGGCTCTCAAGTGGAATGTCAGTATGGTCAAGTACAGCTTCATCTGTGTTTGCTGCCTGACTTTATAGGAAGGAGTTAGTTAAACGTGTTTGTGGTTCTGATGGCAATGTTCTAAAGGAATTAAAAGAAAGTTTTGCCAGTAGAGTGAAATATTTTTATTTCCAATTTTAGCTTCATCTAGATAAAAAAAATATAAATCATCTAGTGTTATAATGTATTGTGGTTACAACTGAGCATCTTTAAAAGAGGAGGATTTTAGGTCCCAGTTTAATTTTTCTCAGTTGCTGTATATGCACTTCTTCCCAAATGACAATATTCTCTTAAAGAACAATACCTTGGGTTTTTCTTTGTGGAGAAGCCATGCACATTTAATTTTCTTTGCTAGGAATGTGTTCACGATCTTGCTTTTTGTTTTTAATAACTGATGCTATCAGAGAGATCTTTAGCAGAGTTGGAAATAATTGATTTCAGTTGCTTGTGATCTCCGTGGGCTGAACCCAAGCCATTGCTTATTTTGGCTAGGGACGAGACATAAAAACAGTTAACTTGGAAGGGGAGAGACGGACGGTGTAGCTGAAGTATGTCCAGGCATGAACCTGTAAACAGTTACTAGGATTTGAAGCCACCCTAAGCCAAATGTCAATTTTTGATGCATGCTTTTATCCCTACCAGGGATTAACCACTGGAGTAACCAACACGGAGAGTGAGGTCGTTTCTGGGCAGTGTAAAGAGAAATGTGTGAAGTCTGAATGTCGTTGAGAGGAGGGAGCTGCTAACCATGGCCATGTGAATCTGCTTATGCTTAGTAAAGCCCTTTGGTGGGAAGCCAGTTAGTGGAGCTCCCAGTGCTTGATTTTAGCTCGTGTGAGGTTTGCCGTAGGACTAGGTTATTCTTGCTTCAGTGTTTATGTTCTCTTCCACTTGGGTACACTTTTCTGGAAAGCAGACTGAGAGAAACCTGAAGCAAACTTGTCTTTTGGCCTCCAGTGTGTTTGCTCTAGGAACTGGATATCCACGTGATTTCAAAGAAAGTTTGCCCCTTGCAAGAGCTTCATAGCGTGTCCCAGGGCAAGCGTTTTATTATTAGCCCGAGTAGATTTGTTCTGTTTTTATCACTGCTTACAGGAATTTCTCCTGGGAACATCGTGTATGGCTGCGTGTACTTGTGTGTGTAAAGAATAACTGAGTGCATGGAAGGCAGCAATTTGAAAATATTGTGGCAATTGTTTTTGAGGTCACCATTTAATATTATCATAACGTCGGATAAACAGTCACACTAAATATCAGTGTAGATCCCACATGGTTATCGTGGGCCAGTCTCGTTATGATCAAAGCAATCCACACACACACACACACGCTGTGCCTTTTGCAAACGGCCAGCGTTTCCTTACAGGGCACGTATGGAAAGGGACAATCTCGATGAATTCCTCTTGTTTAAAAAGCCTGCAGCAAAAGTAGAGAACTGCAGAGGAGACTCTCCACGTGTTTGAAGGGGCTAAGCAAATTTTAGATGTCTGGAAACTGCATTTGGAATGCAGGACAGGAGGTTTGCATGAGAAAGTCATCTTTAAAATGTGGGGAATTCACAGAAGATGTGTTTTTTTGGCAGGTTCCCCCTGTGCTATAAAAATGGATTAGAGCATCTCCCTGCCACCTAGGACTGCTTCCTGCCATGGGCTGTGCAGTGCAGTCATTCATCAAAGGTGCTGAACAGCACTGCAGCTTGAAACTGCAGTCTGTGCTCTAACTAAATGCTAGATTGCAAACAGGAGGCCTGTACTGGAGCGGGAGGCCACTCTCAGAGAACAGGAATCCCAAGAGTTACATCGCTAAGAATCCCAGAAGAAAAGATGTTGGCAAATTTCAGGATGCTTGAGTAATTGAAACACTTAAGACTCCTTCACTTTCACTTAAGTTTTAGTAATCTTGCAGTTTGGCCAGAGCTTTCTCATTATCTGCCTGTAAAAGCCAGGTGGGAACTGATTTAGTTGTAAAAGAAAGCAGTTGTGTACAAACAAGATGGAAAATTGGAAGATGAGATGTGAGGGATGCTTGAGAGAAGGGAGGGGGTGCTAGTTCCTCTCCAGCTTTGCTCTCATGACCGGATGGTTAGAGCACCGTTTCAGGAGATTGGAGGCTGTATTCTCCCTGACACAGAGTCCCTCCCCAGCTTTCCTGTAGCCCCCTTTAGGTACTGGCAGGCTGCTGTAAGGTCTGCCTGGAGCCTTCTCCAAGCTGAACAACCCCAGCTCCCTCAGCCTGTCTTCATAGGAGAGGTGCTCCAGCCCTCTGGTTATCCTCATGGCCCTCCTCTGGTCTTGTTCTAACAGGTCCATGTCCTTGTGCTGAGGGCCCCAGTGCTCCATGTGGCCACATGTTCAGCAGCAGACCCAGAACTCTCCAGGGGATCCTAAATCCCCTCCCTGCTGTGATTTCTGATTGTCCAGTCCCCGAGGGTGCTGCGTGGGGTCTTGGTGCTTCTGAAGTCTTCAGCTGGGGAAGAGATTGCAGGAAACAGGGGTTTCCCTGTCTCCCTTTCTGTTTCAGGTCTTGGTATCAGCCCCCAGGGAACCAAGAGAGCTCCTTATCCTGGGGCCACATGGGGACCCACGCCCCCTTTGCTTACACCTCCATCGAAAGCCCAACAACCAACGTGAGACAAACAGGCACCCACTGGATTGCTTTCCTGTACACCCTTATTTTACAAACTCAAGGAGAGCAATGCATTGTCAGTGCTGGGCTTAATTGCAAAATCTTTCACCGTTAAAGCTTGTTCCTATTTGCATCCATCAGAAATTGGCTTAGAAAGGAAAAAAAAAATCTTCTGTGGCTCCTTGTAAAAACGAGAGTCTGGACACAGTCACCCGGGAGGTGCCTCGTAGGTGTTTTTCCTTCGATGCAGCAGTTACCTGAGCAGAAGGGACGGCAGCAGGCCAGTCAGCTGAAATCGGAGAGCGTGCCTCAGCGAGGCTAGCAGGACTTCTTTCTGTCTACTCTGTTTTCACGAAGGTGCTCTGTGCTGGCTTTCATTCTGAAAGCGTGGAAGCAGTGAGAGCAATTACCAGCGTTGGGAGGTCTGGAAAATGGGGGGACGGTCCCACAACCAGCCCGGGTTTTGTGTCTCTGAACCATCCAAATCAAACACAGACTTTATGAGAGTTTCCAAGTCGCCGGTGGAAACTCAGGGTCTGGAATTTGTAGTTTTGACACCTACTTCAGTTCGACACCGCTCATTGTGATCGCTGCATGCAGAAGTGTTTTTATAGGATGCCGTAGTGGTAGAGGAGCAGGAGATGGAAAGCTGGAAGGATGTCGTGCTGTTTCTGGATTCCTAGACCTGTGGTCTTCACGGATCAGCCCCAATGATAGAAATTCAGGGCCATGAGCAAGTGCAGGAACACAACCGTATGGCAGCGTGTGTTGGAAAATAAAGTTTTGTGACTGTGAAGCGCTTAGACGGGGCTTCAACTGGGGGATGAGTTCTGGCTGTGGTGAGACTTTTCTTGCATTTCAGCAGCTTAAGGCCTTCTGATGATAACTTTCAGTTTTCTTCTGGAACCATCTTGTGATGAACCACTGGTTGGTGGGTGAACGCTTGAAGGAAAATTGGCTGCAGCGTTCAAAATCTGATTTTTCTGGGTCCCACAGTTTACAGACAGCTTTGTGAGGCTCGGACAGTTCTTCTGACTTACTATAGTTGGAACTTGGCATAGTCCAGAAGCAGCCTTCCAGCAGGAAGCGCAGTTGGAAACTGGTCTGTGCCCTGGTAAACCACCCTGATGAATCCACCCTGGCAGCAGGCATGGTTAAGACCCCAGGGACACCGTGATTCCCTTGAGAGGCTATCGGAGAAGGGAGGAAAAAGGAATCTAACAGTTCTCTACTTCACCTTCTTCCTCCTCTCTCATCTGTTTTTAAGTGAAAAGTAATGGATGGAACCATAGCTCCAGTTAAATCCTAACCACTGCACGGCGCTGTGCGGGATGTGGCTCTGATGAGTGCCGTTTCCTTAGGTTTACCGGGCGAGAAGGGAGAAAAAGGCAACCCGGGTGTTGGAACTCAAGGACCCCGAGGCCCACCAGGATCTACAGGTAAGGTCGTTACGGCTGGGGCAGCTGGGTTACACTGCTCTCACCCCTCTGCAAGGCACCTAGGAATTTTTGTGGCTCCACTTTTAGGGCTCATGCAGCGAAGAAGGTGGCATTTAGGCACCCCACTGTTGTAAGGCTCTTACTATGATGCACAATGGTGTCATCAGTCACACAAGAATTTTCCTTTTCCCTGTGATATGTTGCTTCTCCAAACCCCTCCTTTTTAATGTTTTAAGTATTTTTTTTTCAGAGAGAGTGTCTGGTAGGTAAAAATTAATCTGGATTGATTGCGTTTGTTTCCTCATTGACCCAAGGCCATACCTAACTGTAACTTGAGAGGGAAATGTACGTGAATTCAGCACATTAATCAAAGGGATTTAGATTTAGCTCCTGAAAAAACAGACTGATACTCAAATCCTGTTGAAAGAAGCATAAAATTGCACTGACTTTGTCAGGATATTCTTTCATTAGTGGATTGCTATCAAGGCACAGCACTAGTGGGTGGACAGGAGAGCCATGCTGGCATCCAGGGCTGTCCTCCCCCACGAAGCCGCCTTCCCAAACGTCTGGCACTTGGTGAAACGTGCTCAGTAGAAACACTAGTATAAATTTCTGGCTAGAAGCTGCCTCTGGCACGGAAGACAAAGCACCAGCCAGCGCGGCGGCTTCTCAGGAACAGGGAAGAGGCTAGAGCCTTTCCCTCGGCGTGCCTGGGGGAGCTGGAGCAGGGAGTTGCAGCCCCCGCGCTCAGGCTGCCTCCTGGATGTGCTCTCGGTGCCGTCTCCTCCTAGCACGAGGCCTGCGGTGCTGCCAAGGCAGCCTGGACCCGCTGCTGTTACGAGATGCCAGTCACGCGTTTATCTCCCCGTTTCACGCAGGGCCTCCAGGAGAAAGCCGAACTGGCAGCCCAGGACCCCCCGGCTCCCCAGGCCCACGGGGTCCCGCCGGCCACACGGGGCCCCCCGGCTCGCAGGGCCCCTCCGGCCCCCCGGGGTACTGCGACCCTTCCTCCTGCGCGGGGTACGGCATGGGAGGTGAGTAGGCTGCGGTCGGAGCCGCCCGGTTTCAGAGGTGGGGTGGCGAGGAAAAGGACCGTGTCCTAACAGCCAAAGTAAGCTGGAGGCTACTGGCAAAATGCGGCTGGCTCCCTACACGCACGCATGTCCAACGCCGCTGCTCTTTGTGGGGCCACGCAGCCAGCAGAGTCCACCATCTGATTCAGGCCTGTGAAACGGATGAAGCATACTGGGTTTTTTGTCCTGTACCTCTTTGTGTTAGTCCACGAGCCTGCTCCACCTCAACTGAACGCTCTGTGTGTTGAGTCCCCCCTCTCCTCATGTTCGTGACGGCGGAGCTGAACATTTGTAGTTTTTACAACGTGTCGCTCCACTTCCTCTTCATGGCATGACAGCATGAACGTTACTAAACCTGTAATAGTGTAACCTGAAACAGGGGTGCACGTGTCCGTGATTAACAAGTGAAACGATCTGGAGAAAGTGGTTCTTTCTAAGTCTTCTGTATATCTTACTTTCCTTTTCATTAGAGCACGGAAAGGCCATGGGAGGAAGTTAACACAATTACCAAAAGTGGTGTTGCCCAACCTAAAATTGAAATTTGTTTTAGCAAATTACTAGTTACTACAAATGTTATGCATAAGGCGTATTTGTTTGATGTTTACAATTTAATCTGCCCGTGAACTGATTCGTACGTTTTACTCACGTGAATGTTTTTGTTGTCGTCTCTTCCTCTCCTTTCCTCCTCGTTTCCCTTCCCTGTTGTTCATCTCCTGTTCGAAGGCCCCATCCCTTACAATGGCTACCAATCCAGAAGGTGAAAGACTCATTCTGGTTCAGTTCTCATTTGGCTGAAGGTCAGATATGGATGCTGAACTTCTCTGTGCTTTCCATCAACGATGTTGACTACCACTAATGAACTTACTGGCAGCTGTACATGCACCTAGCTTCCCTGCACTGCTAAAAGTTATTGCCTGACCCATTTTGCCCATTAATCATATATTCTAGCCCGTAATTGGAATAAGCTAAAGCAGGCAGATTGTGCAGTGTATAATAAGCACCGTATTACAACTGGACATGAGACAAATTTTGGTGGTGGTTTCCAACTAACTTGGCTGTCTGTTGGTGGGTTTCCAATTGCTCCAGCTTATTAATTTTATTAAATGTTTTCACTGTTCCTTTATGTGAATAAAAATGTGTATTTAAAGATGATATCTATGCACACATGCGCTATATATATATATATAAAATATGTGTCAATTTCCTAATGAATGCTTTAATTTTCTACTCCCCTTCTCCCATGTTAACCATATGAATACTCTTGGTGGTGGTGGGTTAAGGTGGATACGGTGAGCCAACCGATCAAGACATCCCCGTAGTGCAGTTGCCACATAACTCCTACCAAATCTATGACCCCGAGGACCTTTATGATGGTGAGCAACAGCCGTATGTAGTTCACGGGTCCTACCCCCTCCCGTCCCCATACTCCCAGTCCTCCTATCCATCACCTCATCTTGCTCAACCAGAGTTTACTCCTGTTCGAGAAGAGATGGAAGCCGTTGAACTGAGATCCCCGGGAATTACTCGCTTCACACGGAAGATAGCCAAGAGAAGCGTCAAGGCTCCAGTGCACAAAAGGGCAAATGGAAAAAAGCCCTCTCAATGAACTGTTCAGAAAGGGAAATGTTTTATGTGCATCTATATTTGGCCCTTTGTTCGGGTATCTGACCTGTCATGGAAGATGTTTACAAGCTCTTATGTTAAAGGAAAATAAATGTACGTGACCAGCTGACACACAAAATAAAGGTGATTATCTTGCATGCCAGAAACTTAGTATGTTAGTGGGTTGGTGCTAGATGATGGGGAAGGATCACTTGTAGATCTTTTTCCAGAGTACTGTTTGAGACAGTACTCAAACTGCATCTAAAAAATCTTCATCTGGTTAAGTTGCTGTACAGAACCATTCGGGAAGGTCCATGTTTGTTATCCAGCTGACTCTGTTCTCTTAGCTTTGGATGAGTTGCTTTTACTTGCGGAGTAACCCTACTAAATTCACCGAAGAACAATGCATAATCAGGTTTCCTTACACCCAGCTATTACCCCTTTGCAAAGCCTTATGTTTATGCA
This sequence comes from Anas acuta, assembly GCF_963932015.1. Classification (NCBI taxonomy): domain Eukaryota; kingdom Metazoa; phylum Chordata; class Aves; order Anseriformes; family Anatidae; genus Anas; species Anas acuta. Next base: position 145,128,171 of record NC_088980.1, read on the forward strand.
ATTCTTTTTCACCCACATTATATAAATACACAAGAATGTTCTGTGGGAGTACACTGATAATTTATTGTGAACCTCTTTCATTTCTGTTTTGTATGCAAATAAAAGTGGCAAGCTTTTATATTGTTAATTCTACAATTGATTAATTTTTAACTTTGAACAGTTGTCTAGATCTTCAGGGGACAGAACCTAAAGAGAAGAAAACGTGTTTCCCTTTTTCAACAGCTGTGCAACAGTTTTACTTTAAAGGTTACAGGCACTTAGTTGAAACAGTATTAGCCTTATTTTTAAAATATATGAAGTGGTGAGAATAAATATGAGATAAGGATATTGTATCACCTGTGGAGCCAAGATTTTTGCATATTAACATGCCAAAGTCAAAAGACTGGCAGGAACAGTTGCAGAGGCAACTTGGACCATCTGATGAAGAGAAAAAGAAAAAACCAACCCAACTGCTTGATAACAAAGCAATTAATGTTAAAGCAGATAAATAAATCTTAAAGCGAGTCACTGAACAGTTTTGAACAACACTACTGAGCCTAAGCAACAAAGAAGGTTTTAAAGTAGAAGCTCAAAAATGTAGATATGTCTAAAATGAAGTCACAGATTTTGAGTACCTGTAATCCAGCCCTACAGTGACATGGCCAGGCTGACCTGTGGCTCCCAGGGCTGTGTCTCTGCTTGCCCCAATGAGCTTCAGGTTCACCTCTGCAGGGAAAGACATGTCAGCTTTTGCTGCTGGCCACTGCCAGAAGCCTTAGCTTATGGGGAAAATGAGACAGCTGAGACAGCTGCATACCTTTACTGTGTTAATCCAGATCCCTTTCTAACCTGTTTCTTTTTTTCCCGTTAGTTTGCTCACCCCTATCTCCCACCACTTTCTTGTGGAAGGTAAAAAGTGTAAGATAACTTGGTGATGACCCCACTGTACAGAGTATTGTGGCATCAAGGAAATGGGTGTAGCTACAGGTACACAAGTGCGTTTACCAGAGGCTGTCCTGACATCCAAGTACAAAACTTTCACTGCATTATACACAGTGGTCAGAGCACATTGCATGGATTTGATAAGCTCAAACTCTGTCTGGGTACAAATGTAAGTATCTGTGTATGGATATGAAACAATCCAGTATTTTTCTCCTGAGAAGTTTAATACTGCAAAGCAGGTGTTCCTTCCACTGCACTCCCCACAGCCACCACCTGTCTCACCTGGGCTGGGAATTGGGGCACCCCTAGCCCAGGGAGTGCCTGCTCCATGGACACTCACCCAACCAGGGCATGCGCAGCCAGCCTCCATCCCTGCCTATGGGCAGTACCTGCGGTGAATTAAGCAAATGAAGGGGCTGCCTGGGGGTTACCAGAACACTCTGTGTAGCATTGGGCCTCCGTTAACTGTGTATGCACTGGTAATAAAAAGTAACTGTTTGGTGGGTACTACCAAGATATAAAAATATTATTCAGGATTTGTATTATTTGCCAAAAAAAGTAAGAGGCGCGCATATGGTCAACATTTTCTCCAGAATTCAGTCACTGTATTATCGGCAGTGTCTCATATTTTTCCAGAGAGCTGAAGAAAAGGAAGTTGCTGACTGTGAAGTTTGTAACACACAGATAGTTGATGCCACCCAGATCTTAACTACAAAATATGTACTATGTCCTTACACAAAAAAAGTGTTTATTTTAATCTTTTACTTTTAAAAATGCTTTAGTATTTAACTGAGTTTGGTTACTGAACTGGAAATTGAGTAGGGCAAGTTCACTGGGTAGAAGTATTTCCCAGGATAAGCCCATTCGAATACTAAAGAAATACTTATATGAAAAATAGGTCATAAATAAAGCAGTGGTTTTCTTCCTACACAATCCTTGTACAAAACGGACATAGTAAACACAAATTTTCCTCACCAAACACTGTAAAATTTGGAAGATAACATATCAGCATCTTCTACTACATAAGTAGTAGAAAAATAAGTGATTCATTTATTTACACAATGAATTGGTTCAAGAGTTACCTGCAGAAAAGCAACTGTGATCTGGTCACATCTGGAAGAGAGAAACTTGTTCTCAGTGTAGCAGGCAGTGTCACCTGTGAATCCTTCAATCTCCTGACATTGTAAAGTGCTGCAACTTCTTTCCCTAGAGCAAACAGGTCTCGTGGAAGTACAGACTGATTTCCCGTTGGCTTTATCTCCAGTGCTGTAAGCACACCATATGGCACACCTTATCAAGAGATGGCCAGACCTTCAGGATGAGAGATCATGGTCAGTGACCAATGCTTTTTTTTTTTGATCGTAAGGCAGAGACTAAGCTATAGGCATGCTGAGCAGAAGAACTCTTTCTAGAACACTGCTGAAGGCCAAGAAACTCCTACAGGACCTACAAAATGACCACCACAAATCACACCACCCTCTCACTCCAAGATGCGTATTTTAATATATTTCTTACATCTAACAATGTGCACACTACAATGACTACAATGTGCACACACACATTTGGGTATGTGCTCTGTTTTCTTTGAAGACTAGTGTTTTATTTATTTTTTTAAATTATTTTATTTTTCAATTTAGTTTGGCTCCAGAAGAAGTTTATGCTCACCACCACCACAATATTTTCAGTGGGCATATTCACCTAAAAAGTTATGGGAACTACAGGTCTGCACAGATGCACATTCAGCAAAATCTCACCATTCATTTCACACTACGTGTACACCCCACAGTCTAGAAAAAGCTTTCAGAAAAACCATGCAAGATCACTTCTACAGCCATAATAGGTTAAACAGGTCAAGTCACTGGTTTTCAATCCATAATTAACTGTCCTTACTGGGTGAAAATCAAGTTTTTCAACTTCTAGAGTGAGAAACCTAATTTCAAGAAACAAGGTGGTGTTTTCCCTGAGATGTGAATATTAAAAAAAAAAAAAAAACAACAAAAAAAACCAATTCTTTAACAACCGTAATAAAACCCATTTAATTAACAAATAACAGAACATACAACACAAAGTACAGGTGATATTAACAGTGTAATACCCATTCTTAGCTGTTTCAAATACAATAATATTTATAAGCTACCCTAGTAGATTTTGCCAGTACCTGACAAAAATATTTTGTATAGAAGAGATGTCTGAGATGCACAGATGTGTCTTTTTCCACGTTAGAAGATTTCTTTTTCAAGGAGGAGACACATTCCTGATAGCAATTCTTCTTCCTTTATTACTTCCTTCGAAAATCTTTAGGTCTGGAAAAAGAAAAGTGCTTTGTTAAGAAAATATATGGAAGCTACAGTGAGTTTGCTTTAGGGATGTAGTAATAGCCATATCTATTTCCGTATTCTTGTGCTTGAAGTTTTAGTGCTGCTAAGTATTTTCCAGATTACATAAAAAAAAAGACTAAACAGATCAAGAAGTTTTTACTAATACCTCTATGAATGTACAGATGACATGGCTAGTGAGTTGGTCAAGGTGTTTCTTACAACCCACTGCTACTTCCCTATGCAAAGCAAAGAGCAATTTTGGCTGAATGCAGCCTCAAAATAACTTTAAACTCTTATACTAATTTGTCTCCACTTACATATGTATATATATAAAGTATAAATATAATGCATATACTATATACATCTATTATAAATATATAATCTTTGCACAAGATTTCGAGTTTTAAGGTAACAGCCCAACCACAACACCAGCAGAATAATTAAAATTGATTACAAAGAAAAATCTACTTTGGATCTTAAAGATTCTGCAATCCTTCCTTCTTAAATAAAAAATGTGGAAAACATCCGAGCAACAGACTAGACTGCTCCTTGTAATCCTCTGCAATTTCCTCTCCAAGTGTGTGTCCCCCACTCTGCCTGCCATACATCCATTGGCCATAGAAACCACGTTGTGCCTACAAGGCATGGGATCAGGCCAGGTTAGTATTTTGTGTAAGAATACTGAGTTTTGGGGCAGGCTGGGAGTCCCTACCCCTCACAGATCCTGGAGAAAAGCTGGGGCTCTGCCCTAACTCGGTAGCTTCCAACAGAGACCGGTGCAGGCTGATGGCCTCTGACGTGCCCTGGATGCACTCTGTGGGTGCACAGCACCAAGGAGCTGCTCGTCGCAGCACACACACAGCCTGCAGCGATACAAACTGCTGTAAGATGGCAGCCGTGTGCTCTCGGCTCTTCAGATTGCTTCTCTCGGACACAAATTAAAAAAGGCAGATATGAACGGTGCCTCGCTGGAGCTATAAGAGATGCAATAGCAAGCTCTGTAGCCATGTAATGGGATACTGCATTGGTGGCTTCTCTGTGAAGTTGAATGAAAACAAAGTCTGGACTGCAGGAGAAACTGCCATCTGCATCAGGGATCCAAACTAACTTGACACTGGTAATAAATTTTATTACTAATTTTATTGATCGATGCAAATTAAAACCAGATAGCAATGGAATCTGGGAGCTCCTTCTGTAGACAGAGTTCAGACTGCCACAGAGAAGCCATACAAAAATCTCCTAATACTTAGTGAGTCATTAAAATCCTGCACTGCAGATGTAGTATTCTTCAAACAATGGAATGATAGAATATCCCAAGTTAGAAGGGACCTACGGGGATCATTGAATCCAGCTCCTGGCTCCACACAGGACTACCTAAGAAATTAACCCACGTGTCTGAGAGCATTGTCCAAACTCTTTGTGAACTCCAGCAGCTCGGTGCTGTGACCACTGCCCTGGGGAGCCTGTCCCAGTGCCCGACCACCTCTGGGTGCAGAACCTTTCCCTAACCCCCAGCCTGACCCTCCCCTGTCCCAGCTCCATGCCGTTCCCTCGGGTCCTGTCGCTGTCCCCAGAGAGCAGAGCTCAGTGCCTGCCCCTCCGCTCCCCTCATGAGGGAGCTGCAGGCCGCCATGAGGCCTCCCCTCGGCCTCCTGCATTCCAGTACCCTCTGCTGCTCCTCACAGGCCATTCCCTCTTGTCCTTTCACCATCTTTGGTGTCCTCCTTTGGAGGCATTCTAGTATTTTTTTTTATCCTTCTGTGGAAGCCCTGTGGAGCCCCAAAATACACATGCTACGATACTACACATTCACAGGCCGCAACAACACCAAGCATAGAGGGACAAGCACTCCTGTCAGCTGGCTAGCAATGCCGTGTTTAACACACCCCAGAGAACCATTCAGGTTGGAGAGGGCCTTCAACACCATCAAGTCCAACCATCGCCCAACCTATGAGTCCAGCACTAAACATATCCCGATGTCTCTCAGGTTCCTCCAGAGACGACAACTCCACAATCTCCCCAGGCAGCCCGCTGCAATGCTTGGCCACCCTCTCCACTAAGAAATTCTTCCCAATATCTGATCAAAACCCCTCCCGCTATTTCAAGTGCCTCACAGGAAATCTGATGATTATATGAATTTTAAAGTGAAAAAAATAGAACAACTTTGCAGTATGAAAACCACCTTGTCTTTAAAGAATCATAAAATGTCCCTATCTCCTAGAATCCTGGATGTCCATCTACAAAAATACTCCACCTTTCATTAATCCCTGCATGCCCGAATATACATTTCACTACATAACACACGCGTTAGCAGTCTATTAGGAGAGGGGGATTTTGAAAAATTCTCAGCAGTGACTTAAAAGTTTTATCACCGCATCCACCCTAGACAGGTGAGCCAATGCTGAAGGATTTTAGAGATCCTGCATGGTAAAGACATCATTGTCTTGCAGCTCATATTTATTACTCTGTTTTAGAGTCCTCCTATTTATAATTTTTCTTTGACTGGCACATCTAAAGCTTTAATCTGGAGTTACACTGGAGTGCTGCAGAGCTAGGGATCTCACAGTACTTTTTTTCTGGGGTGAAAATCCTTTTTCTCTTGCTCACAATCGGTATTTCAACCCTAATGCTTGCCTTGAAGTTAAACGAAGAAAACACTGGCCTCAGTTTGCAGCCTTATGAAGTTAATGAAGCTTAAAGGCTGAATTCTCTACACTGAAACATTTGTGTGAACAAATATAAGAGTTTTTAAAGCCTTTTCTAACGTCACAGTAGGCTTTTATGCCAACTGGTACTTGGCATTTGGAGGCCACAATCTCTGTGTTTAGACTCCTTGGCACTAGGAGAGCTAAGCCTTGAGAAACACCGTGTTTGGTAAAAGTGTTATAAATACTGTCAAAGGAAGAATATGAACCCACAAAAACCTTGTCCACTCCGAGAGAATTATGAACCACTTGTGATAAACAACGGGTAACTGCTCATTGATAAAGTGCATAAATCTATGCAAGTGTTGTTCTTGGACGGTCATACTCTCGTGCTTCCTCAGCAAAGCACTGAAGTCATGCATCTGGGACAAAGGAAATGGCATCTCCTTGAAGACACGGCTCAGAAATTTACCCATACTCCAGCCTTCACTCGTAGCATTCTTGGAAAAAATTGCTTGCTGTACATTGAGAGCAGACTCCAAAGAAAGGGGGATAACAGGAGGCAGCATTTGTGAAGTAGCATCTCTGAAATCAATGCTGAAAGGCAAAGTATTATGGGTTCACTGAAAATATGCAACAGTAGGCTGTGCATTGGATGCCTGCCAGTGAAACATCAAGAAGATCTGTCCCACTAACATCTTATACTGCACATAAACATCCAGACAGGCCAAAAAATTCTAGGCAAAATAGCAACTAATGTCCAATAATGCCATGCATCTCAGCGCTTCCCACACAAATACTTTACAGGTTAGAAAATGAAAACCTGTCCCCGAGGTCTGATTACAGATCTTAAATCTCTTATACTACCCAATCATTTTTCCATTCTCACAGCTAACATAAGAGAAATACAGTTGATGCCTATCCAGTCACTGCCTTATAAAATAGGTAAACCTGTCTATTTGTGTAATTCAGAGGCTCAGATTTTGCTACAGAAAACAGAAGGTTCCCAGGGGTCCCCACTGTAACAGCACTTGCTTCTTCCCAAAACTCTTCAGAGTTGAGGTAAGCCACATAAACCTTATCTTTTCATATGCATGTCAGCCCTACGCTCTTGAACGCTGAAGAAATCAAATATACCAAGAAAGGTTTCCCATTTACAAGGAAACTGCTCTGTTCTGTAACCCACTTCAAGTCATAACTCAAGCAAAATCGTAGATCACAAGCTAAGGTTTTCATAAGGAGCACTCAGTCTGGTTCAGTCTATTTTATAATCTGATTTCTCTTACACACACACATATACCACACGTCTTTGTAAACCAACAGCCTACGAAGCTTCTCAACCCCAATAAGTCAATTTTTAGAGTCTTGTATTCACCTTTATTTTGAAAAAGACTTGTTATTCTTATATTTTAACCAATGATAGGTGTTAATGATAATAGCTTCAGCAAGAGTTAATCCATTCTACAATATTCAGAGACAGTGCAATATCAAGAGTCTTTTTCCATGAATTAAAAAAAAAAATATCTGAAAATAAGTCTAATTGTTTACCAAAATAAGCCAAATGTCTCCTTAAAACATTAACATGAAAGCTACATGCACCTACAATTTGTGTCTTTCCAGCCTCCACCATAACTCTTGCATTAGAGAAGCTCTATCATTGACAGCAGTATGTGGCTGTTGTATATGCTACATAAATCATCTGAGTTAAAAAAAAAAAAAAAAAAAGGCACAATGCCACATCACGTTTCTCTAATTCATCCACCAGACTGTGGCCTTGTAACACTGCATAATCATTGTTCTGTAGGAAGCAGACTAAAACTTAAGTTGAATTAAGAATTTAAATTATTTAACCCTAGATTATATAAGGATTTAATTATTTAAACTTTCAGAAATAACATGTCATATATAAGGGATTCTGAAGACACCTTATACATCAAGGTTATTTCTAGTGATAAGAAACAATAGAACAATTAGAAAAACCTCACAAGCCCAAAACTGACTTATTCTCTCTCAAAACGTGAGTTGGAAGGGGTAATTCAGATGTGCAAATGCTTCAGATACCATTCACCTACATACATAGCTTTAATCTGGTCTGCCCTAATACAGTAAGAATTGCTTTTCAGACAAAAACCTAACAGTGTGTGAAATCTGCCTGGACACCGAAGAGAGAATTCCCACTGGCAAGCTTTAGCCTAAGGAGGTGAGCCGCTTCAAGTCATCTCGAAAGTCAGTGAAGAGAGGCAGGACCCATTTATTTTTCCCAAAGGGAGCTTAAACTACCTTTGCTAAAGCAATACTGGATTTTGGTGACAATACCATGGAAGAGTAACCTAAGTGTTGTTCTTCCCTAAGAACTCCAACATAGGCCTGTCCATGGGCTGCACAAAACAAGGCTAGCATTATCAAGGCCAGTTCCTTGGTGCTCTTTATACCATTGCTGCACAAGCAGAATGGGAAGGCAGAAGTAATGGATGATACTTAACAACAGCCTTTTTGCCCAAAGAAATGCCCACGAAGCTGTAAGCCCAGGCTCCTAATATGGCAAGCTAACCAGCAGTACAAAGAAACCTGTTTGCTGCAACTCTGATGAGATCCCTCCTTCCCCCCAACAACAACAAAAATTCAATATTCTTCAACAAGACGTGGTATTTTTCTTGTCAAAAGGGACAAAACAAAGACCCTTTCCAAAAGTGAAATGTGTTCAACTTCCAACTCCCGTAGCGAACATTTATTTCCATCCAGCCCGAGCAGACTGGTCACACAGTTCCATCTTTATTAAATCCTTGTCAGCACATTCCAGGGAAGAGGTTTCCCTTTGCCTAGCAATGTTTTGAGGAGCTAAAACATCCTCACAAAAAATAAAGGGGGCGGGGGGAGTGTGCGTTGTTGCTCTGTTTGTGAAAGCCAGATCAAAGTACTCACCGGTCTGTGTAATACTGGAACTGTTTCGATTCCAAAAATATACAGGCAGCCAACTTCATAGCCCAATATCTAGCTGAAAACTTTGTAAGGCCGTCCTCACAGCAGACAGATGAAAAATAGCATTACTCACCTTAGAGAAATAAGGTTAAGGCTCTGTTGTAATACACGGTGTTACCTGCTTTATAAGTAAACTAGTTATTTTATAATCCTTTACAGTACCTCAATTTTAAGAAAATTAAAAAAAAAAATCTAAATTTTTAATAATTTAGAATATTTCTTCAAAACTATGCATTTCTACCCAAATTATTATGTTTCTTTGAGCTTTTAAATGCTTTGATAACACTTTGTAATAGATGTTGCTTTTCCTTTTGGGAGAAAATGTAGTTACCTGCCTGCTTTTTCAACTACATGCTGATAATATCTCCTGACAACATGGTTTTCTTTCAATCTCAAAAAAAAAAAAAAAAAAAAAAAAAGGATGCTAATAGTTTTATGTTGCATTTCATAAAAGTTTTACAAAGTCAAATTTCACAGAGTCTTTACAGTCATTCGTGCAATTACAAGCATGTATTTGTGATGCCTAATTAGTATTTTCAAGGCAGTCTCTGCTAAGGAATAAGGTTGTCAATACTGCAGGAGTGACCTGCCAATACCTGCTCTTGACTCAGCAACAATGCACACCTGGTTGGGAAGCACTGAAGATCTCAAATTGCATTTTTCTCTTCACCTGCAGGCGATTATCTCAACACTGGGGAACGTGACCCAGAGATACGGTGCTCCCTGTGCTTTCTGCAACCTCACCACCACCAAGGATGACTGTTCAGAAAGGACTGAACCTCGCACCAGCCCTGTAAAAGGTCAGTGCCTCACAGCCAACTAATGCTGCACACTAATAAACTGTCACTAAGATTAAAGCAGTGGCGTGAAAGCAGAGGTTGAAAAGGTTAGTTGTAGGTTTGAATTTTGGTAAGGCTCCATTCCTTCTACGAATGAGAAAAAGCACTCCAGGTGTCTTGAAAAATAAAAACACAACTAATACCCATCCTGAACTAAAGATACCTCCATCTCTTCCATTTACAGTCTATGCTATGCTCAGTATTACTTACAACTGAAAAAGTCCCATGCCTGGTAGGATTGCCCATTTACACTGGTTATCTATCAAAAAATAAAGAATCAGTTGTAACTCAAAGTTATCAAAATGTGGTAAGATTTACTGTTGCCAGAGGATTTTAGGTCTCTGGCTTCTATGATAGGTTTTCCCACTGGCTTGTTTCCTTTCTCTCTCTCTTTTTTTTTTTCTTTCTTTTTTTTTTTTTTTTTGTTACTAAAATCTATCTGCTTCCTGCAAAGAAGTGGAAAGCTCCCCAGCCAGCTAAGCGTGCTACCCCTCAGGATGGCTGCAGTTTTACAGCAGCTCTGCACCATTTTCCTATACAGATGACAAGAACTGTAAGAACAGGGCTAAAATCTCTCCAAACTTGTGAGTTTTACAGCTTTTCAGCCAAAGAAATGTAGTTTAAATACTGTTGCAGTTAACCAAAAATGGCTCATACACACAGGGTCTGAGAGTTTATAAGCACGGTGTTTTCTAACAGCTTAGGGGAAGACCAATTAGTGAAAGGATCTGGTGGGTAGATCACCCCACTTAGTGTCTAGTCTTCAGCCAGCCTTTGATCCACTCACTCAGACAGCAGACACCTGTGAAGTCCTTCTCTGTATTTAGGGAAATCAGTCCCAGGAACGTGGCATTAGTGCTAGCTGATGACAGGCAGCTGCACACCCTAGAGAATTTCTGCCTTACCTCTCCTGTCCCTTAATAATGGCAATTCTGCACAGGTGTTTCTTTAGCCTCATCTGGTGCTAAAAGGCTACAGTTGATTTTGTTTTGAATAAAATTGTTACACAGTAAACACAGAAGAAAATTTGTGGTCTACCTGGCATACTTCTAAAGATTATTTTGCAAATATAATTATAAAATTTTCAGCATCTTAAGATTCTCTTTTTTTTATAGACAACCTTAAAGGACAGACCTCAACACAGAGCCAAAATTTACTCAAAAACAAGAGGAATATGTAGTTTTCAGGTACTCTTAGCAAGTTGTGCCAAAGTAAATAGCTATAAGGTAAGCGCACAACTGCTGAAGGGAATTTCTGCCCACATTTCATCTGTTTGACTAATCACACTAGTAAATCAAACCCCACGGATTAGATGTGGCTTTCATTCTCTCTAAATAAATTATGTAGTTACACTCAAACATCGACTGAGTGTGCAGCTGGGGGGGGAGCGGAATTGTTTGCCTGCTCAAGATGTACCTACCAGCCCAGAGTTGCTCTATGCCTCTGGTAAAATAATCAGGGGAAACCACCAATGGTATTTGAACTATCATTACATTTCCAATCGGCACTTTGACCTATTCTGAACTGTGAACTTCGTGCTCTGTTTGGGGTCAAAACAACCTTTTCCATATTGGCGTAGTCCTCCCGCAGACTATGAGCTGAGTTAATAAACATTTTTACAAATATAGCTTATTTTGCTTAGAGATCTGGTAATAAGCTACAATAACAGTGGCTGCATTTAAAAACAAAGTAAAGGTGGCTTTTTTGGTACTCTAACATCACCTACAGTGACTAACTCCTCCGTGCGTATACAAAGCTTTAGATAAATCTTTTGTGCTCCTCAACTTCAGCTTAGGATTTTTCTATGTAGAACTTGCATTTGTTTTGATTTTAAGAAGTCTATGTAAATCAAGTTATCTGACCCAATGCTAATATGTACTTAGGTAATCTAAGTGAGATGAGGAATGGTTTAATTAAAATTTAAAATAAGCTGCTTACAATCCCAGTTTCCCTAAAAACAAATTAAGCAGAACTGAACTAAGCTACTTAAGTGCCACTGATCCCAGATTTTGACCTGGATGATAGGAATTCTGTTTGCAAGATGATATGAATTCAATCCATGCAATGTACACGTAAACTTCATCTTAGCAAGATGATGCTTTTTGCAAGTGGAAGTGTTTTCTTTAAAAATATATTCTGCTAAAAACTGTAGGGCTGTAGAAGGAACAGCACTGTACACTTGGCTTTGTCCAGAGAATTACGTTATTCTTCAAATAAACAGAGAAGTGGGTAAAGGAACGGTGAAACGCTTTCCAGACTTTCTGTCACCACCAGAAGCGAAAAAAGCAAATACGTTTAGACATCTATAAAAGAGTAATTAAAAAAAAATTCTAATTCCATTTTCATCTGGGCAAGTAGTTCAACAGTATCACATACAGCTGTTCTCATACTGCTTGTCAAATTTCCATTAATTTAGTTTCTCCTTTTTTTTTTTTTTTTTTAAATATATGAGATCAACAGATTTCAGGGAAAGGGGAAAGCAGCTTTAGCATTTTCTTTCTAAAAGCCTCTTCAGGCTGCTGAAGTGAAACTTCAGTTACTCATTTATTAAATCTTTTACATTCAGCTCTACCTCTAGCTACAATGTAAGCTGCTCTCAGGTAAAGGGTAAGAGAATCAGTAGTATCAGCTATTTTATACGTGCTAGAGAAAAGCCAGTAATTAATTTTAACAGGCTGAACACTCTAAACATGGATTTGTCAGATTTGTAGGATGATTACGCTACTGACCCTTCTCAATCAGTATTGAGTTGCCTCCTGCAGTTAAAACCTATTGTAAAAGGGAGCAATTTTCTTCTTAAGTATCCAAGTGTGTGGCTTTTTGTCCACGGGAATTTAGATCCAGCTCTGGTAGCCTGAAATATGAGATGTGGTAACCTTCAGCCTTCTGCTAAGCAACACGAAATTGTGGGATACTTTTATGCCCTTACTATAAAAAAAAGTTACCAGTGATAATTCTCAAATTTTAATGGGGGTTAATGATTTACAGCTAGTTACTGGAATTCCTACCAAGAACCAAAAAAGCCACAGAAAATGAACTTCCAGAGGGATTCCTCCAAGAGTACATTGGAACAGGACTGGGCTATATTGGCAGGAGAGCTTTTTCCTCGTCTATCCAGTTTGTGTTTTTAGGAAAAACTAAGCCTGGTGCAGCTCAAGTCTTTCACAGAAGTTTGTGTTGGCCATCGCAGCTGATCACTGATACTTGCCAACCCTGCTCTTTGAGAGATGGGCACTCAAGCCGAAGGGGCAGTACTTGTTCCTGTTACACAAACACCCAAGGTGAGAAGAAAAGCGCAAGCACGGGAGGCACTGCACACACCAACCGCAGGCACTGCAGTTTGGAGAAACTATGAAAATAGCTGGAAGAACACATTTATAAACCTGAGCGGGCCCTTACAAAAGCAGCTCAAGTCCTCACCATCTTTGGTGCAGGTCTTCACTGAGCTTCTTCAGATACTTGGAGTAACAAACACCCCATTCTTTTACATATACCGTACCTTATATTTATTTCACTGTAGAACAAAAAATATTTTACAGATATTAAATTAATTTAAATAAATTAATTATTGGTATTAAATGAAAGTTATGATGTTTGTGACACAGCCCACCACTGGAGATACTCCAACTGTCATTTGTGTATCTAAAATAACGAAATTAACAGCCAAAAAACTTCATGAATTAAGACTGCAAGCACTATATGACCTTCATAACATCAGTTCAGCCACATAACCAGGATATCTCTGGCTTCCTTTTCAGATCTTACTACCCAAATTATTTCTTGGATGTAATGATCACAAATAGGAACTTACACCAGAAACTGTACAACTGGGCAAGGTAACTATTGTTGCAGTTACCTTGTAAGACAACAAACAGAAGGGAGAACTGTGGCTGAGATCTCTTAATGTGAGAGCCTTTCAGTCTACCAGTACCTACAAAGCTACTCACTAGAAATATCAGCAGTAGACTTCAGGTTCCTAGGGTTGGCAAGGCTGGCTTTGAGGAAGACAAAGCCAGGGAAGAACTGCAGAAGGAAGTTATGACCACGATATCATTGGCACAGAACGCGTAATAGGGTTCTCAGAGACATCCACCATTCCTAGGTGTCCCAACACCCTCGTGTTTCATCATCTACAAACATTTCTTCCCCATAACATGGCATTTTTCTGTTTTCAAAGCCACAGAGTGCTGCTAATGAATGAACAGGAACCTGTGTGCCATGCCACGTGGATCAGCATACGGGTGACATTCAGTGTCAGAACTGGGACTGTGCCCAGCCCACACTGCTCTGCTGAAACGAATTTATGGCTTCACATCAGGCTCTGCAACCCCCTACCTAGAAGGGGGCCAGGAATCAGGCAAGTTACTCAAACATAAACATTAAGAAGGTGTTTGGTTTTCTTAAACCAAGTTTCAGAGTTTACAATACCTCAAGTTTTAAAAATGTCAAAAGCCTGCAAGGACTTCTTTTCCAGAAAGACAAGTGAGAGGCTGTCTGGCCCAGAGCGAGGTCCACGGAGAGCTCCTATAAAGCCTGGCAGGAGAACAGGCACTCACTATGCACACCAGCAACAGCCTGAGAGCTCTCCTGGAAGTCAGCATGCTCTGCTTCCTCAAGGGAAACTCTTAGGAGTGTATCCATCTAGCTAGAACAACACAGAGGTCTTCTATGTATTTGGTAACATTTTTGTCCGAGTGATTTTAAAAGGCTTCTTCAAAACTAAATTTCCTGCCTTTAGAAGTTTACTGTCTGAAAACATATCTATGCAGTCGGCTAAACAACTTTTAGATGGCATTTAATGGGAAAATTTACACATAAATCTGATGTATTCCTGCCTTTAGAAGACAGGTATGAAACGTAACTGTTTGTTTAGTCATACATGATTGGTGAATTTTGTGATGGTTTCTGTTTGAAGCCCATTAAAAACCATCTGATCTGAAACCTCAAACACCCTTGCAATAATGGTTCATTCACGGTAAGAACCTGTGGAAAAAAAAACTCAGACTCGGTCAAAGGAACTGGTTTTTGATCTTTCTCCCCTTTAAATCTGCCTGGAAAGATACAGTTTCACTTCCCCGCACCTATAAGGTTTTTCACCACTGTTATTTCAGACCTCTCTCCATCAAAGATCTAAGAGAGCAGCTCTGCACCATTTGGGAAGCCAACTGGATCAGGTTAAGGCTAAAAGGAAAGAATGCTCAAATAAAATCCCTCTCACTGGAAATATTCAGAAATTCCCTGTTTTCATGGAGCAGAAACCAGCCTATTGTCCCATCATGAACCGTGTGGCACTGGAAGGAGGAGTGATGGGAAGGCTGCCCCCTCTGAAAAACACAAACTGTTGGCTAGGTTTCCACACTGAGACCTCTGCTTTCCTTAAAAACCATTGCTCCATGGCTCAACTTGGATATTGTATATTTGTCTACAGCATCAGTCTCCAATTACAGAAAAATACCCTTTAAAAACCATCCGTAGCAAGACATTGTAATAAAAACGCAGGTAGAAAGTCCATTGAAACCGTAACACTGAGCATGTTCTCCTCACACTCAGAACGAAAATTATTTACATACCACTTCAGATTAAATAGAAAAAGGCTCCTTTCTTCCTAATGCTAGCAACTTCTTCCCATGCACTGAACTTGTATTTGTTTCCTATTATCTGTCTTACGACTTTTATGTTCAGTAAGGTACATTTTTGGGGCATAAATTTTAACATAAAACCTTAAACATTAATTTTCTTGTCATAATTGTATTTTCCTTTATGTCCTTAAATACTTTTCATCTAGCTATGGTTTTAAATTTGATCTTTTCCACTGAAGGATACAACTATTTTTAAAGGGATAATATCAACTAAATCTTTTTCTTCTAGGAAAAAAAAAAAGAAGGCGTGACACAAAGAATCTCCCTCTCCTTATTTTTTAATCACTTTTCATTCTCTTCAACCTCTGTCTTTTGTCAAACAGTGGCCAGTGGCTGGGTCAGAACTTCATGAAGGATAGAAACAAAAATCACTTAAGGCAGGGAGACTTATTAAAACCATCTGAAAAAAGTACAGTTTTTATGAACCCTTGATATTCTGGTTAATCGCAAGTTCTGCTCTCACTGATTGGAAGCTACCAGTGAGCTCTGCAGAAGCTCACAAATTGAAGCACACAGCAGTCAATGTACAGCCCCTACATATCCCAAATGCAGTTCAAGTACAGGACACAGAGAACAAGGGAAGGCTATTTGTTCATCTCTGTGCTTTGTGCTCACACCCACACTTGTAAGACTCTGTTAGAAAGTAACAAATGAAAAGCTGAATAGACCTAACACTCCTGATAAAAAATACTTTGGGTTTTTTAAACATAGATTATTAAAATATTACTCTACTACGTGTGTCTGTATAATTCATAAATGATAGAGAACCATATAACAACTTGCATCGGAAGGGACCACAAGTCCCCCACTCAAAGCAGGACTAACTTCAGCATCGTATCAGGTTGCTCAGAAGCTGCACAGCCAAGTTGTGAGCATCTCCAAGGCTGGAGATTCCCCATTCTCTCTGGGCAGCCTGTCAGCTGGGAAAGAATAAAATCACTCAGAACCTGAAGAGAAAGTCAGTTTTGCAATCCAAGATACAGATGTGTTAGCGCAACGTTTGGATTTCAAGTCCTGTCAGTGTTTGAGAACAGCTGTTTAAAAAACAAACAAACAAAAAACAAACAAACCAATGTTCCCTTTTAAAACCCTTCTGAAACAATTTTGATGTTGTTTTTCGGTACAACAAAAACTGCAGATTATCCCATTTATACAGCCTTATTCCATCTTCTCTTTTGTTTGTTGTGCAAAGCTGCCTACAGTAACTTGTCCATTTTTTGGCTCATTTAAAAAAACATTCTCTTTGCTATATGCCTCTAAAAAAGCTGACACCATTAAAACAAACAAACATGTAAATACTTCTATCTTTGTTGCTTCTACAGTCTTTGACAGGAATAAAGCGCACACGACTTCTTCCATGGGCTCCCACTGGAAAAGTTCAGAGCAGAGTTTCGTACAGCTTGGTATTTATACAGCCTTCCTTTTAGTGCCTTCACTGTAAAGCTGTCTATTCTAAGATACTCCAGCTGGCACTTTAATGAGAGAACAGTGCTACGATTCACAGTAAGTCCCCCTTTACAGACTTTGGTGTTTTACTTACCAAATCAGAAAGTTATTTCACCAAATTTGGTCAATCCTCTTATTTCACAACGAGAGTCGGATCCCCACCGCACTGTCAGTGCTGCAGAATGACCGTGATACTTCTATTCCCTCAGTCAGCAAGAAAAACATGATTGTTTTTCTCATTTAGTCCAGATTGGAAACTCTGCCTAATATCGAAGCGAGCTGGAGGTTAAATTTGAGCTCATCTGTTTGACACCAGTATCCGACATCTATTACGGGCTGGTTGCAGGCCAGGACAAGAAGCCAGAATTGCAGCAGTGGCAACACCGATGCACCCTGAGGCTAGCGGAGAGATGGGAGATGACCACTTCCATTCTTCATCTCTCTGCTTGGACTTAGCAGCTCCTTAGAGCAGAAAAGAAGGTATGAGGAGCACAAAAGCCACACAGGGTGAAGGAACAGCAGCAGGGTTAGCTATGTCCTCTTGCCTTTTAAACAGGCCCTAGCTAGTGCAGCTGGCTGAAGGGGAACCCAGTGCTCTGACACACTCTTGTTCCAGAGCTCTTTTTTCCCCTCCAGGTCCTCCTATTCCCTGGTTCTTCTCGCCACAAATGCCCACCGAAGTCACCCACTCACCCCACAGAAGCAGCACTACGATCACACTTGAAAGCCATCAAACCTGAGGCAGTTGGAGGGCTTCTGTGGCACCAGCACTGCCCGACCTCCCTAACTGGCATGGAGGAAAAGACTTGTTCAGAGAGCACTTCCCCAAAACTGATCAGGATGAGACCGCACAGCAAAGAAATGGGGGAAGAGGGAAGCCTCCTCAATGCTGACATGAAATTATTAGGGGACTTAATTTGACAGGAATTACTAAACTAGAAGGCATCAGGTTCTCAGCCACATACAGCTATAAATCAACTCAATAAGGGTGGCCCAGCACTGAGAAGATGAACTCATGCAGATTACAGCAGCGTGTGGGAACAAAGAAAAGCATTTCCAATGCTCTGGTAGCATGTTTTCTCTGATGGAAGGGACACTCCCAATTAGCTAGTTCAATTTAAGTGCCAAATTCTTATTCACTGCTAAGTTATCATGTAATTATCTGTGTCAGCCTAAGTACTAAAGACTGTTCCATGAGAGTACAGTACACCACACCGCGCGAACAGTTCCTCAGCTGTACTCTAATGCAGTGCAGAATTCTGCTCATTTGAGCAGAGCTGGAACTTCTTCAGGGTGAATCCAATGAGATCTCACAGGAACCATGAGATAGATCTCTGAGTTTTCAACTGCATCCAGTCGTTGTAATAAAAACAACACAGCAATGCGCATGCTGACATAATTGGAAAGAAAATCAAGATCAGTCTACCTATGTCCACCCAGAAGAGGTCTTAAAGCATTACTGGACTTCATCCCATTACAGCAGAGGCTGCAATACTGAGGAGCCTCAGTCTGAACTGATGCACAGGCTTTATTTCAGCATCTTCTGGAACTAGGAGCCTAATTATGTTTTGTTTGTTTATTTTAATTACATTTTTGAAAGTATTACCCAGGAAAAGTACTACAAGATGTAACTAATTTCCAAAATCATCTTCAGCTGTCAATGTCGTTCCTTAAAAGACCTAAGCCAACCCACATTAAGCAAACACTGTCACAAATGAATGCCTAGAGACCTGCAGACCACACTTACTTTAGGTGCCTTCCATATAACAGTCGACAGATGTTTAAGCTTTCCTTACCAAAAATCCTATCAAATTCTACATGCTGAAAACAAGCAGAAGAGCACAAGTTGGTCCTGCTTGTTTGGAAGACAACTCTAGTCCACTTGCTTCATTCCCACTTTTTGGCTTTGACATTTAAAGGAAGCCCAGTATTAGGGCTCTCAGAATGACCACAGGAAAAACATCACACTATTACTAAGCAGAAAATGTCCCAACTATAATGCATTATTTTCATTATTTTCAGGTTGACTCATGCGGTGGTATAAAACAAACCACAAACACTCAACATGCCACACAACTACTGTGGAATTGGTTTTGTGCACTGAAAAGAAATTATTTATCAAAATAAACACGTAGTATGATCCCTGCCAAAGACCCATTCTCCAAGGTCTAGTTTAGCAGAATTCTTTCCCTTCCTCTAGAGAGAATCTGAAGATTCTTTTATAGATTATTATTTTTTAATTAAAATGAATCATTCCCTCACAGAACTGCACAGTGTTTCCTTTGGCTATGACTACCAGTTGACAACTCAAGTAGGATAACTGAGTAAGCATTTACTCAACTACATTTTCATGAAGATCAGAACAGCTTTACTTAAAATAATTTTTTAGATTTTAAAAAAGGCAAGAAATATGAAAAAATTGGCTCCGCCCCCCGATATGAACATTCTTTGCTTGAATGATCTCCTCCCACCAAAAAAACGTGGCATGAAGAAAAAAAAAATTCCTTTTTTGTTACTCAGTGTGAAGAGCCAACACCGTATTTACTCAGTCCAAGTGTCCATTTTAAAAATCTAAGATACTTACGGAGTCCAAACCCTTGGAAAGGCAGCGATTTCTTCTGGTGTATATTCATCTAACCTCCTGGGGACTGCACGTGGCTGAGGAATCTCTTGGAGAAGATTCTTCTCTATATCTTCTGGGATAACCTGTGGTGAGCAAGAACAGCCTTAGCTACCTGATGGTTTATAAAAACACCTCGATCCTTCCCAAATCCAGACCAAAATTTATCAACCCTACTTCATTCTTCATGTCACATGAAGCCTAAAGTCACAAAACTATCTCATGTGTGTCTTAGATCTCACAGTTTTGTGACATAAAGAAAAGAGCATCAACATATACAAGTATTTGTAGATACATAAACAAAAAGCGGCTTGATTTTTCTTGATTTACCTTATGAATAAAGTTTTGCTGTTGATAATGATCCCTCTTTACCTCCAAAGGAAAAAGGAATGAAAATGTAACTGTGTGACTACTTACATCTTCTGGGAACAGGTGCAACCTCTGCATCATAGTTCTTCTCTGGAGGTTTTTTGGAAGCATTCTATAAACAGCTAGCTTGACGATCTGAGGAAAGAGAACATGGTAACAAAAAAAAAAAATCAGACTGCTTACAAATAACATGAAAAAGGCGAGCCGTGTTTCCCTCTGCCCATTCTACCAGTCTTTCAACCTCTTTTCAAGTCAACTTCTTCCACATTGAGAAACTCTGGCACTACATTAAGAAAGCATTACAGGTTTACTGTTTTGGAAGAAGGAACGCTTACTCTCAGTTGTATAAACTCTTACTCTAACAGTCATATTGAAAAATTCTGCTTAGAAATTAGAGCTGTATTTTGCATTGTGGGTGACTGCACATAATCGTGCAACTTGAAACGAATTAAGAGGCTTCCATTAACTCCTTATTTTGGTATTAGATTATACATTTATATAAAAATCTGTCCTGGTTTTATCTGAGATTGAGTTAATTTTCTTCCGAGTAGCTGGTATGGTGCTGTATTTTGGATTTAGGATGAGACCAATGCTATAACACACCAGTTTCAGTTGTTGCAGATCAGTGCTCACCCAGAGCCAAGGACTTCCCAGATCCTTGTGCTGCCCTGCCAGCGAGGGGCTGGGGGTGCCCCAGGAGCTGGAGGGGACACAGCCAGGACAGCTGGCCCCAAATGCCCAAAGGGACATCCCACAGCACAGGGCATCGTGCTCAGCAGTGACAGCTGGGGAGACTGGTGGGGTGCTATGGTCTCACTGGGTATCAGTCAGTGGGTGGTGAGCAACTGCACTGTGCATCACTTACTTTGTACACTGCTTTATCATAATTCTTATTTTCCCTTCTTTTTCTGTCCTATTAAATTGTCTTTATCTCAATCCACAAGCTTTACTTCCCCCCTCTCCCCTGTCCCACTGTGGGGAAGGAGAGATGGAGCAAGCAGCTCTGTGGTGCTCAGCTGCCTGATGGGCTAAACCACAACACCATCATTGAAAAAAAAAAAAAAAAAGGAATTAGGCTCTAACAAATCTACCAAGTGGCCTCAGCATTTAGTTTAAATGCTGTTATTTGCTGTGTTAGACGTTTCTGTAAGAGATGATATAACAAGATGCAGCATCATGATCACGTTGTACATATGTATGATTTATTCCCTTGCTATTAGTTCCAGATGAACAAACCCACTTTTGAGCATCAGAAAAGAACAGAATTTGTGCATCTACGCTAGATGGTGGTTGTAGAAAAGTAACATAATTCTTTATGATTTCTCTTGGACTCCAATATAGATGGCTGTAATTTAAACACAAAACACAGTGTTTAGGACTCCAGCCAGAAGAGGAATATTTTTGTACATAAAACAAGGCACGCAAAGGTAGGAGACAGAAGGGGCTTTAGGAAGGGTAGCACATCATTTAGGAGTAGACCAACATGCAATTTTTCAAGCAGAAGTAAACCCACTCCGCCTGTTTTGGATTCCAAACTTAGTGAACACTCAGTTTGGCCCCAATATTTTTTTCATTTTGCTATTTGTAGGTTGGGGACAGAACTTAAGACACAATAACGTTGTGTCAAGATCCTCACAAACATACACTATATGCCTTGAGAAACTCTGAGGTCTCAACATCATGAAGATTTTTGGATGTTATGCTGCCAGTACCAGAGATCTGCAGACAAGCAGAATGAACTGAGATAACAGAAGCAATACATCAGGTCAGGCAGGGTAATCTATAGTGTTGATACATTCTCTAATAAAAACTATTAAAAAATGTAAGATGAAAGCTAATGTTTTAAAGATAAAAACCATTCATGTTTTCACAGCAAACCACAGTTTGTTGTCAACACATCATGTGACAAAGGTAAGATAGAAAATAAACCTTCACTGCATACTGAAATACGAGGTGAGACACAGGAACGCTGCGAGAACACATGTGGATATTACCAACAGCTCATTTTGAGCAGCCCTTTTGCCATAGTAATTCCCATTTTGTATACTTATTTGGCTAAAAAGAAGAAAAAACAAACACAAGAAGAGAAAGCAAAATTCAAAATACATTAGATCTAAAACAACGGGTACAGAAGCTTCATAACATGTTGCCTAACAGTAGTGATTTTTTTCTTTATCTAAAAATTACTTGAGATTGTGACAGAACCAGTGTTAGTTCATTAAATAACTATCTCCACGTATCTGCAAGTCGCATATTGCACGTTTGACCCTGTGCATGATTTCACTCCAGTAAAGAGACTTCAAAATACTTCATTGAACGTTATTAAATATTTAACTTCTTCAAGCAACCGATGTTTGTGCCAGATTTTTCATCTTCCTTGCAGCATGTGGCATAGACACCTGCTGGAACAAGTCACTGAACTAGACGAGCTGCTGGTCTACTCTGCTTGTAGACACACCTGCTTGATAAATCTGATCCGATTGCTTTTCTGTTAAGAAACATTATAAAAAGAACAATCCAGTTGTAACAAGGTGTCTACTAAAAAGTCACTCTGGAAAAGAATGACTGATTTTTTTTTTTCCAAGTTAAACAACCAAGAAATATTTTTAATGTGTAGTCACTGCAGAACTGACAGCCTCAGGGGACAACAGACTAACATGGAAGTGTTTTCACTTTTTTTTCCACTGCTAAGCAGATGATGCCAGCCTGCCTGCCACCCAGCAGGAAACTGGACTTCCCTGACATAGTCTCTCCCACTTCCCAACTTACATTTAACTGAGCTTGATAACCACCAGGAAGCATCTCTATATAGAACATGGAAAGGACAAGGCCACTCCAGAGAACGATACAGTGTGATTATTGACAGGCCCTAGTGAAAAAAACACTGGAACAATTTCAGGTATTAAGTTCTCCAGAGATAGAGTTTGACATTGTATCTTCCTCCTACCAGTTCTTTGTCTTCTGGTCTGTGGAGGATATTGTTCTTTTTCACTACGTGTATTATAAAAGAATAAGGAAGAATAAGGAGAACTTCACCTATCCACTTCTACAGAGTCACACGAGTAGTATGGCAAAAGTGATCACCCTTAATACTACCATAGGAATAATTGGGTCATAGGTGAACTGAATTTCCACTGCATGTCATCCTGTCTTCCACCTGCAGCACCTAAAAACATAGAAGTTTCATTTGTTCTTTAAATTAATATCTATACCTTATAAATTCATGTAAGAAACAGATGAAGATTTATTTTTTTAAACAAGGAAGTATTTATATTTGAAGTCAAAGACCCACCCAGCTGTAAGTCTTACTTAGATGTTTTAAGATACCGGCTTCCATACAACAGCCCCCCTCTGTGCCAGACTAACTTCAAAGTCTGGATTAGTAAGCATATGCAAGTTTTGCTCTACTTAATTAAAAATACACATATTTATTTAGTGCAAGAAAATGCACTATGCAGTGTTTCAGTAACAGGCTTTATGTATGTACATATGTACATTGTATCCATGATGTTTTACTTTCCTCTATGGAAAGAAAACAGGCTTTCAAACAGCAGCAGCAAGGTTTAAACATATTTTCTGTCCAAGTTTTTCTTCAGAACATTATTATGCAGATATAACAGCAAGCCTATACATGTTAGTGGTTGCTAAAGAGCACTCAAGAGGAGAATGGGAATGTTTTAAGCCCCTTCAGACCAGGGCCAGCAGCTGAACAAACCCAAACCCTGACACCCCCCGAGGCTTCCTCACAGCGTGCATCTGCAGAGCGACCCTGGCTTCATAATCTGCCTTAGCAGGTGTCGCTCCTCCCGAGTAATTATTGCTCATTATTTCTTTGTCAGAGGCAATGCAGCCTCTGAATGCTGCAGAGGTCAGTCCTCTCACCAAGTATTTGGTATTAGCCAAACGTGGTTTTTCTTTTTTGAGGGAGTTTCTGGCGCAACTAAATAAGAAAAAAAATTAAAGCCAAGTTTTGATTATTTTTAAAACTTGAAATAGAATAGAAATTGGTTGGAAATTTTATCCTGACTGGACTATTAACTGGTTCTGCACGTTAAATCTGTCAACATATTCTGAAGGCATTTTAACTAAAAATCTTATGATTTTTCCAGAAAGCTTTTTCCAAATATTTTGTTCCTGCTCATATCTGTGACAGTTTAAAAAAAAAAAAAAAAAGTACACGTGATCTCTTATCTTCCCATACAACTACGCTGAAGCCTAATTTTGAAAACGTTGGTCTTGTACCTATTAGCATTTTTCCAGCTAAACAAAACTGCTTCAAGTTCTATTAAAAACAACAAAAACACGAAATGTCTATGCATTCCAAACACCCGTGCCTCAAATAAAGGAGTTTAACTGTTTCCTTTATTTTTGAGACTCCTTGGAAGAGGCACACTAAACCTTTCAGATGAGATTTCAGCAACTTACAATGGAAATTAATGCTGTACCTACCACGTATCCTAAAGTAGTGTCTGTACCATACAGGTATTAACACTGTATTACTCTGATGAAGAGAGGGACTATTTTGTATGGCCACAAGCTGCTCTGCTGCACCTAGAGAACAAGTTTAATACCTTAGTCTATGGGTTGTCTGAGAATTGACACTGTATCTAAGAAAGAGAAAGAAAATGCTGAAACACGAAGCTGTTTTTTCTTTATTAAACACTTCCTGGAGCATGGAGCAGCCTGGCCAAGCCTAAGAGAGGAGGGCTCTTCCCTGGTATTCTCCAGAAGAGCAGACAACTGAAACCAGTGGAACTTTTATAGAAATTCACAGACATCCCCTTCCCCACACCTCCCAAAGGGATTCACAGGTGTTAAAGGCAAAAACGTGCTAGAATATTTGCTTTTGATATCTTTTTGGCAAGAATCGTACATTTCTATAAAAACAAAAGTTTCCAAATTGCTGAAAAAATTGGCACAATCCACACAGAACTGTAAGTCCTGCATGGAACATCAACTACACAGACCTCTTTTTTTTTTTTTCTTTATTCTTTTCAACTTAAAAGTTGAGCAATCGAAGAAGGCTGCTCAGAGAGGTTGTCCTTGGAGGCTTCCAAGACCAGGCTGGGTAAGCTCCCACCAGCCCAACCTGACCTGGAAGGCGATAGTGCAGCAGGTTGGACTAGGGATCTCCAGAGGTTCCCTCCATCCTGAATCACCCTATGATCATATTTAAGAAACCAACATATACACACACATTCAAAATTCAGTACAAATCCTTCTCAAGCACTAACTACCATGCATAAGGGGGAAAAATATAAGGTCCAAAGTTAATGAGATAAATACAACGACGTTGAACTACGTTAAGTGAGATTATCAGATGATCATCATGTTTGTCTTCCTCCTTATGACAAAACAGGAATTGACCAAGGACGATTATTTAACAATAATGCCATAAACATGTCTATATTCCAACAACTATAGTTGAGATTTTTGTCCTCCCTGCAAATAAATTACATCATTTTGTATCAAATTATTCATTACAGCCATTTTAATTTGCTCCCAAGAATGTAATGGCTTAATTTTTGTAATGATACTTTTTCCAAAATTAATGTTGACTCCTGTAATGAAGAGCCATCAGGATGAGCTAGCAGGAGATAACAGGACCACAGGCAGAAAAGAAGTACTAGCCTCCAGGATGAAAACAATGCTTTAAAGTATGAAGACCGATTCCAGAAAAAGATGTATTCAACTTCCTACAACCTATATAGTTCTACTGCCTCTCAGCAATTGGATCTATCACAATTAAAAAAAAAAAAAGTTTGTTTTTTTAATTCAAAAAAGTGAAAACAATGTAGTTTACCTAAGTCTCCATGGTATTTTGAAGAACCAAATGATGCTTCAGCTAGACATTGGCCTTCTGCATGGTAATTATTTTTCAGTACTGAGTTATATAGATAGGTCTTTAAAAAAGAATGAGTGCAGTGATAGGACAAGGAGTAATGGCTTTAATCTAAAAGAGGGGAGATTTAGATTAGATGTTAGGAAGAAATTCCTCACTCAGAGGGTGGTGAGGCACTGGCACAGGCTGCCCAGAGAAGCTGTGGATGCCCCATCCCTGGAGGTGCTCAAGGCCAGGCTGGATGGGGCTTTGGGCAGCCTGGGCTGGTGGGAGGTGTCCCTGCCCATTGCAAGGGGCTGGAACTGGGTGGTCGTTAAGGTCTTTCCCTTCTATTTCCAAACTATTCCGTGATTCCCAAAATAAAACATGTTAATAAATCACCACCCTAATTTCCATCTTCATCGTATCCCAGTAGATTTCACACCAAAACAGTAAACAAATATTTCTAGCCATAAAAACCTTTACTAGCCAAAAACTGTGACCGCTGCACATATAGAACATATCCTGCCAAATTACCACCCACTACTTTTTAATAGGGACATTCAAGCACTTCAACAGAATTAAAGAGTTAATTGCTGAGAGCTATCCAGAATTGCTTTTTTATTTAAAAAAAAAAAAAAAAAGTTTCTCTTGCTAAATTAGACCAAGTCCTGAGCCACATCACCATTTGCCGAATCTCTGTCCAACATGTTTTAGTTATTGGCAATGCATTTAATCCTCCTCTGTTTGCACAGAAATTCATCTAGGAGTCTGGCAAGAAAAGAGGTATTTCAGAACAAATGCCAGTAGGTAATTTATAGAACATCTAATTCTCAGGCACTAACAAACAAGTTGTGTTACACTGCCTCCCAGTGCATAGCTTCTGTCTGAAGCTCAAATGGAAAAAGTTGGAGAATGTTTCAGACGTGGAACTACCCAAAGGAATTACAACTGTGTTAGAGCCTTTTCTTAAAAGCATTTAAGCACTTTGTAACAATTCTAGGTAGAAAGTATTATTGAACTGCAAGATTTAATTATTTCACCATTTCGTTTTAAATAAATAATATATATATATAAAAAAAAGTAGATAAATTCTTATGGCAGACTTTTTTTTTTAAATTAAAGTCTTGGGATAAACAAATTTATCCCAACAAATTTATCTGAATCACAGATTAAAAACATCAGTGACAAAATCCAATAATTTTGCAGCAGACAATTTCACTAAGAAAAGGAAGAAGTATTTTAATATTTTACATATAAGGTGACCCAAGGCAAAGTATTTGAAGTCAAAACTTCAAAAACTGTTTATTTTTTTTAATTAGTAACAACAACACTGTTGTTCAGCAGAATTAATAATGGTCCAATACAGACATTTACTAAAGAGGCTGAAGCTCAATGTAGTCACCACTTCAAACCCTCTCATAGACCATGAATACGCAGCATTGTAGACAAGATCTCAGTAAATAAATAAATCATTTAACAAAACCTACAGTTGAATTCTAACGGGAGAAGGAGGCAGGTGTACTCTCTAACACTTTTTAATATTATCTTTAATATTTTTAATCTTACCCTTACTCTTGCTGGCTCTTAATCTGCTAGGGTTGTTAAACTGAAGCACTGCTTAGCTAAGTCTAAGCTGAGTCACTTTGACAATGACAAAGGTCAGACCTTTGAAACTAAAAGCAAGTGAATCAGTCAAAAATGGGCAAAGCAAATGATCCTGATTTGCTCATTTGGACAGCATGCATGAAACACAAAAATTCACGACCTACAATCTGACCCTCAAAACACGCTGTGTCCAAGAACACAGTCAACAAGCCAAGCCCCATTAATAAAACGTTCACAATCACATTTAACACAGATAGGAGTAACCCATTCTGCTTAGGGGAACAAATTAAATGAAAACACACCTACTTTCCAAATGAAAAAGAAAAAACACAAAGCACTTACAGCAGTTGGGTCTTTCAAATGGAGCTGAGTTGCTGTCACCTGTTTGAAACCACCAGGATAACTAGAGAAACAGAAGAAACATACAGGCTTAGTGCTATATGCTCAAGCATGATGTTAACACAAATATCAGAGTATATTAGCATCATAGAATCATCTGGGTTGGAAGAGACCTTCAAGATCATCAAGTCCACCATCAACCTGACCTACTTAGTCTTAGTGAAATGGTGTAGTTGCACTAATTTACATTTAAGCATATACTTTAAATGGTGCAAGAAAGCAAACAGATGTCAGGTAAAACAGATTCCTTTCATTTAATTACGTTACTAGGAATCAGCCTAACTGAAATGAAAATAAACCCAACATTATTAGAACTGTCCACTTAGGGAGCTGTACAGATTTAAGTATTTCTTTAATTGCACAATTGCTTTCACTTTCTTATTGAAAAATTTAAAGAAGTCATTACGAGCAGGGGAGGAAAAAAACCTTAATTTCCATTAACTCTGATGAGAACTTCTCAGCAACTCAAAAAAGGAACTTCAAAGGAACTTCGGGACTGAAACATCAATACCAGCAAAATTAGCTTTCTCAACTTGATTTAATAATCTCCCAACTGGATACATTTTAACACTTTGGGAATAATTATCTAGTGTTGCCACAGCATAAAATAGTAGTGACTGTTCTTGTTTGACTGAACTGATCCATGCTGTAATTGTTTATTGTACTTCCATCTATAAAGAAGCTGTATCTGACAAAATAATATCCTACACACTATTGTATACATCGGTACCTCTTCAGAGTATCTCATTTTTTACCAGTTTTTCCAGTTATTTTGGAGAAATTTAAATCTGATATCCAACACGAAGCACATTTTCTTTTTTCTTTGGTTCCTTGACTCAAGACCGTATCAATCTTGGTATCAAGTGTTAAATAGGATAACGTAATTGTAGTTGGCATCTGTATACCTCTTAAACATATAAATAGGAAAGCTTTCTACTGCTTAATAGATACAATAGTCATGATCTTTGCTTAATCTCCACACAAAATAATGTGGTCTACCCAATCTGTCAGTTTACTCCATTGCCATGGCTAAAACAGACTAAATCAGATTATTTCCCTAACAATATAAACTTCAAAAAAAAGTCTTGCATACTTTTAAACATTGTAACAGATGCAAGCACAAAACAAACACATAAGTTGCAATTCCCTTTTGAAACAATATGCTAAAAAGACTGCAACTCTTAAGAAAATGACATTAAATTTACCACCAGCTCATCACTACAAAGTGCCTTACCCAGTATGTGAAGAGTATACTTTTTGCTCCCATTTGTTACCAGAAAAAGCAATGTGTCTTGTATTTATTATGACAACGTGATCTCCACAGTCACCTACAAGGTAGAAAGCAGTAGAAAATATTAAGAGAACCCAGAATAATCAACCAAAATAACAGCTACAAAGGGTGTATATATGTTCACCTAAGATCCAGTTGCCTGGCCTTGGAGCAAGTATTTTATCTTAGTCAACACAACACATGCTGCATATGAACCTGTTTTAAATATTCGGGGAAAAAAGGTAAGCTCTAAACAACAATCCTAAATGTTTTAGTTTTCTTATAAAACATTGCCAATGTTTACCACAGGACTGAACACTTTGGGTAAGTAAAATAGTTCTACTAAAGAACTACAGCCTAGGGCTCAATGTATCTAAGATGCAAAGAGATTTCAAATAAAAATCAACTCTGTTGGGGAAAAAAAAAAAACATCAGCCCCCCCCAGCACATTCTCATTAATCAAGCAAAAGTGACTGTTACAGCAGACATGTATTTACTGGTTCCTGTACTAACAGCAACTGTTTGTTGTAATATTTTTTTTTTAATTGCAAAGCCTTATGTTCTGTCAGCAATACCTTGCCAGGAATAGTTACTTTACTGATCTTATTTACTAGTGAAGTACTAACACAACCCTTACTGTCTAAAAAAATACGTTGAAAATATGAAAAAATGGAGTTTTTCATTTTAGAAGTAATTGTGATCAGCTGTACAAGCTATAACCAACCACCCACTGAATCAACTGCAAAATGACTTGTCCAAAGTTCACCTTCTTAGGCATCACAATATTAGAATAAAAGCATTTGAAAACTCCTTTGATTACAGCATTCCTTAGTAGGTTACAAAGCAGCTACACAAAGAAGGAACTGAATAGAATATTCATGTTTCGCATGAGCATATAATAAATAAGGTGTGAAACTTCGATTGGTTAAAGTTTTCTACCATTTTCTAATCTTCTGTTCCTTTACTGCTCTATTTTCAACTACAGCTGAAGCTCAAACACAATTTCAGTATCTTCTCTGATATTTATCATCTTCACCACTGACAGATCTGTTCTAAAACACTGTGTCTAAATGCATTTGCCAGGAAGTTGACATTGGATTTTGTGCCTTTTTTGTTGCTGTTGTTGTTATTGCTGTTTTTTGTTTGTTTGTTTTTGTTTTGTTGGGAAACGAAAAGAATAAGTTCATCTATGGAAATTTTTGCCCAAAGTTCTCCACCTGAATAATATTGAATTAACAATTCTATACACTGATAAATCCATTGCAAACAACATGAAGCAGCCAAGTTAAAAACTAACCTATCCAAATAATGACTGCAACCTGTTCTTTTATATTAGACCAAATTGATGAACAGAATTCAGAATTTCAAATTAATACATTAGTCTCCACTTGTCTTTTAACAGCATTGCTTCCATCACCTCAGGGACACCCACTCTCAAGAGGAAGACAACAAAAATACTTACCAGCTGCACAAAGACAAATTGCATCCTACTTCTGAAAAAGATTACTCAAGAAAACTCTTCCTTCAGGTTATGATGTAATATCCAGAATTACTCTTTTATAGTTTTCTCCAGAAATGCACAAAACCAAGGCCATAGTATTCTCTCACACTATAGCATATGCTACTTGTTAAGTACAATGTAAATGTTACACCTCTTCAGATGAAGCTAACCTGCTCAGGGATTCCATTCTGTGTCACTGAATGTTTGTAACTTTCCAGCAATTCCTACCTCACAATAAAAACACAGGCTTCACATAAGTGCATTTTTCCTCCTACATTTCAATTATGGACGAAATGGTCTTTGAAGGTAGACACCATCAACTGTTAGCTTACAAGACTGACAACCTACTTGCCAATTCTTTCATTACGAGTTTGAGCTACTGTTTTGAGCCATTTGAAGCTAACATTGCAAGCAAGAGTAGTACCTGGGCCAGATCTGGCTTGTGGAGCATTTCCATCTAACCTAGTCTTCTCTGAGGATGCAGAGAACAGCTGCTCGCGTAGAAAATCCTGCCCAAATAACACAAGTGGTTTGCCTACACTTGCTTATGATTCAATACAAAGAACCAGACTACACAATTTTTGAAAAACCTAGCTCACTATTTTTGGTTCCTTACTGTGAAGCTGTTTGCAAAGACAGAATGCAAGGGAAAGAGAATAGAGGGAAGGGAAGGTGCAGAAGAAAGCAAAAAAATTCAGATTCAAATCTCATGAACAAGACTTGTATCACCTTTTAAGGCCTGACAACATCTAAAAAGTCCAACGTTTTGGAGAATAAATAAAGATTATCCCTAAAACAGAAAATAAACGTACATAAAAACATATTTATTTCTTTTCCCTACCCACAGCTTAATTTCAGTTCCAGATATTTTTCAAAACAATAAATAAATGATGATTTTATGGAAAGGTGCCTGTCAACCCAGAAAACCAAAATGCCTCACAATCTTATTCTGCCTAAGGAACTCTTATCTCGCAGATGCTAAAATATTTGTTGTTAGTTTAGGAAAAAAGAAAGACATGCTGAGCACACCAACCATAAATTCAACCATCCTTTGCTTCCTTAAAGAGTATCAAATGTCTCCCACTGGTAGCAATCTATCAATCTCAGGTGTAATGCATTTGGTACTGATTTATAGAATACTTTAGACCGAATGAAGTTATCCTTGAAATGGCTTTCTAGAATTTTATAACTTCATGAACATAAAATCATCAAAGATCTTTCCCATGGGACAGCCAAAAGAATTTCCCCTCCATCTGTTTTATTTTTTTTTTAGATATCCTTAGACTCCAGTGACATCTTGTGGATAAGGCACGTTTTGCAGTAGCAGTATTTGGGTATTTTTAAATATCTTCCAAAAACTACAAATACTACCTTTTATTACGACAATCAAATCAAGTATAATTTTAGTGTTTACATTAGACATGTATGAGCAAAGCTTAATGCTTCTTTATGTTTCAGTAAAGCCTCTTGAACAGGGATTATCATTTATTATCTATAAAATGCTCATCACAGTGAGACAAGCACTATGGTATTATCAATCATGAGCAAGGTGTCTTTAGTGCTGAATCTTCTAAACAGTAGATAAGCAAGGTTTTTTTTCATTGAATCAAGAAAATATCTTTCATCAATAATTGTGTCTCCTATTTCAAAATCAGACAGGTTCTAGTCTCATCGTCAGAAAGTGGCTGAGGTCGGAAGCCATCTGGTCCAAGCCCTGCTCCAGCAGGGACACCTACAGCCAGCTGCCCAAGACCATGTCCAGATGGCTTTTGAGTATCTCCATGGAGGGAGACCCCAAAATCTTTCTGGGCAACCTGTGCCAGTGCTCTGTCACCCGCACAGCACAAAAGTGCTTCCTGATGTTTAAAGGGAACCTCCTGTGTGCCAGTTTGTGTCTCCTGGCTCATACACACAGGACTTTTTTGCACGTTGTTCAGAATGAAGAACTGCTCCAAGGGGCTGTGGTGCTGTACAACTACTGAACTGTAGCATTCAGAAAAATCTAATCAAGAATCACATCGGTGTTTCAATACATGCACTGTGAATTATTTTTTTGTGTAAAAACAGTGCAACAAAACACATTTCAAACTTAAAAAAATAACAACTGAGGCAACTGAATCCCATCATAATTTTGCTACTAAAATTGAATAACGAATTAGTAACAAGCTTTATATGGATTGGTAAAGACAATGACCTAAACATCTGGAGAGGTATGAAAGGAAAACACGGGAAATGAAATTGAACCCTTTATAATTTACAAACTGAAAAATGCAACTTTGTAAAAAGCACTGTTTTTTAAGAATGAAATTAAAAGAAAAATACATTAAAAATGCTTCTGTGTACTGCAATACTCACTTAGTGCATGATAAATAGGTTTATGCCTGCCTTCAAGTCTGATTACAGTCGCAGCTGCTATTTTTCCTGGTGGTTGCATCTTTGCATCTAGGAGATACCAAGCTCTGGCAAAAGTAGCCCATTGCTAAAGAGAAAGAGAAGTGGTACTTAATATAGGAAAAGAACACACTAGCATAAATGAATCTAGCTTCTCTGATTTGATCAATGCATTCTTTTACATTTTAAGCACCATAAGAAATACTAATATTCAAAAACACCCCATCATGTAGCATTAGGGTAGAGCACAGTGCTAGACATTGTATCATAGAATCATCAGGGTTGGGAAAGCCCTCCAAAATCATCTGGTCCAACCATTCCCCTACTGCCAATGTCACCACTAAACCATGTCCCTAAGCACCACGTCCAACCTTTCCTTGAACACCCCCAGGGACAGGGACTCCACCACCTCCCTGGGCAACCCGTCCCAGTGCCTGACTGCTCTTTCTGAGAAATGTCTCCTCATTTCCAACCTGAACCTCCCCTGGCACAACTCAAGGCCGTTCCCTCTGGTCCTATCACTGGTTACCTGTGAGCAGAGGCCGACCCCCAGCTCCCCACAGCTTCCTTTCAGGCAGTTGCAGAGAGCAATGAGGCCTCCCCTGAGCCTCCTCTTCCCCAGACCAACCACCCCCAGCTCCCTCAGCCGCTCCTCACAGGACTTGTGCCCCAGGCCCTTCCCCAGCTTCGTAGCCCTGCTCTGGGCACACTCCAGGGCCTCAATGTCCTTCTGGGACTGAGGGGCCCAAAGCTGAGCACAGCACTCGAGGTGCAGTCTCACCAGAGCAGAGTACAGGGGGACGATCACCTCCCTGGTCCTGCTGGCTGCACTATTCCTGATACAAGCCAGGATGCTCTTGGCCTTCTTGGCAACCTGGGCACACAGCCGGCTCATGTTCAGGATGCAACTTACTGAGGGTGCACTCGATTCCCTCATCCAAGTCATCCATAAAGGTATTAAAGAGGATGGGCCCCAACACCGACCCCTGGGGAACACCACAGGTGGCCATTTGACAGCTGGATTTCACTCTGTTCATCACTACTCTCTGGGCCAAGCCATCCAGCCAGTTTTTAATCCAGCAAAGCGTGTACCTGTCCAAGCCATGGGCTGCCAGCTTCTCCAGGAGAATGCTATGGGAGACTGTGTGAAAGGCCTTGCTGAAGTCTAGGTTTACTATGTCAACAGCCTTCCCTCATCCACCAGGTGGGTCACCTGGTCACAGAAGGAGATGAGGTTGGTCAGGCCGGACTTGCCTTTCATGAACCCATGCTGACTGGGCCTAATCCCCCGGTGGTCCCGCATACATTGTGTGATTACACTCCAGATGAGCTGTTCCATCACCTTTCCCGGCACTGAGGTCAGCCCAACAGGCCTGTAGTTCCTCAGGTCCTTATGACCCTTCTTATAAATGGGCGTCACATTAGCAAGTCTCCAGTCATCTAGGACCTCTCTGGATGACCATGACTGCTGATAGATGATGGAAAGCAGCTCGGCAATCACATCTGCCAACTCCCTCAGCACCCTCAGGTGGATCCCATCTGGACCCATGGACTTCTGACAGTCCAGACGGAGCAGCAGGTCTCTAACTGTTTCCACCTGAACTGTGTGTGTGTGCGGGGTGTTCTATTCCTCATCCCAGACTTTCAGGTCAGGAGGCTGAGTACCCTGAGGATAAATGCTCTGGCTAATAAAGACACATGCAAAGAAGGCATTAAGAACCTCAGCCTTTTCCTTATCCTCAGTAGTCACATTCCCCTCCTGCATCCAGTAAAGGATGGAGATTCTCCTTGGTCCTCCTCTTGCCATTAATATATTTATAAAAACATTTTTTGTTATCTTTAAGCACAGTGGCCAGGTTGAGCTTGTACAGTGGTTTGGCCTTCCTGATTTTTTCTCTGCACATGCTGGCAACTTTCTTGTACTCTCCCTGTGTTGCCTGCCCCTTCTTCCACCAGACACAAACTCTCTTTTTCTCCTGGACACTCAGCAGAAGTTCCCTGTTCAGCCACAACGATCTTCTTCCCCACTGACTCATCTTACGGAGCACAGGGACAACCTGCTCCTGCACCTTTAGGACCTACTGTGCTGCACTTGCTGCTTGGAGTAGTTCATTGAATGGTTTGGGTTGGAAGGGACCTTAAAGCCCACCCAGTTCCACCCCCCTGCAATGGGCAGGGGCACCTCCCACCACACCAGGCTGCCCAAAGCCCCATCCAGCTTCGCCCTGCACACCTCTAGGGATGGGGCATCCACAGCTTCTCTGGGCTGCCTGAGCAACACCTAAACACACTTCTGTGCCTACTAACAACCCTATACGCCTTCAGCGGGCAGCCTTGTCCCTCTCAGCCCCCTTCCCTTCCCCAGCAGCCCCACAGCGGGCACTGCCTGCTCCTTCCAGCAGCGCCCAGGCCAGCCGAGCAGTGCCCGGCCATGGCACCCGCTCACCCCCACAAAATGGCGACCGCCAGCAGCCCGCCGCCACACGGAGGGCAGTGGCCACCGCGGTGTCCCCTCGCCTGAAGAGCCAGCCCCGCGCTCACCTGGGCAGCCTTGGTGTAACTGGCCATGGCCGCTGCGGCTCAAGGGGAAGGGAAACAGAGCCCATCGGCCCCGGGAAGCGGAAACATCGCCCTGCGAGGGGCGGTGCAGGGGCGGGCAGCGCGGGCTGCTCGGAGCCCTGATGGTGGCGGCGGCTCCTCCGTCTCCTTCTCCCTGCCCGTCCTCGGCCGGCCATGGACCGCTACGTGCTGCTCCTCAGCTGGGGGGAGCGCAGGGCTGAGGGCGGTGCGGAGCCCGCTGCAGGTAGCGCTGCATCAAGGGGGCGATGCTGAACGGGGGCTGCCGCCGAAGAGGGGGGGGACGCGGGGCAGGGCACGGAGCGGGAGCCTCCATCGTGGGGGCTGGAGAGGGGGAATTAGCCTCGGTACGGCTCTCCTGGGGCACGTAGGTGTGTGTCCGAGAGATATGTTCCTTAAGTTCGTGTGCTTTCACCCGGTTAAGCGATGCCCCTGCCTCAAACGCCTCGGGGGTTGTTCTCGAAGACTTTTTCTTTATGCTTTCTGGTCTATGGTCTGTGTGCAAGTCTGTTTTCATGATTATTACCTTGATAAAAATCTTTTCCTTTCAGAATAGAAGGCTTTAACGACTTTAGCCTTCAGAAGCTTAGGTTATTTGAGTTTTGCTAAAACACTGATGTTAGCTAACTAGAAGATTTCAGAGATATCATGGGATGGTTGAGGCTGGCAGGGCCCTCTGGGGGTCCACCTGGTCCCACCCCAGCTCAGGCAGAGACACCCAGAGCAGGGTGCCCAGGACCACGTCCAGGTGGCTTTTGAGGATCACTAAGGTGGAGACACCACAGCCTCTCTGAGCAACCTGTGCCAGTGCTTGATCACCCACACAGCACAGAAATGCTTCCTGATGTTCAGGGGAACTTCCAATGTTCCAGTTTGTGCCCATTGCCTCTTGTCCTGCCACTGGGCACCATTGAAAAGAGCTGGGCTCTGTCTTCTTTGCACCCTCCTTTCAGATACTGATATATCGCGATAAGATCTTCCCACAGCCTTTTCTTGTCTAGGTTGAATGGTCCCAACTATCTCAGCCTTTCCTTGTAGAAGGGATGGCTCCAGCCTCATCTTTGTGCCCCTCCACTGGACTTTTCCCAGTACGTCCAGGTCTCTCTTGTACCAGTTAGCACAGGTCTGGTCACAGCAGTCCTGGTGCAACCTCCCCAGTGCTGATCACCTCCCTTGGCCTGCTGATGGTGCTTGCCTAGTGCAGCCAAGAATTCCATTAGCCTTCTTAGCTGCAAGGGCACGCTGCTGGCTCATGGTCAATACAGTGTCCACCAAGACCCCCAGGTCCTTTTCTGCCCCCCAGCATTTCCTGGTGCCCAGGGTTGTATATTCCTGGGTGCAGTTCTTTGCACTTCTTGCTGAACTTCATGAGGTTCTTATCAGCCCATTTCATCAGCTTGTAAATCTATATATCCAGTAGTTTAACTAGAACTTTATATTAGTCTTTTTAGACTCCTGCAAATCTGTACTTGACACTTGTTTTAAACAAAACTTTTCATGTTAAACTGAACTTTAAACCGCATTTGCAATAAGCGAGATTTACCTTCTGGAAGTCAGAGGATTTAAGAAAATCTTCTTTTTCCAGCTGTGACTGCTGCAAACGTTTATAAACTTCTGAAAGAAAACTGTAATTCATCTACAAACACAGATGCAAGAACATTCCCAGGTAAGCATAGTAATATATGCCAAATGTTGTCAAGGAATTGGCCTAGGCAAATTTATTATTTACATGAAACAAATCAGAAACTTGAGGAAATCCAGTTTCTTTTGCTCTTGCTGCTACCATTTCTATGGTGAACTGATTTTCCTTTAGCAGCTCAGTTGTTAGCAGATGATTAAATATACCAGGCACTGGAAATGAAAGACAAGTGTTTTGAAAGGATGACAAATTTCAATCTATTTTAAGACTGACTGAGAGTAGAAAAGGGCTTGTTTCTCATGTCAGCGTGCAGCTTGATATTTTCATGCCTATGATTTTTGTTACTCCTGTGATCTATGTTTTTTTCAGTGGAAGCATTCTTGCTTCTGTTGGATAGCAATTCAGAACCCCACACCATGAGAATTTATTAAATCATTTTATCATCTTAAAATGGAGTTCTGAAGATCTGCTTTAGTACATTTAGTTTGTAGTGGATTGATTATTTTAAATCCTTGTTGTGTCTCTTTTCAGCATGTTCATTGGCTGGTATCCCAGGCATAAGGAAATGGTATTTTGCAAGTCATGTTATATGTGGTTATTATCAGGTAAGAAATATTTTTTTCATAATGTAAGTTCCACAGTTCTCTGCCTAGTGCAAGTTAAAACTGTAGTGTTCCAAATTCTTCTTGCTTTATTAGTTCTGCAGTTCTGACTGGGAGGAAATAAATTCCGACACACAGAATAATGAAGACTCTCTCCAAACAAGTATTGATGAATGTCTGGGAGCCATACATAATTTTGAGGAAGAAGACAATAACAGTAGGGAGTCACTGTCTATGACTGAGTATGCATATTGTTATCTTTATTGCAAGTATAGTGAGCTGACATTTAACAGTAATAACCCAAGGGAATTGAGAAAATTCAACCAGTAAAAGTTATTACCAAGCATATAGTTAACTATGAACAATCCACTCCTACTACTGAAGATATTTCTTTGTTTAACATAGCTTTAATTGTTGTTTCTTTTTAGCTACAAATGATTTTTATAGAATAACAGAACAATTATTCTAACATCTGATAGTTTTCTCTTGCTAAGGGAAAGCAGGCTGTCTGAAATCCTACTTCAAATTTTACTGCAGATTGTTTTGAATTTATTTCTGCCTCAGTAAAAGGGGAGATAAGTATAGTTCATTGCCTAGTATTAAGTCTGTGCTGAATTTTAAAGATAAGTTATTTACATCAGTTAGCATTCGTTACTTGTAACTTCTTTCTAAATGACTGTTTATATTTAGTTTCCAACTATGGTGTTCTTCATTTTCAGCATTTATGATGAAGCTGCAGAAAGCCTGCATCAGTTAGCTGACAAGTTGCCTGCCCCAGGTAACCTTTTTTAAAAGAGCAATCTAATTTGGAATTTATCTTGTTAGTTGTTTGTCTAAGAATTCAGCTGGTAAAGTCATAGTCAAATGGAAAAACAAAACAAAAAGACACACACACACAAGAAAAAACAGAGGATATTAGTTTGGTTGAATTAACTTGTTTGCAGATCTTGCAAGTAGTTTAAGGAACTTGAGCGTGATTGGCCTTGCAGATCAGTTTAGGAAGTAGTTTGCTGATTCTTTTTTTTTGGAAGACTACATTTCAATCATGATTAAGGTAGTTATTTATGTAATGTTTTTTTCCATATGAAATGGCACTGAAGTAGTAATAGACAATAAGCAAAATTCAACAGGCAACCATCAGAAGTTTTTTATCTAAAGAAATAAAATAAAATTGAAAGTGTAGATGTTACAGCTGATTGTTAGCAGGTGAGAGCCAAGAAGTTGTGAAGGAAAATAGATGAGAAACATTGGATTCAGATTTTGTAAACTGGAGATGGGTATCACCTTTTGTGTTTGGGTTAAGTAATGTTGCAGTAGTTGAGTTAGAATAGCAAAGAAACTGAACGTGGAAAGAATGAGAAATAAGCTATTTAGAAGTGTTGAAAGGAGGTAAACAGCACAATTGTACTGGAGACAGGACTCTAATCAGTACAGGTTTCAGTAAGAAAGGAAAGAAGGAACTGCTGTGAGTGAGTGAATGACAAAATATTTAATTGTATTTTGTGCTAATTCAAGAGGAACAAAGATGAGCTAAAAATGTGTGAAAAGTGTTTTAAATATTGCCAAAAGTAGATGAAGTTGATCTTTAAACCCATTTCACTTCAGTCAATGATAATCATTATTTTTCTATCTTCTAATGACTGAATCGTTTACTGAATAATGATACTTTAAGTCATAAATAACTGTTTTTACAGGAAGAGCAATGGTTGATGTGATACTACAGGCAGTAGAGCGAGATGCACCCAAGTTAAAAGACTGCTTACCTGCTATTGGTGCCCTGAAACACCTGAAAGAATGGCACTCTGCGCAAATCACCATTGCAGCAAATGACTCTAAAGGGTATGCTGTTCATTTTAGGTCTACAAACAAGGTCACTCTTGTTTTGTGTTTGGATATTTTAAAAGAAAACACTGAAACGTATTTAGTACTTCACATATATTCTTTGCAAATACATAGATTTGTCTTCTATTATTGTTTGAGGAGAGGAATTGCTGATACTGATTTATTGTAAACGCATGTCCTAACAGCAGAGGCAAGCAAAAAACCCAAGTACCTGTTCTGATGAGAGCAGAAAATAAGTCTTTCACTTTCCTTTAAATCACTAATGTCTTCAGTGTGTGTGCTCTGCTTTGAAGGTTTGACGTACCGTGCTATGCATGAAATTGCATTGGCTATAGTTTTCAAATTTTTGTAAAAACAAATGTATAAATCTGCTGGTCTGACTTCAAACTGCTAACCTTTGGTATAACATTTAGTGGAGAAAGTTGGGGGAGGCAGAAAAAAAAGGTGCCTGTCATGTCTCTTCTTGAAAAGTGATATATAAATGTTCAATTACTTCCTGTATGCTTCTGAGGAGTCTTTTAACCCTGAAACTACTCAACTTGAAATTAAGTCAAATAGAAGTTAATCTCTTCCTGTCCTCTCCTGAATGATATAAGTAGGCCATGATGTGTCTGATGTAAACCATGGTTGTTTGTTTTTTTTTTCTCCCGTGCAGTAAAGCATTGTGTGGGTGTTTAATAACTTGGCAAGGCCTTGTCCACCTTTTTTTCTTCCACCCAAAAGATTCAAGTCTGCTTCGCAGATTATGTGGTAGAGCTTAATCTTAAATTAACAAAACTGATTAAATGAAACAATTGAATGCTTGGTCCTTGATAAGAATCGGTAGTATACCACCAACACAGTGCTTCCTAATATATATGGAAGAAGATAAAGTGATTGCAGTGACTTCTATAAATGCTTCACCTCAGTGCTCAGAGATGTCTTTCTGTGCAGCCAGCTTTTGACTGAACTTCTTTTTTTTTCTGCTGCCTTTTATGTAAAATGAGGCTATTTGAGCATTCAGTTTCTCTGATGAAAATTTGTACTTTCTTTTCCTGTTGTGTTGCTGGTGCTGATGTTTCTCACAAAAGATAAAGCTAAGGGGACCTATGGGTGCTGGCTATTTTCTCTCCCTCCTTCCCTCCCTCCTTCTCCCAGCATTTGGCTAATAATTATACTGCAGACACCTCTTTACTTATAAGGCTAACTAAAAACCACCTAGATGGACCAGTATTAGCCCCAGTGATGGCTACCTAACTCTGCTTCAGCTTCTGGCAGCCAGCCTTACTCTGTCATGCCTACAGCTTGCCATTGCAAGAGGTTTTAGTTGTCTGACAAAGTTCTTTGCTGCCACGTTCATGAAGGATACGAACAATTCACTTACAGTCTGAACCAGGATTCCATCAAATTGCACTGCATGATAATATGTAATGTTAAATTCAGGAAGATTAATTCTCTTTTTATTTATTTTTCCAATAGCTGGCAAAAGATTGCAGACTACCTATCGGCAGACTTTGTATCTTCAGATAATGTCATGAATATTATTGATTTCAAAGAACTCTGGAGGGGAAAGATTCAGATATGGGAAAGAAAGGTGAAAAAAACTTTTTTTAAAGCATCTTTGTATATCATTTATACCATGTGTAGTACACTGCATTTTATATGTTAATTCAAATTTGGTTTTGCAAATTTAATTTAAAGACATTACGTTTGTAAATACTTGGTTCAATGTATCTGAGTAGTGGGAGGAAAAATATGCTTTTTTGCTTGGTAAAAGGATAAATGATATTAAGGCATCTAAATGTGAACTTCAGGCATTCTCGTCTGAAATATTTGCCTTAGAACTTCTTGTTCAAAATTAGATTTTATTTTTTGTTTCTATCACAAATCATTATCATATAGCTCCATAAGTCATTGTTGCAAGAACATATCTAGTGCTTCTGCAAAGGCAGAAAGGCTTGTGATTCTGAAAGACTTTGTTTACACTTCTCGTGTTGAGGTTTTGGATATAGTAGTTGGTTACCTAAATCCATTTTTTTTTTACCTAATTTTGCAGTTAAGGTGAAAAGAAATCTAATAGTAGTTGTTTAATAATATAAGTAACTGGCTAAATTTTATTGTCTTTTTCAGTTTGCATCAGAAGTCAGGTTTCCAGAATTTTGTATGAAGAGCACTTCAGTAAAGCCATTCAGCACTTCACATTTAAATTCTTGCTTTGCTCTTGAAAAAGAGCAGCAATATAGGAATACTGATGCTTTGCCAGAGGTATGTCTTATTCTTGGTGGCTCTTTGAGCCACCAGAATTCGTCTGATTTACCTTCCTGAGAAAATTAGTAACTGAAAATTAAACGTGAAAGTAGGGATTGCATAAGGTTGAGGAATACTTCTTTTGTTAACGCGTGTTCATAAAATGGGTCCTTAAAAATGTGTTTGCTCTTAAGTAATGTGATAACAAAATTACTTTAAAGTAGAAATTTAAACTTTATTCAATCTTAATGCTTAAAATATGTAAATAATATTTGAATTCTGTATTTATTTAAACTTTTGGATATCATTTTGGAACTACACGATTTTTGGAAATTACTGTTACTTCTTCATGTTTTCCCCTGGAAGTAGAAATATAATGGGAACTCTGCATTTGTTGATGAAAACAAAAATTCTTGTTTATGAAAACTGACATCAGTTAACAGACTATTATTTTCACTGTTAAAATATGTGCATTTGGGATTGCATTTAACTGGTCCCGATAGATTTTGTTTTTCTTTGAATTTGGGTAAGAGTAACAACCTGTGTGATGCACAGGGTTGGAATTCTAAGAAGCAAGTATTATTAAGTAGAATTAAATA
Organism: Anas acuta; assembly: GCF_963932015.1. Taxonomy (NCBI): domain Eukaryota; kingdom Metazoa; phylum Chordata; class Aves; order Anseriformes; family Anatidae; genus Anas; species Anas acuta. Next base: position 145,170,422 of record NC_088980.1, read on the forward strand.
CCTTCCCTGTTTTTATATAATTATTTAGCATGGTATTATGAATTATTTCTCTTTTTATTCCTTTACACGTTTTTTCAGATGTACCTGTAAGACACGTGTCCAGCAAAACATATGAGAAAGTTTTACTGAGATCATGTCACGTATAGTCTTATAGATTCTGTATTTAATCTCTTTTCAGGTTTTTCATTACTATGGTCCTGCGTTAGAATTTCTACAGATGGTTGTCCTCTCTGAACTACCGTCCTTTTTTGTATCAGATCTGGAATTTGAGCTGTATCCTTTTTTTTTTTTTTAAAAAAAAAAAGTTCTAACCTACTAATGGTTTATAGCAAAAAGAATATGATCGCTATCTAACTATCTAAACAACACATGAGGAGTAGCAAGGATTCATTTCATACCAGCCTGCTGAAATAGTCATATATTGTGTCTTCATAAGTAGATTTCTTTATGTTGAAATGTAAAGTACACAAACAATAACCAGCTTTTGTTTTTATTTTATTGCACATATAATTTGTCTACTGATGGATATGCTATTTGTGGGTAAGAACAGAAATATTTATTGGTGTGTAAGTTCAAAAAACCCTAAGCAGAATCTGCAGAATCTGAGGCAAGGTATGGCAGAGGAATTTTGGTTTGAGTTATGTATACTGCAGGGATTTCAAAGTGTATTCATATTGGTTTGAAACTTCGGGTACTAGTCTTGATGTTACAATAGTAGCTTAGCTTGTATGACCCTGCCAATATATAACTTGAATATATCACAGAATTGTAGGGGTTGGAAGGGACCTCAAGAGATCAGCAGGTCCAACCCAAAGCAGGCTCCCTAGAGCAGATTGCCCAGGTAGGTGTCCAGACGGGCCTTGAGTATTTCCAGAGAAGGAGACAGAAGGAGACTCCACAACCTCCCTGGGCAGCCTGTCCCAGTGCTCCGTCACCCTCACCGTGAAGAAATTCTTTCGCATGTTGGTGCAGAGCTTCCTGTGCTCCATTTTGTGGCCATTGCCCCTTGTCCTGTCCCCACAAACCACTGAAAAGGTTGGCCAAATCCTTTCATCTCCCACACTTAAGATATTTGTAAACATTGATAAGCTCCCCTCTCAGTCTTCTTTTCTCAAGGCTGATCAGACCCAGGTCTCTCAGCCTTTCCTCATAGGGGAAATGATTGAGGCCCCCATATCATCTTTGTTGCCCTCCACTAGACTGTTTCCAGGAGATCCCTGTCTTTTTTGTACTGGAAAACAAATACAACTATTTGTTAATGTCTGCTTATATGAGAGGTGTCACTAGTATATTTCATCATATATTTCAAGCATCTCCAAGTGTACTGTTTTGTCTGGAAGGGTGAGCTTAATATATTTTGTGGTACTAAGTATTAAATATTATATTTTTACAGTCCTTACTTGAAATAAGATGGTAACATGGTTTATAAAATACAAATGCATACAGTTCGTTGTGAAGTTAAGCTTCCTTCCTTAACCTATTCTGTTCAGGAGCCTGTCAAGAAAGAATATCAAGAAGACATCCGCATTGCTTTTAGATCAGATTTCTTCTCTATCTGGGAAGGTAAAGTTTTGTTTTATGTAAGTTTAGCAGGAAAACAAAGACTTATGTATTACTCGTAAAAGATACAGAAATAATATATTAATACCTCATCTCTAAGTGGGCTCTTTCAGTATACTAAAGGCAAATGACTTAAAAGTACATGCTGTACAGGTCCTGACAATTCGTAAGTCCATTGAATGATTTTTCTTTAACTCAGCGAGGTTTCAATCTTCCAAAATATGTTGTTAGTTTTATTCATGCTATGACAGATATTTCCATGTTATAATAATTCAGTTGCTTTTTAGCAAAAGACAGTTCTTCACGCAGCTTATAAAATGAAAAAGCAGTCTGAAATAGTAAGATTTCTCATTTTGTATGTGCATTCTGCATTTCTACTCTCATTTTGTATAAGAACTCTTGAAACATTTACAAGCCTACCTTTTTCTTCCAGATATTAGAGTATTATTCATAGCTACAATACTAGTTTTAAAATGTTCTTCCTGAATGCTTATAACAATGTAAAGAAAGTTTTGTAATGTTTATGAAATAAATCTGTGCTAATCAAAACTGCTTGCAATGTGAAAATACTGATACTAATGTCATAAATAGTATTTTTATATATATAAAATAAGTGATTCAACAGTTAGTTTTCTCTCAATTGGAGCAAAAACAAGCAGTTTTTACAGCTTATGTGTCAGATGGTATTCCATCTCCATTGATGTGAATAAAAGAAGCATTGAATAAACAGGCTTCTCTTTTAATTGAAGTACAATTGAAACAGTGCCAAATTAGTGGCTCAAAATGAAATATAAAGTAGGCTTCAGTAATATTGCTTGTCTTATATTTGCTGTCATTATTTAGGTGGGAGCTTTATTTGCATTGCCATGTAATGTAAGCAGTATAGTGATCCCATCCCCTGCCCAGCTGAGTACAAAGAAATGGAAGGAATATATGGCTAGGAAACCTAAGAACATTACTGGTGAGTGAAACAAAGACAGCTACAAGTATATTTTATGTGTATATGCGTTTAAAATGTATATATTCTATAAAGTTGGGTTTCCTTTTTTTTCTCCAATGAAATTAAGTCAGTGATTGTGATCTTTGCCCAAAAGTTTTTGGTGAATGTGTGTTGGCCTATGCATACCAGTTGCAGAGGAAAATTGAAAATAACATTGTGGTGAGCTGTAGGGAATCAATGCATTTCCTTTAAACCATCTCTGTGTCTCGTCCATCAGTTAAGATCCTGCTTCCACATGCTTTTTCTGAGGTGATTGTACAACCTGTGGGCACAGATGGTGCTTCTGCAGGTGGAAATCCAATGCACTTCATTTAAGTGCTTCTCATCTCAGTTCCAGAGGTTCTTAAGTGCACCTGCATTTAATTTCAGTCTCTTCCAGGGAAAATACAGAACATCAGGAAAGGCTGGATGCCTCCATTCACCTGAGACCCAATGTGTCTAATATAGTGCTTTGAGAATCTGAGGCTGCTTCTTCCTCAGTGGGGTATAATGAGGGAAGCCAATTCCTATTACACAGCATGCTAGTGGTTAGAAATTTCATTCAGGAAGTGAGAGAACAGAATCAGTGCAGATCAAGGTTGGATGGAGTTTCTTAATCATCCAGTATTTTAGGTGAGAATCTACTGCATGCTGCCCTGCAAGTGGAGACATTGTACAAGTAGTGACTTAGGTTCATCAGGCTGAATAGAAGCTTGGTGATAGCCCAATGCTTAAAGTACTTATCTAAGACAGGATAAGTTGTAGCATTCTGCCTTCTTACGTGCTTTTGTGGTCTTCTAATACATAATTCACATTTTCCAAGCAGCTGTGACCTCTTCTATTGGCAACCAAAGGTAGAATTTGCAACAAATAGATGTGGATGGCTGGCAAAGGCTGATTTTCTTGGAGGTCTGGGGACAGGAAACAAATTAAGAGGAATTAGGAAGAGCAGAATAATAAAGCAAGGAATTAAATTCTATGGATTGGGTGCTGGTGGTTTATAGATCAAACTAATCTCTGCACATTAAGCTTCTAGAGCAAAATCTTAAGTAGGAGGAAAAACATGCACATTTAAACATATTCATTCGGTAAGTTGAAAACTCTTTTCTAGTGGTTGCCACTAATCTGACTATATTAAGGATTTGTGAACAGTAATCTTTCCAATCTGTGGGAGGTGTAATTCTTCATGTTTTTAGTTCTCAAATATCCATTCAGATTAAAATGAGGAATAAAAAAAAAAAAACTTTCCCATGAGGAATCAACTTTTCAGATGCCAAGACAACCTGGAAAGAGAAATATTTAAATGACTAGGGGAGTGAAGAACAGGACTATAGTGAAGTTCTGTTTTTGTTTTTCTTCTTTTCTTTCTTTGATTTATATATTCTGGTAGAGGGACTTCTCTGTTCCATTCCCTCTCTAGCTTACATAGTGGAAAGTTTTCTGTTTGTTACTAACAGAAGTATATAATAATAAGCTTCGACCTCTTCTTTAGTTATTTGTTGAGACAGTACTGCAGATATTTTAGGAATTTGTTTTGAACTTTAAAACTTAGTACACTGAGAAGTTTTCATTCTCTCAATCTCTACATTACTAATATGCCATCATTTTTTTCATCAAAAGATCACAAAAACATCCTTTTAATGTTGTCAAGTCCTACATGAATTTATTTTAAAAAGTAATTAGTGTATGCCTGTGTATAAAAATAAAATGTGTTTATTTGTGCATAGACTGCATGAGAAATGTAAAGCAGTGGGTGAAACTTACAAATGAATAACTTTATTGGAAAGAAGGCGTACGTTATTTCCTTTCTTCTACAGATGTATGTTCTTTCAGAGAACACGTACTATCGTTTCAATCTGCATATGCAGAAATGCACCTTTTAAATACCCTACTCTATCATTGCGTATGTGGCACACTGTTTCCCCAACACCACATTTCTACTACAGAACAATATATCTTTGCAGGGGAGTTGCCTTTTACTAAGCTCTGTTAAAAACCTTATTTTGGTTGATGGTTTCAGTTGCCAGATGTACTTTGTAGCCTCCAGTAGGAAGCTGGCCTATGTTGCATTTAAAGAAGTTCTGTGCAGGTAATGTGCTTAAAGCCAGCAATGTAATCTAACTCATCTCTGCTTCTGTAGCTTGTTTAATTTGCGTTCTGTCCCCCCAAAAAAAACATTTTTTTTTTTTTAAAGGTAAGTACAGTCTATGCATAGTGTGTCTTCTAAAAAGCTTAGAGAGATTTAGTTAGTGAGATTTCTCACAAAAGAGAGCAAGCTAAAGAATTTTGATGAGGTGTTATGGCTTGTTTTAAACTGTAGAACACCCATAAGAAGGCATCTTATGTCCTCGTTGTGTTTCTTTTTTCTTTTAATTTAATTTAAATTCTTTTTTAAGTTCCAGAAATTGAACTGAAAGGAGAATCTTGCCGATATTATTTCTTGCTACAAGGCAATGGCTCTGGAGGATGTAAAGCAACCTTGATTCATTCCGCTACTCAAATCAATGGTATGGCCACTCTTGCTGCAGTAAATGGAAAGCTAAAGACAAACACAGAAGAAACAGAGTCAAGTAAGTATTTAATTATTTAAGAAAGCCTGAAGACAGGCAAATGCTACTGAAATATATATGTTCCCTTTATTTGTTCCAATGTGCCTTAAAAGGAAGAAAACATTACATTTTGATGAATTTACCTGTATTCTTTCAGAAATACTTTTTTTTTTTTAATCAGTTTGAAAAAATAAGATCCATTTATTCACAGTATTTACTATTACTGGATTTTGTAAATCAACTGCTTAAAGTTGTAGTCAGTCATTTCAACCAACTGTCAGTGGTTGCAGCAATGTAAACGTTTATTGTACAGAGAAGTCAAGGAAATATGAATGGCAATCAAATATACAAAACCTTTAAGCTTTAAAGGTATGCATTGTTGGTGTAAAGACTGACCAGCCCACGCCTAAAATCTAATCGATTATCTATCGACAAACCTATTTCATTGATTTAAAATAAAAGCTACAAAGCAAGCAGACAAGCTGAGTTTTGTGAGCGTGTCTTCAGATAATTGGCAGATATTACCACAGAGTGATTAGAATATGAGCTAGGAGATGATCGGAAGCTCCACTAGATAAGAACAAGTACATGAACAGTTATCTTCGAGTAGCTGTCCTGTTATTACTACGTGTATTAGAAAGCTCTGCAAATTCATGTATTTGCTCTCAATAACTGACAAAGAAAAGAACACAATAACCTGTATCCTCTTATTTCCTTATTGTTAAAATAAATCTGTATGGATATGACTGGTTACTATTTGTCCTAATTAAAATCTCTTTAGTAGTATGTCAGAAGACTGAAAGTCCTTGGCTATATGTTGGGAGAAAACTTTTATTTCCTAATATCAAGCTGATGATCTTTTTTACCTTCCTTAAAAGTGTCAGTCATGTTAACTGCATTATCATTACATTGGTTTTGTACAGAAATTCAAAACTGATGGCCAGTCATATATATCAAGTTATCTTCCTAGTGTCTTAATTGAATTTCCTGCTTTTTCTATAAAACTTGATGTATTTGAAAATCTAGTTATTTCTGTGGATTATGAAATGTGTATAGCTGGTGTGTTTGTGTCCTCCTGCAAACTTTCTTGAGAGGTAATGACCTAGTGTCTCCGAAGTCTTATGAGATACTTAATAATAGATTTCTCCTAATTTGCACAGGCTTTCCTATGGCTGACTTTATTGAGTCTCTGCCACATTTTTGTGGAAAGCAGATTGTACAGAGGGAAAAGAAACTGTCTTGTCTCCAAGCATCTGCCTTGAAGGAGTATCTAAGTAAGTAATGGAGAGCGTACCGAAAGTTCTCAAACAAGTATTTAAAAAAAAGTCTCTTTCAAATTGAATGTGATTGCTCTCCTTACAAAACTGAGGTAAGCCGGTCAGTTTGTGAGGAAAAAATGAAGCTTTAAAGAAGAAACTTTTCAGCATATCTATGATTGTGTGTCAGATAATGCCTTTTAAATATTGGGGAAAAGAGAAAGCTGAACTTTATTTTCATTTACTGGGTCTTTGTTACACTGATACTCCCAAAGTTTGAGCATAGTTTCAGAATAATTCTGTGGTCGTTAAATATTTCAGAATAATTCTGTGGTTTTCTATGCTTTTTTTTAATGCTTTCTCTTCCACAAAAAAACCTTACTGCTGGATGTGCCTTTTTACAAAAATGATTATTATGGGTTTTGTTGTTGTTGATTTATTCTTTCTTGCAAAAGTCTTGACTAACAGAGGGGAAGAATGCACTGGGGATTTGTTATTATTAATGATGGATCATGATAAACCCGACCAAAAGGTCATCTTTTGTTGATTTTCATGACTTTGCAGAGAAGTAATTTGAATGTCCTGACTTTTTCCATCTAAATCCATTACTCAGAAACGCAATTAAAACAAAAAAAAAATCTGAGAGATTGTTGAAAATGGCATGTTATGAAGATAACCTAAGTGTGTTATCATTAACAGAACACCAGCTTAAGGAAAATAAGATTTGTGTTTATTGTCTGCCTCCCACCACGCCCCCCTCAGTCATTCTAGGTTTCCTTTATACTATAACCCTGAGCTTGGGGGTGCCTCAGAGCTTGTGTTTTAGTTTGTAATGGGTGGGTCACCCATTTCCATTAGAATGAAGACAGGATAGCAGCAGCTGGCATTTGGTAGTCATCCTAAATCATATCAGAATGACCTGACTCTTAATATTCTGACCAAAGAGCCCAGAAAAAGCAATCAGTTATACAGAAGCCACGTTCTTGCAACAGCAGTACAAATAGCTATGCGGTGGGTGTGAGCCTCCTGTAGGAGGCTCTGCAGACTGGAGCTTTTCATATTTAAGATCAGCAAATCCAGATGCTTATCTCTGTAGGATTCAGAACTGGGTACTGAGAAATACACATATATAGAAGTTAAGACCATTAAAAGGGTGATTCACATGTAGTTTCAGCAATTCTACTTGTCTATGGAATAAACCATCTGCACCTTGCTAAAGGAAACAATGTTGTTAATGTCAAGTAAATGTTTTTTTTTTCATTTGTTTATTTGTTTTAAGCAGGCTACAGTTACTCTTTGTTACTGAACAAATGCAGCAGCTTTCCTTTCTTCCTTTTTCCTTTCATAGAGAGAAAGGAATTGACCAAGCAACCTCCAGTTATTTCAGCTGGTGAACTCAAAAACTTGTTAGAACTTACAAGAAAATGTTTTTTGGACCTGTGCGACACTAGTCTTCCTAAACCTGTTCGACAGAAGGTTGCCAATAAAACTAAGTCATGTACTGTGGCTTCTGGTACGTATCTTTCTTTAAAAAGATCTCTGATGTGTTTTCAAACCTGCTTTCAATTTTTTTTTATCAGAAGAATGAAAGTCTTATAACAGAAGGGGGTGGGGAAGGGAATGAGAACTAAAATAGCCTTCTAGGCTTTTTTTCAAACTGAAATTACCCTTGTGTTAACTATTTCCTTTCTTTTTCTTGACCAAAAAAATATTCAGAAAATACTTTTGACCACAGCACAAAGCTGATTTTCTTTATGCCATTATTATTTAGTCCTGTTATGGGTTACCCACGTTCTGGTACAGGTGTTTAAATATCTTAAGAAAGCATGCGTCTTTTCTTTCTTGACTCTCCTGTATTTCAAGGAAAATGTTGGTATTCTTTTTTTTTTTTTTTTTTTTTTTGTATGACCAGTTCCTCTCTGTCTCATTTTTGTAGAGTTAGATCCTGTAAAGTTCATGTGCGTAGTTGTAGGATCATAGCTGGTGACAAGGGCAGAAAAAAACAATCTTGAGAGCCACAAATCTAGTATTTCTGTGGTTGATGGTATAAATTACCTTGCATTTGGAGACAAATTGCATCCTGATTCTTATGAGCAAACTGTAATGGTTTTGCTTTCATGGTGGGTGTTTTCTTGCAGAATCTGATTTAATGGAGTTGAATCCATTGGACTGGCCAGAAAGGCATGTTCTTCAGAATTTGGAAAACTTTGAAAAAATCAAGCAGAAAATGAGGTAATAATTGGATACTGGAGAGTTTCTCCATAATGCGCATTGAATATCACTCTAAATGAACCATGTGTGTTGATATCCATTTTGTAAACTGTTTTCAAATATATTGACAGTCTTTCAGAGGAATCACAGAACTGTAGGGGTTAGAAGGGACCTTAAGAGATCATCTGGTCCGCTCCCTCTGCCAAAGCACGTTCCCTAGAGGAAACTTTAAAACCAAGTTTTTTTTACACTGTCAATTTCCAAGTTTGTTTTGGGGTAATTTCTTGGTATTTAGTAGTATTGTTTTTTATTTTCATTGACAAAACACAGCTGAAAATTAGTTACAAGTAGCATAGTTCCAAAGCTGAGTTATCAGAATGATACCCCTAGGTTTCAGCCATACAAGAAGAACATACAAAAGCTTTTTTTTTTTTTTTCTCCCAACAAACACAGCAGTATAAATAAATCGTAAATATTGTAAAACAGTTTTTCTACCCCATTCTTGTCTTTCAAATACCATAGATGTCCATGACCTAGGTTGGAGTCCTGTATATCATAAATTAGATCTGTGCTTTCTCATAGTTTTTATTGTTGTTGTTATTAAATTTTGGCTTTTGTTTCTCAAACAGGTAAGTTTCTTCCTTCTCATTAACTTATCTTAAATGTGTGGCTAGCAGTAGAAAAGAGAACTTTGCTAAACTTGAAAAAATAGAGTGAAAAGTTATATGCAGTAGTGTCTTTATGGTTCCTTTGGTGTGTGTTACAAGTTTCTGTTTTATGGAAACTCATTTTTTATCTTAGAATCCATAAATGGAAAAAGGGAATGAATAACGTGCTTCCCATGTTGTACTTCAAGTTATAAAAACTTGAAGAAATTACTTCTTTTTTTCAGTAGGAATTTCCATCAAATGTATTTTATTGTGAAGGTTTGTGCATATGTTCTCAAGAAACAATCTTGTTTATTTTACTTTGGAAATAAGCTACGTTTAATTGCTCCAGAGCAGCAGTGCTTTTTTTTTTTCTTAAAGGACAAAATAACTGGGGAAAAAAAAAAGCACACTATTTTCTTAGATTAGTATTTACTTTTTTCTTTTTTTTTTTTTATTTCTTCCCCCAGGGCTTCTGTGTTTGCACATTCATCTGAACAACTTCTGGGGCATAAAGATAGCCAGCGGGAGTCACTGACATTGCTCGATGCTAAAGAATTGCTCAAGTACTTCACACCAGAAGGGCTGCCAGTTGGTGATCTTCAGCCACTACAGATTCCCAAACGGTATGATTTCAGCATATTAAAACCACTGAAGACCATATTCAGGAGTGATGTAGGAGAATGAGAGTAATGACCAAATGACAGAATCAAAGTTTGAGTTTGTAACTTGCAACATCTTGCATCACATACCTGCCAGTGCAATCAACTGCTATGGTTAGTCTTGCTATTTATTTATTTCTTTGAGTCTGAAATGGCCAGAGATGATGATGTTGGTTGTATGCATTTAAATAAAAATAAAAAAATTAAAAAAAAAAAAAAAAAAGAAATGCCTGATGTGCAAAAGTGTGGCACCAGACTTTGCCATGGCATTTGCCATTCTACAAACTACTGCCACCACACATCGTTTCCAAAAGAGTATTTCTAGCACAGCAGAACCCAGTTTCATTGGTGTGATTTCCTTCATTTACTGAGAAGGAGATTAAGTAGGAAGAATATTAATTACAATTTTAAAAGGACAATAGCCAACCTATTTAGCTATGTGTGTCTCTTGTCATGCTGAGATATTCTTAAGTGCTGAGGTGCTTCTTACAGGAAGCTTGTCTGCTCTGCTTTGTGAGAATTCATTCTTAGTGTGTCTGCTGGTATTACTGCATTGACCGCTCCCTTTTCAGCAGCGAGATTGATATTACTTAAAGGAATAATTTTCAGAGTTTAAACATCTGTTAGAGTAAGGCCAACCTACACAACAGTCAGATGGTGTCTGTAGAGTCAGAGCCTGTATTATTCATGCAGTGTGTCAAAAAACTGCTAGATAAGCAGATGATGTTTGCAGTCACTGGAGTTATTTGTTGACCTTCTTAATGTTAAATAATAGAATGTCTAATGGAATTATTGTACAGCCCCTGGTCCTTTTATAAAACTCATTATATGTAATAAATTAAAAGGGCAAGGGAGAAGGGCAAGTTCTGTATGACTTAGGAGACTTCTGTTAAAGTACTTACTGAAGTTTTGAAACTAACTAAAAGGTGTTCTGGGCAGATAACTCAAGTAAGGTAGAAAATAAGCAGTGAAGGTTGAGTGTCCTACAGAGCTGTTAGTTAATGAGTGCAAATGATTTAGGATTTTGTCTATAATATTAAATATTTTCATTCCATTTAGCAGTGTGGGAAAGAAGTTAATAATTTGTTCACTACAAAAATGCTTTTTAATCCTTGATTTTTCAAAACCCCCCAGAGAAGATTTACTGTGTAGAATATTTTGATTGTTTCGAATGACTTGCTTTGAGCCATAGCTAAGTGAAGTCTGAATTTGAGAGGCTTGGGCCCAATTTGCTTGGATTTCTGTCAATTATCAGAAGAAAGGATGATTAGAAAAACTTTGCTTTGAAGTCCTTTACTGTAACACAAATCGCTTGCTTAATAGTTCAAGTTAGAGATCTGAGGGAAGTAAAAAGCCAAAATCAAGATATTAGATAAAAAATAAACTACATGTTTTTACATGAAGGCTATAGGGTCTGGCAGTGACTTATACTCTGTGTATGTGTTTTGCTTGGTTCAAAAAAACAAACAACAACAAAAAACAGAAAACCTGTGAAAACCCATAATGAGATTTTTGGCTGGAAGATAGTGGACAGTTCCCTTTGACATACCACATTGCCATTACTGTTGTGTCCAGCAGAACTCTACTTTGAGCTGCCCAACCTCCTAGCAGGCTCTCTGGCTAGATTCTCTTGAATAACCAGCAGCTTTGCAATAGTAAATGTTTGAGCACAGTGTCTCAAACAGGCCCAAAATTTTACAGACTAAACACAAGTTTTTTTTTTTTTTGTTTGTTTTGTTTTTTTTTTTTGAGAGAGAGACTGTTGAATTAAAGGAGTTTGTTTTCCATATCTGAGCTTAAAATACAGGTTGGAGTTCTGGCTGATAGTCTTTTTAAATAGTCATCTTGCTAGATTCACCAACCTGGGTTTCATGGATGTTTTTCCCAGATAACTTTTCCAGTGGTAATTGTGCAGAGACAATCTATGAGAATGACAAAACCTGAATCAATATATAGGTTCCAGATACTGCTGCATCTTTTGTCTTCATTTCTTCCCTACTTCAGAGTTAATTGGGATGTGACTTTTCAGCATGTGCTAGGATCTGGCAGTGAGTTCTCTCCATCTTGTTACAGCTTGTTCCATTGAAATACTTTCAAACACATTCATATGAAGCATGGGAAAGGTGACTGTTAGGAGAGACAACAACTTGAAGCTCAAAGAAAGGAATTTGCAGATTATAGCACTGGATTGAGAAATGGGAGCTACTGGTTCCTCTGTTTGTTCAGGTGCCCTGTTGTGAAATGTGATAGTTGCCTGGTTTTATTGATAAATTATTTCGAGCAGTGACCTCTAAACTGGTTGAAACATCAAAGGTTCTGTAATAATAACAGTTCAGTAGATAGTAATTAGTTGAGCAGAAATTCTTACTTCAATAAAGATTTAATTTCCCAATGATGCTCTGTCTCAGGGCCTTCATGAGCTACAGGACATGCTGTTTTGGTCTTCCCATGTCAAGGCATTTGTTTTTGACTTCTGTAAAGAATACTTTATCCTGACTACAACTATTTAAAATACATCTATACTTTTTTCCTTTCAGTGAAAATGCATTCCTTTTGACACCAGAGCTTACTCCTCGGAAACTTAGAGGCTTGCCTTTTGAAAAAGCAGCTGGGTGCCATTATCATGGACTTGAGTAAGTTTTCTCACATCTTTTCCCAAAAACTATTTTTCAATTTCCTGTCAAGGTAGAAGAAGAAACATTTCAAGCAATATGAATATTAATTATGGAAAACTTTGATTCACTGGGTTAATTGGTTAATTGCAACACTCCTGCCTTGATGGTAATGTAGAGAGGTAGAGGTTGTATTTTTTTTTTTTCCCTAAGTTGTACTGCGGTATATTACCAATGTCTCTGAAAACCTGAGGTCAGAAATGGAAATGGCAAGAGCATGAGGATTCATTAGTACGTATCAAATCACTGGAGTAGTACATGAGAAAACTATTCTGTGATACGATATCCACTAAGAAATGCATTGGGTACAAAGTGTATGCAGTCTGGTCTTCATGCAAATCTCTGCCTTCTTCTAAAGTTGCATTTTGAAATTATTAGCATGTGGCTAATGATACTACTGGTATTTTTTCCTATCAACTTTACACAGTTTGTTTAAGCCTGTGTTGAAAATGTGGTAATTTCAGCCATGTTCTCTGGAGAAATGAAGCAGTCATTCTCTTTTCAGCTATCTGTTTCTTCTCTTTTTCTAAGTGGTAACTCATGAGCCTGTTAGCCTTCCTAAATTAAATCTAACAAAGAACACAAGGAGACAACTGGGTAGATAGGAGAAATTCATCCTCCCAGCTGTAGGAGAAAAACCATTTGGCCATTGACTTGGAATATGGTAGCTTGATGACCTGTCTGACCTCAGCAAGGAGTGCATGTGAGAGTTTAAATTAGGTACAGGGCAGCTTGTACTACCTCTAGTCATAGCAAAAAAAAAAAAAAAAAAAAAAATGACAGGTAGAGACCACAATGAGAGCTGGGTGTGGTGGGGAGATGGGAGACCCTGGCATATTAAGGTGATGAGGGGAATGTGCTAGGAATAAGGGAGGGAAGCAGTAGAATGAGGTGGTGGAAACTTGTGTAAAAAGGAAAGAATCTTGATTTTTATGACTGGAATATATTCTTGTAGGAGTATCGGAGGGAGCACGTGGTCTTTTGGAAGCAGTTGCTTTTCGGACCATGCAGTTGTGATTTGTTTCCATGTGCATAGCTGCTGTATTTATACGTGGAAGTAGAGTTTTGTCAACAAAACCAGACGTAGCAGTTATTTAATAAAATTTCTGGTGTAATGAACCTGTGCCAAACACTAAGATCCTGTGTTGCAAAGAGAAAGTAATTGCAGGTAAAGAAGAGTGAGTAAAATGGGAACTTAACTACTAAAGATAAAAACATTTTTATCTTTGTAGGGAATGTGATTACTCAAGCGACTGAGAATATAAATAAGGAAAGTTAAATACCTTGGAATTTGTAAGTTAACAGAACTTACTCTTATCAGATAATGTATTTATTTCCAGTGGAAAGTCTTAATCAGCTGTAGAAATGGATTCAGTGGTACGTTATTAGAAAAGTGAATTTCTGAATATGAAAACATGGGGGGGGGGGGGGGGGGGAAGAGTACAAATCAGATCTAGTAATTTAATGTAACTCTCTGTGAGGAGATAAAAGTAAAGAATGTGTCTATGGCTTCCAAGAATAGGAAACAGGTAAGTAGTTTGTAGGGTGGGTTGAGAGAGAGATCACTTTTCTCAGAATGCTTGTTTGAGTAATGGATAGAATAATTTTGTATGATAATGTTTTGTTCTGCAGTAGAGAGGTAATGTAAGTTACCTACTTAAAATTTCATTTTGGGCTCTTGCAAGGAAACCTGCAAATAGTTTATACAAGAAAAGAGTTCATGTGTTTTGTATTGTAATTTCCTGAGTATGTTTCAGTGAATTAGCGCTGTTCTTTTGTCCTCTTTCAAATTCAAATGTGAAATTATATAAAACTGTGGGGTTGCTTTAAAAAAATGTTGCAGTTATAGATCTGTTTGCAGTCCCAGCAGTCTTAATACAGTTTCTTCTTTTCACTTGATTGATTAAACCATTTAATCCTCCTAATCAATAGAAAGATGAAAAGCTAGGGTATATTTTGCTTGTTCAGTGATACTTTTGTAGTTAGCACTTTTAAAAATGTGTATCTCTCATATAGTGGTGCTTGTCTTGGACAAAGCTAAATGTACATTTCCAAAGAGTGCAGTTAGCAAAGAATTTGTACTAAATAGCACTTAAGCACTTGCTGTGCCTGATTGTCCTCTTATTTACACTCACTTAGTGAAATCTCACAGCAATCTAGTTTTTGGCAGAACCTGGCTCTTCGTAAAATTATGTCAGTGTCCTTGCGTTTTGGTATTCATTAAGTGCTTAAAACCTGCAAAATATATATGTTTTACTTTGGGATGTTTTCTTTAGCTATTTCCTATACAATTCTCTTATGATATATGCACTGAAGAATCACGTTGTGGTGGGTTTTGTTTGCTTTGAATAGGAAAGTTGCATTTTTCCTCTTACAGAAGATAGAATAAATGAGGAGAAATCATCTAAGTTTCAATATTTGTTTCAAGTATCGTGGATGTCACCGGGAAAAACTGAGGCATATTCCATGATCATGCTATTATATCAGAGTGTATAATTTTATATAAAATATCCTGTTTTTATCTGGGTCTCAAAGTTTTGATGAGTGCTTGCAAGCCCTGAGGTCTGGAAGATATTATATCCATGATGGTGTGCTGGGTTCTTCATAGAGTTGGTTTTAGAGCTTTCCTCTTCAGTGTTTAGTATATTAATAGAGGTAATATCTGTTAAGTACAGACTGAATACGAAAGGCAGTAAAATCTGAATTAAAGAGGTTGGTGCCATGACCAGTGCCCGACCACCTCTGGGTGCAGAGCCTTTCCCTAACCCCCAGCCTGACCCTCCCCTGTCCCAGCTCCATGCCGTTCCCTCGGGTCCTGTCGCTGTCCCCAGAGAGCAGAGCTCAGCGCCTGCCCCTCTGCTCCCCTCGTGAGGGAGCTGCAGGCCACCATGAGGCCTCCCCTCAGCCTGCTCTGCTCGGGACTGAACTAAGAAACTTCAGTGCCTCCTCACACATCTTGCCCTCTAGACCATTCATCATTTTTTGCATCCCTTTTTAACCCTTTCTGTAATAGTTTTGTGTCTTTCCTATATTGTGCCATAATAATTACTATTACCCTTTGAGTCCAATTCTTCAACCAATTGTTCACCCATCCTATTACATACTTATCTAGCTGCATGCTGGACATTTTGTCCAGAAGGCTAATGTGAGAAACAAACTTCGCTGAAATCCAAAAGGATTAATTACATCTACTAGCTTCCCTTGGTCAACTAAATGGATAACCTTGTCATAAAGGAAATTAAGTTCATTAAACAGAACTTTCCACTTATGAACCCCTGTTGGCTGTGACCAATGACTGCATTGTCTTTCAGGTGTTGTTCAATAATTCCCAGAATAATCTTCTCTGTAATTTTATCAGGCACCGAAGTGAGACTGACAGGCCTATAATTACCAGGGTCTTCTTTCTTGCCCTTCTTGAAAATTGGAACATTTGCCAGCTTCCAGTCAAGGAAAAGACTTACAAATAGTACAAAATTTAAATTATATGTCGCAGTTCGACTTAACACACACCTGATGGATTTAGCTATATTTAATTTGTGGGGCTGTTTTAAGGTATCTTTCAGAACAATGTATCAAACAAAGAAGTGCTGGAGATTATATTACAGTCAAAAGTAAATTGTTCTTTTTTTTTTTTCTTTTCCTTTGGACTGTAATAAAGCAGAGATTCTCACAGATTTCTCTCCAATTTCTATTTTAGATACTGTCTAGATAACAGAAAAGCCCTAGAGAGAGATGTGGGATATGCTGAACTTCAAACTCGTCTTATTCGCTATGAAACTCAGACTACTTGCACCAAAGAGTGCTGCCCTGTGCCGGTTGTCCTGAGCCCTCTCCCATCTCCTGCAGTCTTGTCAGAGCCTGGAAGCGTCCCCGATGGAGAGTCTTTACAAAGTGAATTCAGAACAGAGGCATCAAGGCTCAAACGCAGATCAAAAGACTTGGACTGCTTTTATCCCAAGAAGAGGTAATGCACTGAATAAAATAAATCTTTGGTATGAAATATTTCAGTAGTCTCTTGTGAAACGCATCTTTTCTTTCATCTTGAAATGTTTTTAGTGAAGCTATCTAGACAAATGTTTTAGTTGTTTAATCCTCTTCTGTTAGTTCGTTTTTTCTCAAGTGTGTCCTCCCATTGATAGCATTAGATTAATCAAAACCATGCAGCACAGGCACCTTTTATTTAAGAGATTTGTGAGTGCATCTTGCAAAGTCTAAAGTGCCTCTGTAAAGGTGACGGCCTCATTTAGGACCGGAATAACTAAAGGTTTAGAAAGTCAAGCACTGTACAAACAGAATGACTGAATTCCTAATCCAAAGGACTTCTAGTATAAGATGACCCACAAAAATCTAAACTTGTTGACAGCCTTGTTTATTAAAATATTTACTGAAAATTCTCTTTTTAGTACTTCTGTTTGTACCTTGACCTCACTCTGAAAATGCAAAGTCTTTGCATCAATAAAAAAAAAAAAAAAAAAAAAAAACAAAAAAAAACTGCCATGTAACACTATTTCTGAATTCACTTTATACCTTTATACTGTAACGCTTCACTTTGCTTTCACTCCAGTTTAATATCCCCTTGCAATCTGGTCACAAGTGTGCTACCTACCTTTTTAACAGAGGTATTGTTTTGGTAATATCTGCATCTTTTACAACTTACTGAGTAGTTAAAAAAGATGTGATTATGCTTAGCATGTCATATAATTGGTGTTTCAGGATAGCACTCTTACTCTTGGAAGGATCAAACATTACGCTGTTCTAGTGGCATTGTAATGCCCAATTTCCAGTAGATCAATTGTGACATTCCTGTAAGGCCAAAAAATATTTGGCAGTTTCAAGATGTTTCATTTTATCCTGAGACTGAAGGCCAGAAATTCAGCTCTTCTGGCTGTCTAGACAAAGCGTCTGTATGCAAAACTAGTCCTCCTTGCAAAGAGTTTTCTCTTCTTAATTGTCTTAGTTCTTCAATTTGTTTCTAGTTTTATTTTTTTTAATCAGAGATGCAATGGGTCTCTAAGTATCAGAAACCGAATCAGTAAGTGTTCTTCTAATACACAAATTTTTGGGGGTAATACTAGAATGCTATGTGCTGTTTTGAGATGGTCTTTGCAGTAGGGTGGTGGTTGGACCAGATGATCTTGGAGGCCTTATCCAACCTTTATGATTCTATGTATAGTCTGCTAGGCAATTATGCAGCTGCCTCTACAGCAGAAACAATGCTACCAGAAGAATCAGTACAAAATCTGTAAGTTTTTCTCTTTTTTTTTTTTTTCCCTCCCTCTCTAGACTAACCAAATCTGAGAGTACAGACTCTCTCCTCTCCCAGGCAAGCGGAGGTAGTGGAAGTCACAGTACAGTGGTGGTAACAAGGAAACGCTCTGAAAGATCAGTTTCTTTAACTTCAGTGCAGTTGAAACAATCTGGTCAGCTCCCCAAAGTCACCACTAAGGTTGGCTCAGCAAGTCACAGAAGTGCAACAGAATCCCAGACTTCAAAGCCAGTTAAGGAATCAAGATCTCAGAAACATACAAGGGTAAAGGTTTATTTTGTTTGCTTGGGGGTGTGTGTGGGGGGAAGGTCTGCCTAATTTCTTTCTTTGTATATTGATTTTTTAATTATTATTTTAATATCTTTTAACTCAAATGTGGACTGTGTCTTCATCTCTGTTACTGCTAAATTTCATTCTATTAACTTCTTGTAAATGAATCCTGAAGGCACTGAGGAGAGTGCTCCAAAAGCAGTGAGTGAAAATATCTGTAAGGTTTATTATTATGTCACGTCCAGGGAATTAAGGCTGAAAGAAATAACAAATAGGAATAAAAAAACATGGCAATAGATATCAGTGAATGGGAGTTATGAAATTCAGAAAATGAATATAAAACCTAAAGCCACCAGAGAAAACTCTGGTGGAAAGATGAAAGTCATTGTGAAAGAATGGACTATTCTGGGGATAAAAAGGTGTTCCAGTAGTTGTACAAATCCATTAACGGAGATAATATTTAAATACATTGATGCAATAATGTTAAATTAATACCAGTATATAGTAGGAATTTCACTTTTAAAATACAGCACAGAAAACAGCTATTGTTTTCTGTATTGGTGATAATTTTAAATTAATCCCTGCTTACTAGAGAAGACAATGCTTGAATGTAACTGCTGTAGTGTCAAAGGCATGTCAGGAAGACCTTAGTAAGCATAAATTGCAACTCATTCAGACCTACAGCAGAGTTTAAGTGCCTTTGTTATAAAGAATGACAAAGTAAATTTTCTAATTTGACTGTAGTACCTGGATTTTATTTTTGCATGCATGCATGAAACAGGAAAATATCGATATAAAGCAAAGTAATACAGATTGTATTTCAGAGAAGAGAAAACCCATGCTATTATCAATTTAGTTTTCTTGTCTTTGAAGTCCCGTGTGGATAGTTACTGCTTCTCTACATGTCTTTGACACGTAAGCATTTTGTTAATTTTTGAGGTGAAAGAAATGGAAATAGAGCTTTAAATAGCTCTGCCTAACTTTGGTCAGTGAGTTGATGGCATTTGGCTGATGGATTAATGACAGAGGCAGCATCAAAGTAGATCAGGATTTTTTGTCTTTCAGTCTTCTCAATATATTAAGACTCTTGTGTCTTGATCTTTGTTGGGAAGATATAAAGAAGGGTGGCTTGTTTTTCCTTGGACAGTTTTTCATGCCAGTAATTGGGATGAAGCTTTGAGTGTGTTTCTATTGTTTCCCAGATGCTGAAGGAGGTGGTAGCCAAGACTCTTCAAAAACATGGAATTCCAGAGGATCACAAGTGCTTTGAATCATGCAGCCAACGTCTATTTGAGATATCGAAGTTTTACTTAAAGGTAACTAGAAGGCATGCTTTTACAGTTCTTTGTGCTTAACTGAATGAATTTATTTCTGAATGCAATTTCAGATTGGGTGTACTTAGACCTGATGGTGCTAATATTTCCTAGTGGCATGTCACTAGTATGTGTAGAATGTGGAGAAACCTGTGGTCTTGTCAAGTGCAGAAGCTAGTTTTACAGTATATTTTGGTGTTTTACTGTTTGTTTTCAAACCTTATAAATCGCTAGTCTTTTATGTGTGTTAGATAACATGTAAAAGCAATGTTCAGGTAGGTAAGGTTGTGTTTATACTATATAGCTTGCCGTACTGCTGTAGATAGCTTAGGGCCATAGATTTCTGTTTATATTCTACTGAAAAAAAATGTTCATGACATCAGGTTCTCCTAATTTATCTTCCTTCAGCGAGACTAGAGTATGAGATCATCTGTGGGCTGTTGTAAGCTATAGCTGTCTTCAAGGTGTAAATAAAGTTCATTTTCATAGAATCTGGGGTGATTCACATGATAAGCAGAATTGCTCTCAACTGTGTGGGAACTTAGCAAATCCTGGGGGCGCTAGATGAGATGCCAGAGGGAAAAAAAGAAAAAGTAACCAGTAAGGCAACTGCTTTCTTTTTGTAATTGTAATTGTTTTATGGCCATCATATCTCACTTTCAGATGAATGAAAGTGAGATATGATTCAGATGATTCTACTAGAGAATCCAATGCTTGAACTTAAATGTTGTAGTTTCAAAGACATGTTTACCCTTGCTTTGCCAAGTCCCTTGGGAACGAGCATCAGATGAATGCAAATTAACTTATGTACATATAGTTGTGTGGAACTGCAGTGTAGGCTGGCTTACATTCACCTGTGTGCGTTACTTTTTTAAAGTATAGATGTAGTCATGTCAGTGTCCTGTGTTGTCCTACATTTTTTTTTTGTATTTTGTACTACCTTTGTCTCTGCTTGTAACACAATAATTTTGTCTCCAAATTGATGATCAACTTAGTTTTGTCATAAATACTGGTATAATGAGCTATGTAAATGTAGCTTTACATATTTGCCTTTATATATATTTCACAAATTGTTGTTGCAGCTTTTGGAAACAAATTCTTAGCTCATATAAAACTGTAGAATACGATCACATTTCTTTTGTCAGAACGGAGGCTGTGTATGTTGGTCAGTTGGTCACTGATTACAAATGAAGAAAGATTGCAGTAAAAAAAACTTCATGCCAAGTAATCTTTGTCCTTCACTGTGACAGCTCAGCTTCTCCCTTGTTCTAGGCTATTGGGTAAATAGCTCATGGTACCTGAAATTCCAGGGCCATGACGTGGTCACAGAAATTCTTGTAAATGCATTGCCAATCTATCTGATGTGCTGACTTGGCAGCACCATGCTGCATTGCATCAACCTAATTTTTAGGAGATAATGAGGAGCATCTCTTTCCACAATACATAGGGGACTTTGTCAGTTAATGCTTGAGCCTATGTTACTTAGCCTGAGCACAAAATTGAGTACAATTACAGTATTTGGGTTAACAAGCTGTTTTTCACAAGTTGAGCTGCTCTTCTGTTCGTCTGCATGCATTTAGCCTACCACCATTTGTGAACAAACTCAGTTTAGCTTGAGCTTCAGGGAAGATGATTTAAGCTAAATGAAGTTGCTCTGCAATTGAAGAGGGCTACAAGCTGACACAGACCATTATAACATCTTGCTGATGAGCAGCAGCTTCTTAAATAATTAGAGGACAGTTGTTCGCTCGTTTGGTAAGCACTCCCAAGACCCGCCCAAAATAGGCCCTGAAGGAAGATCTCATCTGAAGTCAGAGCCCGTGTGTAGGGATGAGGAAGCGAATTCAGATGGGTTAATGATTCCATTGCAAATGAAGAGTAAAAGAAGATGAGACAATGATCCTTTTCTTCAGAAGGCTGCTCTAGAGAGTTGTGGCAGGGTTTTGTTCTCTTACACTGTACTCCAGATCTGTAGGACTTTACTGTGCTGCATGGATCAGAAGCATGATATCATAGACACAGTTTTCCTTTGGAGACTAGTAGTAGATTCATGTTTCTAGTTTCTCTTCAGACAATGGTGTTATATGCTTGCTATGCAAGCAATCTGGCGCTTGGATTAGCCTGGGAAAATTGAATGGCAAAGCAGACAAACCACTCTAGATTATTCCCGTCCTGCATTTATTCTGTTCCTCCAAGTCCTCTTTTCTGTTCTTTGCCAGAACTCTGTATTGTGGTCTAAACAGATGGTTGATTTCCATGTTCGTGGAAGATTTCAATCAAGACTGTAAGAACTTCTGGTGTTTAAAAAAACAAACAACAACAAAACTGCATTTCTAGAACTTTGAAAGTAAGGAAAGGTCTGGCTTAGTCACACTTGAGTACTAGGGCTGGACTGCTGTAGGAAATGTTACGGCCCTTGGAGTGAATTTAGATTTACTTAATCTGTAGAAAAAGTGAATTCAAATAATCTGATTTTCTGTAGTTCTGAAAAAAAAAATCATGAAAGGATTAAATTCCCCAAGATAACTAGGGCTCTCATCATCCCCTCATCATCCACCTATAATGAGGATATGAGTATACTAATCTCAGTGGCTTTGTGCTTCATATTTAGGATCTTAAAACTTCTAGAGGACTTCTTGATGAAATGAAGAAAACAGCAAATAATAATGCTAAACAGGTAAGAGCATTTGTTTGATTTGCATATATTTTTCTATTCACTAGCCTAGGCGAAGTCCAACTGCCGCTGCTTGGCTGTAGGATGGTTTGGTCCACAAATTTAGGAGATGAAGAGAAGCATTCCTTAGGCTGTGGGTCATTTCGCATTCTGATCTCACAAAAACTCTCTCTAAAGCAAAGTTTTCCGTTCCATATGATCAGTGTTTTGGCAATTCTAGCTAGAATACAGTCTATCTGTTATGTCACAGTGATAAATGTAGATGAAGGAAATTTTTCCACAACTCAAAAAAAAAAAAAAAAAAAATTTTTCTTCCTTGGAGAGAAGACAAAATCATTAGGAATTCTTCTTTCTTTGTGTTCAAGGAAATAACATTTGTCTTCAAAGTTTAGGTACCAATAGAGGAATCTATCAAAGGAAATAAATTCTGTATAAGGAAAAAAAACACAGTAATTTTAAGCTTAGAAATAACTATAAACAGAAATGACATCAAATGAGTTTTCTTGTGTGTAAAGGGGTGCTTCTGTGAACGCTAGCACAGAGCAAACAACAGGAGTAAGCACTCCTGTCCTCCAGAAAGTAAGTAAATATTTGATTTAAATTCTGGATAACACGATCTTGCATTTTTACAGGGCAGTTTTCAAAACTATAAATTAAACATAAGGATTTGAACAGAGTTAGTTAAATAGTCTCCGCTCAAAACTCTAAGTGAAACTGCTAAATCCCTACAGAATTTTATCCTGCCAGGGCAGTATTGTGTTCTGCACTGTTTTGCCTTGTGAACTGGTTCCTACAGATCATAAGGTTTCAAAAACTGCATGGGTTGTGCTGTTTGGTCCTGGACTGGGATATTGTGCTGATGCACTGTTCCTCACTGCAGTCTTTGTCTGGGGAGACCGGTCAGTAGTATGAACATTAATTTATATATGAACATTAATACCTCATTGTCAACAGCAGTAAAATTGGGCATCTTGTAAACTGGCCACCTCTCCCTCTAATAAAGAATATTTTGAAACTACCTTATAAAAAAACTGTACAGCGTGGGGTGAGGTAGCTCAGTTCAGGGGATCTAAAAATGCCTTTTTCTAAAGACAAGTGTTCTGTTCAATTAAATACAATTCTTGGGAGGTAACATTATCTTCTCAGTTTATTAAAAACTTTCTCCATTGAATGGATTGCCTTTTAAATCTCATTTAGTAACAAGAGGTCTTCAGGTCAAGAAAGAATTGACAATATGTCTCAGATGTTCTTAAGTTGCTTTCAATAGTAAGAGTTACGCGAATAATTTTCTCATGTATTTTCCCAGGTGATTGAATGGGTTTTGGAAAAATCTGGCAAGTAGATTACCTGCTATCCACACCTTCCTAGAAACTGGAGAGAGAGCACTTCTGATTGCAAGAAAAACATTACACTGGATAACACATGCATACACATATGCAAGCATCAGAAGAACTTTGGTCAGTGTAATTATACAGACTTCCTTTTCAAGCACAGTAGCATGCTTTGAAACTTTTTATACTGAAAGTTTTAATTTTTTAAAACATTTCAAATGAAAAAGGTTTTATTTTATTTGCATATTTATTATCTTTCATTGTTAGAAGGAATACAGCTTGGTCTTTATAAAGCTTTGTATCTTTTTCAATGAGTGTATTTTTAATAAGAATTTAAAAAAATGCCAATTTAATTTTAATAATGGGACTACTTTGTTACACTTTTTTTGCACAAAGACTTCTGTTTATTACTACTTGCTGTTATATAAGCTGAATAAAACTGCTTACAGTGTGGACCTTTGACATTTTTATATTGTAGCTGACAACAGTTCCTATTCTGCGCCTGGAAACAAAATATAATTAGAATTTGAGTCACAATTATCTCTCAGTTCTGTAATAGAAGAAAATCACCATCTTTTCAAAGCTAATGAAAGGTCCCATGAAAGGATATTTTAAGGGGAGAGCTACAGCCTGGATTTCTGTGTAATCTTCCTAACAATCCTTAGAAACAATTCACAACAGAGGTCTGAGGGTTTTTTCATGGAGGGGGAAGAGAAAATCAAGATGCTAGTAGTAGTGATGATTGAGAGAGCTCTGAAACAGTGGGCAAACTGATGAAATGTAATACAAGAATTTCTACCTGAGTTGCAAACTCAGGAAACTACTCAATCAGCCTCAGCTTGCTTAAGTTTTGGGCACGTATCAGGTTTGTACTGGTAATTATTCTGTTTAGTATTGCGTTGTTTTGGTAGGAACTCCTCAACTCAGACATTTTATAGCTTTTCAGTGCAAGGATTTCCTATTTCTCATATAGCCTAACACGATTTCACTTGACAGAGATGCAGTGTTACTGTTTGCTATATTCTCCTAGAAGGAAAATGGATTAAGCAATACTAATATATGTGAAATTTTATATTACGAGAAAATATGATTGAACTAAACCATATGTAGATTAGAGTTAATACTATAATATCTACCTGTTCTCTGAGGAGTCTTTATAATTTTGTGATTTTATTCTTTGCTAAATTCTATTTTGTGTACAGCCAAGCTCTAAGGAATTGTGTTTGTTGTTTGCTTTGGGGTGTGTGTGCACATGTGTGCATGTCTAACAGGATCTTGCATTCTACTCTTCTTTTCCGTTGTTCCAATGTGCATTGTTCTCCTGAACTCTGCATGAACTTTTATACATATATATGGGTGTGTACTTGTTTGAACTCTACTCTCTCTGCTTTACTGTGACCGTAAGCTGGAGTGAGCACAATCATAGAATGATAGAATATCCTGAGTTGGAAGGGATCCACAGGGATCATTGAATCCAGCTCCTGGCTCCACATAGGACTACCATGTGTCTGAGAGCATTGTCCAAACACTTGAACTCCAGCAGCTCAGTGCCGTGACCACTGCCCTGGGGAGCCTGTCCCAGTGCCCGACCACCTCTGGGTGCAGAACCTTTCCCTAACCCCCAGCCTGACCCTCCCCTGTCCCAGCTCCATGCCGTTCCCTCGGGTCCTGTCGCTGTCCCCAGAGAGCAGAGCTCAGCGCCTGCCCCTCCGCTCCCCTCGTGAGGGAGCTGCAGGCCGCCATGAGGCCTCCCCTCATCAGTGCACATCTTGGCTCTGGCCAGGCACAACTGCTTTGGAGAGTGCTTGCAACACATCCATAGTATCCAGGTCAATGACTTAAAAGGTTTCTACTCATATCAATAATGAGTGTATGCACAAAATTGCTCCACTGTATTAACCAATGTTCATGGTTCCCTTCTCTCTGCATTTAAGACAAGCTGTTTTTCTATGTAATTGTGTACGCATTCTTACAGTCACTTTAAAATACATGAACACAGACACTTCTTGTGTTAAATATAAAATACTTAGCCCATACAACAAGAAACTTAGGAATAAGATGTCAGTTTCTTAACATCCAGTATTGAAGTCTTTACTTCCCAAGAGAGAAGTCTTAAGTTCTAGTCATACATTCAGCCTGAGTGCTGATACTACTATTGTGTGGATATTTATGCAAGCTACTGAAATTTGCATTTTCTGCATGATTTTTTTGTTTTGTATAGTTGTAATCTGCTACAGCAGATTGGAAAAAAAAATATGGTTAATAAATTTTCTGTTCACACATAGTTGACAAGCAAAAGTATAAAAACTACGTTTCAAAAAATATGCAGCTTACTGCCATGAGCAGACAAAATGCCTTTCATGGAAGTAATTCATAATCTTTAACTGGCTTTTGTGATGAAAAACTATCTGCACGTATCTGTAGAACAGCTTTTATATAAAAGTGCTTTTCTTAAAAAAAATAAAACAGGAACACACCTCATTCTTCCCTTACCTTTCTGTGGTGTACGTACTGAGCCCTGGATTTAAATACCATCTCGCTTCATGAGTAAGTAGAAGCCAATGGTTATTGTTTTAATTAATTCTGTAGACTCAAAGGCTGGCCTGAAATAATCAGCAGGAAAGCAGTCAGGGAAACATAAGCAGTTTGATGTATCATTTGTTTGCATGATTCCCAATACTGAGCTAATACAGTGCTGCCCGCATCTCATTTGCACTTCATTATTATGTTGTTGTTGTATTGTGTTGTTGTTTTTTTTGTTTGTTTTTTATGGTAAATGACAGCTAGTTCATAATCATGGCTTAATAACTTACTGTACCCCATCTGAGCTGTGATAACTCTCCCTGTGCATCCTCTTAACCTAGCAAAAAGCATGCAAAATAATTTGACCTGGCCTACAGTAACAGCATTAAACCAAAACATTTTGCACCTGTTTAAAAACCCCACAATTCAGGGCTCCCACAGCCCAGCTAACACACAGTAACCTTTGTGATGCAGGACATTATGTCACTCTGTGCCTCTGAACTTCAAATGTTTCGTTTCTGGGCGATGAATCCCACTCTAGTCTGCCCTGTGCATGTTTACTGTAGAAGCTTTGGGTGCTTGCTTTCATGTTTTTGCATATTAGGATATGAGTCACGTTCATCAGCATACATTGGGGTCTGCTCCTGTGCTTACACAGGACTGGGGTAAGACAATGCTGATACGGTCATGATTACCTGGTGAGGTGAGTACTTACCGTATTACAGCAATTGCATTATGAATATCACTTAAATTGGTTAAAATCCTTTTCCTAATTAACAAACTCACCAGTTCTTCCTAAGGAGTCATTTTGTAATGCCACTAATTATTTACACAAGCACAAAAATTTTAATGAAGGAAACAAACTGAATCCTACGTGGACAATGGAGCTGATATATTCATGAAAGGTTGTTTTTCCCCTTGTGGTTTTAAATTAAACTTTGCCTTGGTTAGTCTAGGGTTCCCTCCTATCAAGCAAGTTGATTTGTTTCTTGAAATTTTGCTAGTTTGTTATTAACCTCTCCTGTTACAAATCATAAGGTCACTGAATTCAAAGTGTCCATTTTAGATACAATTTCCAATTACTTTGTAGATTGTTTTTTTGTTTTCTTCTGATAGCATAACAGTAACAGCCAGTTAGAAACCTGCCTCTTGGACTTCTACAAAGAAGATGAACTTACAAAGCTCTAAATACCCTAAAAATCTGGAGGCTTGGCATGAAATCAAAGCAATGCCAGTTAACTTCTAAATGTGGCCAAGGGGACACTGAGAAGTCTCCTGGTGGATGGAAATCTGATCAGGCTGTACTTGAAATCAGCTGCGCTTCAGGATGTAAAGGCTGGGATGGAGTGTGCTCACAGGGCCTGGGGGAAGAAGGAGCACTCACCTTTCACAAAAAGGGGAAATGCTTGTTTATGGGGCAAAGACAGCCTTTAGTGACATTCGTGGTAGTGATTTACTTGGGAGTGCCTAAGGAGTTGTGTTCTGATTTATTAAGTACCTTAAGAGAAATGCTAGTTCTACTTAAAAAGCAGGACTCTCAGGAAACACCAGTATGCTTCCCCGAACACAGGCAGATCAGATTTATTTTATTTTTTTTATTATTATTTTTTAACAAACACCTTATATCACATTTTTTTCAGTAACATATACGTTCCGATATGTATCCAAGTCTTTCTAACGGTGAAGCTTCTATACAGATCTGATCCGCATGTCCAATCTACAACTGGTATCTTGTGAAGAGTGAAACTCTACAACTATCCCATTTTAGGATTTCCATGAGGCTGGTCTGCCACACCTCGGTAACACTGACAGAACAGACTTTACAACCCCACAGGTAGCTATTTGGGCCACTAGGTTAAGAATTATAGAGGGAAAGCAAATGTTCTTGTTTTCCTTAACTGTTCATAACAACTAAAACTAACCAAGGCACATGTTGGCCCCACTCCTTGGACTCAGAGGCTCGAGCAGAAGTTTTTTGTAACTGCTGGAACTGCCAAGTTAAGTATAAGCAACAGAGAAAGCATCGTAACTTCAGCAGGTGAGTCTGAACAGCCTTGCCCAGAACACCCCTTTGGCCTCTCAGTAAACACCAGCAGCAAAAAAATATGCTATTTAATATGCTTTCAGACTGTCATAGGAATAATGTTTATTTAATAGAAAGCACCAACGTGCCATTGACAGTACATTAATACTTTATTATTATTATTTTTAAAAGTCATTCTGTCGATAATGATGGGTGGCTCTTTCAAGTAACTGAACTCCTACAGAATGACTGAGGTTTAGAACATGCGTTCCCCAGCCCCAAACCAAAGGACAGCCTGCTAAACACCTCGTTTGGGTACAAAGTAAGCTCACCTCACAAAAATCCAATAAATGACTTTATTAAATATATTCTTTTCCTCTAAAATATAAATATTCACTATACTCTTATAAATGTGGAGTAGGTCCATATTTCATTTGTCTATCCCATCCAAATATGAATCAGTCCAAAATCTGAAAATGAAGAAATAGCATCTGTAATTATCATTATTTTTTTCTATAAATATATATAATATGAACTTTCTTTGCAAACTGTTTAGTTATTCACTTATACTTCATATAGTACTGAGCACCTTAGATTACATGTTGTGTAATTTACTCGTTGGTACTAATATAGGAATTTGTACTATTTACAATGCACATACAGGTTAAGTATAACATTCCAGTGATCTGTAAGTGTTAAAAGGATAAGGAAATAGTGCAGTACAGTTACATATGTATTTAACCTACCCCACAATATGCAAGTTCTCACTTTAACCTCGGGAACTTTTACAGGAGCCTGGGTCCAAACTTTTAAGTTACACTTTGGAACAGCAATAAAACACTTTGCACACAGCGTCCTCGATCACTTTTTAAAAACGTCACACGTTTTACTTGACAATGTGATCCGAGATCATGTTTGGAGCCCTAGTCCCCCAGCGTACCGACTGCTCTCAGCCTCTCAGAAGACGTTACATCCTAGAAGCTTCCAAGCCAAAGGAGACCTAAATAACTGCTACAGAAAGACACGTGAGTGGCAGTGGGAGCAAAGCAAGAAATGTACATTTGGAAATTATTGGTAAGTTATGTAACAGCTCCTAACTTGTGATTTTACACAAGGAATTAAGTTGTAAGTGCAAGTACCATGACAGTAAAAACAACGTTCACAGACAGATCACCTTCCAGACTTCTCACTGGAGAGAGGCGCTGGCAGTGGGGCGAGTGTCCCAAATGTCAGCTTAGCTAACGGGCTAAAATAACTGTTTTCTGTATTTTCACATTTAGCCTATCTTAATTTTTAAATTAGTTTTGATGATTAGGATACCTATGGAAACCACCACAAGCTAATTCCTACACTGAAAAAAAATGCATGACTTACTCTTAACTCTCAAGACTTAGTTTAAAAGCAACGTAGGACCAAACTGTTTTTAATTTTCTTCTTTGCTAGTCAAGTGATGTTACATTGAAACGTACTGGCTTTCTGAAGAATAAAACAAATGCTGTGGTATGAAAAGTGAATTTCTACAAACTTCTCATATATAATTTCCTATACAGTTCCTGTCCTTCAAAGTGGGAATTTAGGGCAAAACTCTAAAAGCAAACAACCCTACCTAAAGCAGTTCTATTTAAAATTTAAGAGCAATATAAATGCAACCTCTGTTCTGTTTCTTTCTATTCCCACCCAACCATGTTGTGCCAATTCAGTAGCTCCAGCTGCAAGTTGTATCATCCCGCAATGAAGAGCACCTTGCCCACTCTTCTGCCCTCAACTTCACTGTGAACAAGGCTTGAGCTGACCTGTGAATGTTTTGACTTAGAACAGTAAGATGTGGTGCAGAACAAGAAACCATAAAATATGTGTACAGAGGCAAGTTTTACCAGCAAGGAATAAATTCTGGACTTGCACCCCAATGCACTGAATCTTAACTTAGGCTAAAGATGACAAATTCTTTCTTCACTAGCTCCTAATGTAGCTGATTTAGCAGCAGGAAAGTCTGAGCTCCAAGTCACTCTCACAGGGACAGTTCCTTATTAAGGCTTTTCTGACATGTTCCTGCCCCCTGTGCATTTCCTCAGAGGTGAGGAGCTGCTCTTGATAAATCAAGAAAATAAAAATAAAAAGAAGTCTTCCTCCTTGCCCAGATTTGCAAAATGAAGCCCATACAACCAGACTCGGTAGAGCTGAGGGGTTAATACATTTGGGGTAGGACAGGAAGCTCTTGGCATGGCTCAGCCTTTCAGTTGGAGAACGCTGAGGTGGCAGCATGCTGACAGAAGCTTAGGTCACCTTTCAAAATGGATCAAGCTCTCTTCTACCTGAAGCTCAAGGTCATTTGAACCGCTTTGAAAGTCACTATGAAAACACATCCTGTGTGTTCAGTAACAGGAGGTTCTTGCCTATGCCTCGGTGCCAGCCAGCACCCAGTGCACCCCCCAGCTAGTGCTGCACTGCATCCATCATGAGGAATGCACACGAGGTGGCCCTACCATTTATCTGAAAGTGCCTCTCAGCCCGGACCTTGCAGCTGGTATTCCTTGCAGCTCTGTATGGCTTCAGAGCACCCCACTCAAAGAAGTGTAGCTGCTGGCTCTGCTGGGTATTCGAGCAGCACAGTCTGGTGGTTCCCCATGAGAAATCTGTCAGTGGTGCATGGGTTAGAACAGAAAAAAACACTTGATTTGTAGGCGGTGGGACCATCTTTTATAGAACTTGTACTCAAACAACCTTGAGCTTGCATCATAACCAACACCCAGTCCTTTCTGCTTAGCCCTTTACTGATTCTATATAAACAAGTACATTGAAATAGGCACAACTTATGAGTCTGAACAATTACACGCATGGTACTACACTCGGTCACTGTCTGAGATGGGATCTCAAAATCCCACTATTTACAATGAAATCCATCGTTTTCCTTGTCATGCCACCTCTTCAGCTGATCAAAATCAAAACCTGGCCTTGAAAGGCTGCCAGAAATGACCGAGGCATGGTGCCGAACCCCAGTCCGGTGCAGGCTGTTATCCGTTGCAGGTCGCTAATGTTGGGTGTACTTCTGCTTAGCAGGGTTGCTCCGCTCGTCTTTGAAGAACCAGATGTGTGTCCCCCGTTTATGCCACCAAACCAAGTCTTGTGATCTTAGCCGACAGGAAGGAATGGATGATGAACACCACTGGTTTTGGACAGGAATGAAGGTCCAGTTGCTGAAATTACAGGAAGAAATCAAGTTGAGCATAATTAGATTAGATTACAGCTCAAATAAGCAGTAGTTTATGGAGTGTTTACCAGATTAACTGCTGCCTGGGATTTTCAACAGGCTTCTATTAATAACTACCCTGTATTACAACACATTGTTATTTCTTTGCATGCAGCTGCAAATATTTAGGTCACTAAAAGTGAGTAAGAAGCATCTTGAAAGCAGATGAGATCCTTGTGCCCCTGGGCTTATGTCTGCCTGGGAGAGCAGCGTAAAACGGACTCAGAGGCTGCAAGCCCTTTTCCAGGATTCTCAACCCCTCCATCTTTTCAGCCTGTTTCTGACCAGGGCTGGTGGTGTGACTGCTGTGTCTGATACCTTGTCCTTGCACTTTTCCCTATGTACCTGTTCTTGGTCACTGCTGAAGCCAAAACACTGCCCCTCGAGTTGCATGGTTGCTTCTCTCTTCATGCAGCTGGCAGTGAAACTGAACTGAGATTTTTTTTTTCCCCATGGTAACAGCTCAGATCACCTCACCAGGTGCTTGCTAAGCATGACAGCACGACAGCACTATCCATGTGGACAGCAGGTTGAGCACTAAGTTCACACCAGAATGAAACAGACTGGTCTTTCCACCAGTCACACATCAACTTTATTGAGAGCTAGTAACAAATTTTATTGAGAGCTGGTAACAAATTCCTTTCTGAAGTATGTTTACAGCCTGACAATAAAGGCTTCACAGAGCATGTTATCAAAGGTGGTATCAAGAACTAAGCACACAATATACTCAGGAACTGCTGAAAAGCTTGACAGGAGAGATCACGTTTGCATAATTTATGGTATCTACACTTTTTGTAGGAACACGCACCTTATTTTTAGGCCTTGTGACAGCTAACTTTAAGGCTTAAGCAGACAGTTTGCTCTACATCTGTAGTCCTCAATTTTTTCAGCAAGTAGGTGTTCAAAAGTGTCTAGAACTGTTGTCACACCAGATAAAGTAGATATGTGCACGTTGGGATTATTAGTAATGTCTCATTCGTAAGTTCTTCTACCTACAGTCATTTTAAAATTGAAAAGAAAACCTACAAACATTCTAACATCTGGCTACACAGAGAGTTTTTCTTAAACATAAGAAAACTTTCATCTCTCCTTGCATGCTTTTATTTTTTTACCTCTTATTTCTTCCCAAAGCCATATCATCATGCTGCATTGGAAAGCATGGCATCTATATCTTGACACTGGAACCATACTGGTCAGCTGTTTGTTATTAGTGCTTTTCCACTCCTACCACCGTAAGGACCACCACAGAGATGGAAATGTATCCCTCTACTAAACGCAGTACTTACAATTTCTCCATCTTTTCCTCCGAAGTCTAAATAGAGCATCCTTATCCCATCATCGGAGGACATTTTCAGTTTTTCGTAGGGGTATTGTGCAATTGTCTTAGAGAAGGCACCGTCTTGTGGTTCGGTTGTAAGAGAGAATCCATGTTCGTAATGGATGGTCAAACGGCACTCCTGGCTTTTATATGTGCAAGCTAAACGTGGAAACAAAATGCAGACTGTAACGTTCTTAAAAGCAACGACTTCCATTTGGCTGCAGATTTTACAGTCGATCTCAGCAACGCCTTGTGGAAACCAACCTTTCCTACAACTGGTTAATTGTGCTCTAATGGTAAACCTGCAGGCTTGGAAAACCAGCCCAAGGCATTCTGCTGTGCAAGGCCCAAGCACCATTTGTTAGTTAGGGTCTGTGTACAGGGACTAAGCTCCTGCTTGGTGGTAACAGCACCGATGTCAGTCCTTCTACTCACTCGCTGCATTCCTCATCCTGTAGTGTACATCTACGTGCTGCCACTAAAGCAATCTAACGAAGTTTAGGATGACCCAGGCTGGCATTTCCTCCTTCCAAACCTCAACAAAGTCGCAGCTCCTCTTCTGATGTATGATAGAGCCCGAATCAATAAACGTGTCGCACAATGCGTGGCAAAATTAGAAGCTGTAAAGGGTATCCCGGAAGAATTTTGACAAAGATGAAGATGCTCTGGAGTCCTCATTAGTGCCACAGTAATTGAAAAAGGGCCCAGATAATTGTATCTAACAGCAACTGCAGCAGAAAGTCTGCATCTTTCCCTCTGCTCTGAAACATATCACGATCCAAATTAAAAACCAGAGTTTTAAGTGTCTGCATCCCAAATTCTCTCTCCCTTCAGCTTCCTGTGAAATTCTTTGATAACCAAGGCTTTTTAAGAGTTTCCCAGAAAGCTGAGGTATTCCATGCACCTGCCGCAGCACCTTTCCTCCAGCAGAGCTGAGCAGGCTGGGATTGTCACACACCTGAGCCGAGGGAACAGAAATGGGCCGTGTGTTACCTGATCTCCTCTGAGGGACTCCCATTCACAGCCTGACAGCCCTCACTGCCTGCCTGCTGCACAAAGCACAGCACCAGCTGCCTCTGTCTTCCACAACAAGGAGGAGGCAGTGATGGAGAGGGGGCTCAAATAATGAATTTACACTGCTCCTGTTCTGGTTCCTGTTCAAAATAAAATTCTTAAGAACCTTTTAGGGAGATGCATGTCAAGAGCAACACAGCTGGCTGTTCCAAGCACACTGCAAGTGACTTCTGGTCCCTCCTTCACTCTTTGTGGCCTTCTGGACAAACCTCTGACATTTACTTCTCTGTGACACGCAGCCCACCATGGTTGACGACAGACTTGTGTCTGAACAGTGTCAGGAAAACAGGATGAGAAGTCAGAATGGCAGTGACTGTGTCCTTATTTTATCGTACTGGCCATGGGTACCACGCCAGCTAAGGCTGGGTAGGAAAGCAAAGAGATTATGTTTTAAACACACAGACCCCTAAGTATGTGTTTGTTTTTTTTTTTAATGAATCAACTGTAGCAGAAAGGGCTTGAACTGACAGCCATCAGGCTGTAA
The DNA here is from genome assembly GCF_963932015.1 of Anas acuta. NCBI lineage: Eukaryota > Metazoa > Chordata > Aves > Anseriformes > Anatidae > Anas > Anas acuta. The sequence continues at coordinate 145,204,481 of NC_088980.1, forward strand.
AACAGAGTAACAAGGGTGAAGAAGCAACGCTGCATCTACTCACATGTTGTGATTTCTGTGATGAGCTCTGCAGAATTATGACAGCCCTGCACTATGTTCCGTGTCCACAGTGAGAGGTCTCTGCTCGTCTCCGTCCTGAACAGATGGGTTTCGATCCCTTGCCTTGTACCAGTGCGGGTTGCAAAAGACAAATCCATCCCAGACTGCGGCGAGCCTTTTCCTGGGCCAGAATGGACCAACCTGGAATTGGATTTGAATATACATTAGTGGTGACAGCACAGACAAAGCTGGAGGCTGGTAGCTGAATGCTGGTTTTCTGTATGACTGTTGAAGGACATTTAGTGCTGGTCATAATGTCCACTGTGAATTAAGGTCCCCCTTTATCTGTACAAGGGGAAGAACAAGCAGCAGCACAAGCACTCTCGAGGCTGTCGCATCCTGATGCCATGACAGGCAACTCGGTCCCATGATGGGACATGCCACCAAGCAGGGCAGCACACAGTGCTGTTCCCTGTAGCACTGTGTCTGTGCCTTCCCATCAGATGGAAGAACCCTGAACTGCTTCCACAGAGGCCACAGGACCACCACATCTGAGCACTGCCCCAAAATCCCTACCCGAATAAAACTCTGCTTTGCACATTCCTAAATGCACGAGGTTGGGGGTGTAAAAACTTGCATCTCCTCCGTATTTAAGCCTAAAGTGATGGACAGTGACACTCAGAAAGTGAAGGTCCATGGCAGTACAACAAATTGTACAAAACACCCCTGAGGCTGAGAAGGCTGAGAAGGCTGAGGGAACTCATTCACTGCTGTGTGCTGTTGGGGTTTGGTCGACAGATGGAAATGCTCGCTCAGACAACGCAGCTGAATCCAGCTTTCACTGTCAAGCTGCATTTGCCATAAAGCTCAAACATCTGCAGACAAACTCTATAATAAATGCTGCTGGATAAAGTACCAATTCCCATAAAGTCTGAAGTTCTGTAAAATACGGAGATGCCAAGTGCTGTCTTGTGTATACTTTTCCCATAAGGTACCTGTAAAATGCAAAATGCTGCAGCTATTTGTAATCCTGAAATGCTCTCGCATTTTGCTGCAATTAAAATTTCTTTGCCTGGCATGAGCAGTTGTTCTCCCGAGAGCAGGAAAGGTTTGTTCATGTCGGCCAACATTAATTGCAGGACTTTTTTTGAGAGAAAAATCAACACTTTACAATATTTCATTCCTATTAAAGACCATCCTCTCTTTTTTTCTCCTGCAGAAGCGTGGGACAGTGAACACAGCATCACCCAGGGTCGTGGCATCGATTCAGCTGGGAGGAATAAAACAGGAGCTTGTCACACTGCACGGTCTGGGCACTAACTCTCAGAGGGGGTTCACAAAGTGAAATGAGGCAAATTCTTCTGAAAATCTGATTTCTGTCTTGCGTCTCCTGTTTGCCTTTCTGTAGGCAAACAATATACTTTGTACGAGACTATGAAATAAATACATAACATGGTAGTAAGAACACACATGCTAAAGCATGAAGCCTTAGACTTTACATATGATCTACTGAATACTAATTTGCCCTCAAATTATTGTTTAACACCTGGAAGGTTAGCTGACATCACGGAAGTAGATATTTTAATAGGGAAAAAAGAAGACAAAAAGGAAAGAAAAAAAAAAAAAACAACAGAACATCATCTTTAGAGTTACTGAAACACTAGCCATAAGGAATCTGGTTTTCCCCAATTCCCTGGTGGTTCATGCTGGGATATGCTTTGTGCTGAACAGACGTATGCCTCTTTCATAGCCTGCTGTAAGGTTTGCTGGGTTTGCTCATACTCAGGTTTCTGGTAGCTTTCTGTGAATTTTGAGCATCCTCCTTGATCTCGCATCACAAGGAGGGCTGGGAAACCAGGTGCAGAGGGCCCGTGAGGACCTGCCCCTATATCTGGGCAGGAAAACCTCTCCCATAACCACAGCACCACCTCCCTGCCTGCTTTTTGGCCTCCAGAAGGGCCGTGGAAACTTCTTGCTTCGCTTTGATACACCAGCACTCCTAACAGCACTCTGGGCAGATTTTGTAGTAAGGGACGAGTAGTAAGTGGCAAGCAAATAGCCCCACAACTTCTGTTCATGGGCTGTGGTGTGATGAGGTGCAAACCTGGGGGGGGCTGCATCTCGGTTATTAAGGCAGGAGAGCAGGAGCTGAACGGCCAGGTGTCTGGGTGCAGGCAGGGCAGCTGCTCTCCCTCTGCCTTCTGCTGCTGGAGGGAAAGCAGTCTGAAAAATCACATCAAGTTTGATATTAAAGGTAAAGCTCCTTTATACAGTGTTCAAGAGCTGCGCTAAAAATTATGCTCTAATACTTATGATACTGTATATGTGACAGATGGTTGAAAGGTTTTATTCCCTTTCAAAAAAGAACACCAAAAACACACATGCAAAAGACACCCAGGTCTTCATGCATCATCCACTGCACTGGCTTTTTAGGTTTTTCATCATAGGAATAAAATGGAGATGCATTTTACAAATTAAAGTGTGTCAGATGCATCCAATATGAGCCTTTTACTTTCCTGCCTTCTCATTCACATTATCCCCCCATTATCAAAAATTCAGTCTCACCATTTGAAAATCCTTTTCCATCATACAACTGCAGATCATGCTTCAGAAGATTGTGCAGCTGAACACAAACTAGACAAATAGGCAGGGGAACATCTGACATCATTTATATATCAGCACTGATATATTTGGGTGCAAGTCCAAGGATTCCCAAGCTTTGGTAAATTCAGACTAGTTTCACTTACAGAAAAAATACTTTATCCCGAAGAACCCAAAACCATCTCAAAAGGCAAAAATTGAATCTTGCAAACTTCAGGTGGCTCTGAAGAAGGCAGAGGAGGTTGCACCCTGCCAGAGGTATCCCCGAGAGCTCTGCCCAGAGCCGCAAGAGGGCAGGAGAAGGTTGGTCTGTGCTGTGTGTAGGGAAATGAGACTTTTCACGTGCTCCTGGGAGCCAGGAAGACCCTGCTCATCTCTAATTTCTCCCTCGTGTGTCTGTGCTGTGGGGACCCTTAGGGCGTTGTTCTCTGCAGGTGTGTGACAGTGAGATGCGTGGGGTACAGCGTGATGTGTGGGTGCCAGGTGAGGCTCTCCGGGAGCTGCTTCTCATTGCAGTGCTTTGAAAAGAGTTTCAAACACCGCAACGCAGCAAAATCTAATGGTCTCTTCGGTGAAAACCAGCACTGACATTCAAAGCAGGTGTTCAGCTGCTCACTTGAGATTTATCTCAGAGGAGGCCGTGATACAAGTGCATCAAGAGTCATGCAGCTCTGCTCAGCAGAAGGCCACTACAATCTGACCTTTCTTACGTTGAAACCACTTCTTAACCCTTGACTTAACATTTGAAACCTGCTCTGGAGCAGCAGTACTCTTTGGAAATCTACGTGCAGGCCCTCCTTCATCCAAGATCTGCCTTCAAGGGAGACACAGCCACCCAGGACACCAAGCAGAGACCTTGCACAGCTTGCACACTGCTTCATGCTCCTTCCCCGGGGTGCTCAGGCACCCTTGTAGTAGCCACCTGCCCCTCTGCCCAGTTGCACAGACGGTTAATCAGTGCCCAAAAATGATTAATCAGTGCCCAAACTCCTTTCCCAACTTCCCACCTGGAGCCCTTGCCACTACCTTGCAGCACACTGTGGCAGGACAGCTGGCAGGGTTTCAAGCAGCTCTTCTTGGGGGTGCTCTGCTGCACGTTAAGAAAGCCACACAACAGAAATAAGTGACTGTAACAATGCGGTGTTTTTGAAAAAAATAGGATTTATCTAGATAAGCAGCCCTGTGCTTACAATCACCAAACGTTTGCAATTCGTATCTGCATCATGTATCAAAGTGCTTTAATACTTTCTGGTCACAAAACTCAGCTTTGCCCTAAAGCTACTTAGAGATCCCTGATCTTAATCAGGGTGCAACATGTGGCTGGTTTTCTGTTGTTTTTTTTTTTGTTTTTTTTTTTTTCCACCATATCTGCTCTGATAGATAATGCAACTTGATTGCAAGCATTTAAGATGAAATTGCTTAAGCCCCATTCCCATGCCATAGGGAGGCACTGTTATTCCTATTTCGGGCATAAGGAAACACTGAAAGAGAGATTATGACAAAAAGGTCCTTGGAGTCAGGGCTATGAGCCAGTTGCTGTGCCTCCCAGTGCAGAGACTTAAAGGAACAACCTAAATCTCCTGATCTCAGGTTTATTTGAGCTGTCACTTATGTTCCACACAAACCTGGGAAAGACTGCCTAGAAAATATTTTTAGATCTTAACAGCATCCATAGTTTGAAGGCAAACTTATCAACAAACAGAAAGGGTGTGTTGAAATTCTGCTTTTAAAATTCTGTCAGAAGATCGTAATCCTTCTACCACTTCCCAATTTTCTCTGCTCATTATGTCCTGGGTAGATTAAGCATGACTCTGTGCAGTATCTGGCACTGAAGTTTTCCAGTTTCAGCAGCTTTTCAAATATGCATTAGCTAAGCAAAAACGTTTTCTCAAGGACTCGTAAAAATCTGAAAGATGGGAGCAGCCAAGATTACAACATGTGGTCTGCAAACTTTCCAGGTGAAAAGTTCTCAATTGCACTGATCAATGCGCAGAGGGATTAAAAAAATGTGTCATGAGGAGGGTAATCAGTGGCTGAGCATGAACACAGCAGTCGATAACAACAGCAGAGACCGTGTTTATTTGGCTGCTGTAACTACTCGGTGTGACAGAACATCAAATCAGAATCCTGTAGGGTTTTAGTCGAAAACAGACACAACAGTAGGTGTACTGATTTAGGAAATTTGTCAATTCAGGCAATCTGTTAACCTTGGGGATTCAGCAACTCAAATGTATTTATCAGGTGCTGCGTCTGGGCCAGGGCAATCCCGAACATTAACACAGGCTGGGCAGAGGATGGACGGAGAGCAGCCCTGAGGAGAAGGGCCTGGGGGTGTTGGTTGATGAGAAGCTCAACATGAGGCAGAAATGTGGGCTTGCAGGCTAGAAAGTCAACCGTATCTTGGGCTGCATCAAAAGAAGTGTGGCTTACAGAGCGAGGGAGGTGACCAGCAGGGTGAGGGAGGTGATTCTCCCCCTTTGCTCTGCTCTTGTGAGACCCCACCTGGAGCCCGGCGTTCAGCTCTGTGGCCCCAGCACAAGAAGGACGTGGAAATGTTGGATCAAGTCCAGAGGAGGGCCACAAAGATGATCAAGGGGCTGAAGCACCTCTCCTATGAGGACAGGCTGAGGGATTTGGGGTTGTTCAGCCTGGAGAAGGGAAGGCTCTGGGGAGACCTTACAGCAGCCTGCCAGTACCTAAAGGAGGCCTGAAGGAAGGGTGGGGAGGGACTCTGTCAGGAGTGTAGGGATAGGACAAGGGTAGAGGTTTCAAACTAAAAGAGGGTAGGTTTAACTAAGGTATTAGGAAGAAATTCTTTACTCTGAGGATGGTGAGGCACTGGAACAGGCCGTCCAGAGAAGCTGTGGATGCCCCATCCCTGGAGGTGTTCAGATGTTCATGATGTGTGGGCAGGAAGGGGAAGGGTGCACTGGCTGGCAACCCTAAGCCAAACTGGGGCTGATGAGGAGAATAAGTCATCTGAGCAAGACACAGGTGTTTCCCAACGAAGTGGGGACAGGCCTGTCCTACAACGAAGCTGTAGGACAGGCGTGCATGGGCTGCTCATGGGCAGCACTCACTAAAGGGAAATGCTGAAGGAACGTGAGCTTTGTGCAGCCCCCTGAGTGTGTGGAGCGCGGGGGGCCACGGACTTCCAGCCCTCATTTCCTGAAGGTGAGCAACCCCCTGCTCCTGCCAGGAGGGTGATCCACCACAGTAAAGCGACTTTGTTAACTCGGTTAAAATGTAGAGATTAGTGATTGCCTCACACCTGAGACAGGCTAAGGGACGTGCTCAGGCCGTTATCAGCAGCCAACAGGAAGGTCTGGATGTCAGGATGTGGCAACCTCAGCATTCCTGAGCTGTGCTCACCACAGGATCTCCAGTCACTTCAACGGCAGATTACATTCACTGTCCACTGACAGACGGCTCCCCGAAACGGAGGGGAGGAGCCGCATCACCTTCTGCTGCGGGTTTTCCACGAAAGGCAGCAAAGTTTGTTTTGGGGCGGAAGGAATGTGGTCAGATAACCGACACTCTATAAAACAGGGCGGGGAACTCCTGAAGGAACAGGCCCAGCTGAACAACCTCATGCTCCACACAGCCCACAGCAGGCACCACCACGTGCTGGCAGTAACCATGAACCACCTCCTCGGGAATTCCCAGTGTTTCTTCCTCTTATGCAAGAAATATCATCCAAATGGTGAGTCTCCAGCAGCTTGAACACAGAGCAGAGAGCAGGGAGGTTGGGGGTAGGTTCTGCAAAAGTTTGGTGTGCAGGTGAGGCGCTGGATTAGGTTCTCTAGAAAAAGCGTATGATCCTCATCACTGTGGACTTCTATTTATAAGTCTGTTTACAAACTCTGTCAGCTCCTTCCACCTTGCACTGATGCTATCCGGAGCTCCCTCCCTGCTGGGTCGAGCCTTCCTTCATGCAGGACGTTGCAATAGGAGGAGCGATAAATCCCTGACGACACTGGCACACTGACACAGGGACACAATTACCATGTGGTAAACCAACATCATGTGCCATTTATCTTGGGGCAGCAACACATCAAAATCTAGTGACACACCCAGACACAATCTCCTGCCCCAACACCTTACCTAGTTTCCATTGTCAGTTGGAATTGATGAATTTCACTGAAATTGTCAGCTTGCACTGCCACCATGCACAGCAGGCTGCAACTGCAGAGCATGGGACCCTCACCTCATTTTATGGTGACACATCTCATTTCACAGTAACAGGGTAAATCAGAACCCGTCTTCCCAAAGTCTTGAAAGCTCCATCATGGATAAGTTGATTGGGACAAAGCAACCATTAGCATAGTTTGCTATTTTTTTATTTAATATAATGATTTAGCAGTAAAGTCTCAGCTCATTTGGGGAGAGAATGAAGAGACTGAGAACAAAAATTAACTAATGGGAGTGCAGTAAGAGACCCACTGCTTTTGGCCATGTACTACCGGCCATTCTGAAAGAGAACACATTGAAAATAGTATAATAGAGGCCTGTAGCAAGGCCAAAACAATGAAGCAGCAGCTCTTTCTCAAGCCCTTTGACCATACTGGCAGAGAAATGTGATTAAGATTCACATCAAGAAGCACGGACAGTTTCCACTGTATAAAGACAACCATGGGAAAGCTCTCTCTGAATTAGAGTTGATGGATACCTCTGAAATAATGCAGATGGTTATTTCCAACCTAGATTCAAGAATGTGTCTTCCAAGCTCACATTTTAAGCTAAAAACACCAGGATTTCACTTCCTAGAGCAGGAACACAAGCCATACTGAAATGAAGTGTCTCTGTCCTATGTGCAAGACCCCAGAAGCCCCAAACCACTGGCACAGTACTCCCACACCAACACATTCAAACCAGGGCAACAATTCCCCATTTTTCAGCCTGGAGAAGTAGCTGGAAATACGAATGCATCTGCCGAGTCCTCAGGTCTGCGTGCTGAGATAGAGATCTCAGGAGATCAAACTCAACTTTTTCAGCACTCCTGGATCTGGGCCAAAATACTGCATTTGTAATCTTTCTGGTGTGATTCTGGCAATTAGCCTTGGCCAAAACTTGAAACGGAGGAGAAGTGAAGAGGAACTGTTAAGCTGAACACACTGGCCCGTTTAGGAAGAATTGGCTTCTCAAACTATGGCATTTCAAATGTGATCTATAGCTGTGCACCAGCTATACCTGATTTTGGCTGATTCAGCCATTCCCAATGCTCTTGAAGAGGCTGAAATAAAAAAGCACAGGTACCTGGTGGCTAGGAGGGGATATGTATGCAGAGGGCTGAACCAAGCTTCCTTCATCCGTGGCATGCTCTCATATATTAAGAGGTCTTTCTCTGTCAAGACCACTAATACTGGCTTCCAGTGCTTCTCGTTGTCTCCTGGCACCTGAAAAGGAAGAAATATTTGGTGAAACAAGAGGCAAAGCTACGATGGTGCAAAGCCTGACAATACAAACATCTTGAGTCCTGGTCAACATAAGGAACAAAATAGTTTTCCTTCTCTGTTTTTTTGACATCTCCCACATCAACTTATAACCAGACGCAGCAGAAATGGAGTAAGGCACTATGAAATCTGCTGCTCTCATTAGCACTACTGTTTCCAACCCTCCTAGCAGCCTTCACACTACAGGCTACTCCATAAATGTAGTAGTGGAAGAACACAAAGACAGAGCTGGCTGTTATTGAGCTGTGGTACGCATGAAAGGACCTAAGATGTATTTTTATGTGCACCATTCATGTGTAGCTGTCACGTTAACCTGAGCACTGGACACTGCTGCTGTTGTTTCTAGGTTCAAAACTAAAAAACCTGCAACATCATCACTATTAAAGAAAGTCAGGTAGCAAAAAATACTGGTTTGGGAGCAGATGGGTTTGCGTCTTTCCTCTGTAGTTCACTTCATCATTGCTTCTCTGTCCTTCATACCTTGCTTCTCAACAATTTAATGAGTAACAGTTTATAAAGAGATCCAACCTAAACATGGGGTTGATCTGAAGCATTGACTCAGAGATGGATCTGTCTCTATATTTCAAACCAACTGTAGAAGATACCTAACAACTGGGACATCAAAGCCCCCCACTGGCTGCAGAATCCAGATGCAGAATTGTATTTTTCAGTTTGGGCACGCAGCTGTCCACATGGCCCCACAATTACTGTTCTGAGGACTAAGTATAGTTCCTAGATTTTACTTATTCTAATCTGGTAGCATTTATGTGTCTTAAAAGAGATGGGAATATAAAAGGGTCTTGGCTTTCACGGACACATTCACCTTTTTTCTTTTGGTTCACATAAAGGAAAAGACACCACATTATGCAGAAACAACCTCACAGCCACACTTTCAAACCCAAACACCTTGGTATTAAAAGAAGACTGAACAAATTCTGAGATTCACCAGACAATCTGGTTGTCTACTTGACTACTTCATTAAAATCCTCTCCAGAAAAGAGAAGCAGCTGTCTGTGTATGTTTTATGCTAGATGCCAACCAACTTGCCATGGATGTGTGTCCCTGGGCATGTCACTGGGTAGAGAAACATATATATGAAAGGGATAAGTCATAGACTGGCCAGGCTGGGAATGGCACACCAGGAACGGTAGTTCAGACCCATAAATTCAATGTGCTTTAAATGACGAATTCAGACTGAAAAGAACATTTGACACACCCATGTTTTATATGAAGACAGGGTCCAATAAATTTCTGAACTTTTAGGGGATTTCAAACCAGTTGTAGAAAAGCTTCATACAAGAACACCAACACCCAAAGCAGATCTTAAGCTTAAGCCAAAGATTCTTGGCTTTTATCATTTTCTTCTCAGAAAGAGCAGTCAGGCACTGGGACAGGTTGCCCAGGGAGGTGGTGGCGTCCCCGTCCCTGGGGGTGTTCAAGGAAAGGTTGGACGTGATGCTTGGGGACATGGTTTAGTGGGTGACATTGGTGGTAGGGGGGTGGTTGGGCCAGATGATCTTGGAGGTCTCTTCCAACCTTCATGATTCTGTGATTGTGTGATTTTTAAAAGATATTTTTCCTTCCAAATTAAGCTTTTCCAATAATCATATTCCTGTTTACAGCATTACATTCTCACTGTTTTTTCATGTCTGTATACTAATCAACCTAATCTCATAAAAGTTCATCTTTTTAATTTCTTGAGGAGCCTTAATCCTTATTTACAATTTTCTTACGGTGACAGTTTCTTGAAATGCAACCTTTCATTTTCAAATGGGCCTGGGCAGAGCAGACACATAATTAACGTACTTATTAATACACTCCCGCAAGAATGTAACACCCAAAGTTTTCACAGCCCAGGTACCACAGAAACACTCACAGAAACAGAAAACATCCTTAGCTACTTAACACTGCAGCTATTAGCTATGGTTAACACCCTGACTTCTAGCACGGAAAAAGAAATAAATGTTACAGTTAATGTTAACATGCAGTTTTTGAGCATCTGCCTGTGTTCCTTAAATAGAAAGATTTTAGTACAGACTTTTACGATTTCAAGAAATGAAAAGGGAAGATGAATATGAAGTCTATTAAGGGATGAAAAAGCAAGATCTTCAGATGCATAATCCATGGGAGTAAGCAGACGCTATACTGGGCTGTAACTTCTTCTTTATTTACTTATTTATTCCATGACCACAAACAATCCAGAGACTATGGGAAGCTGCTTACTGCTTTTCCACAGAACTATCCTTCCTGTGCAGTATTTTCAATCACAAGCTTTGTTATTAGGTGGCTGCTCAGCCAACTGTGACTCCAGACATTCTGGGAAACGCAGCTCCCAGTAAACCAACCACAAGAAAGGGAACAAAACTCATTTTGCCCGGTGTTCACACACCTATTTGCAGGACAGCTGTAAACATCAGGAGCCAGAATTTCCATCTCAGAACTGAGTGGATGCTGTGGCCACAACCTGCAGAGCAAAGCTCACAGCTTGGCCCCTGCCCTTCCCAATAGCATGGTGACTACGGAAAAAAAATGGCTTTGTATTAAGGTATTAAAGGCTTTTTCTCAGCTCTACCTGAAGTGACCTTAACCTTGTGGGATGCATCCCCTATTTGTAAGGTGTACACTAGGAAGGGGTATGGAGGAGAGAGGAGAATGATGTTTTATCCACATCCTGCTAGGAAGCCTTACCCTAAGCCTGCCCAAGAGAAAGGCCCCTGGGACACACACCCTTTTAACCACATTTTTTAAACCTTGCTGAGCCTCTAGCTGCCTGACTGGTAAGGAATGCTGGTGTAAGCAACGCCGCTGCTATTTCAAACCTGAAGAAGGATTTGTGTGCCTGAAAGCGTGTCTGTTTTTTCCCAGCTCCAACAGCTGATCTAATAAAAGGTATTGCCTTTCCCTAAAAACCTTGAATTGCGCTACTGATTTCAGTGGCGTTTGGATCAGGCTTTAGCAGCTGATACCGTGCTGTTCGACAGGCAGGCGGCACCTCTAAGGTGTCAAAGGGAACATTTTGTCCTGCAGATGGTAAGAGGGAATTTTACAAGGGAAGAACAGAGTCTGCAACTCCGTTAGCTTGCAGGGCACATTCAGAACAAATCAGCGTGGGAAATTAATCCCGATCAAGCACCAGGGTCACGCCAGGCATGAGTAAAATATTAAATTACAAAACAACAGCGAAGAGCACACTGCTCATTGGCAGCTAAGTGAAGGATTTGCTCAAATTGTAAAGGGTTTAAAATCTGACATATCATAAAGACAACATGAAATACTTCTCCAAGAGTATATTTAAGTGTCACTGGAGACATGTTTTAGAGGCACCATTTCAGATGATAGCTGGGGCAGGCTTCTTAGCCACAACTTGGCAGAAATCTGGCATTTGCAGTACAGTTTCTTCACTCCAGTTCCCACTTGCCCACGTACAATTCAAAGTACATTTATCCGTGTTGCAGACCAATAAAGTGGCCATCCACTCTGAAAAAAATTCACACTCAAACCTTTTTCAAAGTCAGAATGTTAGGTCCAATCTTGTTGAACAAAGAAAATTCAAGAAAATGGCAAAAAAATTCAGTAGTCTTCAAACCTCCCACCACAATAAAATGCTTCAGTGCATTTTTTTTTTTTTTTTTTTTTTTTTTTTTCTTTCCTAGAGCAAAGTATTGAAGTAAAAACCTGCAAAGGAAGAACATATTCTAACCAAAAACACCCCAAGTACAGTGAAACATCCGTTCTGCTACTCACAAACCCAGGCCTCTTTGCTCTTCGTATACTCCCCCCCAGAAGTGGAAACCCCAATTTTTACATATGCACCTTCTTGTTTTGTCTTTTCAGAGTCAGAAAATATTTCACAGGGATGAAACCTAATTTTTCTGTGTGCAGCAACATGGCTAGACCTGGGGTCACAACAGAGCAGACCTGTGTTCATGTCTACCTCTGCCACAGGCTTCCAGCAGTCAAAGTGCTCAATGCTTCTCCGTCAGGGTGGCAAATGCTGGTAACGCACACAGTGATCACAGACATGGATGTGAAGGCAGACAAGAAGTTCCATGTCAAACAATATTTCAAAGAGGAGCCAGCTGGCTTTTCCCGCAGGAGATGGGAACCTCTGGGCCCTCTAATGGGTATCGCAGCTTCCAAATCTTTAATAGTTTTCACATATAATTAGTTGCCATAATGGCAACAGGCAACCCAGTGGAGATACAGCCTTTTGGAAATGGTTTGGCCCTTTGCTCTTTCATCTCCCAGGTCTCCCTTTTGTAAGGGTTTTCTTTGAATTTCAGTTATTCATCTACTTCAGGCTGTCAGGAATGGATGAAAGAATACTTTTAATCTATGAGGCTCACAGGTAATTAAATTAGAGGACTTGGTCTATTCTGGAAAGCTGTTTTATATTTTCATTAACTCAAAAGGGACATTTCAATTACATTCCCTGTTTAGTAAACAAATTATATATTGCCAGCAGACTCCAGCAGAAGGTATTCAAAACGTGGCCTTTCAGAGGTAAGGCTGCAAGTTCAGGCTCACAGTAAGTGATTTAATCCCCCTTTCCTTCACCTGCTGCCCCAAATTCAGAAGTTACAACAACCCTTAACACAGTGCACAGGAGGAACAATCCAGAAAGAATTTTCTGAAAGTTTTTTTCATGCTGTTTTCCCCTTTCCCCTCACTTAAAATCTCTCCGTGCTGCCAAGAGACAGCTTTGACACAGGCTGGGATGTGTTCTGCTATGTTTTTCTTGCCTTTTCTTTGTCTTTTGATGAAGGACTATGTCCATGTTCAGAATAAATTTGATTCATTTACAGAAACCTACTTGTCAGTTCTTGAAAATAACATCTGGGACTGAAAAGTATTTTTCCAAGACGAACAGCAGCACTGCAGAAATACATCACGCAAACACCAGCATATGCAACAACGCTCACATTTCTGCAAGCTCATTTGACGGGAGGCAATTTTCGGTGCAAGGGTGGGTGTAAGTGACAGCAAGAGGCAGGGGACATTGACACCTCCCACGCCACACATACAGACGAGATGTGTTTTGCTGCTAAACTTTGTAGTTTTAAGCAGGAAATGATATGCGCATTGTTAAGAAGAAAAAAAAGAAAAGCTAATAAAAAATGCATCTGGTTTTGTTCTTCTTTGTCTCTGACCTCGGCGACAACTCAGAGGTGGCTTGTGCCATTTTAGGATTTGAAGCATAGGCAGTGCACACAAACAAATCCCCCAAAAGGTCCAATATTGCTTTCTGGGAGCACCGAGCAGTGAAGGAGCGACATGCACGCTTGGCCCTGGTGCTGCTGCATGTGTAGCAGCCGCAGTGGGGACCATGCAGGCTGGGGTGCACTGACAGCTACAGGCCCTGCTGAACATGAACAGGACATCCGTTCTTGAGACAGATTTGTTCAAGTCTCAACTCCTTCTAGACAACCTTTAAAATGACTAGACATAGCCAGCTTTAGCCAAAAGTAACAGTCAACCACAACGGCAGAGCAATAAGTTCAACCAGATGTCCCAGCTCTGGGCTAATATTCCACACGGCTCTGCCTCACACCCACATAGCAGTAACCATCCACAGAAGCACCTCAGTCCTCTCTGTGCTCACTAACCCAGCAACGGTAGGTGAGCTCCTCAGACAACTCCTACAGCTAAACAATGCCCAGTGTGTTTTGTAGCAGAGGTTTGCTCCAGAGCTCAGCGAAGTCAGATGGAGTTTTTCTAATGAACAAGCCTGGAGGGCTGCACATCTCCCAGAGCTTCAGAGAAGACGGAGCCAAATTCTCCTCAGAGGCTCACACTGACAGGATGGGATGCTTCACCCACAAGGTGAAACAAGGGAAATTCTGGTTCGATACTAGGCAAAACCTTTTTGCAGTGTGACGGCGGTCAAACACGGGAACACGCTGTGAAATGTCCGCCCTTGGATGGGACTGGACAAGGCCCTGAGCAAGGTGCTTTAGTTGGCTCTGCTTAGAGCAGGGGGATTGAACCACACGAACTCCCTCCCAACCTGTATTACTCCATGCGTCTATGAAACACTGCAAAAATGAAGGTAGGTGCCCAAACTTGGATCAGAAAGTCATGATTTAGGTTCCCAGAGTTGAAGGCTATGTAATTGTTCCGCACACACGCAGCTTTTCATGCACGTGTTGCATGAACACCGAGTGAACAGGAACGCAGTAGTTATACAAAATGGTCATTGCAGCCTAAAGGCTTGCAAGATTTGCAGTTAGCTTGCACCTTACATCATTTACTGCTGTATAAAATATGTATCCTTGATTCTTCTGATTTGGTAAAGTTTAACACTCTGGATTTCCAGAAGATTCCTGGCAGAAGATAAGGAATGTAAGATAGTGGGAATCCCAGCATCACATGAACTTTATTCCTGTACAACACACCTTAAATAAAGCATGTGAAATGGTTAAAATCTAGATGCACTCTTTTTCTTCTCCTGATCCATGAGTCCACAGAAAGCGGCTAACTAAATGCTCAGAAATACAACTATTGGAATCAGAGAGTTAGGAAAACAAACAAACAAAAAGATGATTCACGCCTTTTAGAAATCTCTGCCCTGACCCAGGATCACTTTGCTATGCATGAAGCCGAGATTTGAAGGTCCATAAGAACTCTTTTGCAATAAGATACAAGACTCCAACTTTCTGATAGTATCAAGAATACAGCCAGGGAAGGGCAAACAGGCAGAGAGCACAGAGACGGTAAATGCTCCATCATTTGTTCAAGACACTGATTGCTTTTCATCTCAGCCAAGGAGAAAGAAACTGCACTGCATTTTAAAAGTATTCTTTTACTTTCTGAATAAAATACATTTTGTCCTATAGCAACTTCTTCAGACCACAAGACTGCTGTCCGAAATTAAATAGTGACAATTTACCAGGAATATGACAGCAAGGCTTCACAAACAGCAAAGGTCTATGCCTGAAAAGATAGCATTGAACTAAATGACTTCTGAAGAAAATCTGCACTTTCCTACTTATCTTCTCCATTTTATTGCTTCTCAGAAATTGGCTGGGGAGAGTGGGGAAGGGAAGAGGACATTCCATCACCCAAGGGCTGGGGCAAGGGAGAGCTGCCCAACCTGTAACATGCAAGGACAGAGAAAAACAGTAAGGCAGGCAGTGGGAAGGTCAGAACAGGCCCAGCTAGCACTGGGAATTGTGGCTGATCAAGAGATAGAGGACAGGCTAGCTGCAGTTCTACCGACCTTCAGAGCCAGTCTGACGGGGAACAAACCTGTTCTGGACGAGGTCACATATTAAATCCTGTTTATAAAGGACATAGGGGAAGGAAAAAAAAAAAAAGGAAGGCACCACTAACTCTGGGTTTGGGTTTTCTAATCAGTTATACCTGCTGAACAAGTGAATAGCAAATCTGAAGAGTGGATGTGAGCACTAAGCTGCTACATTAAAGCAAACCCCTGTGCAATAGGCAGTAACAAGTACTTACATCCCTGGCCTGCTAGCACCTGTGTTTCACCCAGCAAAAAAGGATAAAATGTGAAAAAATATCCTGGATATAAAAAGTGAAGATAAAAGTGAAGATGCTACTAGTAGACACCTCTGCATCTGGTGTGTGTTCAGGTATCTTGAGTATACGACTTAAATTTGGGATGCCTGGACTCTTCAGACTGCAACGGAGGGTGCCTGAAAACTTGCCTTCTGAAACACCCCTTGCAAAAGTATCATTGAAAGGTTGGTGATAGCAGCTGCTTGCAGTTTCATAAATATTTAAATAAAAAATATAGATTAATATGTAGGATAGACTGTACCTCTAAGACACAGATCAAGTCTGGGACATATGAGCAGCTGTTTTGTCTCCAAAATAAACACTGGACCTCACAGCACAACAATCCTAGTACTGGGGAAAAACACTACTTCCCTCCCTTCAGTAAGCCAGGCTTGCCCTAGGAAACCCAAGGAAGGGACCACAGCAAGGTCCCGTATCTTCCTCTTCAGTCCATGGAGCCATTGTGCACATCAGGGTCAGCCACAGGGGAAAGGAATCGTACTGGTGAATGGCTTTCTATTACAGGCAAGAAAAAAGATGGGGAGATTTGGAGGCTCTACCACACCTCCTGTGTAACTGCTCGAGAATGGATGCTGTTATTCAGTAGTGGAGAAGAGTAGTTTCCTTCACATGTGGTCCAAGGTATCAAGAGCAACCTCTGTTCTCTGCTATGTTACACAGGTTGCTATACTCTGGAGCTTTGCTGTGGGCAGGTTTTTCTGTTCAAGTCAAGGTGAAGTGTTTTATGAAGTAGTTCATCCTCATCAGTGGGCTATAATGATAATTGTACAGGAGCAGAATCAATGTGAAGACATCACAGTTTCGAGTCACTGTCTCTCGAGATCGTTAATTTACAATTGAGTCTGCCTGCAGCTGATCAAGTGGGTGCTAGATTAGGATAATGTAGTAATAACACCCATTACCTCAAAAGATATGTACATTTTACCTTTCAATTCCATAAAAGAGCACAGATTTCTAATGATCAACTCAAGAACACTTGTCAACAGCGCTGAATCAGCTGTGACTGCTGGAGGTGGAGTTTTGATTTGGAAGCAGCTTGCAGTTTTTAATGATCGCTCAAACATGTAAAATGCTATTTGAAATGATTGCAGTGTCTGTTTGGTGAAGGACAGGTAATCATCAATGTCTACATTAAAACCGTAGTGACTGAAATCTGTCCCAGAAGATGTTCTCTGCCTTTCTCTATCGCATTGTCTTTCCTAACGCTCAGGCTCAGAAATGACAGCCCTTCGTGACTGATACCTCTTCAAGACTGACAGCTTTGCTACTTCACCCAAGGGTCATTACAAATCAGAAGCGCTGGAACAAAAAAATAGTAGGACAGCAAGACAGAGAGAACAAGATGTTTCTTTGTCATTGTTACGATATTGTCTCAAGGACAGTCCTGAATACTGTGTCATTTCAGTCTATTGTGTCATTGATCAATATTCAGTGATACTGATGGACTGCATTGCAATTATTGACCTCAAGCACATGAGTGAATTTGCTGCATGCCTGGCACAAAAATGTATTCTCTTCAAAAAAAAAAAAAAAAACAATGAAAAAACACAAAATCTATGCTGTGTTTCATCAACTGAAATTTTGAACACGCTGAGAAACATTTGGAAGCTTTCTTTTAAAAGCAAAAATAAATAGGATCCTTTGTAATTTTATTTATGCCGAGAAGCCACAAGTTTCTGAAAAGTATGGTGAAAATTACTCACAATTTGGAATCCAAACCTAGTTATTTAGATGCCTATGTAAAGATCTATGAACACAAAGTTCATATATTTGTGGTTTTTTTATGAATTACTTATTTACCTGGTTGTCATTTTCAAAGCAATTCAATTATTTCAGTCCATATCTTTTTCTTTTTTTTTTTTTAGATGGACAGAAACAGAAAGCCTGTATTTCTGCCAGCACATCAGACCTCCACCAACTATCTAAGATCCTCATGGAATATAGGATCATTACAGTTACACCATTTAACATCCAATTTAATATCCATTTAATATCCAAATTGATTTCTTTCATTCACTAACCAGGATAGAGCTGAATTTTAGCCACTCAATTGTAGGGCTCGACTGGTTTCAATTGTCGGGTTTGACAGGTTTCACCACTAGGAACTTGTCACCCATGCTGAAGCTTGTGCCGTTGTGATCCTGGGGATATTGTATGTACTGGCATTACTACGTGATTGTACAACTAACAGAAAACTTTTATTTGTTTCTCAGCAAAACGTGTTTTTAAGATGGTCATTGCTCTAACCCAAAGTAATTTCAGGGGAGTGGTGGCCACAGAGGAAATGGCTAAGTGGTAGGAATGCAGGAGAGAAATTTCAGAGCTAGAGGATAAGTGCAGTTTGTCACTGGGTCCTGTGATTTACTCAATAGCTGTCATCACCATGTGTCTGGTACATGAAGAAACACACACACATCCCTAATGCTGCAAAAATAAATGACAAGACAGCTTTAAACCAGTATTACCGACTTTAGTCAGCCAACGTTCCCATAGGGATATTAAATGTGGCTTGAAAGTCAGCCTGAGATTTGCTTGGTATTTAAAATACATTTTCACTTTTATTATTATTTTTTTTTTTTAATTTTTGCTGATCCATCAAGCCTTTTTGTTTTGCTGACATCCCATACATTCGAGCTTTGCAGTGTGGCCAGGAACCAACAATAAAAAATGAGAGCTCAGCTTTCATAAAATCTATTTCAAATGATGGTTGTAGAAGACATATCCCTAAAGCAAAAGGATTCAAGCTATGAGGCCCAGAGTTACGGTCAGGACACGAGCTGCCCCTTCCCATTCAAACAGCAAGCTCTCCAGCAAGATGTTTTGGGATCTGGCTGGGCATACAGTTGGACTGAAACAATACCATAAGCACCTGCAGCCC
Source organism: Anas acuta (assembly GCF_963932015.1). Classification (NCBI taxonomy): domain Eukaryota; kingdom Metazoa; phylum Chordata; class Aves; order Anseriformes; family Anatidae; genus Anas; species Anas acuta. The sequence goes on from NC_088980.1 coordinate 145,222,994, forward strand.
CTTTTTGTTTTTTTGTTCTTTGACCAGGGGCATCACTTTTCCAGACCTGACGCTGCGTATATTACAAGACCTGACAAGATCACAGCCCAGAGGTTTATGGCAACAACTTGCTTAATTAATCTACTATCTACGACAAAAATGTAGCAAATATTGAAGGGCATGTGTTAATAGGAGCTATGAATATTCAGCAGAGCCATATAAGCAAGACGGACATAAAGAACCTTCTACTTGGCAATTATCGATGCTGAGCTTTAAATTAGCCACACAGGCCAAATGGATTTAGTGCTGTGCCATGTTATTTCATCGAGATTACTAAAAGATACACAATTAGGGCCATCAATCTGCAGACCCAAATCCTACAAATATCAGCAAATTACATGCTATAAGCTATGCAATTTTGAAAGCTAATGCTCTTTATCTGCTTTTAATTCTCAGTGTTTCATATTTTTTTCTCTAACTGTAGCATTTAATTACTCATTGGACAATTCTACGGAGAACTGAACATTTCTCTAGAAGAAATACTTTGGAGGAACAGAATTAATTTCCAAAGCTAGTATAAACTGATAGTGTGCTACAGGTTATCTCCCTGGGGCCAAGATGTAGAACGAAGGATTTACGAATTATTCTGAAATAGATAATTTAATAAAATAAAGAACTTCCTGGTAACTGTGTTAGCCTTTTTTATCTCTTTACAAACACATCACATATCTGAAGAGAAATGCTTTTTGGCATGAGAGATACACAATCTCATGATCCAACTGATTTCATCAATGGAAGAATCTTTCCTGCTGCAGGCTAATAAATCACCCCAGCTGGCAAGTGCCAGCCATTTACAGTAAGAACTGGCTGAGGGGAACACAAACAGCACAGACCTAGGATTACTTTTGCAGCTACAACAAAATGAAGAGCCCAAGAGTACAAACAGGTATGAATATTATCAACGTCACTACCCCTGATTTTAGCTTCAGCGTTAGAAATGTATTTGCACTGAAGTCACTGAGAGATTTTGTAAAATTTCTAATGCCATTTATATTCCTACTAAGAAGATATGTATTCGTCTTTTAATTGAGATCTCTTTTTCAGTTTGTGTTGGCTTAAACATATCCTTACATATATTTGTAGAAAAAAGTAACTTGGTTGAATAACACCAGTACAAAAGTGTGCAAAAGAAAACTGGAACCTACGTACTTCAGTGACATTCTCATATGCTAATATTCACATAACCCTTTTTAGAAGTACAGCAAATAGGATTGGATATCATACCAGTGGTTTCATACCAAAATTTCTGGATTTATAACTGCCATGCCCTCATTGGCTTATTTCCTTAGCCATATGGAAAATAGTCAGGCACAATTAACTATTTGTCAGAAAACAATCTATTAATTAACACCATTCTGTGAGAATGAGCTGAAAATCATGTTCGTGGCTTGCCAAAAAGCTTTCATTTCTGCTTCATGTTTGTGTTCAGAACTAAACATAGCTGCAGATACGCTGCTTGACATAACTGACCAAGGGAAAAAAAAAAGAACAACTGCTGCTGAGCTTTTTCAGAAACAGCAGCCAAGGAAATTTTCTAAAGATAGGTGGGGGGGTCAGGAGGGCTTCACCTTTTCATCTCGTAAAAATTCTTTACTGACAGATCTTTGATTAAACCAGGCAGAAATAGACTAAGTCCCAATTAAGACATTCATATTTGTGGCAGGGCTTGAAAGGGAAAAGAGAGTGAGGAGGGAGAGCGAGTCGCAGCATTTTCTAGGCTTAACCTTAAAAATATAGGACCTGACTTCAATTATATTTACATCCGTTCAATTCTACTGACGTCAATGGATTTACTCCTAAGTTATGCCAGATGGAAATCAGGCTAGCTATTACCACAGCTTCATGCATATAACCAGCACCTCTTTAAAAGTAGTGTTTATTCAAAAGTACAACAACGTGCCTCCTCAGCTAACCCAGACAAAATCAGAAGGGGTGATCGTGACGGGGAGTTTTAGGGGAGAAGAGCAGAAGGAGAAAAGAGAAAGGAGAAGAGGAGATCAGGAGGAAACTCCCTCTGTTGTTATCTGCATGTGCACATAACCTTCACTGTGCTGAACCCTGGGCCTTGAACTGATAACCCTGGGGCTGACACATGACAGCATGGTGGCTATTGGCGTCTCTAGTAGAGAAGCAGTCTGTGATCCACATCACCTCTGGGACTGGCATTCTTGTATTTCATTTTCTTGTAGCAGAGCAACCTGCAATGCTTCTGCTGCCACAACTTCAGCACCGAACCCCTCTGCAGGCCCCTGCAGGCCCACAGGTGTGCACCAGTTACCGGTTAGTGGTCGGCTCCTCCAAATTGTTTTTTTTCAGAATCGTTCATTTGTTTGGATGCAATCCTATAACCGCAACCCGTTCCTTCTGCTTGTGCTTGCAACTATCCAAGCAGCTGTTTAAAATTATTTGAAGTGGGTGGAGACTGAAGTTTTACTCGATGGTGTCCAGGCCAATGGAAACTGATGATGTACATGACCTTTGATGAGCGCAAACAAACCCTGTAGCCAATCTGAAGTGAAAGAACCCAGAGAAACTCGAATTCCTTTCTTTGAGGTCTCCTCGCAGCTGCAAAGAATTCATCTTCTAAGGTCACAAAAGGTTCGGAGAAGGCTGATCTTATCCTTTCCAACAGGGGATTTTTCAACACCTTTCAGACCACTCAAGGACCGGTACACCTGTGTGTGCCCAGCAGTTTCAGCTGCACATCGGTGGCTGCTCCTTCCACTGTCGCCATCCCAAAGGATCCCATTATCTCAGCTTCATCTCACAACTGCCCTCACACTCATCTGAAGCTGTCCCTCTGTTTCCCACCCCAATCTGCATACAGGTTTGGCTAGTCCTTAGGCCTTCTCACATTAAACTGGTCAATCGCCACCAAATTTTTTGGCAATGGCCACAAAATGGATCACAGGAAGTTCTGCACCAACACGCAAAAGGACTTCTTCACGGTGAGGGTGACGGAGCACTGGGACAGGCTGCCCAGGGAGGTTGTGGAGTCTCCTTCTCTGGAGATATTCAAGGCCTGTCTGGACGCCTACCTGGGCAGCCTGCTCTAGGGAACCTGCTGTGGCAGGGGGGTTGGACCCGATGATCTCTGGAGGTCCCTTCCAATCTCTACAATTCTGTGAAAATCATTGCTGATGTCTTTTTTACTCCGTCCTCTGGCAATGTCCAAGTGAGAACCCAACAGTTTGTCATCTCATCCTCTATAACCAACCATCACACCAAAGACAGAAGCAGGGGGCCTGCAGACACAATGTCACACGGAAGGCTCTCAGCTCACGTCGTGCAGCTGTGCAGCAGTACCTCTGCTACCACCAGCTTCTGCCACCTCTTCCAGTTCCCTTGGCCTTTCTAAGATGTGACTGCAGTTCAGGGCATGCAAATTTAAACCTCCATTTTGTAATTACAGGTGGGAGAATGTTAAGGTATTTTTTAACTCGATGATTCCAGAATCCAAGTATAAATCCAAACATGATAAAGCATTTTTAAGGGGAATGAATGCATGTGTGCATTTAAACCTAAAGTTTTAATGAGTTTCCTTCCTAAAAGGCCATGCAGAATGCCTTGCACATGGGATGACAGGAGGTAAGGCCAGAGAGAACACCACAAAACACTTCCCATAATGATGTACAAGCTTTTCGTTCCATAAACAAATGGGAAAGCTTCTATTTCCATAGCAGGCTTCTCCTCAAAGTGAACTTTGTAGAGATGCTTCCATAAACATCCCTGACATTTCTAGCATAAAGCAGCTATACGCGTATTACGCACGGGCAGCCCACTACGGCCGATGTCTGCAGCTATTTTCAGTACAAGATCGGTGTGTGAATGTTTGCACAGCAGCATCTGCTCAGCAGAAACGTATAAATAAAAAAAGCCCCAACAATAACACGATGTGTGCACACGGAGTTTCAGCAATCCTCCTGGCGGCTGGCAGTTGTTAGCGTCTGGTGATTAAAACCCAGGTGTTTCCTTGCAGTAGGGCTACTGTTACTGTACGAGAACCTGAACTTCGGGGAATCCAAATAACATCAGAGGAAATGTTTGTTAAGTCCATTTGTCTTCAGCAGCAACATCACTGCACTGGGAACAGCTGCTCTGAGCACACACACGTGCTTTCTTTTCAATGTGCACACAAAAAACAGCCTCTGCCTCAAGAGTGCCTCCTCGTACCCTGAATTTCTTAAACAAGCACACTGCACAAGCAGATAAATCCTTTCAAAGGAGAGGGGGAAACCCTGTACTTAAAATATATATATATTCCGAGGTGTCTATCCAGATCTCTGAGATGATCCTCGGCAGGCTTAGAATCGAAGCTTGTAAGAATGTGTGTGCTTTTGCTGAAGTTGTTGGAGTTAAAGCACCCTATTCCCCGCTGATGAGATGACTCACTCCTTAGCAGCATGCCATTTAAGTCCTGTCATTTTTCACCAACTTCTTCTGACTCTTCTCGTCCTCATCTCCCACAAGTTTAATTGCTATTGCTTGTTATACCTGTGACACTACAGCTGCCACCTGTCTTAAGTGAAATCAGACTAAGCTGTGCATTAATACAGCCAATAACACAGCCAGGTGAGAAGAGGAAAATGCCTAACATCACTATTACAGCAGAAAAGCCACGATTCCGTGTGATATTTCAGCAAGAAAAACTGTAAAATGGACTGTGGACTTTTCCATGAATCCCATTTTGTGGCTATTTCTCAAATTTCTCAACATCTCTGATAAAACTGTATTACTTCTGCGAGCTGTGCTGCTGCCAAAAAAAACTACCAATGTCATTGCAACAGGTTCAGCCACAGGGTCAGGGTGTTATACCAGCATCTAATGTCTCTACACCTGTGGTGTATCTGACAGGGAATGATCCCACTGCAGCACGTTGAGTGCGAGGCCACTCACCTCCCTCGTGCTCGCTGCCTCCAGGGCTCGGTAATGCTGCATGTGGACTCCTGGCAGGGTGCTCTACAAGGAACGATGCACAATAGGGCAATTCCTCCTACATCTAGAGAATGTCACACTTCCAGAAGATCCTGTTTTGGATTCTCTTACCTACTGGCCCCCCCCTTTTCAGGCTGCCCTGTGACCTGTCAGGCTGTTTTTTCTATCTTGCATCCAAAGGCTAACATGAAGACTAAAGATTACATGTCTATGTACTTTGGGTTTTTCCATTCAATGTCATTTGATTTTCTGTTTTAAGCAGTAACGTTCCTTCAGTTTAATTGACCAGCTTTCTTTGCATAAATAGGGATCCATAAAACTGTGTGTGACCTCTGGAAATCACGTTTATTCTGTCTCTCTTTCCCCGTCCCCTCCAGCTGGTTGTTTAGGACTTACATTAAAACTGAAAATGTTGCTTTCTTATATAGCCATTGTGCAATTCTTCCTTCCCTTCCTAATCCTTAAAGGAAAACAGCCAGGAGAGAAGGATATTGTGCATGTTGGGATTTTTGTCCCTCTCTCCATGGGGCTGATTAGCAAAGTACTGCCTCTCCCTAGATTTACAATTGTAAAACGAGATCAAAATCTGGCCCTTTGAGGGAAATGTTACTTTTGTAAGTGATCAGAAACAGCTGCTTTCAAAACCAGTGATGCTGTCTGTTCCTGGAAATCCAACGATTGGTCTTAGGAGCTTTCACTCGTGGGGACAGAAGAACTTCACTAAGTATTGCTGAATGAGGTACCATGCAGTTATTAATCAAAAAGCTATAGCACTGAGCTCAAATTCCTTGAAATACCATGATAATCATTACACGGTAATCTCTGACAAGGTTAAATCTAGAGCTTTTCAATGGCTGTTCCCCCAAGTAGATTCCCTTTTGGTAGTAAAATCATTATCTTGCTGCTTACACATTCAGGCTTTCCTCTCTATTTCACAGTTCATAAAGCACCTTTATGATGTTGAGATTATTTTATTTTTTTTTCCGAACAGACAGAAGACGGTTTGTTTTTCCTGCTTTGATTAAATCCTGTATCCCACAAGCAGTGAACCTGTGATACGATACTGCTCTACTGTTTTTAATTGTCTGCTCCTATTAAGATGCCAGCACTGTATGTCTTTTCCGAAGCCCCAGCGTGATTTTGCTACGTGCTTGGCATTGGCACTGTCAGGCCCGAGGTTAATATGTACACCGCACAACTCATTAGCTGTGCATTACTATCAGAGCCAAAAATCAACATGATTGATCCAACAATATGTTTGGGCTTGGGATTGAGACTCAAATGAGGTCTTACCGAAAGCAAAGGTCAGCAACTTGGCACAAATTCTGCTGCGCACAGAGAAAAGCTTTTCTTTCAAACTATTCATCAGGGAAGGTACAAATGACAACTAATATGGGTCTCATTAAAAATGAGAAGAGGAAACCCCTTGGAGAGGGCAAAGAGGCTCCCTCGCTATCAATTTTATTTTATTTTTTCTATCCTTTGCTAAAGCTTTTATTTATGTTGCAGTAAAGACAATGTGGAGGTTAAAGGTAGATGTGGGCTTGGGGGTTTAGGAGACTACTTAGCCTAATTATCTTGGCGTGCACTATCAATCACTGCCCAGTTAAACAGGGAGCATAATTCTGCAGCTGGTGATAAATCTTCGGAATTGAAGGATCTGGGGGAAGGGAATGAAATGATTTTTTTTTTTTTTATCAGCACTACGATTTCTTTTAGTTAAAACTCCAGTGTCAAAACATTTCCTGTCTTAAAATAACTAAAATAAAACAGACACTGGCAGAAGAGTGGGAGAAAAGAGGAATGATAGAAGAAACCTTTTCAACCATGGATTTGTTTCAAGTACAGTTCTTAGGAGGATTTCACTCATAACTCAAGCATTCTTACCACAGTCAGACCCCGCAATCAATACTTCCAAATACGCTTTTTTACATACGGTATCATCATGTTCCTTTCTTCCTCAGCAACCAAGAGTGTTGAAAATGCCATTGATACAACAATTAAGCTGTAAGAGAAATACTTCCCCGCAGTTCCCGGAGTTGCTGTGTTGCAATATAATTGTCTAATGGCACATTTTTGTAAGGGCTGTCACGGTATTATGGGTATAATTTTATTTTTACAGAATACAATAATAAGGTAAGAGGCTGGCGTTAATAGCCTTAGGAGCCTATTTCATAAACAGAGGGTGAGGATTGAAATTGGACTGGATTTGTAGAGTCTGCATTGAGTAAATGTCTTGCCACACTGAAAATTATAATGCATGTAACTTTTCCCTCACCACTGTTTTTTTTTTTAACTCCCCTATTCTTCTAAAGGTCAATCCCTCTTTCCAACAGAGAACACAGCTTCTTCTCAAGGTATTTTTAGAAAATCTGTTTATTTTTCCCTGTTAGCAGTTGTTTGGCAAAACAGGATAGGAGACGTATTGCTTCTGCTTTTACCAGCAGCGCTGCTCTGCTGTTCTGCACCATCCCTCAAACATTAACCAGCTAATCTGTCCTAAAAGCACTTGTGGGGAGAGGCAGCACACCTTTGATTGGAAGCTGAATTGAAAGATCAGGATGGGGCAACACTACAGAATAACACAACGAAAAAAGCAAATGTTTTCCTCCAAATGAGGGCGTTTTTACTAAGATCAGCTCTGCATTTGCCAGCTTTCTCAGTGAGCATTAGCTGAGGGTTTTGGTGGGGCTGCAGAGCAGAGAGAATAGTTCATTTTTTCATGGCCTGTTTTGCTGCTTTCTAATCTATTTATTCATGTCATTAATCAAAAAAAAAAAAAAAAAAGCTGAAATGGGAGTATTGTTGTGTTAGAAAAAAACCTGATGACTGGGGTGAGAGGAATTCATATTGGGCAGAGCCTGAAGGTCAAAGCACCCCTAATGGACCTCTCCATTTCCCTGGAGGTGATTTTTAACTTCAGGAGACAAAACAGCAAATGAGAATAAGTGCCTGACAGCAAATACTGCTCATGGGGAGGCAGGAGAGCTTTCCTTAGCCCTGCAGCTCTGTTTCTGGTGTTTTGCAGTCAGGCCCCAGGAAAACTCATCCCCAACAGAGCCAGGGGAGGTGCGGGGCTGTCCCCAGCTACCTCTGTACAACATCACCCGGACAAACAACAAGAGCAATACGAGCTGAAAAAATGTTAAATCCCCAGTAATGCGCCTCAGAGTTCCCAGTGAAAATCTGGGATTTTCCAAGATGATCCCTTCTCTTTCAAGCTTCTTCACTGCATATACCCAGAGCTGTGTAAGAACAGGAGCTCCCCTTTTCTGCCCATCCACTGCTGACTCCCTGCTTGCACCAGAAGCCCACCAGTGGTCCAAATGAAAAAATCAACACAGATGTCAGGTCTCCTTGGTCCCATTCAAAGCAAGCTTCCTCCATCTCTGCCCCTCAGCACATGTACCTGCAGGAATTGGGGGCAGAAAACCAGTGGGGCAGGAGGAGACCAGTCAGGTAGGCTCTTAAGTGGTTAAAATCATTGGGAATTGCACCCTCTGCTCCCCACTGGCAAGGCTGCATACGTATTCAGGAGATGTCTCTGCTTCCCTATGGAATGTGGTTTATTTGTTGCATTTAAATCACATTGGAGAACCAAGGAGCATCACTGTCCCCAATTCTTTCACTGTCTTTCTTGCAATATTTACTGACAGAAAGTAAGAGAAAAAAGGAGGCCTTTCACCTGCTTTTAGAGGAAAGGGATCAAAGCTTTTCTACTTATCATACCTGCATCTCTCCTGCTTTTATCCAACTGAACTTGAATGAATATACGTTCAAACACGGGCTCTCAAAGCTGTGAAACCGCGTAAGGTGAGCTGACCTGGCACCTGCCCGAGGGGAGGTGGATCCTCTTAGAGAGATGCACCTGCAGCTGCCAAGGCAAAAGATGGAGAGCACAACGTTCTAAAAATCAAGCAAAATCTTGGAAGAATTTCCTTTTTTTGGGAAATCCTGCCCAGCCCAGCCAACAGCAGTTCAGGGCTGGGTTACGTACAACAAGGAATTAAGGTCCTGTGCCACAGCTGCCTGTGCTGAGAACCACGCTGGGATATGCTCCCACACTCCTACCATGATGGGGAAGCCAAAGTAACAGCTCCTATACCCTGGGAGGCAGCAAACTCGCCCCCATTTCTTTTTGGCATCCTCTCCTCCTTCTGTTTCAAGCCCTGGTCTGGGTCTGTCAGTGGGACATCCACCCCAGCACCAGGGGTCACCATATGGATTCCCACCAGTGCTTCGTGTCCCCTCCAGCCCACGCTGGAGCAGGTTTTACACCTCTGGGCTCACCATTTCTCCTGATGTAGGAAATGAGAAGTTAAATAAATAAAACTTCACGGCAGAACATCATTAAAAAGAAACTTTTGCAACCTTCCTGGGGTTTATATGAATAGCAGTAGCAATATTTCATTTAAAAAATAAATCAGAACAATCATCGTTAAGACAGTTAGATCGAAACTTGGGAGGGAGAACGGGCAAAGTGTAATTGCTTCCACTGGAATCCAGCCAGAACTAATGCAACCCTTGTGGAAAGGGCGAGGGGACATGCAGGGCCCAATTTTACACTTCATCTCAAATTCTGCAAGAATAATTTTACATCTGAAGGCTACCACGGGCACAACAGCATTCACTCACTGTGTAACTGTGCTCCATAATTATCTGATTAAAGGTTTGGGGGGGTTTTGCACTATAAAAAACAAGCTGTGCTACAGAAATAGAGGCTAACTTTCAAGCTCGGATCTTTCACTTGCATATCTTCCATTTACTATCGTAATTTTTCATGATTTATCAGCCCAATCCTTACACTTATTCTTCTTTCCAATCCCGCTGTACTGAGCACTTGTGCCTGGCTTAGATTTATCCTTTGCTCAGCTCTTGTTGGCATGAGAAGAAATAGCGTATGTGTTGCAGATAAAGACTGGCGAAGTCCTACGAGTGCGGTGAATGAAATGGCTGTTTTTAGCCAGAATTTTTCTTAACATATCCATTTATTGAAGGCACCTAAAGCAACAAGAGAACAATGTTACTGCTGATGAATTGGCCTGTGGAGGAACCTCACCGAATCTGGGAGAGGAAATTACTCTTCATGCTACTTCAGGTTTACGTCTTTCCTTAGTACAGGCTGATCGTTAGCCCAGATAATGAAGACTGTTAATGTAATTAAGTGCTCTGTTGTGGTGTTTCACAAAGCAAACAAATAAATTCTAGAGCTAATAAGCTACGAGGTTAAGCGACACAGGGCAAAAGCAGGACGCTTCATTTGTATCTAAGTGCTCCGCAGCAAGCAATTAGCCAGAACACAATCTCGAATTTAGGCCACACAGAAGAGTACAAAAATACAATTTTGAATTGAGGTCACACAATGGATTTTCTGATTTGAGGTATGTGTAATCTCCAAAAGGCCAGATCAGTGTTAAGATTATAACCACATGTATGGTTATATGGTTATTAATTTGACAAATCAGCTCCTTCTTTAGCCATTCAAAACAGGAGGCCAGGACCAAACTGGCTACTCTTCTTCCTGGGCATTATAGATGGGTAGCACTTCCAAACATGCATAGATAATTACTAAAGAAAACAGGCAACGAAAGTAGAAAAAGAAAGCTGTAAAGACTCGAAATCACAAGGGAGACCAGACTACATGGATGTAGTGTGTTTTTGTGATATTTTGTAATGAATGTAATGTTTTTTTCCTTGGGAAAAAGGAAGAAAGGAAGAAAGGAAGAAAGGAAGAAAGGAAGAAAGGAAGAGAGAGAGAGAGAGAAAGAGAGAAAGAGAGAGAGAAAGAGAGAAGGAAGGAAGGAAGGAAGGAAGGAAGGAAGGAAGGAAGGAAGGAAGGAAGGAAGGAAGGAAGGAAGGAAGGAAGGAAGGAAGGAAGGAAGGAAGGAAGGAAGGAAGGAAGAAGAAAGAAAGGAGAAAGAAAGAAAGAAAGAAAGAAAGAAAGAAAGAAAGAAAGAAAGAAAGAAAGAAAGAAAGAAAGAAAGAAAGAAAGAAAGAAAGAAAGAAAGAAAGAAAGAAAGAAAAAGAAGAAAGAAAGAAAGAAAGAAAGAAAGAAAGAAAGAAAGAAAGAAAGAAAGAAAGAAAGAAAGAAAGAAAGAAAGAAAGAAAGAAAGAAAGAAAGAAAGAAAGAAAGAAAAAGAAAGCATTGTAATAATAGTTTTCTCAGCAAACACCAATGTCTCTAGCGGGTTATTTATCTGGTTAAAGTATATGCTGATTTGCAACAGGGGTTAAGATTCAGTACAACTCAAAGTTCACTGCTGTTTCAGACTGAATGTGCACAGCTATTTTCCCAATTCAGAAAAAAGACCTGGGGATCAACACAACCCAGATTTTATTCCTAAACAAGCTGCTGATTCTGTTTGTGCAGCCTGACACCAGCAAAGAGCTGCAAGCAGCCCACAGCAGCAGCCCCATCTCCCAGTCCCTATACCTCTGCCACTTGCTCGTGCACTGGAATTTGTATTTGTCAAAAAACCCATAGTGAGCTGGTTCAGGGACCTAAACCCGCAGAAAGTTAATGTTCCACCCCAAAAAGTAATGAGTTTTCTGCCAGCGTAACTTTCTGATCTGGCTCATTACAGGGTCAGGTGAGCGCTGCCACTGCTGTGATGGAAGAACTTGGGGAGCCAAGGGATAGGGGGCAGCTCCAAGCCACTGCTGTCCAAGAGGCCACATCACAGCATGAAAGGCACTGCAGCCCTGGACACAGCCATGCCAGGGTTTTTTTAAATGTTGTCTAGCAGCTGCCGTGCTTTTTATACCGTGTCACAGGAAGGTGGTTAAAATCAGATCCGTGTGCTGTTAAAGAGAGTCAAAACGTTTGAACTGCTTGACAGGCCGGTGGCTTTCTCACACAAAGACATTTTAAGGTCACCATTAAAAGGCTGCTCTAGAAATTCGGAAATTATATAAAATTTTAAAACTGAAGCTTCGCTTCTGTTCTTTGAAAACTCCCAGGTCTGTGATGAGAATAACAATGTGGCTCCGTTGCCGTCTACTTGTTTTGCTAACCAATGAGCATAGGTGCAAAGGAAATGGGAAAAGAGAAACGTTTTCATTTCATCCTGGAAAAACACCCTCAAATACACTCTCATGTCATTTGCCGAAATCTTGTTTGGACAGCTTGCGTGTCTCACAATCTTACCGCTATCGCTCCCCCTGCAGAATTAGGCAGAGAGCAGGAATATAAATACAACGCTGCAATACGCAGCTTGACACCGAAGATCACCCTGCGATGACACGTCCCACACTTCAGCTCTAAAACAATGATATGGTTATCGAAGGTCTGAGCAGACTGTACAGCCCGTGACGTATGAACACACTTCTCGTTTCAGTGGTAGCACCACGAGCTGAAAACCAACCCTAATACACCATGCAGTGTGGCTGCTTCCCCTCCAACAGCAAGTATTTTCTCCACTCTGATCTACCCATCAGATTTCTGGGAGCCCGTACACATTTGCTCTGAGTATGGGAGCTACGTTTACACGAGCAAAATGCTGGAGTTAGGGAGAAAAAAAAAAAAAAAAAAAAAAAAACAGAAAGGAATTTTTCAGCCGCTTCAAATATTACCATTATAAAAGACAACTTGCAGCTACCCCTATTTTCAAGTTTCTCAAAGGAACCTTGAGACTATTTTAACAACCCCATTGTCTGCTAAGACATTTGACATTCAGAAAGGAGAATGCTCTCCAGCCGCAGGAGTGCTTTTTCTTTTCGCCAAGTCTACATTTAAAGCATCCCCGGCACTGTAAGAACAGTGAGAGACACAGAAGTGGGGGGTTCATTTCTGTTCTTGGTGTGTTTCTTTTTTTTTTTTTTGTGTGTGTGTGTATTTTTTTTTTTTGTATTTTTTTTAATGACCTAGCTAGAACACTGGCACCTCACTCCAGCTTCAGTGCTTGTGTGGCTGATTGCTGAATTGGAAAAAGCAGCCTTTGCAAAAAACACTTTTGCCAGAACAGCCTTGCTGTGCTCACATTAAAGAAGCAAAAACGGACATAAAACTTTTGCCATTAGCATCTCAGTCTATTGGAGCTGACATTACAAATTAATAAAATAAACTAACATTTCCTTGATATTTTGACTCGATATTTTGACAGTAGGTGGATAAGTGTGACAAGAAAAGCAGTGATGCTCGTTTCAGCCCCTCTATAATCCACAGGATGTGCAGAACTATTAAAAAATGGAGAAAAAAGAGGTGGAAAAGACATTTCTAAGAGGATCGAAAGGATTGCTGGAAAGAAGAGGGACAATTAACATGTACATGGAAAAGCTCCTCAGTTAGGATTACATTACTTCTTTTTTGTGTCTGGTCACTGGAAGTGTCTTTACAGGGAACCTTAAAAAAAAAGAGCCTGGAAAGATTAAAAGCCACAGGCAGCTGTTCCCTCCCATTTGTATATTAGTTAATCCCACAGGTTTTGCTGAATTTCCAAAGAAATACAAGAAATAAAAGATTGTGGAGAGCACATGCACTTCATTATAAACTGGCACTTGACATTTCTGTTAGTCGCAGGCAAGTTTTAGGATGCTGGTAACTAACCTAACTCCCTAATCCTTGGCTGGCTTCAGAAACCCTTCCCATGAGGTCAAGGATAGGACAAGGTGAGCGTCTTAATAAAACAGGGCATTTGGCATCTCTAATGATTGCTTCTGGCTGTTTTTCTCCTTCCCTACGATAAAGCAACAGTGAAGGTTTGCTTTCTTAATGTGATCCGTGGCTTTTTGCTTTACCTGCTGACGGACTCATTGTGTGCACCCTGGGGAAAAGCCAGGGAGCTCTGAAGGTGGACCTGCAGGACGGAGGTTTCATGCTGAAGACTGCAAATTTAGGGCAGTCTTCACAGGGAAGTTCACTGAAGGTAGAAGCAGCCTGTTAGCATGCGATCGCATAGTACCTTAGATAACCTACTATTTATTTCAATGTTACCCACCTGAGGGAGGCTCAGCTAATGAATCTATTTTTGTAGTAACGTAAAGGTTGAAGTTCAGAGCTAAGTTTAGAGCGGAGACATATAAAAAATGTCAAACCAGGAAATAGTTTAATGAAAGCAGAGACTAATCACGGCAAATTACGGTGAAATTTCTATGGGACTGCATTTTGCATTCCCCAAACAGCCAAAGGAATTCATCTCCGTCAGTGTCACTCCATTTTGCTGCGGATTCACTGTACGGATAAGCTATGGAAGTAACATAATGCGATGCCATAAAAGCTGCCTTAAAAGTTACAGCCTAAGATGTTTTCCAAAGCGGAGTTCAGATTTCTTCCCACCGCAGTCCATGGAAAAATGGCAAGATATGCCACAAAATATCATACAAAAATAATTAATGATGGCATTAGGAGGAATACAAGGCACATGTGGCTGCTAATACTGAGGTCCCTTTCCCCCAGGGCTTTGCTTTCTAAGCTCCAACATTTAGAAACCAACCAGGAGTGCCTGTAGTAGGAAAGTTCACTCCGGGAGAAGAAAGCTGGTATTCCTGGTCTGCTTCCAACAGTCCCTGGAGAATTTAATCTCTCCTCACTGGCTGTCCCAGGTTTTGCACAGGGAGTGTCTAGGAAATGCCCTGTGGTCAGCACCTAGCCTGGCTGACTCCAACACCTCCTCTGAAACAGCATCTACAGAGCTTGCACCCTCCTCTCCCACCCTGCAGGTTATCTGCCTTAAACCCAGCATTCACAGAAACAAAATAAAAAGTAACAAAATAAAAGCCATTTAACTTAGCTTTTTACCATATGTAGTGATTTTCCCTGCTTTTTAACTGGTCTCCCAAATAAGAAGAAGCTGGGAACTTTTGACCTCACTGCGTTACTATTGCAAAGCCCTGGATGGTTAGTATGGTTAAAAAAACATGTTGACATTTGGTTACAATGCTGTTAGAGATCTCCCAAGGCTAATGCTTGATGACAGCCATTGTAAATACTCTGGAATGCGCACAGAACCACAACTTGGTCCTATTAAAGGCAACACGCGTTTCACCGCTAATTCAGCAGGATCTTGAACTGGCCCATGCTCAATAACATGAACTATGACTGCAGTCCGCGAGGCAAAAATAAGAGGGGAAAGATGCGTGTGAATGGGATAATGTGTAGTAACTGCCACGAAGGAAACAGGTTAAGGGTACATCCCTCTTTGCATGTAGAAACATTACTTTCAGCATTATGAGAATAGAAATCTTGCATAGGTTTAAAACACTGGGATGCATTTCTACGTTTTCAGCCAAAAGACTTTTCATCCCGAAGAATGGATTCAGCATTAACTGGAGGCAACACCAACCCATCAGTGGAAGAGGTGGCACACAGCAGCTGTTTCGTGCCCTGTGCCATGCACAGCACTCACTTCTATTTCCAATCCAGGGGTCCCATTTGTGGCCCTGCTGCTAAGCTTCCACAGCTCCCTGACCCCACAACCAAGCGCTGTCGATCACACTTCATAATAGGGAAATTCACAAACAAGAAGCATGCTGTGCATCTGCTTAAATGATCTGTTGATCACTTGATGATGATTAGTTTATTAAGTATAAAGTATACCTGATCTGCTACGCAGCAGTCAGTGTTTCAGAAAAGAGGATTTGGAAACAGAAAAGGACTCGTACATTCAACTTTTCATAAATTTATAGAAAGTACACAACATGAAAGCAAGTTTAAACATCCCATGGCTGCCTAGTTTACTACTGCGAAAATTTACTTATGGGGCCTTCTGTGTTTTAACAAAGATTTCATACTCCCTACAACACTAAGCCACAGCGTTGTGCTGTTTTCCACACAGCAAGCTTCTCTGGGGGGACAGGAAAACGTAAAAAATCTGTCTGCAAAGTTCTGTGATCTTTGCCTTGTTACATGTAGTGTGGATTGACTCACCTTTCCCTAAAAAAAAAGGGGGGTGTCCTCTTAAAGGATACTATTTGGTAGCTGTGCCTGTGGCTCCTTTATTTCCACCTACAAAATGCCAGGTAACGCTAACGGGTACAATGGTTTTTTTCAGCTTTCTGCACCTGTGTTAGAAGCATAGGTTGCAAGGACAGTTTGTAGCAGTGCCTTTTTTTGCATGCACCCCAGCTGGAGAGAATGAGATGCTCCAAAGGGCCACCCAAGTAACATCTGGATGGGAGGCATGTCTGGGCACAATGTGAATGCTGTTACAGGAGCCAATCCACACGTATCAGTTGGTGCAGTGCCAAAGACAATTCCTGATTTAAAAGTACTGATTTAAAACCAGATGATCTCATCCTGATACCATCCCTGTGCTTTTACGGTTCTGCATTCCACAGGTCACTAAATGCCAAGCTACTCTCAAACCGGGCACCAGCTCTCCTCTGTGGGTAAAAAATATTTTGAGACTCGAACTGTGCAAGACGTGGGGACAGAGCTGCAGCCTCCAGCTCTGCCTTCCAGATCAGCCACCTCGTGCTCCAGACCATAGCTAACTCCTGCAAGCCAGGAAGAGCAGAGGGGTGACAGACCAAGTATCTGGCTACTTCCCAGGCCAGGAGTAGAAAGGAGACTAAGGCAGACTGTATCGTATACAGGAGACATAGTGGCAGCAGGGAGTTTGAGGCTGGTGTCAGTTTTTGTGACTCACGTCCCACACTTGAACTTGACAGGTCATGAGACTTTTGATAACCCAGGAAAGCTTTTGCTACTTGGTATACTGAAGTGAAGACTCAGGGGACCTTCCAGTCACATTAAAAATAAAAGAAAGAAAGAAATTTGACACATTAGGAAAAGAAAGGTCTTCAAGGAAAGCTATGTAAGAAATAAAAATAATAATAATTAAATTAAAAAAAAAAAAGAACATAATCTTAGACAGTAAGAAAGAGAAAGCTTAGAAATAAAAACAAGAATGTTTCCATTACCTTTTCTGCAAGCCAGCCTAGATGCCTAATCTCTCGACTTCCAGCAATCCCTGTTTTACCCAGCTGGTCTCTGACCTCTGCAATCACCCTGGGGATGAGATCATTGACACTGGAGTGGATGGCATTGAACCAGGCCTGGGCTGTAGCTGAATCCTTACTCCTGAGAACCACGGTGTGCTTGGCATCAGGTGAATGAACTTCAATAAGTCTAGAAAAATGGGGGGGGAAAAACATTACGTTCACTCATGTACTGTTAGGTGACTGAAGTTATTACCTCACTTACTGTTAGCTATCAGTTACACAGAAGGACACTAATATCAAGACCTGGCACTAAAGACTTACCTTTGCAACACCCAGATCTAGTGAGATCCACCTAACTGGAGCCAGGTCTGAACTGTAAATTACTGATCTTTCAGAAGGGGCTGATCCGACCCCACATCTAACATGTCAATAGGAGTTTCAAAGATAAAGGCAAGGGGAGCGTTCACCCATAACTTTAAAAGATAACAAGGAAGTTTTCCCCTGGGGCTGCCCCTTCCTGCTCAGCATGACCCCAGGCTTTGCACCCTGGCAGGGCAACCACCAAGAACCACAAGGACGATGACTGCAGAGAAGCTGGGGATAAGCTGCTACCTTCTTTGGCTGTATGTCACAGCACGCCCAGAGTTTCTCAATATGCTTACTTCATACATACAGAGCTAAGTGAAGAAAAAAAATCCCTAACCCTAAATGAAGGCATTTTCTTAGGACTGCCCTGTGGTTTCAGTGACACCGCAAAGCAGAACCAGAAGCCCGGTGTAATTGGCCTTCCCCAGGAGCAACAAATTTCCCAAACGCTCCATTTAGGTCCTGCTAACAGCAGTGGCAAGAAATTGCTAACCCCAACCGTGTGATTACTGCTGACAAGCATCTTTTACGGTTTTCCAAACTCCTGTAGGGAGAGATGTTTTTTCCCCAAAAAACACATTTACTAGACCATCTCGTGGGCTTTTACCCCACAACAGTGTTTTTGAAAGCTCATCTGAACACAGCTTCCAGAAAAATGAATCCTGTCCATCATGGTCATGGGAACCGTGCCAGCACCTTCACTAACAACAACAAAAATGCTTTGAGAGACAGCTGCTGCTATTTCAGTGCTGCTCTCAGTGAGGTTATTAGTTATTAGCGGGGCTTTGTGTGCTCTTTGTAGCTTTGTGGATCACTGTTACTTGAACGTTTGATAAATAACTAAATAATAGTCTGGTTTATCATTAGGTAGTGATTATAAAACCAAGCTCTGGTCAATGCCCATCACTCAGCTCCACATCACACTGGTGTTTTTTCATTGTAAACGTACAGTGGATTCCCCTGAACGTTACCCACATGAATTCAACCTCAGATTTGAGCCTCAGGCTCTACTTCTGTCTCATGTACTGCTGCCTGATCTCCGAGACACATAATGTCTCCTTTCTGTATCAGAAAAGTAATTAGTTCAGTGGGATTTATTCAGGTTGAGGTTCAAGACAGTGCTGTAATCCAAATATTTGTTATGCAATTACAAAATCCTGCAATTTGGAGCTTAACGAACAATTAAAGAGTTTTTAATTAATTGATTAAGAGAGAGCAGAATCCAGAACAGAAGGCGACTCAATCTGCGTAGCTCTCTGGGGCTACGAGGATGAGGGCTGCTGGTCTCTTGTTTGTCCATTTTGGGAAGGGGAGGTCTCCAAGTAGACACCGCTCTAAAGATAGAAAAGGTCACGATTTTCCAAACTAAGCAGCTGAACTGTTGAGGGTTCTAAATCACTGCTTACATAGTTCAAAAAGTGGGCTGATTTTTCAGAAAGCGCTGAGCCAACACAACAGTGCACTTTGCTCGGTAAAGTCATCGGAACTCAGCACTTTCTGAAAATAAAGGCTCTTATGTAGCCGCTCCAGCAGGCACTGAAGAGTCAACCTCAGGTACCGAAAGGAAAATGCCTTGTTGGATGATGCAGATCTGTCGAATAAAAAAATTATGCTTGCAGATTAGCA
The DNA here is from genome assembly GCF_963932015.1 of Anas acuta. NCBI lineage: Eukaryota > Metazoa > Chordata > Aves > Anseriformes > Anatidae > Anas > Anas acuta. The sequence continues at coordinate 145,241,840 of NC_088980.1, forward strand.
TTTTCCTAATCAATCCTTTCCTTTCCTTTCCTTTCCTTTCCTTTCCTTTCCTTTCCTTTCCTTTCCTTTCCTTTCCTTTCCTTTCCTTTCCTTTCCTTTCCTTTCCTTTCCTTTCCTTTCCTTTCCTTTCCTTTCCTTTCCTTTCCTTTCCTTTCCTTTCCTTTCCTTTCCTTTCCTTTCCTTTCCTTTCCTTTCCTTTCCTTTCCTTTCCTTTCCTTTCCTTTCCTTTCCTTTCTTTTTTTGTTTTCTTATCTTTTGAAACTGTATGAAAAAACATCTCCCCGACAGTTATGTCCGATGGTTGTTGAGATCTCAGCCCCCACACCTTGCTTTTTCTGCTCATCAGAAACACCGGTGGCCCAGGGAACCCTAGGGACTTGGGTTTGAGCTTGCACTTGCAGGAGCTCAGCAATGGCAACAAACTACATAGACCTGCACACTGTGGTAATTGTTGCTTACTACTTATGGAGAACTTTTTGGCACAAGATCTCAAAACATTTCACACATGCCAGTAACAGCATCCCCGTTTCACCACAGGAAAAGCACCCAGAAAAGCATCCAGAGGAGGCAGGGAACAGCACTCGTTTTGTTTTCTGCACTCTGCCTCTCATTTTAATGCTTCTTTTAAAGAGAAAAAAATACCTGGTATGTATTGTGGCATCCTGGAAAATGTTAGTGCACTGTCTGGATTTTGTGAAACAATGCTTTTTACGAAGCTTGTGGTTCCTGTAAGAGAATTCCCACCTCCAAGTCACTGCCTATCATGCTGGAAACAGAGCAGCGAACAAGTCCTATAAAGACAGAAGGATGTGCCGCTTCTGCAGCTGCAAAAGAATAGCAAGCTTGTGCCATTTCTTTTTAAGTTAGATTTTTAAACCTTTGTTTTTTAACCTTTGGTTTAAAAATAAAATTATTGAGAGCTGTAAGAGCTTCCAAATGGCAACTTGCTCCCCTACAATTTGGAATACACTAAAGTCTTACTTACAGCAAGTGGATACAAACAAGTATTTTGCTCCTTAGCTTTCATCAAAGTGTATTTCCCTTGATAGTGGCTATTCAGGTATTTCTGCGATAGTTCTGTCCCCTAAAATAATGAACATTTAGACAGCTCTTCACACTTCTTTAATTGAGTCAAAATTATGAAGTGCTATTTCAATTTGAGATCCCATAATGTATTGTAATCTATATATGTTGTATTGATATCAATTTATATATTTTAATACAGATACACACATATACAGCATCATGCTTGCAAGAATACTTGAACTATCGCCTGTCAGTGACTTCACATGGAGTTACTTTGGGCACTGCTTGCCAGTGATCAAGGTTTGATGCTGATACACTACCAGCTGCAGACAGACTACCTTGTTGCCTTAGCTGAGAGACAGGAAGATGGGACAACACGTGCTGCACTTACCTAAAGTGACTGCAGACAGGACTAAACGCTGCACTGACAGCACTGAAACTCAATCTTTTTATCTTCCACAGTGGTCCATCCCCCAGAAATATGTCTGCAAGTGTCATTTGTGTGCAGGTTGCTAGACAGGGCGCCTTGTTTTATTCATACAGTAAGGATGAAAGTCTAAACCCTCGGCTGCCTGAACTCTGCTACTACTTGCTATGAGATCTAAACTACCTTTAAGAAGCTGTCCTTACAGATTTCCCCTAAAAATCCAGAACTCCCATCTCTGCACCCACTTGATGGAGATCCTAGCAGAAACTTCTCTTATCATCTTCCTGGAAACCCAGGGGATCCTACTGCAATCACACACCAAAAGCACTACGTCCCTATAAACTCTTCTATTTTCTGCCTTTCGGTCTATGCTGCTTTGATTCACCAGTCCATTTGGATGATGCTTTTCGTTTAACAGCTGACTGATGGCATTTCCATATTTTGTGAAAAGCAAAAAAACACCGGTGACCTTAGTAAACTCCAACTCTAAAGTACTTAAATGTTTCCAAGCAGTCCAGCCATTGTGGCTTTGATTTGTTCCTTGGCTAAACTGACCACCGCTTACTGACTTCTGTTTATCTGCAGTTCAGTGATAAAGTTCCCTTAATTCCCCGCTGAATTGAAATATTTAGGGCAATGCCACAGCTGTGTTTATTCTCACACTCCACCACAGTTATGTAAATACTGCATATGGAGCTGTTTCTGATAAAGCCCATACCAACCCAAAGGAATTATATGTTAGCTCTAGATGGCTGCCAAGATGCGCGGCATCTCTCCAGCTTGGCAATGCATATGAATGATATCACATTTTCTCAGAGATCATTTGGCAAACCTCGTAATAAAAGAGTAATTTTCTCTCTCCTTCTCAAAGAGTTTCTCTGAGTGGAGGAGCATTTCCAGCATCCCATTTTCCACTCGCAGAACATGGGGGTGACACAAAACCCAGTGCCTCCAAACGCCGTAACCTTGCAAGTATGAGCCCAAACCTCTCTCTGCCTCACTGCATCCAGAGCTTTTACTTTCCCGTGGATCAGAAGAAGTTGAAAGCAAATGTTTGATAGCCCATATTCATTCCACATTTGATAAGGCCTCTGTGTAGGAGCATTCATTATCTCAGAAATACCTTTTATCAAATCTCTTGAAAGCACTTCTCCCACCACCGTTGGCTCAGGACCAACCCAGGCACTGCTTTACACTTTGTGCCTTTTCCTGGGTCAGATTATGTATTCGGTGACTGATTAAAGTGTGGAGTAAATCCCTTGAAGTTAATGATAAGCTGGAGCCAGAGTTATTCAAGTCCATCACGCTACTTTGATTTTGTCCCAGCATAGCCAGGAACAAAACACTCTGCCGTGGACTTTGCAAACTTAAAAAGGGATTGAGAGCAAAACTGCTCACACCATTTCCCCTTCATTGTCTACACATGAAATGGTAGCAAGTAATTATGTTCGTTTCTGAGTGTACAAACATGGGAGGCTTTCCAGAATAATGCTGGGGGGATTTAGTGAATACAATCAGATATGATATTTAAATAACTGTAGGTTTTTTATAAAATCATTAAAAAAAACACAAACCATTAAGGTTTTTGTTTAATGCTACATGCAGCATCAAGAGACGAACCAGGAATAAAGTATGTAAAAATAAAGCAGTGGAAATATTGGGCCCAGTCTCCAAGGAAAATATTCCACAGAGATAACATTAGGCAGTGCAACGAATTCCCCAGCCTACACTGAAGAAACCTGTGTTTGATGCACCTAAATGTAGGTGAAAGAGATTTTACAAAGCAAGCACTATTTGGCAATGGAGCAGAAGTTTTCTGTGTGACAGTCTTTAGGTCCCCTCGCTGTCACGATGGTACTCACTGTCTCGAGAGCTACTTGCTGACTTTCACCTTAGCGCAGTCACTGTAAGTGCAGTTACTCATTCCTTGGGAGCTGGATTAGACTGAGGTCCATGCAGAGGGTGCGTATATCACTAACGAGCTGTCACAGTTGATTTCATTTCTTTTTGTTGCCAGCTGGGCTTTAATAAAAGGGCTATTGATGGAGTTGTGCAGCATGCAAGTGAGGAAAGGACCTGCTGACATCACCGACATGCAGAGCACATCACGGGCTGCCTTCTCTACCCAGAACAAGTCATTTAATATCTTTTAAATATATATGGACATTAAGAAGCAGAATGCTTTCCCTGCATTGCATGAAGGACCTCTTATCTTTTTCCTTCTTCTAGTTTTCTTTCATATTCTTGTTACAACGGTACTGGTAATGCAGAAATGCCCAGTCCAGCCCTCTTCACAGCGGATTCTGCACCAAACAATGGCAAAAGTGCTGTTTCAAGGAGCAGTGGGGTCAGTTATTTGAAAATAAAAATAAATAAATAAATAAAATTAAATTAATAAAATAAAAGGGAATTAATAAAATAGGAAGGAATTATTTCAGAGGGACAGCAGGAGTTTGAGTTAACCTCAGAAAGATGCTGCTTAAAAATGAAGACCAGAAGATGCTGTGATTGGTGTGGTAAATACACTGACCGCAGATCACTGAAGCATCTCTTTGATAGAAAAAGGGAAAAAATTGCTAGAAAAAAAAATTGTCTCAGGCGCAAACACTGCACCTCTAGTAAAGCCACAGCCAACCTCAAAGCTTGCTGCTTCTGCAGTTTGAGCTGAATCTGGTCAGAGTAAAGAGTAAGTGACTAGCTGATAATAGCGGTGAATGACCTGCAGGTTGAAACAGTTCAGGGGTGAAGGCAGACAGTCTCACTTTGCTGCCTAAGTAAGATATCAGGGACTTGGAGAAGAATTAGATGTCTTTTGAGAAAGAACAAAACTGTAATAGGACCCAGGGGAAGGAGTGGGACACGATCCACAAGGAGGGATGAAAACTACTACAGAGAGGGGAGGAATGAGCAGGGCTGCTGATGGATCTGCTCTGCCTTGCTGATCAGCTATCACGGGAGAAAGTCTCGTTGGAAGAGACAAAGAGCAGGTGCACCCCAATCTAGCAGCATCTGCCTGAGTGTTTCATTCATTTATATGCCCACTTCTCGGCTTATATGAAAGAAACCTCGGGAATCACTGATTAGTTGCCAAGCGAAACAAAACAGTAGCCAGTCTGTTCAACAGCCATGACGACAAAACCCCAAATTCTCTCCCAAGAGCTGGGGAGAGAGCAACATCTGGGAGGCAGCATCCCGTCATGCTGTTGGTCTTTTCCGTGAGGGCAGGCGTGTGTCACCTCCTGGCACTCTCCCTGTGGCAGCACAGAGTTACTGAACTCATCTTCCCATTGAACAGACTCAGAGATCAGTGGAGAATCTCTTTATAAGTGATGAGAAGAAGTAACAACTTCAGTGTAACTCTCTCTGATTCCTGCTACAGGGGAAAAAAAGGATTTTCAACAAGCAGAAACGTGTGTTAAAGCAGGAATTGACAATAGGGCATTAAAATAGCTATGTCTGCGTGTACAACTTAAGCACTAAATCCCAGCCTCAGCACCTACTGACGCTGAGCTGGAGCACCTAAGCTAGCAGCCCATCATCGGAGGCTCCCCATGTGGCTGTAATTTGCAATTTGCTGAGATACAAATGACTGCAGAAGGTGAGGGAGAGAGCAGTTGTGAATACACAAGCTGAATATCCTGCTCGTTGGCTAGCAGCGGGTCAGGCAAGACTGGGCTGTAAGACTGAAATGCAGTTTGCCAACCCCCTGATAAGGGGTCTGGGAAGGCCCAGCGCAGAGCACAGGGAAAGGGGGCTCGATGTTTCTACCTGGCTACAAGCAGTACCACAAAGATGTCCTTGCGGGGACAAGGAGCATCGCAGGAAATCGAAACCCTCGTGTATCGACTTCCTTTGTTTAGCAGATCTCGGGGTGTTAAAATTGCTCTCCAACATTATTTAGCTGCAGCTTGGATGTCAGCACTTACACACCTTACATACAGACACACACAAAACACGATTAACTGCTTGCTTTCCGCTGTCCTGCCCTGCAGCACTCACAAAGCTCTTCCTTTTCCTTTAATTTGTGACATATTTCATTTGTGATTTGATTTTCTCTTTTTTCCAACAGCGTTCACTAAGTCTACTGCAGTTTTCACTTTCTTGTTCATTGCTTCACCTTGCTAGTTAGCTACTTTCTCTATCAACTTTTCTAAATTTGTTCTCCTCCCATCCCACTACGTATTTCTCAAGGCAGTTTGCTCTCATTGTTCCTGCTCCCCTGATTCATTTCAGTGACTTTCCTCTTATTTCTGTTCCTCAGCTCAATCCTCTGCAGTGGAAGCTCATTGGAAAAACTCTTTGACTTCTTCAAAATTACTCTAACTGAAACAGTGGCTGAAAAAAAAATAACATAAAACTCACCAGAATTGCTTTTTTTTTTCATTTTCTTTCTTTCTTTTTTTTTTTTTTCCTCCACTATCTTCTCATCTAAGCATTTTCATGGAAAAGAAATATTTGGGTTAAAAGTTTATTAATCAAAATCTGTCTGAAAGTCTTCTACCAGCTTCAGTTACTGCCACCTCCATACCACACACATCCTTTCCTGCCACCCACTCACCATGACACATTTTATTCCTGTCTTCAGGTCACATTCGGTCCCTTGCACAAAGACAGACACACTGAGTTTATCATGAACTTACAGATATTTTTTTCAGTAACATGTGCAAGAGTCTCTCACCCATTCTATTTGTGCTGGAGATGAGAATGACACCAGGATCTTGTCTGTCCAACAGAGAAGGATGGGAACAGAATAAAGCCCCATGTCATTATCTCAGGGGAAAAAACACAACTTGTTTTTTCGTGAAAACAAGAGATGACTAATCCCAGACCTAAAGATTCACCAGGACCTGTGAACACTGAAAGTCTCTCACAACATACTGTAACTACTGAGTTCTTCACTGATTTCTCAAACATACCACAGGGAAACTCATTGTGTGCCTAAATCCTGGCACGTACCCCCAGTAATTCAGTCCCTAGGACATCAGAAGGCTATTTTAACTATTTTAACAGAACAAAAATTAAACCCACTTTGCAGGGAAACAACCCCAAACTACAGTAACTACAAGTAAATGAACATCTGAAGTTCAAGCTGAACTGTCAATTTGGTTGTGTAAGTGAATACCCTTGCGGTTGCTCTCCTGAAAATGGTCTTTGTCTTTATTTTTTGTCAAAAAAATTAGCTGGTGATTGAACTCAAAAGCGACTGAAACCATATAGACTTCTATAGAAGGAGCACTCCTACAGAAGTGACTGGTGTAGATTTTCACAAATGATGGAAAATAACCGTTTGTAATAATGAAGAACAAAAATTAAAAAAATTACCCTTTCTGCCTAAAGACTTCAGAGCTCCAGCTCCGTTAGAAAACTGTCCCTTAGCAAGACAGACGATCACAGCTTCCAAAATACTCCAGCAATTGCAGAACTGCCCAAAGAACAATGCAGATGATTGCAAGACCATCAGACAGCCCAGCCTGAACCAATTATTAACTCTAGCAGTTAATGACTTGCCACAAAATTCTGTAAGAAAAGAAGAACTACGCTCTTGGGTCTCTCATCTGAGATCCCTAGCCCTGAATGCATTACCTAAGTAAAAAAGGAAGGTCCCACAGATGTGCAGCTCTTAAAGAGGACATTTCAATATATCAAGGAGAAGGAGTCCTTCCTTCCTCACTACCCAGCCACTCATCCATCCCACCACTGCACTCTTATCACCCCTCTGCCCACACCCCAACTTCTTCCCTCTCCCCACTGTATAACATGGGATGTTGTAAATGTTTTAATTAAATCATCTAACTTCTCCCTGTTTGAAAAGAGGGAGCACTGGGCAAATCCCAAGTACCTCCTACTTACTTGTCCCTTCCAGTAAATAGCAATTTGAGGGACAGATTGGCAGTATTATAAGGAAACCATAGCATAAGAAACATCCAGCTTTACACAAAAGGAGGATTTGGATCCGTAAGAGTAAAATAGTTTGGAGGTAAGGTTAAAAACCCAGGTTCGCCTTGATCTGAAATTCCCTACCCTTTGTGGGCAACACTGTAAAGGGCCTCGCAGTGGCAGATTATCCTTCTGTAACGCACCGTGCACACTGTGATTGCCTACTACAGCAGCGTGGCTTAAGCTCGAGGGCAGAGTCGACCAGAATTTCACCCTGATTATAGTCATTTTTTGTTCTTCTCTGGATTTGAATTAGATCCTTTCAAGTTGCTTTACTTTTATGTTGGATTGTTGATTTCTTCCCTAGCTTAACATTAATCTAAACAGATGATAAACACGGCCCACCAAGGAAAAAATAAAACAGTCACAAAAATTCTTGATATAAATCACGACTTGGACTCTTGCAGGCTCAATGACTTCTTCAAAGGACTTATTGATATTCAAATAGCAAAACATGTCTGTACCAATAATGATAATTAAGTGCTACATGCCTTTCATCCAACGATCTCAAGCTGTAGCTCTCAACAACACTGCGAATTGAGTATGCTCTCTCAATTTTGCAGAGTTTTTGTCTGAAGTCAGAGAGCAGCTCAGTAAGAGCACAAGGAGCTACACCCAAATTCCTTGCAGGGTGGGGGTGGATTTTTTATACTGGTAATGTGCCCATTACGGTATCTGTACCTTTGCTCTCTCCCCCACACATATTAAGGTCCTTTCACTTCCCTTTGCCCACCTAGAACACATGGTAACAGCAAGAGGAAAAGGAGCCAAGTTTCCTAAGCTGGAGGCCAATCCTGTTAAATACGTACTATCCATTAGGAAGGGAAGATTTCCACCTCCACAGGAAGCCCTGCAGAACCTCTGGTGTCTGCCTAGGGCTGAAGCAGCTCCCGCAAGCTGCAGTGGTGTCGGCATGGTCATGAAAATTATAGGATCATTAGGGTTGGGAAAGCCCTCCAAGATCATCTGGTCCAACCACCCCCCTACCACCAACATCACCCACTAAATCATGTCCCCAAGCACCACATCCAACCTTGCCTTGAGCACCCCCAGGGACGGGGACTCCACCACCTCCCTGGGCAACCCGTCCCAGTGCCTGACTGCTCTTTCTGAGCAGAAATGTCTCCTCATTTCCAACCTGAACCTGTCCTGGCACAACTTGAGGCCATTCCCTCTAGTCCTATCAGTGATTATATGTGAGAAGATTCCTAAACGGTTCAGCACCTCCTTAGACCTGGGTCCAGGGCTCAGTACCTCACCCTTCTGCCAGTAACCATCAGTCCCGTGTAGCGTTAGCCATCCCTTGCTGAGTCCAGTGCTACCAAACTACCTCTTTAAGAGGAGGAGACAGAAAATAAATTAAGATAAATGGTAACTGTGTTCCAGAAGAGCAGCAGTAACTCACTCTCCATACCGTGCTCCCTCTTCCCGGTCACTCTGACTTGGGGCATCGACTCCTTTGTTAGCAGGAAGCAAACACAGGCTACAAAACTGCACACCTCCATCACACTGCTCTTCAAGGAGAAGCCAGCCTTATTTTGCACACTGGTGGCTGCACGTGCCTGGCAACACCAAAGCATGGTCGTGTTTCCCAGGCAGGAGGCAGGCAGGGTGGAGGCACGAGCCACCCCATGTCCCAACTCCTCTGTGCTGCCTCCCCGCCCCACCTGGCTGCCTGCAAATCGTACAGGCACGGTCTTGAAGAGCTGCTGGAATTAAAAAGTTCAAGGTCTTTTAGTTCCTTCCTGTAATCCTGCCGAAGTACTATAGCTGTGCTTTAGATCAGCAGTGAAATTGAGTCCTGGAAGTGTGGCGGGTCCCAAACTATTCACACTCATCTTCTGCAGTTTTACTGAACAGGCACGGAATTTCTGCTTGTATTCCAGACACCACGAGTATAAATAACCAGTCAGCCTCACAGCTAAAAATGCATTGGAAAAACATTCAAGAAATCCATTTTTAGACAGTTCTGTCCTATGCTAGTGCCACAGCTCCCTGACTTCTACTTCGAGATGCTTGTATCTTTATTTCATTTTTGCATTCTCCTGCTTATGTTTGTAAGCAGCATTTGTGATTCAAGCTTTTGGTGCAAGGACTGGTTTTTACTATGTCATATTAAATCTGGTTAAAACTAAGTTTTTATTTTTTAAAAAATCACCTTTGTTCTCATTCCTTACTGCAACAAAAGTAAATATGTCCAAATTCACCAGAATTTGGTTTATATTTAAGATTTTGAAATTTCAGAATCACTCAGGGATACTTCTGCTCATGTTTACTTAACTCCTCCATAAATGTCACACCCAGTACAATTCAAAAGATCAAGTCTCACCGACTCTGATGCTGTTCACTACTTACAAGTTATTAAATAATGTAAGAAAAGGGTTTTAAAAAGAACTTGTGCAAAAGGAACCAATTTGGGGAGCGCCATTTTTGCAAGAAATCTTGCAAACACTTCAGTGAATACAGTACTTCACAATGCAAAAAAAAATAAAATCAAAGCAATGAAGCAAATTAAGTCTAGAGCTGCATTTACAGTAACCAGGTCTCAGTCTGTCTCACACCTCTCAGTCAGCCTGGGAAGCTCTGGTAATTCCCAGAAGAAGCTCAGTGCCCAGGATGAATGGATGGAATCTACCCAATCTACCACCTTTAAATGTAGCTGCTGAATTTTATCTTCTGATTATAATTCTCAGGCCAACCTTGAATGGGCACCAGATAAGAATACTTCCTCATCGGTTTCTCTGAGTGTCCTTGGTGTCATTCTGCTGGCTGAAGTCTGTGAACTGCACCTGTGCTTGCTCGAGCGCTGCCACACACAGCAGGGTGAGCCTGGCAGCCCACGTTGTGCTATTGCAGAATCGTCCTGTGCTCACTTCTAGCTTCAAAACCAGACTGACCTTCTCCCATCAAAGGGCCAAATCCTGCTGGTGGGTAAGACGATGAAAAATTCAATCCTAAAACTGGATCCCTGCTGAAGTTCTTTTGGGATCACACTGCTTCGGACTCCCATTGAATGTCACGGCTCATTCATGGCAGTACTTTTGCACCAGGTCTCAAGCACAAATCGAACAAATTTCATCTCAGACACTTATTTCCTGTTGTTTCCTTCTATTCCTTACCGTCATCACCAGAAATTGCTGAAAAGCTTTGTGTGCTGCAGTAACATTTACAGCTTATTGGCGTTAGTAGCTGTGACCATTGCTGTATGTCCCTTCACCGTGGGGACACTCCCCTGTGTGTCCTGACATCAGCCATTAGTGCTGCCACCAAGGACGCTTATCGGTGGAAACACGGGCAAACAACAGATATAAGAAGCAATTATTTTAACCGAGTTTATTCCAGCCTAAAATATAACCACGGTTCCTGTGGCTAGATGAGAATGGCACAGATGCAACTAAAATGTTCTGCAGCTTTCTCCTTTTGCCGTGTTTGTGCTGTTAAAAATATTTTCCTACACACTTAGGCTTGGCATTGGTTTGTACTACACAGTGCTTTCTCCGTGGTATCTTACAGCATTTTTAATCAGGTAACAGGGAAAACAATCCCTTATCTCACTGAGCCTGAGCTCTCACAGGCAGGTTAGGTGAAGGAGACATCAGAGAACTGCTGGCTCTAAAAGCACCAAACTTCACTCCTGCTCTGAAATAACAAGCTCACCAAACTGCTTGGGGGTCAACACAGACTTAGGATGCTCTTAACTGGGTTCAGTCTTAAGGGTGAAGAAATACTACACAAGACTACCAGATCTAGTGGGAAAACCAGACATTTAACTTTTTCCATGCCTGTTCAACCCACATTTCTCCCCAGCTTTCTAAGAGCTGGAGATGATTCAGTGTCAAACAGGTATTTCCTTCCAGGTCTTTTAAAACCGGTGTCTTCTTATGCTGAAAGTTAAACCAGCCGAGCCTGGTCCCAAAATGCTGCTGTGCCTTGATTTCAGCTGTAACCTGTTCTGGAGAAACATCTGCACTGGAAAACTCGTGCTTTCTACGTCCATGCTTGGTGTTAACCACCACTGTAAATGAGTTCAGATAGAGCCCAGGGAAGCCCTTTCATGGCCAGCATATGCTTTGGCAGCCTGCCAGTGGTGGTCTCCTAAAACCGTTCAGCAAAGTGACACCATCTGTTGTTATAAGATCTATGTGTGTCAGCTCACTGGGTTATACAGAAGTGTCATAAGCATGTAAGGACACGGTTTGGTCTTTGCTGCGAACAAAGATCCAATTATTTTGGAGGGAATCGGATTACTATCCTGGGATATATTTCAGTGGGAAAGGTTCACTGCATTACAAAAGCTTTTCCACCGGGAAATACCAGTTCCAGTATTCAGAATTGTTCAAAACCTTGCTATCAGTAAAGACATGAATCAATGGGATACTCCTACCGTTTCACCGCAGCTAGGGTGATGGTGAAGTGCTGTTTGCTTGGATGGAAAAACCAGCTTAGACTGTACCCTGTGTTGGACTACAGTAAAAATCAGAAGTCACTCTTTCCACAGGAAATGACAGCAACACAAAATGAAAACCATGATAATAAGCAATATGACTCCCACGCGTTACTTCCTAGTTACACCTAAGAATGTACACGTTTGTAGCATGCTTTGAAAGAGCTAACCCCATCACAGAATTACCATCAACATCTGCCCCTCTGAATCAGTCCTCCTGTCCCTTAAATGACATTGAGGGCCCCAAGAGTGATAAAAGCTGAGAACTATGATATGGTCAAAAAAAGAGGAGAAAGATGCTCAAAGAATTATGTCAACATGTGTAAAAGCACCGTAACATTGTGCTGATTCAAATAATATCATCTCCTTGTTTTTTTTTTTTATCAGATACACTCCATGAAATGAACCACAAACTCTCAGGCTAGTGATACAGCTGTCAAACCCTGACATCTTAAACTATATGTGAAGAAAGCTGCACCAATCAACAAGCATCTTGGTACAAAACTGAGCAAGACTGCTAGTGATAATCGCTGTTTCAAAATTGCACTTCTGTAGCGGTCAGTAACCACTTGGTGAGATGAAGAGTAGAAGCAAAGTAAGCCAGTACTAAATAATAAAGCTGGGGGTAGCACAGGGAGAAGCAAAAACCCTAAGAAGGTTTGAAATTATAAAAAAGAAAGGAAGGAAATTACACAGATACTGGTAAAGTTTCTGGATTGCAGTATAAGATAATACAGGGAAACCCATCCCTCCAAACCCCCTCCTGCTCACCCCTCTGCTCATTATTCTTGTCTGCAAAAGAAAATGTAATTTGTGCTCAGGCCTAAAGGTAAGGGCTGAGAATCAAAGGCATTCCACACAGCTTCCTGATAAGCCAGCGCACTGGAGAAAAACAAAAAGGCCATTATTTGGATGGAAGAATCAGTGTGTTTCTGACTTGACTGGTCCCTTTTCTATTAGCAGCTGTTAGAGCAGGGATCAGACAGTGCAGTGTGCTGGTGTGGTGCAGCTGTTCCACATATGTTATAAATAAGGGCTGGTAAGCTCATCCTATTTTTAACATTATGAAAAAAAAAAAAAAAAGAACAAGTCACAGAAATTCCCCATTAATGTCCTGAAAGTGGAACTTTTCTCCTATTCTTGACTTTAATATCCAGAACTGAATGGACAAAACAGGCCATTCTTAAAAAAATATTTATTAAAAAAAATAAAAGAAAATGCAGTTTAGTGGGATTACATGAGGCCAGTCTGGAATATGTAGACAATCAGTGTGTACAGTTCCCTTTCCTCCAAAAGAAGACATTCAGTCAGGGCACAAACAGAATCCTGAGTTTTTACTTCTAACAGAAATGTTGAATTTCTGCTCTGAAGAGTTCATAGAATCATAGAACCACTAAGGCTGGGAAAGCCCTCCAAGATCATCTGCTCCAACCACCCCCCTACCACCAATGTCACCCACTAAACCATGTCCCCAAGCACCACGTCCAACATTTCCCTGAACACCCCCAGGGACGGGGACTCCACCACCTACCTGGGCAACCCGTCCCAGTGCCTGACTGCTCTTTCTGAGCAGAAATGTCTCCTCATTTCCAACCTGAACCTCCCCTGGCTCAATTTGAGGCCATTCCCTCTAGTCTTATCACTGGTTACCTGTGAGAAGAGGCCAACCCCCAGCTCCCCACACCTTCCTTTCAGGTAGTCTAGCACAACCCAAAAGCTGACGTATCTCTATTTATCCAGAGCTAGGCACTCAACCCAGTGCCACGTGGCTCAGGCACAAGGACATGCCCTTCCCAAAGCAGTGCTCACTTGCCCCTTGCTGGCACCCTGTGTGTGGCTACAGCCCATCACCAGCTCCTGCTCACTGACCCCACAAATGAAGAGGCCAACAACTATTCAACACAAAGTCCCAGCCCCGAGCTCACCTGTTTTCGGGGTCTGACACCATCATGTTGCGTGTCACGTAGCACATCTTGAGTGGTATCGTTTTCCTGTCCCGGTGGATGGAGAGCGAAAGCTGCGACAGGGGGTCAGCAGATGCACAACCCAACCGGGGGGACTCTGGGGGAGGCGTCTCCCACCCGATCTCCGAAACAGGGGAGCCTTTCTTCACGTAGGGCGTTGCTTCTCTCATGTATTTCACTATAAAAAAATAAGGAAAAAGGAAAAAGAAAAGCAATAAGTAAGCAGACATTCAGTAGTTCCATCCGCTGTGAGCTCTTTGAGCTGGCTCCAACCCTCGGCACTGTTTGTTATTTCTACGTGTAGCATCACAGCATCGGAAGCTGTGCAAATACAGAAGGTCAAGATTTGATTGCAGCCCAACTCAGTACGGTACAATGAGCAAAACGGGAAAAAAAAAACAAAAAAACAGAATAGTAGAAATAAGAACATAAGGATACATGGAGTTTAAGGCCAGGAGAGCCATCTGACCTCTGCTCAAAAGGCTATAACCCCCACGGAGCAATTCTCATGTACAGAAGCTGTGGGCTGGATGAGCTACAGGGAAGTTTTTTTTAGAAAGAGACTCAATGAAGTGACAGTGAATCTATTATTCCCTTATCTAAACTGCTCCAGTGATACTCCCAGTGCATCTCACTCCTGGTTCACGCTTGTCAGCATCCTGCCACTGATCTCAGCAGCTGCTTCTGCTCGCTGGGAATCAGCTTCAGCTGATCTACTTGTACATACATCTGCGGAGTAAACACAAACCAATTCACCTATTAGCCTTCTCTTGAGGAAATAAAATTGAGTTCAAGCCTTTTGTGGTACTAGAGGGATCAGATTAGATCTGTTCTCAGCTTATTTTAAACTTTTTTTTTCAGTATGGGTAGGAAAAGTGAATGTAGTATTCCCTAACAAGCTTACTTGTGTTGTATATAAGAATTAATACCTCTTTTATATTCAATATTCCCCTTGTTATGCAAGCTAATACTGTACAGTTTTTCCTATTTTTGAATTATTTGGGGAGTTCCCGACCACTTTTGCTATCTGCCCACTCCAAAGCCGTTCTCAGTCCCCTCATGTCCCCTTTCCCAGTGATGACCCACACACCTGAGCCCACACCAGCTCTCTCGTTCAGAGCCTGGCAGAGCTCAACCAAGACAAGATCTCACATCCAAGTGCCTTTTTTAAATGCATGCAGCCAACTTACACAGACGTGGCTGCCAAAACGACTGCTGTCACTTTATTATCCTCACAGCTCAAAGAGCAACGGGATGGGCTCAAAGGGCAGGAGCACCAGGAACTTATTTGGGGACCTGATAAAAATGCCTCGAGAGAGGATTTCAAGGGGATAGTGTAAATTGTCATGTCAGCTCGGTTGAAGAGTGAATGATTTAATAACAAGAAGATGGGTGAATGACACAAGGCCATCGTGATGAGGGAGGTTGAATTAGGGAAAGCAGACTGAACTGTTTGGAGTTCAAAGTGAAAGTAGTGGAAATATTCAGAGTGGAGAACAAGACTGGTGTTTCTGTCAAAACCACAGATAAGGTGGGTGTTTTCAGCAGCAATGTTTTTACGGCACTTCATAACAGCTTTACCAAGAGAGATGATTGGGCAAAACTAGAGTGCGAATCCTGGGAGCACCCTTCCTCTAAATCACCTCGGGGTACATCTTGCCACAGTGCACTCCCTCCTTCCTTTAAAGTCTGTTATCTTCAATGATACAGACCTCTGTGTTTAGCTGTCTTATCAGATATTCCTCTCTGACAAGGTTCATTTGTGATTTATCAGAAATGCTGCCCTACCTGGTTTGATTTCTTTGTCCCACACTATCCCGGTTGAATTTCCTTTCTTTAATGCTCATAGAAACACTGTCGTCAGATTCCATGGGGCTTCCAGAAACTTATTAAGGCAAAAGGGGTTGAGACTGATATTTTATCCGTTTCTAGATACCTAATTGGATTCCACTGTTGAAAAATCTGTGCCACCCAACTTTCAAGACCAGCACTTATCCTTGGGTACTCCATAAATCATCTGATTTTCAAAGGTGTTGAAAATGGGCACTTTTTGTCATTGTTGTGCCAGTTTGGTTCTTTGCAGTTGACATCTCACTTTCAGATGTACCCATAGCCTTTGGAAATCAGAGACTGAACACATACGGATGTGGTGAAACTATGCTTGTTTCCTCTGAAGTAGTATCATCTTGTCATTAACTTAGATGGGAGGAGAGCTCAAGCTCTAAAAATGTTCTGCCAATAAAATCTGGTTTCCTCTAAGATTAAGGATTATCAATTAACCTGTTGAAAAAAAGATATCTAATGTGCTTTTGAACTGTGTTACAGCGTCATCACAGAATCACAGAACCAGAACTGTAGGGGTTGGAAGGGACCTCGAGAGATCATCGTGTCCAACCCCCCTGCCAAAGCAGGTTCCCTAGAGCAGGCTGCCCAGGTAGGCATCCAGATGGGCCTTGAATATCTCCAGAGGAAACTCCACAACCTCCCTGGGCAGCCTGTTCCAGTGTAATGCTGGCAAATGTAATGCTATAAAAAGGTCCTGGTCCCAACAGTGTAGCTATTTCACATGTGCTACTGTCATTTTCTTTCATCTGTAGCTATACGCACTAGACCTGAGCATCTTTTAATTAAAGACTGGAGAGAGGGGCAGGGGAAGGAAGGAAACCGAAAAGAACTATTTGGCTCTAAACCTAAGCTATAAGCAGGAACACAAAACGTGAATTTAATTCCCAAGATGCGGGGACAGAAAAGAGTTGTCCCTTCCCTGTGCCAAGAAGCCAAGTTTCCATGCAATGTGCCGGTGAGTTCGTGGCAGGCAGCTGAGCTATTTCAGAAACTGCTGCGAAAGGGGAAGCGTGAGCAGGAGGAGAGAGGAGAAACATAATCCTCTTTCCACAAACTGAGTCCCAAACACAGCAAAAGCCAAGCAAATTACCTGGAGGAAAAGTATCTTACAGAGACTCCAGCCATGTCCAGACTCTGAACTCCCTGACGTTTGGTTTCTACCGACTTTCAACATGAGACGGACACTGGGCCCTAAACTTACATGACTAAAGAGCCACTAAAATACCAGTAAAATATTTTGGTATATATAAATACATGTATTTAAATTTATTGGTAAAATGTTGAAGACCATTTAGCTACAAAACTCTAGAGGAGAATTAAAAAATTAAGTGAATGTATGTTTTCTGTCTAAAAAAGTGGATTTTAGTATATTTCCGCTAATTACTTCCTAACTCCCACCAACTACAAGCAGAGCTCTCCAGATTTGATGCTGAATTCCCCAGTTTTACAAAACAGACCCTACGGCTCTTGCATATTCAAATGTGTTTCATCTTTTAAAAGCCCCCTGAATGGCTACATGTAAATGTCCAAATGGAACGTGGAAATGGAACAGGTGGTGGAACTTGACCCAATTATCTTTTTTGGGGGTATTATTTGCATTTCAGAGCCATTCCTTTCCATTTGGCCCCGCAAATGCCCATAATTATATGTCCACAACGGAAGTCCATTTCATGAATTTATTGCAAATAAGGCACACGCTGTTCAGATGATACACGTTTTATCAGCAAGTATTTCCTATTTACCTCAAACTCTGGATGCAAATACTGCAGAACACTGCGTTTTATGCCTCCTATAAATAAAAATGAACGGTGACCCCATGTCTCCATTCTGCAATCTGTCCGTTAACAGGTTCTTAACCCACTTAGCAGAAAAAATGTCGATACAGCACAAATGTTGATACCAGCATATTCCTGCTCCACTCTAAACTGTCTGGGAATCTTGAACGCAGCAGTCCCTTCCACCATCAAGTTTCAAAACTAAAAACATATAATACAGACTATTGGACATTAAAGTAATGATGTTGATAAGATTCAGTTTTCAGACCATTACACTCAAGCACTACATTTCCCTTTGGATACAGTAGCATAAATCCAGGTCCTGACTGAAAGAGAAAGCAGCTACAGAGAATACTGATTTTTAAAACTGCCAATGAAGCTACCTAATAGATTAAAAGCCCCAAATGTTAGATAAAATGAAATAAGGCATGTGATTGAACAATAATTCTGAATGATGTGTAACTGCACTTTAGGCATGTTCACATATATCTAGAGGATAGGTATAAATGTATAATATAGCCACAATTACCTAATATGTACTTGTATAAGGATCTCTAAGACTACCAAACACACTCTCCAAGCACAGAAAGCAACTTGCAGGGACTGAAAAAAAATCTAATGCGTTCGTTATTGTAACTCAGTTTACTGATATGCTGTGAATCCTGTAAAGACTTGTCTAAATTCATCCATTTGATGCTATCCTTCAACCTCAGAGATCCTTATATTCAGTACTAATTAATGATCCGTGCCCTTTTGGTACACCACAAATTAGAAAGTGCGGTCAAGCAATTAAAATTCCCATCTCCAGAGCAGCCCTCCCCACGAGGAGAAGCCCAGCGGAAGTGGCGGTGAAATGAATTAATCCACTGATACGCATTGAAATACTTCACATTGATTTTTTTTGATCTGCGAGACAGGCAATGCAGCTTCCAAAAACCCACTTCATTTATATGCAGGTCCGCCAAGTCCCAAGTCGCCACAATTAATCCTTTGTTACACTTCACAGATGACTTTTTTTTTTGTTTAAGAGAAAGAAGCAAGCTTTTAATGAGACAAATGCTACAGACGGACGTGGTCAGGTTCTTGGCCAAACCGTTCTGAGGAACTGGGACTCCCCTGACACATTCAAACTGTTTCCTAGGAGGGAAAAAAAAGACCGCTGAAGAGGAGCCAGTGCTCCAGAGCAAAGCTCTTTCATTACTATAGCAATGAGGACAGGAAGAGTAGGTTTACAATACGAAAGTAAAAGGAACAACATGCCTGAATCTGCTCAAAGGAAGATAATCCAGGACCTCTCCTTTGCAGGGAAAAGCACAATCTTCTCTTTATGCATTCGTTCTCTCTAAATTAAGTAGAGTAAGTAGAAAACATCACCCAGAAGCCTCGTAAAGCTATTTTCAAAGGCTGCACTCATGTTACAGATACCTACACCCCAAACACATAGGGCGTTTGAAGTTCCCATAAATCCATATTCATCTGGTCTGATTTGTGGGTCTGGGTGAAAGCCAGTGCGGAGAAGAGCAGCTAGGCAAGTCCTCCACCATACTTAAGCCATATTATTAAGACTGCATTAAGGGATCAGCCCCTGGAGTCACTCGAGCCCATGGAATTGAACGTGATTAGATCAATTGCTTTTATCAGCTTATTCAGCAGGGAGGGGCTGTTTGACTCCTGTGCTGAAGCGAGTATGCCAGAACATCTGCCAATGTCTTGTGGGCAGCGTGGAGTGGAAAAACTTCCCTTGCAGAAATTATTCCTGGTTAGTTTGAAAGGATTTGCTAATGCAGAAGTACAGGAGGCCCATCCTGCAGGGACACAGCTCCAGCATGGAAAGGAGGAGACAAACGAAGACAAACACCTCTGATCTTCTGGACAGCACCACTGCAGGTCTGAGTGAACAAATCAGAGCCAACCAACAGTTGCTGAACTGATACTGTAAAAAGAAATTAAAAAAAAGAGGGCAGAAGCAAAACCTACAAGAAAACACCGCAGGTATTTGGGCTTCAGAAGGGCAGACTGCCTGAGCAAGTCAATCAGTCCTTCAGCATCACGATGCCATTTTGCCTGATGAAACGTTAAAACACGGTGTGGCAGGCTTGGTAAGGCACAACACAACATCCCCAAATAGTTTCCCAGCCAGTCGTAATTGAAAGGAAAAGACGTGCCAAAAAATTATAAGCTATGGCAACATAAATGCAGAGTACTTTACACTGCTGTCAACTGAACTGAGATTCATATAGCTGCAGAAAAAGCCACTGTATTAAAATCAATTCAGTATCATGATGATAACCAAATTTACCTGCTGCCTTTCATGCTAAAGAACTAATTTCCATGCACACAAAGTGCACTCACTACAGCAGAGGCACATGTATAAAAACGAGATGAGAATCTGTCCAGCTTCTGGTGCTGGAATCAAAAACTAAGACCCAAATGCTCGAAGAAAAGAGCTTATGAAGATATATGACCCTTTCAACAGCTTTAATGTGGGCATAAACTCAAAACCAGTCAACAATACTGTTTGTGAGTGCTTCCACTCAATTTCCTACAGAAACATCTGTTACTACGTTCAGACAAGCAATATCCAGTAACATCACCGCCCTTCCCCACGCTGGAAGGGATGGGAAGTAGCAAACCTCTTGGTCTGCCAAGAGCATTCAATCTTCACCTCCGGGAGGTGACACAAATTGGTTAAAACAACACCTTGAGACAAGAGAAATCCCCTTCACATTTTGGCCACTTCTCACCCTGTAGTGAGACAAAGTTCAACATACCATTTTCTCCTGGTTTTACATGAATTCAGCTGAATTCAGCATATGTTGCTTCATTCCTTACAGAGACAGGCCTGGATCAGGATTCAGGAGACAGACACATCTTTAGATAAGGTTCACCAGACGGGAAAGCATCAGAAATGGGTGCCAAAAGGCTGGCAGTAAGCAACCAGGCTTCAGGTTCAAGATTTCAGTGGGCTACAAATGGGCTGGTTGAAAATGATCAGCAATTGCACTTTACAACCTCTAGTCTTTCACTGTGCTCCTTTAAATTATTGTATACTCATACAGAATAGGTAGAGCAATGTGTGTGGTTAAAATAACTTTGTCAACATGGTAAGGAGAGCTTCAGTCCAAATAGAGGACTGAGGTGTCAGTGTGTCCAGGCCCCCACCAAACTGCTTATTACACAAGTGTGCTAAGGTTAGGCTTGTGCTGTTAAAAATAGAAAACCCAGTGACATCCTTATTTCCTCTGAAAAGTAGTAGCATTAAGTGATAAACAGAAGGTGTATTTCCTTTCTGAATCACCACAGAGGAAGAAAGAATCAAACGGTGTGGACAAGGTTCTGCTGGCACACATGGGAGGGGGAGAAACCAGGATGCTGCCAGGAATTTTTGAAGATTTGTGAAACCTCAAGGTTTTCACAACCTGATTGGGGCACAGGGACCAGCCAGCCACCCTGCAGTATCCATAGCAGATCCCAAAAAGCTGTATCTTGCCACCAAAGCTGTCACAGAAGCAGAGAAGCTGCAAGAGCAAACTCAGCAGCAGATCTTGTCTGGGCAGCCCCTTGGGATGCCTTCCAAGGATCCCACCTGCACCAGGGACCTTCATTTTCCTCTGTGATTTCCCAGCACTTGTGGAGCTGGAGAGTGCCTTCCTGGGCCTTCCCATGCTTCTGTGTCAGAGTTGAGTCTTCCAAGAGTTATTTTTCCTCTGTTTCCTTTCCTGCAACCTAGGATGTGGGCTGATTCAGCCACTGAACTGTTTGTGAGTTCAATTACCAAGTTCAATTAACAAAGTTCATCTTCCAGGCCAATAGCATGTGCACTCAAGTAATGCCAAGTTTCAAGGCCATGGTGAGATTTTCATGTTCCTGTTCAAAACAGCTGAATGGAAACTGAGCAAACGTTGCGTTTTGTCATAGTGAATCACAACGAAACCAAAGATGGGATCGTTGCCTTGATCCGCAGCTCTAAATACAAGACTCCGGTAGCACTTGAATTGATGATGTGATATAAAGCAGCCACAGGTTGTCAGTAATCTGCTACAGAAAACTTCAAACTGACAAATTAATAATGAACTACAGACAGACTACAGCTGATGTTGCTCAATACTTTCCACTATAATTTCCACTACTCGTACCTACCACAATGAATTTGTTAAGGTTTTTCTCCCGATCCTTCAACAGATGATGTTTCTCCTAAGTTTCAAAGTTCCTGTTTCATTAAATTGGATCTGTTTGGTTCTGTTTTAGGAAATGTCACTAGTGATAAATGCATGAATTCTAGTGATAGGTGATTGTAGTGATCATAGGGTCCATAGAGTATTCATCTGTCTTCCAAAATGTTATGCTACTTCCCCCAAATAAATGCAGAGATATCTACCCCTTCATGATCCAAAAAACAAATTTTAGCTGGTAAATATTCTGTAAACCCCAGTAGTACAATGTTTGGTTAAAAACAAGATGTTTACAAATTGATCTAGAAGGAGACATCTGGAACTAGATGACCTTTAAGGTCCCTTTCAACCCAAACCATTATCTTATTCTATGATGGTATGAGATAGTGGTGTTATCTTGAAGAAACCTTACTCAGTGGAGATCAGGAAGCAGTTACATATGATATATGATAAATGAAAAAAAATAAAAAAGACCACTGTCAAAACCCTCAAGCAGCAGCTAAATAACTTACCGCATTTTTATGTAAAATGCGACATAGCTCATTTGCCACACTGTTATGTGACATTATGAACTCTACAATTAGAGCTATGCAAATCTTTCATAATGGAGGAGGAAAACATCTGAAACAAGCAATTTGGGAGCCGAACGTGGAAATTAGCAGTCACATTTCGAGAAAAATCATCGCAGGACCTGTGAGTCACTCCCTGAAAATGAAACTGGAGCTTCTGATTGTCTCCAAGGCAGAATGCTTCATGGTTTCAAAAGAAAATTTGAGGGTTTAGTCACATGATACTAGGACTAGGTTGTCATACTCCTTGTCACTCTACTCAGAATCACAGAATCATCTAGGTTGGAGGAGACCTCCAAGATCACTGAGTCCAACCTCTGACCTACCACTAACCAGTCCTCCACTAAACCATATCACTGAGCTCTACATCTAAATGTCTTTTAAAGACCTCCAGGGATTGTCAAAGTACTCCACAAAAATGTGGTTTCATGTAAAGCAGGGAAAGGCACATCCATTTCTCCAGTCTACTGTTGCAGCACTCGGATTTTTAAGGACTGTCTCGGCTCTAATATTGATATAAGTGAGACCAGCATTTAAAAATCTTTCATCTAAACCTCAGGAATCAGTCGACTCAGAATTTCTCATGTGCCACTCATGCTTGCTGCTTACCCTCCCTGTTAGTATTTATAGATCCTTCTCCAATCACCCACACACTCAGATGGAATTCAAGGTGTCTGGCATTGCCAGTATGCTGTAATTTTTCTATTTACATGAGTAATCTCAAGTGTCAGAACAAATATTTCAACCACTAGTGATTATGTGAAAAATACATAAGGATATTACAGTTTTAGAGCATGCTGTTATTTCAGCAGTCACACAAATCATTAAGTAGCACAAGATAGACTGAAAATGGCACTCACTGAGGGAAATTATTATGCTGTGTATGATTATACCTGCTTTACAGATGGCTAGGCTGACAGAGGCAAGTTAAAATGCCTTCCGCAAAGTCATGCAGTAAGTCAGTGACAGAGTTCTTCGCAGTCAATTTAATTTCCACCCCTTTGTGACTTTTCATTTTTAAACATCCCAAAGCGATAACAGTCCTAGTGAAAACTGGATCCACAATACCTATAATCTTCTCACTATGGGAAGACCTTAAAAAGCTTTCAAGGTCCCTGGGATTTATTTTGTAGAACAGAGCTGTAAGCTCTTTCAAATTTTCCAAGTTTGTTTTTTTAATTTGTCAACAGACAACACCAAAAACTTCCAAAATGAACAAATTCAGGAGAATCATTCACCTAAAACTCGTCCTACCTTCACTAGCTGGGATATCCATCAAAAGGCATCAGATCACCAGACAAGTTCTTATTTTTGGGAATCCTTTAGTTTGCAAGCATTCCAACTGGACAGACCAATGGCCATACACAGAATACACAAGTGCCAGAGTTATAAATATGTATATCTGTATGCATATATGAATATAAATACACATAGACAACTCTAATGTGAACACTACTGAAGTTCAGTGACTTGGACTGCACCGAGTGCTCAAGTGGCTGCCTACCTCCTTCTCCCTTTCTCCTTTAAACTGGGAATAACAAATTTTGTTAAGTTTGGGGAAGCAGCCAGTCAGTGCTACACCGTCAGCACACAGGAATCACTCCTCTGCATTGAACACAACCACATCCAGGCTGCTGCGTCATAGCAGTTCAACAGGACAAGCACAACGGGTTCTTTAATGAAAAACAAGAAAATCTGTACAATTATTTTGAGACTTCTATAAAAATAATAATAAAAAAAGGAAACATAAATCCAAGGAGGTGCCTAAATCAATCAATCAATCATGGGGAACTGGGATGATATTTTTTGATCAGAGGTGAGGATAAGTTAGGAGCTACATTTTCATCTGTTTCAGTGTAGCATGATAATCGCTCAACCTCTTCTTTGCCTGGTTCTGAAGTCTAAGTACAGTCTCAAACTGCCTCTTCTTCACCTGAAGATATTTGCAGGGTGTCCTAGCAGGTGAGTGGCAGAGCTGGAGCTTGGTTTGGCTCCACACCTACATCCTTGCTGGTCTACAGACTTAGACAAAGCCCATAGCAAGAAACCTGCAGCAGACAGACTGCTGGCTGAGGCACCCAAAGAAAGATGAGATCGTACACCACATACTTGTACTTCAGGGAGAGAAGGAGGCAGGACTGTACATCCAGCAAGGGCACTGAAAAGATCCAGAAAAAAGCAGACAATAAAAAATTAGACTATGCGCTCATACTTGATTGCTTGGGCTACCATTTGAATAGCCCTCTTTCCTCCCAGGGATTATGGTTTTCCCTGGAATAGACCACCAGGAAAGCCTTAACAACACGCTATAATTACAGAATAAACCCACAGTCATTAGCACCGGCTGAAAGGTATTCAGAAAACACTCAGCGTTTTGAAGACAGGAAATTCTCAGAAGTGCAGCAACCAAAGAGACCACGACTAAAACCCAACGGTGCTGCCACAGGACCATGGTGTCCCGTGCTTTTCAGCACAGCTCAAAGTCTTATAGCTCTCCAATTCTCATCCCTGAGGAGCTGTAGCCACTGTATCTCAAAAAAATGTCAATGATCCCTGGTGGCACACAATCTTCTTGAAACTCCAGTGCACAACTGAGTTTAGGGGTGAAAAGCTAGACTTTTGTGTTTTGGCAGGTTTATTATTTTTATACAGTATCACTTAAAACTGTTCAGCAAAATGGCTCTCAGAAACAAATTAGGGAACACAGCAAGCAAGGAAGACAGTGAAAATCCTAATAAAAATCCTAAAGATCACAATACAGAAACTGCATTTTTTTCTATGAAATGGTTTTGGGGGTGCTCTGAAAAATATGTTCTTACTGAAATTCATTTTCTTCTCCACAAACAAAATAGCTCTTTGAATTGACATTTTGATTTAAAATGTCCCTTTAAGATCAAACTCGTTTTCAAATAATATTGCATGGAGTGTCCCCTGGCATCCATTTTGTTAGATGGAAAATTCATACAGTTATGATTCCATTAGGTTTCTTGCAGTGGACTGGGCATTTAATCAATGAGAGCAAAGAGCATCTAAATAGGGTTAGGCTTCAAATTCCTTTCAGTGAGAAGTTAAATCCCCATTAGCTTTGAGCCATAAGCCCCCGTGGTTTTAGCATGCAGCTTAAAAGATAACTCAGTGAGGGGTCACGGCTCTTTACTGTAGTACAGAAAGCCTATTTCACAGATGGCCCTGCAATAATAATGTAAACATAATCCTGTTTCACTGGACACTTTATCCTTCCAGAAAACAGGCGATGTTTTCTGGCCCAGAAAAAAAAAAAAAAATGAAAACCAACACATATTCATCTTCAATTTAAGGGCGAAGTAATTCCCTGCTTCATTCAGGCCCTGTTGCAGAGAATTACCTCGACTTGCCTGGTACCACGGTGATGCTGGGACCTGCAGACACAGGTTGCTCACAGCAGCTGCTGACCAGCAAGCCCGGTTGACCCAGCACATCAAAATACATTTCCTCCCTACCCCAAATAGTAGTTCGGACTGTTCCAGGTTAGGTCAAAGCCAGGTTAAAATAGTGCAACCTATTGTTTTTTGGAGTCTGCAAACTGCCTGCCAAGTCCTTTTTGGGTCAACTTTGGTATAGGAGGCTGGTAACAGAGGGCGGAAAAGAAACTGGCAATTCCCAGCTGAGCTGCAAAGGACTATAATGAAATGCAACTCCATTTCGAATTGTCACAGAGAAAAATGTTTGTTTAATCGGTGAGAAGAATGTTAATTTGTTTGTATCTCAAACGTATTTGCCATTTGTACTGCTGGAGCACTTACCAGGATTAGTGAAGAACCAGGGCATGACAGCCTCAGATGCTGTGCAAACACAGAACAAAGAGATGGTCCCCTCCCAAGGAGTGTAAAACTCAAGTACAAGATAAGAGACAATAGGGACATGACAAGGAAATAAGCAGGCAGGAAAGCCTCCCTTAAAAAATCATGCTCGGATCTCCCACTGTTGTTACAGTTGCATTGTATTCCCCTGTAACACAGACAGCTGTAGCAGGTGCTGTTTGCAAAAAACACAGGAAAAACGGGGAAGAAAAGGAAATATGAGGAGGGTGATACAGTTGCTAGGATGCACTCGTAATTAGCAGTGGCAAGAAATTTCTCTGTGTTGGTATCAATAGCGTTTCCCATGCAGAGACTCCATCAAGACACAAACTTTCAGCACCATCTCAGGGATAAGAGGTCTTTGCACTGGAGTCTTTGCTTGAATTCTGGTGATACTTACATTGGTTTGCCTGGAGCAAGGGCAGCTCAAGCAAATGAGAGCAATGAGCCAATTCTCACAAAAGGAAAAAAAAAAGAAAAAAAAAAAAAATAAAAAGCTTCATATAAGTTGTTTAAGTCTTGAGAATAATTCCATTGCAAAAGTAAACAGGTTTGGCAAAGACAGAATGAAAGCAAAGGATGGTGTAGATGCATGCTCACCATTAGCAGAGCTGGTTTTCTTTATGCACCAGTACAGGAGCACCTTTCAAAAGGGGAGCTGAAAGAATAGCTTTCCCACCCAGATCTTCTATGCTGTTACAAAGGCTTGGGAACACATAACAAGGAAAAATACCTGCTTGAGGCTTCTTTGCTTTATTTAGTTCAAGGGCAGGTCTCGCTTCTTGCACACAGCACAATCAGATGCTATCAGTTCTTTAATTTTTGTTATTTTTTTTTACTGCAGCACAGATGGGCACAGCAATATATATATATGTGTGTAAATATATATATATATATATATAAGTTTGTATATATATATAAAAGTATGTATATATATAAAAACTGTTCAAGAACATAATTTCTGCCTCAAACAGCTTCCAGTCCCAGGACAACTTCAATTTCTGCCAGTCTGTGAGTTCATCCTCAATGGGAATTAGATCAAGTTAAATTGTTAAAGCTGAAGAGCTGAAAAGGCAGCAGGGAAAGAATGGGAAGTGAGAGAGAAATTAACACTGACAAGTTACTGCCTGAACAGCTGTTGAACCCCAGTTTACCAAGAGATATCCCAAATGTAATCAGTGGGAAAAGGTTTTCCTATCAGTCATACAGGACCTGAGCTCAGTGCAGATCATAAACACCAGCCTGTCTGTGTCCCTACCAGCCTGTTTGTGTCCCCAGAGTCAGGGGTGACTCTTTTCTCATCTTGCACACCAAAGGCCATCAGAATATTATCAACGTATCTCTCAAGAGATCACTCACGTAAGTAAGCTGACCTTTGGGCTTATTGCCATAGTAGGTTTGTGCTCCAGTTTTTAAAGGACAGCTTTGAAACTCTAGATTTCAGCAAATGTCAGAAACTGATAAACAATTCAATATTTATACCATGCTTATCTGCAGCATTTTAAAGACCACTTCTGCAGTTGCTCCCCTTGCAGAGGCTGCAAGAGACTGAAGTAAAGTTGGTGGCAGACTGAAAGTCTAAAGTAAAACTTTTTAGTAATTCGAAGACCAATTTGCCTGGATGGTTATTGCATATAAGAAAAGAAGACAGGGAGGTGGAAGAAGATTTTAAGCTTGCTGATGGTAGAGGTATGCCTGTGATATTTATACCTCTTCAACCATAGGAAGTGCCAGAAACTTATTCCTTTGGTGAGTAAATAATGGTCCACTAGTTAGCAGAAGTTAGGGGCTGAGAATACTGTACTGCTGTACATACTCTTTGTTTGACCAAGTGTTACTCTGAAACTGTTTTATTAAATGAACAATAGATTAGAGAGTAAACTATCCTATTAACCTGAAAGAAGTATGTGCCAGTAAATGCAGTGCTTCTAGGTCACTTCAGCTTCCTCAAGACTCTTTTACACACAATTTATATTGCACTGCCTTGCTTCAGCCAACCAAAGGGACAAATCAGAGTGTCCTTCAGAGGAAGGACTGGAAGACTCATGGGATATGGGATTCCTCCGTGTTCAGAGCGTAATCTCTGCACCTCAGTTTTAACTTACATCCTCTAGATCTAATGCACATTTTGTGGCTAACAGGTTTGTGCCTTGCAAGTATTATCGACCAATGACCAGAAAAACTTAGTCAACTTAAGTGTTAAAGAGGAAATTTATTAGCAACAGACCAAATACATACACACACGACAAGGTAATGGTATAGAGACCTGTGCAAATATATACACATACACATGCCTCCCCCCAGCACTTGCCATGTCCTCGGATACTGTTTAAGTAGCAAGTTCAATTGATCACAATGTCCTATTTCCTCAGCCACTGGGACCAAATCTGGATTTGTTCCTCTGCCACAAACTTATCAGCAAGCATCTGATCTGACCTATCCCAGTGAGTGCCAGTTACCCGCTCTTTGACCAATACATCTCACCTTCCCTTTACTCTTTCCTTCCACAGCAGCAGCCTCTAAACTCTGCTACAAAGTAGAGGAAGGAGGGAAATGAGAAGTCATGGAGATAACCACTGCTGTTGAGACATGCTTTCCTCATCCACTCCCCCTTCAGTTCCTGCACAAGGGCCCCTGCACCTGTCCCACCCTAGAAGTACCTTGGGGCTGAATTCAGCACTGGGGCTGAATTTTACCACTTGCACAGCTATGCCCTGTCCCCAGGACAAAGCACAACAGCAAAGCCAGAAGCATCCTATGAGCCATGTGTTGAGCTATGGTGAGTGACGCCAACACGCTCATGCCAGAAATTCTAACAATCTACCATTACACAGAAATACTTGCCTCCCTGACAAAATCTCTTTAGAGCATTCGGGGCATTCACTACACGTTGGTATTTGCAGATCACTTCCAACCTTTCGGCACCCACCACGGTGAGATCAAGTTGCGGCAGCAGGTCTGCACTGCTCAGCCATCCTGCCATGCAGAGGGACGCCGCTGATAAAACGGTGACAAGGTGCCCGTGCTGGACCACGGCATGGCCCACCACCGTGCCTCTGTCATGTGCAAAGAACTAGGAGAAAGTAGAAAACAAAATATATTTAACAATATAAGGTAAAGTTAAGTGTTGTGAAAAGGATTGTGGATTTAATGGAAAAGGAAAACATTATCAAATGAAGGACACAGTATCCTAAAAAAAAAAAAAATAGAACAGAACGGTTATTGGGGCTGTTACTGAGACGTTGCCTAACAGGATGAGCAAACTCATTACAGTCTGGCTGCATGCTTGATATTCTCCACTTTCTTACAGCCTACAGTGCACTTCCAGAGCGTTAGCTGCAATGGTGAATGCTAGCTATATTCAATACAGGCAGTAATTAAATGGTTATAAAAACGCGAAGCCGGAATGCTGACAAGCTCCACGAACGGCATTATCAGCAGTGACGGTCGGGGAGTCAATCTGCTACACTCCTCTAACGCTTTAAATAATGTTTGCCAGGATCCCCCAGTCAATGCTTCCTCCCCCCTCTTTTTGCATCGTGCCGCAGTAATCGCACAGGCGCCTGCTGTGCTCAAAAGATGGAAAGCTCAAGAGGTTCTTCAGGAGAAAAAAAAAAAAATAACAACAAGAAAACTCATGTAATTAAATAAGGTTTCACCTTCCAACAAGACTAACCCACATGGCCACCCATGGCTCCTCTCCCTGCTATGCATCCCCCCAAGCCCCTGAGGTGGCTTACTATTTCCTTCTTGTGATCGCAAATATTCATTTTTAAAAATACACAACAGAACTGTGTGACTACCCTTTAGGCTCAAAAATGAGCAGCTATATTTACCTAGAAGTTTGTGACCTGGGTTTTCTTGGGAGATGAGCTCCTCCCGAATGACATGGCCGAGGGGGAAATGGGTTGGGTTACCATCACCTTGGGCTCACCTCTACTCTTCTGACTAGAAAACATTTCCTAAATCTCCTAAAATGTAGCACCAGGGTCTCCTTTTCCCCCAGAGAAAGGCCAGGAAGGCAGGCCCAAGGAAACAGGGCCTGAGCTGTGCCTCCCCGCTGTCCCCATTCCCCTTGCACCTGTGCTGGTCCCCTGGGCACTATTGTGCCCACAGGCCATGCAAACACCCAACTGTTGGCGCTTACGGGAACAAGGCCTTAAAACTGCAGCTTTTGCTGGTCAGAAAACACATCTTTCATTGTTCTGCAAACAGAACAGATAACCCAATAATAAAAACAATCCCTTTACTGTTATCTTCCTTCCTCATCTCAATTGCTTCTCCCCTTCCTGGCTCATCGCTGTGCTTGCTGTCGCCTACGTAGGAGGCAGTTTTACAGCACGTGACAAACTGATGTGCAGGCAAAGATGTTTTGCTCTTTCTGGTGCAAAGGAAATCTCAGAGAGTTTGGGCTGGCTGTCACTTGCTCCCAGCACAGGGCAGAGAGTTCATTCAGGGCCCCCCAGGCCACAGAGATGCACCAGTGGGTCCCCTCCGGCCCACCAGGCCCCACAGCCCCTCTGGGACAAACCACCGCTGTAATTACAGCTGAACAAATGGAAGCATCTGAACCCATATTGTGATGAAGAGCACACTCCTTTGAAGTGGGAGATCACATTCAGATGCACCACTGCTTTTCTTTAAACTTAATAGTTGTTCCTGATGTGGGAGGACATGGTGTTTGCACCCACACACCCCTTGTGCCAGGTGCCCTCATGCCTTCATAGTAAGCATGCTGGCCATGGATAGCAAAAAGCCCAGACTATTCACACAGAAACAACACATTCATTAATGCTGCCTATTGCAGTCATTTATCAGATACAGAAATATCAGATCAGAAATACAAACATTGATTTTTTTCCTATTTATTTTCCTACAGTGTATTGTTTACTACTCTACGGTTCTTCAGCAGCCTCAAACAAGCATTTGATTTAAATGATTTTTTCGTACTGGCCTCTGCCTGTGACACCCTGACTATATTCCTTTTTAAGTGTACCCCTTTGTGCTTTTTCTCTGCTTCTGCTGCAAAAAACCTACAAGGCTTCACACCTGATAATAGCCAAGGAGGGAAAGAGCAGAGATTAACTCCGTTTTATTACTCTCTGATTTGTTTCCTCTGATCAACCAATTAGGTAGGTCAAGGCTGAGTAATTCCACAGGACTAAGTCCATGTAATTGCTCACTCATTTTCTTTCACTATTATTCTCACCTTTCATCCCTATTTTATTCTGATCAACAGTTACACACACTTGTCACATCTCATCTTTCAATTCTGATCTCTTCAAGCAAGGCTCTGTCTCTTCTGGCTTGTTTCTGCGTTGCCCAGCATTGCAGAGATATAAACCTCATGTTTGCTGGGATGAAGAAAATGTCTTTTTTGGGGTTACATTAAACGCAGACATGACCCGTGCTAGCACTACAGCAGTCCAAGCAACCCCTGCCAAAAAATGGAGAGGCAGGAGGAAGAAAAACACACCTCAAGGCTTGCACACTATTTCCACATCCTTGAAAAAAGAGATTGGGAGTCCTGATTCAGTTGCAGTGCACTGGACAACAAACTCGGCACAGTCTCTGAACACAATCCTCACACCAAGTTTTTCCACTAGCATAACAAATACGTCATGATCTGGCCTCTAACACAGGTAATATGAAGACTGACACGGTTTCCTTCACGCCCCTCCCTAAGCATTTCTATGGGATACCACGTGTATTCCAGGTAGCTGGTTAAAATAAAAATATACAAGAACAAGCAGGAGCTAGAATAGTATGACATTAAATTTCAATTTCTACATCATAAAGTCAACTGACAGATGGCCCATCACAAATTTTAGACTGTAAATTTTAGATTAGCCAATCTTCCTGTGATAAATATCAGAGGATAATGTTTGCTCCTGGTGAATGGGTCCGAGTCCCACTACAGTCAATGAACCTGATAAAACAGAACAAATTCCAGCCTAAGTCTTATGAAAGTAAATTTGGAGGAAGCAGTGGGAGAGGTGAATGACAGCTGGAGGAGTTTTGTAAGATTTTTATGGGTTTCACTCAATGAGGAAAAAACAAATATTTGAATTCTTTGCAATATTAATGACAAAACCTATTTCTCTTAGAAGAGTCCAATAGGCACACAGAGGCTCCTAATATTTTACAGCAGAAAAGGTTTAGATTGCTTCTTCTCAATGTGTTAGAGAAAAAATCTACTAGAAAATTCTGCCAGCATATTCCTGCATGTGTATTTCTACTCATCATCAAAAGTAACAGATACATCCATAATATTTAAAGATCACAGAGGCAGTTTATAAACCTGAAATATCAGTCCTATAAAACATGTTCTTCTGCTTTTACCCTGAGAATAACCAGATCAAAAAATTGAAGTCTATATAAAAATAGCACTTTCTTATAAATGCACAACCTTTTAGGAATAAGCTATTTCTAAGTGTAGGTTATTGAAGATGAGAAACAACCTCTATGCTACACTGTGTGCTCCAACACACACAGCAAAACAAACATTAAATTAAGAAAGCAACAGAACCATGGCACACTATGAGATAGTGCAGACAAGATTTCGTTTCCTATCTTGAAAAGTGAGACCTTTATCTCCATCTGAAAAAGTTATTGTCCGTTTATGAGATTAGAAATGAAGCATATCCTACACAGGGTATGCTGATACGTGCAACATTTTATTGCTGTGGAAAGTAAGGAATTTCCAGGTTTTAGGAAATGCCTGGAGTTCTTCCCTTCCCATAATTTAGCATACTAACTATTTTGTTCCTTTCTAGTAACTGAATGAAGTGAAGCAGAAAACTGCCACAGTGCTAAGGCATATACTTTAATTCTCATTTTCCATGCGTGTTAACTGCTAGACTGCTCAAAGAAGTATATATGTATTACTCAGAATACTTTGTCAAGGAATCTTAATCCAATATTCACAATAATATCAACTCTGTGCTTACAATTCAGATAGAGCTGTACACTTTTAGGAACATTTTGGGATTCATTCCTAAACTGCACTTGTGTTTTCCATGAAAACATTCAAATTGAAAAACAAACAAACAAAAAAAACTTGTTATGTAGTTTTAAAACAATATCACCAGGTTTAAAACAGAAAAAGTGCTGTAACTTGTTTTCACTAAAAAGAAAGCAGCATAAACCTATACGGTCACTTAAAGTATGACTTACAGTAAAGGAGGAAGTCATGGCAAACAGCATGAAGTGAAGTCACAGCATAACACAAAGGCTTTTTTTAAGCTCAGCATCAATGTCTTTTAACCCGTGCCTCGCTGGACAGTGCTTCTACTTCATTGACTACATCAAGGTAAATCTTGTGGGATGGTGGGAATCACAGCTTGGAAATCAAAGTCACTCCACTTCAGCCAGCTAGTAAGAGCAAATTCATATACCATGTACTAACCTCTGCCACATGATTTTTAAGAGTTAAAGACAAGACAGCTTGATATAACATTTGTGACAGTGACAGCAAAAGGGAAATTGTAGCTGGAGACAAGCCTTACGAGCTGATGCAACTGAAACACTGAATCATGCGAGGCAACTCAGGCATTGCTCTAAAATCATTACTGAAATTGAGTCATGCCTTGGGTACTCAGCACGTTGAAAAGTCTTAGTTGTACAACACAAAATCCAGTCAAAGTTTAAAAAAAAAAGTGTAACTGCGATACAACGTGCTGCTGACAATGATTTCCAAGCCTGGGGTAAGAACTGAAAGAGAAGCTGTAGTAGTTTTAAAATATACTCTCTCGGGAAAATAGTTGCCAGTAGGAGGACTGAATAAATCCCCTAAAACCACCTACTTTTGCAAGAAGTCGTGAGTTTTGTCTCACCAGAAGAAACCAGGTGAGATGCTAAAGCAGCGATAATAAGCTGGAAATCTTCATATTCTGGCAAAGTGCACCCTGGCAGCAGCAACTGCCTGGTCCCCCTACCATCATATAGCAGCTGGACATGTGGCTACACTGGGTGATGCTGAGCTCACCATGGTCTTCTTCTGTCCTTTTTAATTTCTGGACTATCCTGAGCATAAACAGTAGGTTTGCTGATTTGGCAGAGGACAGATACAGGACAGCCACTGGGCACCCTGTTTCTTGTCAAAGACAGCAAGAAAAAGCAGCAAGAAAAAGCAGTCATTACATAGCAAGAAAGGTCTGTGGCAGGAAATTTCTCTTTATTTCAGCAAGTATTGTGTGGTAGGAGGGTTTGTGTGGTCACACTGTATCAGCCCCCTCCTAATAACGGAGTTTGCTGATCAACTTATATCCAGGTTGACAGACTGGCAAATAAACTGTCATATGAAACAGGGTGGAAAGACCTGTTAAAGGATGTAATGTAAGGCAAGCCCTCCTTAGGCACCAGAAGCTCTACAGAAGGGAAATGGTATGAAATACTTTCTCCCCGTGCAGTCTTTGGTAAGGAAGTGTAACAGCTCAGCAAAACTTTTGCTGCACTAGGACATTATGAATGTTGCTCTTGCCTCTGGACTCTCTGATGTTTACAAGGCATGAGTTCCCACTGCAGTCTTATAATATTTCTGGCTGATTAATTAGATTAAGAAGTCAATCAACCACAAAACAAGATTCTCTGGAAACTAGTCTCCATTAATTCTGAGGCTGTCAGACTTCGTTTTTCTTACAAATAACCAGGAAGCCCAATTACAAGAATGGCAAAACAAAACAAAACAACATAAACCCAGAACACTGGATTCCTCAAAGAACTAGTAGAGAGAGCCCAAGCCCCAGATAAGAGTTTAAGTAGGAACCTGCTCCCTCGCAATGGAAAGTGACTGCCTTGTGTAAAGCATGTGGCTGCTTTCAGCCTGTGTCAAGTCCTTGCCAAAAGTACCCAAAAACAAAGAGTCATCCCTACTTAGCAGTGCTCCAGACTGGGCCAGATGGAGGCCTTGATGGAAGCTGAGAAGATCACTGAGACCCAAAGAGCTGTAAAACCTCTTCTGCCTACAAATGCCCTCCAGTTCAGAGGCAGAGCTATAGCAGGGTGACAAACAGCCAGACCAGCAGCTGGCCCTACCACGCCACAGGATTCGAGTCACCACCATCATCAATCCCCATGCTTAACCAGGCATGGTGACATCGTTTTTTTTAAGGCCAAACAGACAAGAAAGCCTTCTTGTAGAACAGAAACCAGGCACTGGCTGAGTTCCTGAGACTTCAGGAGATGATTTAATTGTTGCTTTGGCACAGTTAGCCTCTGGTAGACACATGCTGTAGCTATTCCCTCAGAGACCATGTTGGCAAAATTAAATGGATAAAAATGAGAAGTCCAGGAGGAGTGTAGGGGGGAGAAGGAGGCCTTTAATATGATCTAACACAACTTAAAATCTAAAGGGAAGAGAACAGCCAACAATGTGGCATAAAGGGAAAGATCCACTCAGTTTAAATCACTAGCTTAGAAACTGGCAACCTCTATAGTTCACAGGGATAAATTGACCTCTCAGGAGGGCAATTCATCCAGCAGTTATTGTAAAGTGGGAAGAAATCTGCTTTTGGAGCTGCCACTTTTTCTCTTTTTCTCTGTTAACAACAGGGAAGTCGCTATCTTGTCTCAGCTAGCTGTCAAGCACTTAGCTAAAGTTCAGAGGGATGAACTGCACCCAGAAGACCGAGAGACTTGAGCAACCTGCATTTGATTTTGCATCGAATCCAGTATTTAAAACCCAAGGTCAAATCAGCCAATTACAATTTGTAAAGGCTGAAGTAATGCTGCACAGACTCGGGAGACAGGAAAGTAAGGGTAAATTAAATGCTGGAGTTTCCACAGGTGTGTTTTGTTGGTGTTTGTTTGTTTATTACATTACCATACCCAAATCTATGCAAATGCATTATTCTTTTGAGTGCAAAGCATAACCCGAGATGGAAAGCCAGTTCATTATGTTTTGCAAATCCC
The DNA here is from genome assembly GCF_963932015.1 of Anas acuta. Classification (NCBI taxonomy): domain Eukaryota; kingdom Metazoa; phylum Chordata; class Aves; order Anseriformes; family Anatidae; genus Anas; species Anas acuta. The sequence goes on from NC_088980.1 coordinate 145,277,750, forward strand.
AGTTAATTTTCTTTTTTCTTAAAAAAAGAAAATTGAACCCTCTCTCCTTTTCCCATCCCTCCCTAAACCTATTCCAAATAAAAGATGCGGATTATGCTGTTTCCAGCATGGAGCTTGTATAGGCAGAGATAGGACAAAGACACCCAGGGTTTCGTCTGAGTAAGGTTTTTTTTTTTTTCTTTGATGGCATCTTGCACAAATGATGAAGGATGGATGATAAAAAAACAGACAGACTTATTTCTCTCAGCAGGTGTGAAATTGAATAACCTGTTAATGTAACTACCTGTGCGAGGCAAAACTAAACGGAGAGATAAATTTTAAAGATTATAAGCATCAAAGTATAAACTACGTATTTTCCTTTTTAATACAGAATTACATAATGCTATAGCTCTATCACCAAGCAAATATAGTACTCCACTCAAGGGGTATCTAGGAACCACCATGACACACACATCCCCTAGAGCAAGACCTTCCTTTCCTTGGACACCTCTCCTGGAAGCCTGAGTGTTGTCAAATATTCTGGTTTTTTGTCGTCACAAATCAAAGATCACAAGGGAGGTACCAACAATGCACTGTTTACCCGTGATAACCTGAGAGCTGAACAGGCAGAACACAACTGCTGTGGTCCAGGGGTGGGTGCTGGACTTGGTGAGTCTCACTGCCTTCACAGCTTTGCTCAGTGGTACTTCCTAGCAGAATTACCAAGAAAGAAAACTAAAGATTGGGCTGTCAAAAAACAGTGTAGTCAAATGCTGTTCTGCAAAGTTTAACAAGTTAGTTTATTGTTTGCCACCAATTTATTTAATATATTAATTTAATTTATTGCAAAGAGCTTTACTGTTGAAACCAAAGAACTTATGCATTCAGATTGAACAGTGAGGATTCTCCTCAGCAAAGAATTAAATACACTATCTAATTATAAAATAATAATGATAAGTGATTAATAAGGATTAGATAGTATAGCCTGTGTTTTAATTGGCATTTTCTTCTGTTTAAAAGCATAGAGACTTTACTTATATAACTAAAACGTGAACTGTACTCAAACCCTCCTCTATCACCGAATCAGCTATCACCTTATTCTGTTTCTTAATGGCAAAATGACAATAATTAGTTTTAACTGGACAGGAGAAGCTAAATGGTTGTATTCCCTATTCAAAAATACTTCAGCTTTATAAATCAATTTTTTCTACTTCAAGCACTAGTCTGGAACAAAATTAATTCAGAATTTACTCTAAATTGGTACTCAAGCATAACGACTTGTACCCACAAACCAAAGTCAACTCACTTTCCCTCTGAAAAATTGAAGTGTCCACATGGGAGGCCTGTTCCGAACAGCTATATTAGACAACTGGCACCTATGCCCAAGGCTTTCATCACACTAATTGCCCAGGCTTGCATTGCAGAAACGTTTTCTAGTCCCACATGCACAATTTCGAGGCTCAAGTTAGAAGTTAAAGCTACGAGTTAAGGTCGTTCAGGAGTTGTTTTTGTGGGCAGGTCACATTCATCTTGGTTGTCAACCAATAGTTACTGTAAGGCTCTTCAATTTTCAATGCTAAAATGTGTATGTAGAAAGGGAGGGCACGGAACTTGACTTTTTTGAAGTCAAATGGGTGTCCAATAAACAAAAAAAAAATTAAGTTCCAAGAAAAATATATAGGAAATTTATGTTTTATCCAGGTAAGGCACAAATCAAACCAAAGTTAATTCCAAGATTATCCAGCCCTATACCCTACAACATGTCGAAGCTGACCGCAACATACTTTGGATTGCACAGAAAACCTTTTTTATTTCCTGGCAATAACAAGAGGCCACTGATGTCTCCAACACAACTTCAGTCAAGGATGGGTGGTAAAAATAATGGTTAGAGAAATAAAGCTCCAAGGAATTTTTTTAGTAGCTGCAAGGGAGATGCTCAGGGGCCAAAAGTTGTTCTAACAATGAAGCAAATCCTCTCTGTGCCCAGACAGCCCTTCTATTGAGACAGTCTCTTGGTTACAATAGAAACAAGATCACAGTTAATCTCCAACAGAGATCTACATGCCTTGGCTAAATCAAAACCTACACCCCTTCCCGGCGCTGTCCAAAAGCCCTGCTGACAACAGCAGAGCTGACAAAGTGTTAGTTATGAGGACGCAGTGGGGCTGCTGAGGTTGAACCCAATTTACTTCATCATCTCTGTTTTCTTTAGCCTTGCTGCTCACGGATGCAGTGTGATTTTCTAGAGATACCTTTATTTTCACAGCAGCTATTAGGAGCTGGTTATGGACTGCCTGTGCCTTGCTCCTGGGTTCCCTCCCATCTTGTTCTAACTCCTACAGCCACCCAGACTTACACAGCAAATTACTGCGGTCATTCAACCTGTCATTGTTTATTGGTTTGTCATTTGGCTACTGATCTGTCAGCAGATGACCAAATTTTGCCCTCTCCTCAGTTTTAGGGGTGTAAGAGAGAAGGAATATTAGTCCCAGAGTTAGCAGGGAAGACTTTATCACTTTTTCCAAGTGGAAGAAATTAGGTGGTACTTTGGCAAAAGGTATTAGAAGCTACAGCTTCAATGTAACCTGCTTTTGGCTCCTTTCTTAAATATTCTGGATTAAAAAAATCATCCAGAATTTATGCAAAGGCAATACATGAACCTCGTGTACATGGATACAAAATCAATAATCCCAGAAACAGTCACAAAATGCTTCTAATATGATGCACCTTGTAGTAGCCTGAACTAAAAGGAAAACTCAGCTGAGCTTTCACTAGGAAACAAGTCTGCAGGGAAACACTGCCAGTTTATGCAGGAATCCTTGGGCATGTATTTGTACACTACTTCTTTACAAGATTAGAGACTTCAAATATCCTTTGATACAGGCTTTGCCAGCACATACGATAGGCAGGCTGCTGCCAGGCATGGGTTTGCTTACAAAAATCAGAGACCTTAAGAAAGGTCTGGACATACAGAATCCAATTAAAAAAAAAAACAATTACCAAGAAAAAATAAAAACAAAAGCATCAAATACAAGTTCCTTTAGGAAGACAGTAAGCCTCTTTCCCCATCTGTACACTATTTGCACTATTATGTGGTTAACGGAAGATTTCCAAAAGCAAAACTTTGCCTTTTACCAACTTCTGCCATGACCACCTTCTTCACACCTCACACCTACTTATTCAGAACCATCTTCTCTGACTGGTAGTAAGATACTTGGCTTTTTATAAAAATACGGGCAAAATAATCCAAATAATCTACATTTACCTTCCTTATCCTGGACTCATTTAGACAGCCTTCAGAAGATCTTAATTAATCATTGAGCAAAGTGTCACAAGACCGTAGGTTGGAAGAGACCTGCAGAGGTTGTCTGGTCCAGCCCCCTGCTCAGAGGAGGGCCAACTTCAAAGTTGGAGCCAGCTGCTCAAGACCTTGTGCGGACAAGTTCTGAATTCCTCCAGGGATGGCAATTACACAGACTCTCCGGGCAATTTGTCCCGTTGCTTGACCCCACATTCTGAAGATATTCTGCCTTATATTTAATTGGAATTTCCCTTGTTTCAACTTGCAAAATTAAAAAAAAATATGTATATCAACTATAGGTAATTTGATGCCTTAAGACCTGCAGGTGTTTGCAAACCCCAACTCCTCAGCACAGAGAGTAGAACTGGGAAAAGAAATAGGATTGGAGTGAGGTCTGTCTGCACCACCTGGTAAGGAAAGCCAGAAACCACATGCCTGTTTATATTCCCATTTTTCCCACAGCCAATTTGGATATTTCATCTTTTGACCACTGCTCCAACCTAGGATTCCCAGCTCGGGTCAGTGCTGTGAGGAGCATGTGTTTTGTTTGTGTTTGTACCAAATCCTACTGCTAATCCACACTTACGGGAATTTTCAAGTTTCACACGCTGTGGATTTTGAAGATTAAAGACTCAAAACATGTTGCCTGGATACCATTGGTTAGATAAGATTTACCAGAGAAAAGATTATGCAAAGAACTAACAAACGCAATGGAAATACTTTCGCATTGTTTGTGTCATTATATTTGTCCCTGATGTTTCTCCTTTCATGTGCAGAACTATTTCTTTTTTTTAAAAGCCAAATTTAACAGGAAAGCAAACTTTGCCCAACAGCACAACAGATAAACAAAGTGTTTCAGTTGGTCTGAACATTTTCAAAAGTTTTCTTGAATTATTCAGGCTGTAAGCCAAGGGTTTCCTGGAGTGTTTCCTGGATATCAGAAGGTCTACAGATTGCTGGTAATTTCTAATGTAATGCTGACCCAAGTAAAATATGCAAGTGTATTTTTATCTCAAGACGAGGTCAGTTGACAATTCTGCTACCTCAAAAATTAAAAGACTTTGTCTTCAACGCAAGAAAGACAAAAAGAAGAAAGACAACATTAAAAGCTAGTTCACAAAGCAAGAAGACATTAGATAGATAAAGTATGGGTACCAGTTTGTATAAATCAGATGTAGAAAGTTTGTTCTTTTCCTCATTTCCATCAGGAAGGTTTAATACAAGTCTTGTATTAAGGTTGTACATGACAAGGTGTTTTTTTTTTTGTTTGTTTCTTCATTCATTTGTCTCTGTTACAGATCACAGACAGACCAGCCAGTCATTTTTAGAATAAACTTTGAACAGATCAGCCAGCTCAGTCATACTATCTGCTTACCAAAGCAAAAATGACAACTGCATTCATCTATCAAACAAAAAATCAAAACCAAGAGCCTTCTATCCAGTACTTACTCAATTCAGTCTCATCAGGTTATTCTGGCAGCTCAGTGGTGGCCACAGTCTCCATTTCATAACAACATAAGGATGTTGTAATGAAATGAATAATTGATGAATAAACAGACATACTGAATGTCTTCCTTGAAACGTGACGATAAGACATGAAAGTTTTCCAGAAAACTTCCAAGTTTTTGATATAAAGCAAATGTGAACGGCAGAAATGGATGGAAAACATGTCAAATGTTGGCTTTTGGTTGTCTAGATCTTGGAATCTCTTCGATTGTCCTTCATGATATCAAACTGCATTACAATAATCTTACCTCAAGGCAGATGGAAGAAGTGGATTACAAGGCCATCTGAATAATTCACAAGACAAGACTGTGGGAGAACAGAAACCATGGATTTGGGACTTGCTGTTTTAATCCTTAGAAAAAATCACCTTGGGATCTTAGATTGTTGCGTTACCCACAGTACAAAAAGGTTATGGTAGACCTACAGCAACTGTTAGGCGATATGACAAAAGGGCTGGATTTTATCAGCATTAAATTGCCGGAGCACTATCTATTTAAGATAAACTTCTCTCTGAATCTACATCTCATTATCATGAACAGAAAAGAAAGAACGAAGGGAGTAACAAGCATGCCTAAGTAATACAGGCAAAACGCAACCTCCATGCAGGACACGACTCCTGGATTTCTTTGTCCCTCAGTCACATTGAGGTCTCCATTTCGTCATCCACTAGGACCCAGAAAGCTGCAGGGCACAGCTGTGATTTTGAAAATCTATGGCCACCACAGACACTTTGACTTCCTGATTATTGTTCATCATACCCATCTGGCTTCGTATTGTCGACAAAATGACGCCTGCACCGCAGCCTGCAGGAACCGAACCATTTTGACAGATAGCTTGATACTCTCTTGCTACTACTGGCTCACAGAAAAACCCTTAGGACTATACATGAAACAGTGACAGAAGTCCCCAGAATCCAAGGCAGTTTAATTTGCAGCCAAGGCGTGAGGAGAATCACCTGCTCCTTGAGAAAGGAAGACCATGCATAAGAAATGAATAAAACATTAAATACACAGCAGGTAATCAAATGACTAAAGCAGTTTTGAAGGGCTTTTTTATTATTATTTTTGGCAGGTGGTACTAAAGTAGTCTATCTGTTCATAAACTCGTGTCTCTCAGTTGGAAACACAACATGCAGTTCTTGTGCCGCAAGGCGGAATTAAACTACATTTTAAATTCTATACCCAGGTAGAAAACTTCCTACTAAACTTTATGGGTGAAAGAAAAAAAAAAGAAAAAAAAGCTATCTTTTTAATTTCTATGTCTCTGGTTCTGTCTCAATAAAGAAATTCTAAAAAGCCTGTGATCTGTCAATCTGCTGCAGATCTAAGTCTGATCATAGGTTCATGCCGAAGTTTCCCAGTAGCACTAATGGGGCTGCTCTCTGTTTTTTTTTAATATGAAACCACTGATCAACGCAGCAGAAAGAGTGTGGCCACTCACCTTTTGGGAGAGCAGAACATAATGTTACCAGGGATCCTACCTTTTTGTACATGAAAGGCCCTGGCAGAAAAACCCAGCAAGCCTGTAATTTTTTTTTAAACACTTGAAAGACTTTAAATGCTAGAGGGTGTACTTTCAAAATCCTTACATAACCTGTTACGCTTCGACAACAGGGATTTTCTGTGCTCTGAATAACCCAGCAAGAAGTCTGTGAGCAGGGAGCTGGTGCGGGCAGCAAACAGGCTGCAAGCAGAGCTGGAAGAGGAACCCCACATCTGGCTGCCTCTGGGGTTATAAAAGATAGGAAAAAAAGCCTGCAACCAGCAGGAAAAGGGCACCAGAATCAAATATTCAATGTGGTCCGCTCAAAAAGAAGAAAAATAAGTCCTCTTTGCTACTTTCCATCTGACACTGCCCCCTGAGCTGCCTCAGTGCCAGTGCAGCATATTTGAACATAACTTTAATTAAATTCTCCTTAGACTAAGACTTGTTTTTTTGGTACTGTCCCGCACCCCTCCTGTGCTCAGCAGGATGATATTCTTGCATTAGCTGTCCCATCTTTAATAAATACTTGCTCCTTCCCACTAATTTAGCCAGCACTCTGGCAAGCCCTCACGATGGCTCAGCATGTATGGAGTGGCCATTCCTAAAAGCCGGTTCAACGCTCATTTCCCTCCAGAAGTACAGAGCAGGTAAAATCCCTCCGGGAGAAAAGAGAAAACCAAAACACATCCCCAAATACCTTGGGACAATCAGAAGAGTTTCATAAATGTGCAGCTCCAGCAACGGAGGTATTAATCTACGGAGAATTGCAAGGAAACCAAACGAGCTGTTCATTTTGTGAAGGTCACTGAACAACCATCAGATAACAAGATTCAGTCATTACTGACACAGGCTGAATTTCAAACACCACTGGAAGGCCTTATTTCCTATTCTTAATTTTATGACCAAACCTCCAAATGTGCTCAAGGTTGCAGGTGCTCCAAGAAGTGAGCAGGGAGACATTTCGGGTTACGGCACAGGAGGTCTGCAGTGCATTAAAGGAAAAGTCTAAAGGCTGTACCATAATAACGTACCTTTTCTTGGGGTAAAAGTTTCCATGTTCTGGGACTGTCAAATTAGCACTGTTTGCAAGCATAGGTACCCAAGAACCATTTAGTCCAAGTCTCCACTGACCCAGACTCTGCATTCACCCTTGCAAGTCTCCTGGAAATGAGGTCGGGGCAATGAACCCTCCTCCCAACACCCACAACTCGTTTTTGAGGGACCCTCCCCAAACAGCCATGGTTACCAGCACTGTAAGTTTCCACTGAAATAAAAACAAATTGACAGTTTCGAGTAGAAGCGAGGTTAGATGGATTAACGTGGAAAGAAATCGAAGTGCAATAGAGCTGCGAGTATTTTCCTTTTCCAGTGCTCAAGAGTGCATTTGAAGAGTGTATTTACCTACTGCAATTGCATAAAGTTCTGGGAGCAAGGATTTAAGAGCTTACTTACAAGTTTCTCTCTTCAGCATTTTTACAAGAAAAAGGGCCGCTTTCAGTAGAGGCAATTTTCAAACTATTACCATGTAATCGCTAAAAAGAGAAAAAGGAGAAAAAGCCCCAAGGATAATTCCATCACCACCAGTGTTCGGTCTGCCCCGTAAAGGACCCACGTGCCTTGAACAGAAAAGGAAGCACCTGGTTCTTCTGCCAAGTCCCAGACACTGCAAGGGGAGAGGTGCTGCAGTCTGCTACCTCAAGGGTAAAGCCATAAAATGAGGGTTAAAAAAATAATTGTTATGGAGCTAACACAATGTTAGGACATACTGCTTCACTCATGCACTCACACTGTGTTCCTTCTTCCTCTCCCTCGCTTGATCTTGTTTATTTAGACTACGGATGCTTTGAGGAAGGGACACTCCTCCTGCCTGTACTGGGATGCCAGCACCCCAACCTCCAGTGTTTTTTCAGGCACGTACCTTAACACAAACAGGTCAAGGCGCTTCTAATAAACAGCGACAGAAGTCAGGAGGCAGTAAGCTGGTGGCTCTCTCCACAGGGCTAACTCATTAACTAAGGGATGTCATTAAACAACAAAACCAAACCACTCCATGCCAGTGAGAGTTTAGAAATAAATAACACAGTTTGTTTAATAACCTGCAGATTACAAGATCCAACTGCCTGAGAGGGCAGGAAGAGATCACCATAGATGCTGGTACAACTAACTAGGGCAGTGGGACTGAAAAGTGACGTATATTTTCCCTTCCAAAACTCCAGCTACCCTACAAGCCCCTCTGTGGCTGCCTTACCTGTATATTATAAGGCTGAAAAGCAAATCGGCGCTGCTGGGAAGCATGGATGCTCAGGCACCTTTTAGATTTCATCTTCCTTGTTTCAGGCCTGACGGTACTACCACTTTCCCAGTCACTTCCTAACATATCCTTAAAGCCCCTCTCCACAGGGGTAGATAATTTTAATTTATACAAAAGCTACTCTGTGATGTTTATCGTGATTTAAGTCCACTGACAGGAAGCCTTGATTTCAACGTTCATCATGTTTGTAGCCTATTTGCATTTTTTTTTTTCTTTCAAGTTATTTCTTAAAGAAAGTTATCTGACAGTGAGGATTGCATTACCAAAATGCACTGACATGCAACTACTTACTGTGACATTACATTTGCTACATTTCTGCTTGTAAGAAGATAAACATAGGATAAATAGGCTCATTGCTGATTTTTTAAATTCACGGCTTGTGGTCCTCTTTGCTTGGATGGGAATGAGGACCCAATTACAAATGGAAAAGTAGGGTTTTATATAGTGCAGCCACCCTAAACGTAACATGCTCTCAGCATCTGATTAATGTATGGCTTTTAAGCCAGCAACAACCTCCACTGCAGATGCTTAGTTTCCTTAAAACTTCTGCAAAAGGCATACAATGCCATTTTTGGTAAGGCTTATTTTGATTCTGCATTTTCCCCCCAAAAGAAAGCTTATTTAAAATAATAAAAAAAATAAAAATCTGATCACACAAAGAGCAGCTTCAAGCAACCAGCCTCAGCACACACCTCGCCTCCACAAAGGTGACCCTGCTCCTCCTGGCCATGCAACTCTCTTCTGTCCCTCCAGGTAGATCAAGTAATTAAGTTCAAAACTTAAAGTCATGAAGCAAACCATTTTAAAATCACTGAACTCTGGGCTACAATGGAAATCAGTCAGACAACTCCTGGAAGGAACACAGCTGCTGTGGGTCTCCAGAGATAAAACCTTGCTCTGGGTCTCTCTCCCCACTGCAAGCTGCCAAGGGGTGGCTGTAGCCATCACGGTGAAGAGTGGACACAGAGCAAAGCTTCAGGGAAAAATCTGCATCTCCTCAGCTTGCCACAGCTGACTGAAGCCCCTGGAAGCTGCTGGAGGTGCAACCACTTCTCCAGGTGCTGGAGCACTGAAAGCCAGGCTGTGTTTCCAAGAAGTGCTGTCTGCTGAAGGATTTCACTTTACCTCATCTCAGATCACTGCAACTCCACGCTTATCTCCTGTGAAATTCCGACACAGAGGGTGAAATTGTGCCCTGTCATCCCCTGAATTCAAAAGCAGGTTTTTTCCCAGTGTAATTTAGATGTAGTGACCCAATATAGCTGAAGGACAAATGCGCTGCCACATCAACAGGCTGTGGGGCTGTGTCAGGATTTAAGGATTTGGTAAGAGCCAGAAGGGCTGAGCGGGGCAGTCACTGACAGAAGTAAATCAAAGAGGCACAGAAGTCTACTAAAACCCTCCCCGTGTGCCTTATGCCACGGCCACTGAAGTTATTCCTCAGTTGAAGTGAAAAAAAAAATGTATTCTTTCTCATGTTTCTATTAAACTGAGCTGTCAGTAGTTCTTCACAGCACAAATTCACTCAGGCACGCTTTGACACTTAATCCCCCCCGCTGCTTTCTCTCCGCCAAAGCCTCTGATGTTGTAGCTCTTGGTGGAGATGCTATCTGCCTCCCAGTCTGATGCTGGACAAAAAGTCTTTTAAGGTTATTTCAACCCAATCTGGACGGCCATCAGGATAGTCCCACAAGGGATTAGTGATGAGATTAACATGAGCTGTTACAATTCAGTGGCGAAACCTATGTGTGATAGTGGAAAGGGATCCGAGAACATTATCTCAGCACTCATGGACTGTGAAAGAGAGAAATACATTGATAGTATGGTCACATCTCCAAAACTGCTCTCACTGCTGGTCACCCCATCCGAAGAAGGATTTGGAAAAACAAGAAAAGGCACTGAGAAACATAAAAGGGATTCCTGCATGTACCAGCTCCCAGACATAGCAGGAGACTAAATATAGTACGTGTTAAAAAAATGCTTGATGATAGGCACGACAGAGAAAACAATGAGTACTCATTATTTCTCCTACCAGAGAACTAATGAGCACGCTGTGAAATTATCAGCTAGTAGGCTTAAAAAAAAAAAAAAAAAAGAAAGAAATCTTTTTCCACATAATACATTTGCTTGCCATGTGGTATCACAGACATAGTTTGGGGTATTCCTGGGCTTAAAAAGGGCTTCAAACAAACCCATGGCAGTTGGTCCATGGTGGCGATGAAGGAGACACAAAGGGAAGGAGCACCTTGTAACCTCCTGTGTATTTTAATACTTTTTTCCCTAAATATCAGCTTAGTGGACAGTCTAAGTGCCATTCCCCAGGGATGCTCACCAGTTGCTGTCTCTCCCCTGAAAGACATGATGCCAACAGCAGACAAAGCAGGAGGAGTCTCCCTTCCTACGAGGACCTACGCTTTGGTGGTGGCCTGACCCAGGACCATGTTCTGGATTCACACCAGGTGAGGTCCTTCTTCTCACCCGGCCTCCATCCTCCAGCTCCACATGGCACAGCAGCAGAGACAGCCTGGCACACAGCGCTCCAGTCCTCCTCCTTCCGAGCCAAGTGGGAAAAAAAAGAGTTAAAGGCAGACAGAAGGGCATGGTGAGAGGAGCCACTCAGGAAGTCAAGGCTGGAAAAAGAGTGCAGACTTGTTGTGATAACTTGGGGAAACAGGATGTCGCAAGGAGGCCGATGCCCACGCTGTTCCCACACCCCGATGTGATACTGTCCAGACCCCCGCGCCCCCCTGAGGTTCGCCTTTATTTTTAACAAGAGCAAAAAAAAAAAAAATCCCTACAGCAACAAATGCTGACAAATATAAGTGACTCAGCTGGAGATAAGACTGCCTGAGTAAGCCCCAAGACTAATTTTCCCTCCGGTTCTTCCTTTCTCAAAGGTAATCTCATACCTTCACCATAACGAGATCAAGACAAAATACAGCTCTGGTCGGTCTGCCGTGCTGGGTCTATAAAGCACTTTGAATCTCTCAGCAACATCAAAAACTGTTGGAAGACAACACATTTTTCTCTTGGTCTACCTTACTACTTAAATTTCTGAAAAAGTACTGACAAAATGAATCAAACCAGCCCCACAATTAGTGGTCTTTTTGCCCCCATAAAGATGATTGAAACATCCCTACCCTTCATAGCCTCACAGAAAGATGGGCTACTTCCCCCAAAACCATTCTTGAGTAAATACAGGAAGTTTACAGAGGCCCAGCTACTCAAAACTTACATCAATGCAAGAGCCACACGACTAAGAAGGAGTATCACAAGGTCTTCCATTAGCAGTTCAGAGCACTAAACCTGCTGGGGAATTTCAGTGTCACGTTCCCAGAAGCACATCAGAAGGTCACAAGAGAAAAAAATTACCAAATCCTAATCACCAGTGAGGTCAGATAGGACTCAGGCTTTTGCTCCCAATTAAAATGTTTGTCTACCATCCAAATAAAAACAACAACAACAAAACTTTAAAAATTTATATACTTAAATCCAAATCTGTACATTGCTTATGTTTGCAGGTATGCAGCAAGAATAAAATTGCCCAAATGTTTATTATTATTATTATTATTAATTATTATTATTATTATTATTATTATTATTTTCTGAAGTTTCATCCAAAGAATCCTGAAGAAAAGAATCCTTTCTACTTTATCACATTATAAAGGCTTTGGATTAAGTTCCAATGCCTGACTGAGACTCAAGAAAACACATATACACTTTTATTTTTAAAGTCCTACAGTCTTAGTGGATTCAGAGGAATGTAATTGAAAAAAAAAATCACTCTTACAGCAGACAAAGCATGTTAGTACTCATCGTATTAAAGATCCAGTTGAACTGAATCATACTGTTTGCTCCCCTGCAATTTAAGAAGGAATCGTTTAATTATTAAAAATCCAGTGGTTGCAAGGCTTCACTGGAATAATTTCTGCAGGCCTCATTTTTCATTTGTATTTTCCACCAGAGAACACCAATGTGCTTTACTGTCATTAAAATCAACATCTTTGAAAGTGACTGCTGATTTTGAAAGGGGCCAAATTCACATTCCTTAGCTTCAAAGATGTTAAACTGTGCACAGAAATGCACAAACAGCTGTATGCGTGACTTTGGCCTTCAATTAACATTGCCCTTGTAACATGCTGCTTTCACAGAGATATTCTCCCATATTTTTTTTTTCAGTAATTGAGATACTGGGGAGAAAATGAGCAGAAGATACCACTGCTCTATGAGGAATATGAGGACAGCTTTCTTAGCCAGCCTGTAACAGACCCAATACTGGAAGAAGGATGTACTCCCTTAAACTGCCCTTTTTGCAGGATTGTACAGGCACAGATTTAGTGTAAAGCAAATATTGAACAGAAATGGCAAGAAAAGTCATGACTTAAAAGCGTGGGGCTAAAACAGCCGGAGTTTTAAGCAGTTCAACTTCTGACCATTTATAAAAACAACAACAAAACAAACAAAAACTGCTCTAAGGCATCTGCACAAGCCACTTGCCCAGGCTCCAGAGGCTGCCTGATCACGCCTGCATGCTGAAGCAGCAATGAGGGCTCGCTGTGATGAGGATGCAGCACTAGGCGTCATGTCAGAGAGGGAACCAGAAAAAAACACGCGAGCAACGGTGACCCAGAAGACATGAAAGCAGAGAGAAAAGGAAAACTGAGAATCAGTGGGCTCCTCTTGCATATGGATGAAGACTCACTTCAGAGAACGTTTCGCAGATGCAGACAGACCAAACGAAGAAAGCGCTGGGCTAGTATGATTGCACGCCCTTACTGCCAAACTCTCCAGGCATCGACCTCATACATTTTGCAAAGAACATGCTCCAGTTCCTTTTTTTTTTCTACAGTGCTTCCTGTTCACCCTCACTGTACTTCAGCTTGTGAAGCCAAAACCTCTGATCGAGCACCAGATTAAGAGAGCGCGCATTAGAAAAGCATTCTTTATTCCTGCATTCGAACAAAGCTGACATTTCACATACATTCATAATAATACAGATCAGCTAAAAGGGTTTACAGGGCAGATATCTCCCCCCAGGCTATCTGTACCCTTAATGGTTTCTGTGCTAAATCTATAAACCAGAACAGGATGAATTGCAGGTATTTAAACAGCAAAACTAATTAACTAAACATAACTACTTCCTTTGAAGCTTTGGTAGATGGCAACAATTTCCATTTATCTATTTTTATGTGTGAATTGGAAACAATAGCGAAACTCAGCATTATTCTGTCATGGAAATTAAGAATTGTATTTTCAAGCAGAAATGATCAGAAATCCTGAGAAGAAATGAAGGCGGCTAGCTTCACCATTTTGCTCTGGCAGGTCTCCTGGATCAGATGGCAGATGTCTCCTCGTCTTTAATTTCTGTTGGTTTTGGAGAGGATTTTTACCTTCTCAGAGATGCTGCTCTGCATAAAGAACGCATTTACCACCTCTCCCACTGCACCTTCATGGGGACATGCCTAGGTTTATCAGCTGTAATGTATTTTAATACTTACAAAGGTTTCAATATTGGGCACATTTATTAGCTTATCTGCTAAATTTGCTCTCCACAGAACTGAAGGACTCAAATTGCTATTGCACCAGAAATCATACTTTTTGAGGTCCATGCTGTTCCTTCAGGACCATTACTGCAGTAAAGAGGGCTTACACTTCTGCCAATATAATTCAGGACAGACTAATGCCTAAATTCCTTTCCAGATTCAGCTTGCTTAATTTCAAGGTGAATTAAAAAAAGCATTCTGAGTCTCAAACTCGTATTTTACACCTCTTGCTGCCTTCATTTTCACAAAAAATAAAAATGAAAAAATGCCAAATCCTCTCCACTGTCCTGTCCTGTGCCAAATTGGTAAGCTCCAAAGTTTTGAACTTCCAGTGGCTTTATCCTTTCTGCAGAGTTCAGAAATGTGTAGCTGAGAACTGAGTTTGTCCCCACCACTAAAACTCATTGAGGACTAAATAATGCACAAAGTTCACAGGTCAAGAAAGGCTTTGCCAGGGAGCTGCTCCTGCTCCTGCGAAGTGCACAGGCTCCAAGTCAGCCCAGTGAGCTTTTCAAGGTACAATTTCAGCTCATGTAGAAAAGAAAAAGGAAAAGAACAAAATATTCTTACGGGTGCATCAAGCACAATTACACAGCCTGGTCCTCTGCCTTCACCCTATACCACGCTGTCCATCCCAGTGGCACCAGCACCATCTCACCACATCTCTGAACAAAAAGGAGAAGGTGAGGAGAGAGAGGAGAGAAAACCACAGTAATTTTATTTTATCAAGTGTTAAGGTGTGACACAGTGCCACCATTCACACAGTGCCACATCCACATGTCCCTGAATGTTTTCTGACTGCCTCCACTGTGTACTTTCTCATGGGCACGCAGCCCAACACCATTTAGGGCTATTTAAAAGGCAACCTGAAGGCCAGCAACCCGTGCAGCTGTGGTGATCTCCAGGCCTTCTGCCTTCATGGTATGCTGCGTCTCCACTGAAAACCTCAGAAAAAGGACCAGTTCCTCGCTGAGGCCCTCTCTGAAAAGTGCTGATGCACTCCAGTCCTCTCACAGATGGGAAACTTTTGTGCTTGTAACTCACAAACCATGAAAACCCAGCACGTAAAGGGACACGTGAGGTATCCCAGTCTGTTGTCCACACAACGAGCTGTTGGTGAGCAGCCACTTGAGCTACTGTCAGTGAGGGTTTTCCACGGTCTCCCCACTGCAGTGCTTTTTAGTCACTTCAGTTCATTTAAATAACGAAAAAAAAAAGAGTTAGTCACTGTTTCAGACACAGCAGTTCTTATTTCTTATATTTTCCCAGAACTTAGAAGTTTCAGATGAATTGTTACTGTGCTAAAATATACCAATTAAGGGGAAAGAAAGAAAAAAAAAAAGGAAAAAGAAAAAAAAAAAGAAAGAAACAGAACGATGTATTAGTAAGTAAGGAATGCTGCTGCCCACAATAAGCAATGGGTCGGTGACTTCGCACAGGCCACGTTTTCACACTGCCGGCTGAAACCTGTCAATTTTTCTAGCAATATTCCAGGTTCGAGAAGTGCCAGATCACCCTCTCAGACCTACCTAGCTGTGATTTTGCCACTATACTGGGAGAGAACAGATAAAATGGATCACACGAACCGGACCAAGCTTTGTTAACCCAGCCAGGTGCCGTTCACTCACTGCCCACAAACCGATGCAGCAGAGGAAGAGGGGCAGGAGCCAGCAAAGGGATCAGAAGAGAAGCTCAGATCAGGAACCTTTTTCATCCTGTTGATGAAATGTCATGAAAACACACTCCTTGCTTTCAGCTGAATTAACCAACTGCCTGCTTGACAGCAAAAGCTCTGGTGTTCGTGGCAGGGGCTGGTCAGGCTGCAAGGCCGGCTGCAGGCCACGGAGCAACAGTCCCAAATTATCGCTGGTTTAATTCTGCAGAATGGACCCCATTCAAACACCTGGTAGTCTGAGAAGCACTGCAAGATTAATTCATATGTTGGAAGAGATCAAAATGCTGGTAGAGGTACAAAGAACCAACCCATGGAGGCAGAGGTCACTGAGAGATGGAAGGGAGGAGGAATAAGCACCAGAGCTGATAAGCAATCAGGTAAAAATTTTAAATTGGGTACTAATAGGACAGGGACCAGATACATAAGGGAATAATATATTGAAAAAAACTTACATAAAAATGAAATTAGAGCATTTGGAAAGGTTGGAGAGCTTAGAAAGCTAGTCAAACAGCTACCACGCTGTGAAACAGGGAGAAAAGTCAATGTAATTAAATGGCCTCAAGGCAGAGTAAATATGGAGTGGCCAGGTTTGGCACACAACAAGTCATCTAGATCTGAGACCCACTACAAAAATCACAGGGGTCATCTACCACTGCTCGGTATGGCCCAAATTTAGCATGTTTAAGAACATAGTGAACTTGAAGCTTCATTTCTTTCACTACATGCATGGCTAGCGAGAGCATGAACTAAGGGATTATTTGTACATACATCCATTCATGAATAAAATGCATTTATTCCCTAAGCAAGTTGGACACAAATAAAGCTGCTGCACTTCAAACTCCATTCTCCCTTAATCCAGACCAGCATTTCTACATGCACAAACAACTCTACAGCCTCAGCTGAGCCCGTGCTTTGCTCCTGGGCACCACAAGACCAGGCTGTCCCTTTTTCCAGCCCATCCAAGGTAGTTGGGGGATGTCCAATTCTCTGGGGTTTCCAATTTTTTCTCCTCACTTCAACTGTAAGATCATTCCTCCTGCTAGCAAAGCAACCCAACCTTTGTTCAGGACAGGCACTTTTGAGTTTTGCAGAATTTCCCACTCCCACACACAATCCAGGAGACAGCCTGTATGAAAGATTTATATCAATCCTTTATGCAGCAACACGCGGTTATATAAAAGCCAGGCTATGCAGAATACAAAGCAGACAAGAAGCAAACTTGAACTTGTAGGTGACACAATTAACACTGCAAATTCAAGATTGTCACGTAAAAGTCTAGCGCCTTCAAAAAAAAAAAGAAAAAGGTTTGTATCAACAGTGACACAATTTGCAGTGCTAAGAGAGATCCTGGCCCAGCTCCATCACCGGGTATTTGAAGTTGGTTTTGCTGGGGCCAGATTTCATCCACTGCATATTGACAATAACAGGGCAAGCCCCAGCATGATGAGTGCAGTTTCACAACAGCTTTAGACAGATCTTGATCACAAGCTGTCCCCAAAAAGGGACCTAAAGTGACTCAAGCTTCCCCTGACCCTGCTGCCATGCAGGTAGCCAACCTGGGGACCTGGCCAGATAAGAGCAGTTGTCAGAGCTGGGGTGTGGAGGCAGGAATGTACTGCTGAGGCCAGGAGGAAGGCAGGAAAGTCCTGCTCAGCCCAGGCTGTGGTTTCACAATGAGTTGGCTTCAGCAAGAAAACCATCTTACTGGGTTCCTCCTCCAACCACTTCTGCCTCGTGCTGGAGTCCACTGCTCCCTTTTGCCAGCTTTTAAGGCTGCTCTGTAAACTCCAACTCTGCAAAAAAAGCAAGCTTTAGAGGTGACATCTTTTTTGGAGCGTTCCTTTAGTCCGTGTTGCTTTAAAATATCTCCTCCTGGCATGGCACTGTGTGCACTGAAATCAGGGCAGCCATAAAGAGGTGCATGGCAACACAGGGATGGGCTTTTCTTACGCAAGCTTTCTGGCCAAGGCCAACATATAATGCAATCACATGCTAATATCCTCAAACAGCACGTATGCTTCTTTATACTACTTTTACATAAAGGTATGTAGCACTTTCTGCTTTGGGGACTGCATCCTGCTCTGCACAAATTCTGTTTCTCTCCAAATGCTACGTCTGGAGAGCCATGCCAACTCAGAAATAAAGAGCTGTCCTCAGGTTACCAAGAAAAAGCTTCAAAACCATAAGGGGGGATTTATCTCACATGACATTAATCACCCAAAAGGTGTAGCTGGAAGCTGATCCTGTCTCTGTGTAGCTGATGAAGAGGGAGAGTGGCATCTCCTGAGGACCACTCATCCTGTTTCCATCTCTGCTGCCCAACCTGAGAGCCGAGATGCTCAGCCTAGCCTGAATGCCTAACACAATCCTCTCTAAAAACACCCTTGAGAAAGGAGGAAAGAAAAGCAAAATCACACATACCTTTCTCCGCCTATTACTTTCCAATGGTGAGAATTAGAAATTAAGATTTTAGGGGTGGGAAAGGTCACTACACAATCAGTAACAAAGCACAGCATAAAGCCAGCAAAATGAAGCATTCAAAGATACAAGCAACTGCTTTAAGAATAAAATTAAAAAGGAGGGAAAAGAGGAATGATTTCTTCTTTCAACCAAAAGCCCAAACCATTTTGATGATACTCCTTTAAGAACAAGGACCGCATCCCACAGATTATCCCTCAAAACAAAGTCAAATGCCTTTCTACAGCTTGACGGGAGCCTAGATTAAAATTTCATTTTGCATGGTCCCTAGCTCTGCACCCTCATTAAAACACACTCCCTGATGGCGTGTCTCACAATTAATTTCTCAAGAACTTCACACATTTAGGAGGTAAATGGCTCTTTTCTGCACTGAGTCCTAAAACAATGACACCCCCTCCACAGCTCCTTAAAAAAATTAAGTTGTTAATATGATAGGTGTTTATAGCAAATTTAAGTCCACCTAGAAAGCCAGGCTGGGGTTGCCAGATGTGCAGGACGTGCAGCAGGAACCCTGGGGAGCCCAGCAAGGTCTAAGACTGCCAAGGAGGCAGATTTCTCTGGCAGTTTTGGTATGAGGATGGCATCAACAGGGCATTTTCCTCCTGCCCCATGAGATAAAACAGATATTGGTAGGTGATGACAGCATCGCAGCAACAACCCAGTGTCACACCGTGAATGCTCAGCCTTCCTCCACCCCAAAAAGAAGAGCATGCTGAGGCTTCACACACCGAGGTGTCACGGGGGTGATTCCCTTCTGTTGGCACCTCTACAGCATGAAAGTCAAAAACCATGACCCAAATGCTAAGCTGACAGCTAACCCGTCCTGAAAAGACATGTCTCACCTGGTTTTATTTGCTGAAGCCCAGCCCACAAACACAGAGCAAAGGATCGGTCTCTAACAAGTGAGCAAAGAAAACAAGAAGAATGGACTTTGCACAAAGTTCCTTAAATGCTCAGTCTCTAATCGGTGTTACTGGACATGAACTGATCTGCCTATCCTGGCAGCCAACTGCTGGGCTCACCTCTCACAGCCGATTACCATCACCCATGCTGCAAATAAAAGGAGAGAGAACATTGGGAAGGGGCGCACACATCTCCTGTAGGCTCCAGCTTCTGATCTGCCTTTGCCCCAAGCCCCACTCCATGTCATGGGGTGGAAGGGCGTGGAGCACAAGTAGCAAACAGAAATCATACAAGGCTACCTACACAGTGGGTAGGGTGTGAAAAGCACTGGCTCTGATGATGGAAACACTCCGTGCTTTGTTACAGAGCTTAACCTCGGCAGCTCACGAGGTGCCAGCTGGGCAGTGAGGACAGGCAGTGATAGGGATGGCTTTGGTGGGGCAGAGCTGTTCAGCAGTGCTCTGAACAGCGACTGCTTCTCGATGTCTTCTCCTCTTCTCATAAAGAATTCAGATAGAAGAAAAACAAGCCACACCAACAAACCTGACAAAGAACTCAAACATCTCCTTTCTCTGTCGCTGAGGATGGGAGGTGCTGCAAACTGCACCACGCTTGGTAAAAATTGTGAGCTGTGAACGGGAGAGGAAAAACAGCAAAGGGAGGCTCCTTGTGCAGTCCTGTGACACAGCTGAAACACCCCCTGGCCGATGTTAAACCCAGGCTAATAAAGCCCAACTTGTTTAGCTGCCTGCTTGGTGGCTGGTTTTAGCAGCGACACAGAGCAGGCACTTGTCTGGCGCTCGCTGACGGACAAGCCACAAACAGCCGGTGGCTCTGGGTCAGATCCCCTTTTGCCCGTTCCCTCGGAAAGAAGAGGGGTGTTTGTGCTCAGGACACAAAGCCCAGTCTGTTGCAGATTTGGATGTGGGCCTCCCTGCCTGGCTCCAACCGCTGGCTGTGCACGGGCTGGAGCCTAAGGGGGAAAAGGGGAAAGAGACCATGGGAGCTGTCCCACGTCCCCAGAGACTCCTCATCTCAAACTCAATCATTTTTAATGTTGTGCTTCGAGAGCACTTACATAAAGTGCTCATGAAAGTCTCAAAATGTGTAAATTGGAGTTTAATTTGTATATTTGCCATTGCTACTCTTTAAAAAGACCTTAACCAGGCTTACATTTTTTCCATCGGAAAAAGCTACGCACGGCACTTCTCCCTTTGGCAGTCGCTACCATTTGCTTGCTTGCTTTGGTGCGGCTTAGGTTGGGAGGGGGCAAATAATAAAAATGTTAACACTTCTTCTCACCTTTAGCTTGGACAGGCTCAATAGCAAGCAGCTATTTTACATATTTACATAGCTGTGTCAGCACTCATATGCCCACAGAAGAGGAACACAAAATTATGGGTCCTCTTCTTGCCTAGCCTTACCCAAAGCTAGCTTCAGTGAAATCAGTTCAAGCATTCAGTCTTTGCAGAGGTCACTTGAATCCAAGTGGTTCCAGGACCAGGGTGTGTAGAGAAGAGCAAACATCAGCCGTGGTGCACGTGCCATAGGAAGGGGTCACGGTGTTCTGGCTGTCCTCACCCCCAGCCACCCCGCTCTAGCCTGGGAAGCAGAATATTTGCATCTATACTTCATATCCAACCTTAATTTCAAGGGTGAAAAGGCAGCAGTCTCCTTTGCTGCTATGATTCACACGAGCCTACAGCAGGGCTATTCAGAGCCGGCATCCAGTCCGAGCTGAACCCCACAGAGCCGATGCCTGGGGGCACTGCAGTTCAAGAGCCTTTTGAATCAGACCCGCACGATCTTTTCGCTGCCATTTATAAAGGAAATAAATGTTCAAAAAGCACGGTGTTATCATTGCAGAGCTGTGTCTCGCTGGACTTTTCTGAATCGGTTCTTATATTTAACTGGGCGTTCTTCATGTAATACAGTAAAAGCTTTCTTTGCTACGCTCCAGAGCTGTGATTACAGGTTTAAAATTAGCAGTTAGCTTCAACTCACTGTATTTTCTAATGATGCCTACATCTAAAAAAGTAAAAAAAAAAAATCCAAGGTAATTGGGTTCCCTTCCAGGCCTGGAAACCACAGAGCTCCTGAGCTAAGCCACGCTCTCCCAAGAGCACAGACACAAAAATACAGCGTGGCTGCAGTTTATGGAGTGTCCACCACAATCCCATGTCTGTCACCTTTCAATCACTCTTAAACTGCACTTGCAGCTTTGCACATCCTCAGAGATAAAGCGAACCATTGGGCCTGGCTGCCAGGCAAAAGGCCAGCAGCAGCTGATGGAGCCTGCCTGGACCCAGGGAAGTGTTTGAGTCACCATCCCTGGAGTTTTTAAAAGATGTTTAGATGTAGAGCTTAGGGATATGGTTTAGTGGAGGACTGGTTAGTGTTAGGTTAGAGGTTGGACTCGGTGATCCTGGAGGTCTCTTCCCACCTAGATGATTCTGTGATTCTGTGACACAGCCTTCAGCCCCAGCAGGAATCTGCCAGTGTTCGGGGGGGGGGGGATCAAGGCAGCAAGCGAACATTTTGCTTATGCAATTACTTATCCAGCCACAACTGCGGATTTTCCTGCATGATTGGGCTGATAAGCATCAAACTTTTACGAACGTTGCCTTGCATCCTAAATGATGCGGTCAGAAGCCAGAAAGGAGGTGAATGATGTGCAGAAAAATGCTGGGAGGTTGGGGAGAAGATGCACAGAGGCTCTGGGCTTGGTGTGCTCTGCAAACCTAGAATATCTCCAAGGACTGCCACCATCCCGCATTATATATACTGCAATGGCACTAAGAGGGCTCAGCAGCAAACTGGAGTTTCTCCTGGAGAAGTATTCATACAGTGACAGTGCTACAGAGAAGGCGGGTAGACATTTACAAACATCCTGCTCAACAGGAGAAATGCCACGTTTCTGCTGGGTGCAGCTTTTTGGAGAAAAATGTAACTCCCTGTAATGGAAATGGAAATGGAAATGGAAATGGAAATGGAAATGGAAATGGAAATGGAAATGGAAAGGAAAGGAAAGGAAAGGAAAGGAAAGGAAAGGAAAGGAAAGGAAAGGAAAGGAAAGGAAAGGAAAGGAAAGGAAAGGAAAGGAAAGGAAAGGAAAGGAAAGGAAAGGAAAGGAAAGGAAAGGAAAGGAAAGGAAAGGAAAGGAAAGGAAAGGAAAGGAAAGGAAAGGAAAGGAAAGGACTAAGGAAGAAAAAGACTAAGAAAATATGAATCATCCTTTGGAAAGCTGTTGATACACAATCTCCTGTCACCCTGTATTTTTTTAAAAGAAACCTCTTAGTTTTTGCAAATCATGGAAGTTTGAAGAAGTAGCTTTTCAATGCTTTTCTAATTTGCAACAAGGATCCAAAGCTCTGGCCCAGATTTGGCTGTGCTGAATTACTCAACCTTTGTGAGCAGCACTACATTAAGAAATTGCAATTGTTTAATCAATTATTATTGCGTAAAGTGACCATGCTCAGAGACTGAACTGCTGCTGGGTCAACTTTACAAAGCTTTTTTATTCATCAGGTATTAGGGAGGAGGAAGGATATGAAGAAGGAGGTGAACAGGTTGCTGAGGAGCAGTGTGGAGCAAGGTTTGCTAAGCCCAGGAAGGCAGCACATTCGCACAGGGTCTCATCTGAACCACTTGTGAGCAGCTCCTTTTAGCTATGTAGGAAGACAACAAAGTGAATCAACACCCAGTGAGGACCAAAGACTTACCCATGTTGTTTTAAAGGTGAATTAATGCAATAGGTATGAGAGACAGGATAAAATCGCATCAGGACTTTTTTCCCATCAGTGACTTATATCAATATTGCCTACTAATATAAAAAAAAAAAAGAAAGAAAGAAAAAACACCCAAGGTTGATAACTTACTCCCACTGAAATCAACAGGAAAATTCATGCCAACCTGAACAGAAGGCAGCTTTTGCTCTCTCACCTTTCCCTCCCCTGTCTCGGCACACTCCAGCAGACGGCAGGGTATCCCTGGCAGCCTGGCTCTTGCCTGTTCAGCTGCAGAGAGCCAGACCCAGATATGCAGCTGGGTGGGGAACACAGCTCCAAATAAAATAAAATTGCAACTGCAGCCTCCCGTGAAGTGCTCCAGCTTCAGGCAGATATATCAACCCTGAGATTCGTGCGGTACGGCTATAATCAAGACTCTATTTTATTTTCATAGAACAATTAATGTAATCTGTATAGCACTTGCAACAAACAAATTGTGCCTTGCATACAAGCCAATGCATGTACAACATGCAAGCAATTTCAGAGCGTACACTGTATGTGTGTATCCACTTATACCTTGTGCCAGTGCAATACAGGTGATGGACAACTAGTAGCTGTGCCTGAACCAAGGCTAGCTGAGCTCTGGAATTAAGCAGCAACATTTAAGTATCTTCTTTAACCAGCATCACACAAACAAACAGAAATAAACAAAGAGAAAATCAAGAAAGAAAATTATGCATCTCACATTCCCCCACAGAAATCATTCTTCACCCTTTTGGGTTTTATCATTGGGTTTTTCTTTTTTCTTGATTCTTTTAGACACACAGAGCTCCACGTAAGTCTTCAACTGAGTGAAGTGGTGCACCTGCAGGCAATGTCTAATTTAATTTACAGCTACATTGAGGAGATATTATTAAAGGTACACCTAGAAGAGCTATTTTAGGCAAGTTTTAGAGACTTGAGAAATTTCTTCTTCATTTCCCTCTGTATTCAAGGTTTCTACTGTAAGCTTCACAGAAATAAAGCAGCATCCCCCCATAACCATGAGTAATTGAAAAGATCAAACACAAACAGATTATAGCAATTCACGTAGTACATCACTTGTGACTTCTCCACTAGAAGTGTATCTGTCTTGGCTCATACAAATACGTGTCCTTATCCACTTCTTACCATGTGTGTACTGATTGAAAAGCAAGAGAACAAAGTGATTTAGGAGAACAGCACGTCTCAAGTCTCCAAAGAACAGAATAAATACATTCACTTACATAAATGAACAACATATTTTAACGAGACGAGAAAAAAATACTGCATTGAGTTGGTCAAAACTTTTTAGCTATGAAAATTTCCTGTTGATCAACGTGACATGATTACAGAGATTCTGCAAGTGGAGAATGTACATTGGTGACTGCCTGCTACTCCATGCAGAAACTTTCAGTTGGAAAAGTTTTTAATTGCAAGTTCAAATCAACCTTTTGAAAGCAAACTGCTTTCTTTCGAAATATAAAATGTCATTTCAAGTTAAAACATCATACAGATTCCTGCAGAAACTAGTGGGTTTTCTTTCCAGGACAACCCTCCCTTTCCTCCCTCAAAAACCAAAAGGTATTTGTTCCTCAATACTATTTTAAGAGTGTGAGCCTTGAAACCCTTCTAAGGTCTTAATACTACTTCTGCACATAGACGGAAAGCTCTGGCAGCACTTGAATGAAAAGTCAGGTATTTAATACCAACATTTCAAGGTATGCCCAGCAGAAAACTTCAATATATATAAAATAAGATCAACACAGCATAGCAGTCCTTGTACACGCAAACCCTAGAATCAATTTAAGTTTATTTTTATTGGGTGAAATTTACAATATGCCCTAACTCAGTATTTATTTCCTCAAGGCTTCACAGACAAAGTGCTCCTCTTTTGCTAGTCTATCCCACATGTTTATTAAAATAGATACAACACAGTGAAAGGCAAACATAAAACTGACAGAGGATCATTTTCAGTTTCAGGGATATTTTATAAGCTATCTCTCAGACCTTCAATTTATGGCTTCCCTTAATGGAGCCTTTCAGGGCTGATTTTAATGCGTTAAGTGGAAATTCCTCTAGTTTGTTACTGCAATGTTTTCTTTACGACCTGCCCTCATATATCATGTAGGTCTGGTTTATTTATACAGACAGCCGCTCATTCAATGGGTTGGGAACTTCTAAAAACTAGCTGCTTTCACTTGCATTCTTCCTGAATTAAAACGCTGTTTTCTTTTATTGCTGTTTTGGCTGGACACTCCTCCAGTGTTCCACAAACATAAAGACGACTGAAGTTGCTCTGAGCTTTTTTTTATAACCTTTTTTAAGGCAGGAATACAGATTTCCTCCCTGGAGCCAGACAAGAGCCCTTTGTCTGTAAGCATCTTGGTACCAGGCTGCAATCTGACAGCTACCACTACAAAGAAGAGGCCTCCAAAAGCCATGAGAGCAGCAGGGGCTTTGAACAGATCAGCTGCAGCATCTTGCACCTTGAGGTTTGTCTGCAGGTTTATGTGCTGCTCATGTCTCTCCCTGCCGGCACACTCAGGACTTCCTCAGCTGTTTGCAGACTTTGAGCTATGTGAGTACTTTGACAGGCTATTTACCTGAGCAGTATCTAATTTCTAGATGGGTTTAATTTAGGCAAAGCATAGTAATAACACCTGGAGCTCTTCACAAAGAACATGCTGTCATCACTTGATTCTTTCCAGCCTGAAGCTCACTCCCTTTCCCTTGCACTAAGTATAGCTTCCTGAATTCATCCAACAGATCACAACCAGACACATCCCCGGCTCTGGAAGAGGTTTTCCAGTGGTACAATACATAGGGCCTGCTAATGCTGTGCTGAATTGGTACAGCCCACAAAGCTGACCTCGCAGAGACCCAGTGGGTACCAGGGGCACCGGATCAGCCCTTCCATGCCAAAAGGGTGCAACTACACTGGCCTCAATCCATGTGGTCCTCAACCATGTACAATCACAAAATCATAACATATCCCAAGTTGGAAGGGATCCACAAGGATCATCGAGTCCAACTCATGGCTCCATACAAGGCTGCCCAAAAATCAGCCCATGTGTCTGAGAGCATTGTCCAAACACTTCTTGAACTTCAGCAGGCTCAGTGCTATGACCACTGCCCTGGGGAGCCTGTCCCAGTGCCCGACCACCTCTGGGTGCAGACCCTTTCCCTAACCCCCAGCCTGACCCTCCCCTGTCCCAGCTCCATGCCGTTCCCTCGGGTCCTGTCGCTGTCCCCAGAGAGCAGAGCTCAGCGCCTGCCCCTCCGCTCCCCTCGTGAGGGAGCTGCAGGCCGCCATGAGGCCTCCCCTCGGCCTGCTCTGCTCGGGACTGAACTAATTAACTTCAGTGCCTCCTCACACATCTTTCCCTCTAGACCATTTACCATCTTTGTAGCCTTCCTTTGGACACTCTCTAATAGTTCTATGTTCTTCTTTATACTGTGGTGCCCAAAACTGCACACAGGACTCAAGGTTGCTCTTGAGTCCACACCAGCACAGGGCATATTGGGACAATCCCTTCCATCAACCAACTAGCAGTGCTGTGCTTGATGCACCCCAGGGTAGGGTTGGCCCTCCTGGCTGCCAAGGCACACTGGTGGCTCATACTCAGCCTGCTGTGACCCAAAACCCCCAGATCCCTTTCCACAGGGCTGCAATCCAGCCTCTCATCTGTAGATATATCCAGGGCTGCCCCGCGCCAGGTGCAGTATCCACCACTTCCTCTTGACATTGCAAGGTCGAGGCCAAAATGAGGCATGCCTACTGCTGGGGCTGTTCATTACAGAGGTGTGTAAATAAATACGCTGTGCAGTGTGTGTGCATAGGTACATAATTACATTACACATAATCCTACAAGAATCTTGCTGGTTCTCTGGAGACACCTTTCCATCCCAATCACCCTTCCCTGATGGAAATCATGTACCAGGGAAGTCTGCCACTGCATGAGACAGGGCAAACAGGTCAAAAGGGGCAGAGAATCACCACGGATAATGTGTTCTTTAGCAAACAACAGTAATTTAGAAACCTTTATTTTATTTTTTTTTTAATGTCCAGAGCATCCCCAATAAGCTGTAAAGACATTCATAAAAAATAAATAAATAAATAAGCAGCAAGCACTGAAGGCAAATCCTGCTCATCTCATTCCTGGAAAATACTCCTGAACGTCCAATACTTAAATCCCTCCTTTGGCTTCAAGTCCGTGAGAGAAGGCTCCTGCTGGCTCCTGCCCGGCAAGAGTAAGACCAACGGGAAGCTGCCCGCTAGGAGGGCACTCACGTCATCCTCTGCCTTCCTGCCAGCCCCACCGCGGGCTCAGCCCTCCTGCCAGGCAGTTTTGCAGTGACTAAAGCCTGAACTCCAGGATAAACAGATAAACTCTCGCTGTCTGAGTTAAAACTATTAGCTTACACGCGATCTCATAAGCCACACGCTGCACAACACTAAACCTCTCCAGCACCTTCACCTTCATGCAGCTGTTTCTTGCTCCCCTTGCAGAATCAGAGCCAGTGACAGTCAAAACACAAGTGATAATACAGTAAATCATCCTGGAAATGGCTATTATTGAAATAACTATCATCTGACAAGAGCGGAGATATGTTATTTCCATGGTATATCTTTCATTACTCCCTTGCAACTACTCGCTTATGTCAAAAGCCAAAATCTTTATTACACCATCAGAATATGCCTATGGCAAATGGAACATAAAGCATAACTAATGGCCATATTTCCCTGAAAGGGCACATGAGGCTGACAAATAGTCACATGAGGTCATATTATCTCTTGGAGCAAATCAGCTAAGTTGTGCCTCCTTTGCCAGAAGGGTATTTATATCCTGATACTATTCCTTTTTATTCTTTTTCATTTATTTTTATGTTAGGATATATCCGTAACTTTCACATACTGGGGAAAAGGATCCCGGTTCTCAGATATTTACACCATCATGTAAATTTACACTAATTCATGCTGTTAAAGTGACCAGAAGCTATCCACAGATGTCACTCACCTTCATGATGCCTGGAGCAGACTCGGTGCTCCAACACATCTGAAGATTTCAACTGAAACATCCCTGAGAACAGTGAGGAAATAAACAGAGCTGAATTTATACGATGACTTTTAGAGCTGCGCCAACAAGCATGACTTCCAGCAGTTCAGCAAAAAGCTGCATAACATTTTTAGAAGGAGCATGCCATATGTTAATCACTTCTAATCAGAGACAGTTTCTCCACGTCTACCGTTCTGGCTCATTTCCTTACAATTAAGAACTCCATTTTCCCCAATTGCTACAATACAGATGTGCTACTTTGGCAGTGACCTACTGTGTCGTGCCCTTAGCATAGGCGCAGTGAGAGCCATAACCAGTTCAGTAGTTCATGTTCTAGACAGACAAAATTAAAGCCAGACCATAACAGAAGTGTACAGTAGCAGCAGTCAGAAGTCCAAGTCTGCCAAACAGTTATTCAGAAATTATGTCCCTTAATTTAATTTGCATGATGGAACAAACCTAACCCAACAGCAAGGCAGTATCTAGCGGTGAAGCAATCGGAAGGACAATTCACAGTTGGTTAAACTTTTTGTAAGCAAGTTTGTTAACTTACATTCTGGCAAAAAGTAGATTTTGATAGCTGAGTGGATGGTGCACAGACCAACTTTTTTTTTTCTCTCTGCAAGCAGAGCTAGCTAACAAACTTTTGCATCCTAGTTTGTTACCCAGTGGTGCTGTACTCAGAATTTGCAGGATGCTGGATGCCGTAATTTCAGTGAATCCTCTTTCTTCTAATAGTGCAAGGCACAGAGGGCAAGGAATGGATTAACTAACTTTTAAAGCATGGAGACCAAGCCTCACAGAGCAGTTTTCTTGGTCCTGCAAAATAGCAACTGACAGCAGCCTATTTAAGAGCATGAAGCAGGCTCATAACCCTCCTTCCAACATGTAGCATGTGTTACATGCTGCACTCTGATTTCTAGAGCCCTCACAGTTTCTCACAAACTTCTCTAGCTCAAATTAAGCATGCATCATCACAAACACATCTAACCCACTCCTTGCGGTGATGTTTCTCGAGGCATGTACTGAACTTTGCCACTCCCTGATGTTCCTTCCAATCTCTACAAAAAACTTTGTGCCTGTACCAAAACGAACTATTTATTCCTAATATTTCTAGCTGTTTCCCAATCTGCCCCAACACTGCCTTTCTCTCCCTGCTTGTCATTAAGTACAGATGTGCTGGCAAAGACCCTTAGCCCCAACAGCTTACGCTGACAGCGGGATTTCTTTCTGCTCAGCACAGTTTAAAGTTTGCAGAGGTGACACAGCTGAGCAAAAAGAGCAAAGCTCACTTCACACCAGCTACAAGTGCTGTAGTGAGACCAAGGGGGGGGCGTCAGGAGGCAGTTAGGGAGATGAATCTCACTCACCTCCACCCATCATATCAACACCAACAAAACTGTGTTCTGCAGTACTCACTAAACCCTTTTGCAGCCTGTAATATGACAACATAGTTAAAAGACTTCCTATGTTCCCATGAATCACAGCTACCATCCCTTCTTAAACAACTATTTTTCCGAGGCACCTGAAGAATTATTTCAGACTTGAAAAGCCAGAGTCTCCTGTGCATTGCCAGGACACCTTTGTTCCCATCGTATTTTGTTCATTTACGTATGCTATTGCTCTCTTGAACTGCTGCTTCCTCCAATTTCCCCTCTACTGAAGTAGCTGTACTGATTCTAACAAGTAGCCATGGCAACATAATCTTGCAGAATAAAGTACAAAATAATCCTATGATCAGAAATCTAAATTAGAAAAATGGAATGGAAATAACATGTTCTTAAACCCTGGAAGTAAGTGACCACGGGAAGAGATTACAAATAGATACGGTAAATTCTCCAACACTCAGGAACTCTGATGCACACAAATGAATGCTATACTTCAAGTCAAATTTACACATAAGTTACTACCACAAGAAGCTCCACACCATGTGTTATGAAGACAGTGAGATTAAGAAAGTTAAAAACAAACAAACAAACAAAAAACCTTCCAACCCTACCAAACCTCTATCTGGAACTATCAGCCTGTTGGGATCAGCACTTGTCATCGTGCTGCAAAGCCTGCTACGTAAAATTTCACAGCAAAGTTGCCTCGATTAGGCTGTCCCAAAGCCAGACTCTGGTTTGAGTTACAGGGATGCCCTTACAGCTCCCTTGAAGTGGACACACAGCGAGCGCTTCCCATCCAAACCCAGCAGGACAGGGATGGGGACAGTACCATTCGTGTTCCCATATCATTATCCGCATTCCTGGGAGGGTGAGACTGCCCTTCAGTGAAAATTTTTACCCTGGCAAAATTAAAGTACAAATACTGTTTTATTAACTATAGTGAAAGCTTCCACTTTTTTTTTATTTAATTCTGTCTCATGGTTTAAAGATTCTTCACAGAGTTATACCAAGTTTTCGGTTCAATTTTCCACAAAGGAATTAAACGCTAGGATTTTAGAAAATGCTTCTTTTCTAGTGATGCTTAACAGGTACCCAGACTTTGTATGTGCAATCGAATCCCAATCCCCTCGATACATTTAATCTTCTAAGCACCTTGAAGGAGACAATACTAAGCCGTAAGGAAGACTAATTTCCAAGCTGGGGGGTGAGGGGAGAACCCTGCACCCGGTCCAAATAAATCCCCTACTGCCTTATTTTCTTTACAGTAACTGAGAAAGAGGGCTTGAACCAGATTTACTGCAAAGAGGATGTACTGATTCTTATCTGTGAAAGGTGATACGGACTGTCTGGACTGCTAAATTAGCCTGTAATCTAATCTAATCAATGAAAGACACATCGAGTGTTCCCACTCAAGCTTCCCCATCAGCTGCAGGCAGCTGAAACAATCCAAACTGAGATTCACAGGCACTGCTCAGCTCTCGTATGGTCGGGAACAAGATTACCTCCTCCTTTACCTTTCAATTTCACTTTCAAGCAGATGCGTGCCAAGGGCAGCTACATGGTGTATGAAATATGACACAGCCCCGAAGTACAAAGCATTTCCCTACCTGTGTATCTGCTGGAACAATAAAAGCAAGCAAACAAACAAACAAACAGAGCGTTTTCCCCATACATTTACTGGAACTGTAAGGAGTAGCTATGCATACAAATTGCAATCACTGAGATTTACAGCCCTGATTGTACAAAGCAGTTGCATGAGGTAGGCACTTACAAAGCGTCCCATGTCTCATTTTCCCTCTACACTTGCAAGGGACACATTTCCTTGGTTAAATAATGTATTTTAACCCCCCCAAATCTCTCATTGTCAGTACTTTACTGGGAAAAAAAAGGACTGAAAGGCAGGCAGAATCACTTTTGTTTCGTCAACAAAACATTTCAAAGGGGTAGGAAGTATTGTTACAATTCTTACAGAGATACTGCTTGGAGAATAACACGTGTTACTGCAGTATACAGTACATCACGCTTTTCTTAGACTGCTTTAAATCTGTGGATTACGTCCAAGAGGCCCGCAGAAGATAACTATATTTGTCCATACGCTAAAATTCACCATGCCAGTGGCTGCAGCTCCGTGGGCAATTTCTGCAAACCCAGGGAGACCACAAGAGCCTCGTCTCACGGGAGCTGTAGCCGCTGCCTTGCAATTGTATTAGTTTAATTGAGAATTGCTCAAAGCCATGAAGAACTCTAGCAATGCCAAGAAGATGCTCTTCTCCTGCTGCACACCTGGCACCACCATCCTCAGAAGCTTGTCTGCACACTTTTGGCAAGTCAGGAAAAGACACAATATCCAGCACATAAGGACGCTGTCTTGTCTCTCATGTAGAAAAATTCTTTGCTTTTTTGAATGCTGGTGAGAAGTTAAATCCTGTGTGTCCCAAACACCCAAAATCAAAGCCAGGACTACAAGCTGGACACTGGTGCTTGCCCTGCCCCTGCTCCCTTGCAGCCATGCCCAGGCTGTGATGGAAAGCCAGCAGGAAATTAAACCCTGGAGGCAGAAGAGGTCCACCCCTACAGATGAGGAGAGAGCAGTATTTCTTCGAGTGTAACTGCATCGTCATCACCACCTCTTGAACCTTCTGCCTCCCAGCTCCTCCTCTGGTAGTGCTGCCCGATTTCCCTTGCACTTACCAAGTGTCACCTGCTCTCGCAAGGCACCTTGGCCAGTCAGCCCTGGAAGAAGGAACTGATTTATATGACTTTAGCTCAGTAGCTGGAGTGTACACGAGGGCTGTGACAGACCCATGTCCTTCAGGGGTGGAGAATGAGAGGACAGAACAACCCAGGATGGCCAATATCTGTTAGAGCAGGACCTCTCCCACGGAGCTCTGCAGCTGGGCCACCCTGTACCGGCACAGCTACTGCACCCATGCCACCCCCAGCCCTTCAGCAAACAATTTTCATTTCCACCAGCTCAGAGACGGCAATCAAGGAGGCAAAAGGGGCAAGTGTTAAAATCTCACACTGCCCTGTGTGCAGACCGTCCTGTGCCCGTCCCCCCCAATGCCAGCCCTGCCTCCCACGCAGGGGCACTGCCGAGGGATTTTCTGCTCCCTTCCTCCCCGCAGAGGAATGCAGGAGAGATGGCAGCTTAGTGCTGAGCTGGTGAATGCCTCGTTTCACTGAGCAAGCAGTTTTAGGAAGGACGCCGTATAACAGGGCTCCAGTGCTCTGACGTGGGGTGTGCTGAGCCACGCTGACCGCATCTTCACTGCTGACAACCTCCAGCAAACGCACAACCCTAGGAGCCTTCCCAGGAGCACACAAAGCCCTGGACAATGCCAGGAGCCCTCTGTCTCCATCTCATACCCTTAAATTTGCCTCTCATGCTTAGCGCCTTGTCGTGCCTCTTCAATTGCTTTGAACCAAATTCAGCCTTTCGGCTCTGCAAGGCATGAGCACAAGTCTCAGAAACTCCCTAAAAATGCAAATGTTACATTTTGGCACTGGAAATGAGCGCTGGCAATGCCCTGCTAACTGGAGGAATATCTCAGGGAGGAACTGTGCATGTGCCTTCCCCAACACACAGAGCTTTTTGTAACGCAGAGCTCCCCAAGAAGTCAGGAAACGGCAAATTCCTATAGTCCAGAAGGCAAGGATAACCAAGGCTCTCCCTCTGATACTTTCAAAGAAAAAAGAACTTTTGGATATTCCTTCCTCTAGTAATAAAAAGACCATTTTAGACTGTGCTACGGAAGAAAGAGCTCCAAAGTGAGAAACTGAATCTCAGAGTTTCCAACTGCCTGCTTACACAAAGCACTCGTGCAGAGAGGCTCCTGCACCTCCTGGGGCAACACTGGGGACAGTCCTGAGTTTGGATCCTCTGCTAAAACAGTGAGAGAAAGCCAGGACAAAACACTGATTTCAGTGCCTGAATATTTTAACGACACACAGGGATGACTACTGACACAGGCTCTCGATCTACAAATCACAAATTCCATTGCAGAGACAACCACTGAAACACATCAGCCTACACCTCCACGGAGCAAAGAAATGCAAGGAAACCGCTGCAGTGGCCAGAGGAGTGGAGAGAAGGAGGGTGTGAAGCATCCCTGCTGAAACAGCTTCATCTTCGCTCTTTCTGGGAGCAAATCTGAGTTTTAACAGGCTCGTGCAGCAGCAGGGTGTTCAGGTGCTGTTACTGCAGGCACTACACGGAGGGAGAGCCCTGCAAGCCCGATACGCACTGCATTCCTCGTTAGATCACACCACAGGTCAGCTGCTGGCTGGCCTGCACCCCAGGGAGCCCTTGTGCTGTGTAAACAAACCAGTGGCAGAATTTAGACGTAACAGCTCCATTCAGACCCCAGCGAGGAGTTCACATGAAGGCTTCGAGGCTGTCTCTGTACGTGGTTCAGCCAGCAGGGAAATGACAGAGTTTGGCCATGCAAGCACAGGGCGCACAGAGGGGGGGTGCAGCAGCCCTCAGCTTGTTAAACCCTCACTGGGCAGGGGTTCGTCCCTAAGTTTTCCCTGCAACGTGGACAACACCAAACAGTTTCTCAGCAGATGCTGCTGCAGATGAAATTTGCTCGCCTGCCCTTTTTACTGCACAGACCCAATTCTCAAGCTTTTCCTGTAACTTTCTGCCAGAGCTGGTTGGCTGCAGCTGATGCTCAAGTGCATCCCCTAACCGGCAGCAGTGCTTCCCTCCGCTGCTCCAAATAAAAAAGAGACACACGTGAAACAACGTGTGGTACCTACAGGTATCGGGACGCCGAGGCAGGAGCACCCAGGGGCTCAATGCCACCCACGCTGCAATGCCACTGACCTGCAGTTAAATGAACTTGTGGGCAAATACGGGATCACTTTATCAAACCTGTGCCAAGGGCACTGCTGAAGCTGCTCATTCTCTCAGGTCCAGCAACTACATGAACCCCGGGGAGAAGACAAGGATAAGAGCATTTGTGAACACCTCTCCCCTCATGCGCTGGGTGTCCTGGGCAGCTCTGTCCTGTTTCTGCTCAGCCCCTCACCAACAGAGGTCCCCTTTTGGGGTCACCATCCCTGCACTCCTCCCTCTCGTGCTCCTAGCTCCGGAGGCGACTTTGAAGCTGTTTGTAAGAACAAAACCACCTCGGTCCCCCTTGAGAAACGAAAGCATGCGCTTTTTGGGGCCAGTTCATGCAGGGCACTGCCGGCCCCATCCAAGCCTGCTGCCCCCAGCCCTGCAGCTGGCAGTGGGACGGTGGCAGGGGGTGAGGAGGAAAGCGGGCTCAGGAGCAGCCCCCCAACCCCTTGTCTTTGAGGCTGGGGGGTCTCCCTCACCCCTTCAACCTCCCCTTCCCCCTTCTTGGGCTGAAAAGAAGTGAGGACAGGCCAAGTGTGCATTTGGGGTGGGAAGGGGGATGCGGACAGGCTCAGAGATGCCACAATGTGATGGAGCCCCCACAGTGGGATCAGAAACTGATGGGGTCTGGAGCTCCTCTGCCTGATCCTTGGATGGGAAGAGGATGCAGGGCTGAGACCCCAAAAACCTGCTGTCGAAGGGAGAGCCCTGCGAGGTTCGGGGGGAGATGGAAACAGGCTAAAAGCAGCCTGGACGTGCGGGGTGCATGGAGCCATCCCCCCCATCCCTCCTCCACAGCCGAGCTGAGCCGAACTGACCCTTGGCATACCGGGGGACCGCGTCCAAGCCCCTTTCGTCCCTACCTTCCAGCAGCACCTCCTTGCCGGCCCTCTTGAGTGCCTGCACCGCCTCGTCGTGGGTGGCATCCCGCAGGTCGGTGCCGTTGACGGCCAGGATGGCATCCCCCACGTAGAGAGCCTGGGTCTGGTCAGCCGCCAGCCCCTTGAAGATCTTGCTGATGAGGATGGGCATCTTGTTCTCCTTGCCCCCCTTGATGCTGATGCCCAGCCCGCCCAGCTCCTGCTTCAGCACCTTCACGCACCTCTTCTTGTTGGACACAGCCTCGGGCACCTGCTCGGGGGGGTCGGTGAACGCGGTGCGCACCGCCGCCGGCCCCCCCGCTCCTCCACCACCACCAGCACCTCCACCGCCGCCCCCTTCTGCCCCTCGGCACGCCGCCCCATCGCCTCCCAAGCCGTTGGGGGCCGCTCCGTCGGGCCGCTCCTCGCCGCTCAGCACCAGCGCCTCGCCGCCCAAGTTGGCCAGCACTTTGTGCCAGCGCTCCCGCACCAAAACTTCCAGCCAGCCGCTGCGCTGCGCCCGGCCGCCCCCGCCGCCGCCCGCCGCCGCTACCGCCATCTTAGGAGCATGCTGGAAACGCCGAGTGAATGCAACCCGGTTAACCCCCCCCCCCGGTTAACCAACACCCCCCGCCCTCCCCTACTCTCCGGCACGGCTCGGCACGGAACGGGAGCCACCGGACTTGAGCCGGGGGGCGGTGAGAGCCCGGGGTGGGGCGAGGAGCCGCGGCCGCCCCCCCGGGGCCGCGACGGGGCGGGCGCACCTGGCGGTACCGCCCGCAGCTGGGGAGAGGGGGAGAGGCTAAAACCGCGAAAAACGCGAAAAACGCTGAAAACGGGGGCTGTGGGGGTCGTGGGGGGGTCTCTTCGTCCCGTCGAGGGGGCGGTGGACACGTGTGGAAGGCGCCGTGCTCCGAGCCCGGTTACTCGCTGCAGCCGTCTGAAGGCAGGGGGGTGGCGGGGTCCCAGCCGCGGATCGGCTCGGTGCTGCTGCTGAGGGACAAGGAGGCTCGGAGGCGGCTGGGGGATGTGCCGCCAGGCTCGTGGCTCCTTGTAGGGTGGCGTTTGGGGCCGTGGGGACACGCTGGGAGCGGTGGTGGCCGCCCCGCACAGCGCGGCTTCGGCGCGCCGTGGCGGTGAGGGGAAGGAGGGCGGTGGGAGGGGTGGGGGTAAGCGGCTGCTGGCAGAGGGGCTGCGGCTAAAGTGCAAGTTTTTCCTCAGTTTTTCCTCTATTCTTTGCATAAATAAATGGATTAAAGCAAATAGGTGGCTCAGAGGTAGTCTCTTTTAGTCGTAGAGTCCAAGTTACTTCACTGCTTTGTAGGATGAAGACAGTAAATGATTTTCATGGGTTCTTTCGCATGTGTTGAAACTCTTTTCCTTGCCCCTCAATTATCAAGTTTTAATCCCATGCAGTCCATGAGTCCCATTTTTTTGCCTTTCCCGTGCTCACTTTCCTCCTAGGATGCAATAGTGTGACTGATGAGGGGCTTGGGTCCCCAGCCCAGGTGTGAGAGAGGATCAGACCATCACACCAGCAGTTTGGAGGTGCCACCAAGCAATTTGGGGCTGCTGCTGTGCCATGGTGGGACACTACGGCCACCAAGACCACCACGGTTTCCCCTCCATACAGCCAGGCTCCAGCTCCTCCATCAGCTGGACTGAAAACAGCAGCGATTCAGGAGCACTCGGCACAAGCAGGAGCAACACTTTGGGGGGCTGAGGCTACACAAAACGCTTTCCCTTCCCTCCAAAAGACAGCAGAAGGAGGCCTCGCTCAACCCTCCTCCGTCTGCAGCCTCACCAAGGCTGCTCAAGCACCTCCCCCCCGGAGGAATGCAAACCTGAGCCCAAGATGTGCCATAACCCACCGGGATGGGTTATTCGAGGATAACAGGTGGGTGGGGAGAGAGCAGACAGAGGAGAGGTGTCTTCATTTCTCATGTTAATTAATGCGAGGTGAAAAACTGTAATTAAGTTTTCAGGGCCATGGATCTAGAGTGAAAAGAAGCATGTCCCGCTGAACCTGAACAGGGCACCCAAGCCCGAGAAAGGACTCGGCTGTAGCACTCCCTTTTCTCCAGCATTTCTCGCTGCCTAATTTAGGTTACAATACCCTGTTGCTTATTTCGTCCAAGTGACCAGGCTGAGTTATCAAATCAGGCATTTCTGTTTCCCGAGGGATCAGCTCTTTACAATTTTTTTCATGTATTTTCTTCATGAATTACTAAAGAATCAGCACTGCTGCTAATGGAAATGTGTCCCTTAGTATTTTTTAAGTAATTTAAGAAAATCTACCAGAAAAAAAAAAAAAGGAAGAGTCAGATGTTTTCTGTCATGTTATAAAAGGTAATTGTGGAAGGAAAGGAAATGTTTAGTGCCTCACCATTCTCTTTCAGCACACCGTGCGCTTTGCCCTGGTTTCTGAGGGTGTCTGGTTGTCCTGTGGGGTTCCTGTGCATCCACAACTGCACCGCCTGTGGCTGAGAGCTGTGCTTGTTCCAGCTGTTTTCCTTTCCCATTCCAGCAGAGGTAAATATAAAATTTCCCAGGGCCAGCATCCAGTGTATGGTTCCCTGGTATGAAAGAGGCTTTATGGCAGCATTCACTGCCTCCTCCTCCCCCTCCTGTGCCCACCTTGGAGCTGTAAGAAAACAGACGTGCCATTTGAATTTCGGAAATAAAAGTGGAAAGGAGATGGTGTAAGGGATGCTATGGTACAGGCCCAAGGCAAACAGTCTCCCAGGTTGTCTCCCAGCTTGGGGACAGCAGGGCTGACTCCCTTTGATATCCCTGATATTGCTTACCTGTCCTAAGAGGTACAGGCTACTAATTGTCTTTGTGTACCCAAGACTTTGTGTACCCCAAGAGCACTTTCTGGCTGTGAACTGGGGGTAGGTTTGGGGGGGACGGAGGAGAAAAGATGCCTTGAGACTTCTCTGCTGGCTCCCCAGCCAACATTTGTGTCCTCAGCCATCTCAGGTCTGTAAATCACGCCTGCAAGAGTCGCTCCTGAAATACAGGTTTATGCAGCAGGAAGAGGAACGGAGGATAAAAGCGGGTATTTAGTCAGGTGTTTAATGCTAACGTTTGCAAGAGAGAAACCTGTTAGTGCAAGGTC
The DNA here is from genome assembly GCF_963932015.1 of Anas acuta. Lineage (NCBI taxonomy): Eukaryota > Metazoa > Chordata > Aves > Anseriformes > Anatidae > Anas > Anas acuta. The sequence goes on from NC_088980.1 coordinate 145,315,955, forward strand.
AGCTGCTGATCCCTAGTGGTTTTCAGCATGTGACTGAGTGCAAACTCTTAATTTCAGCTTCTGAGAGTGACATTTCTGACATGATCTGTGACTACCCACCCTGCAGTTGCAGTGTGTGGTACGGTTGTGCCTATTTGTAGGATGCACGGCGGGGGGAGCAGAGCACTCGGCACTTCGGGCTGTCCTCCCTTGCTAGAAAGGCTTCCAGTTGGACGTGGCTTAGCAAAATCTCTGTAGATAACTTGCCCCTTTGAAAGGGACCGCTGTGAAAAGCAGACGTTTTCAAACAAGTCAAACAATCGCCTTTTACCATTTGTGTTTTAGCAGCAAGTAAAAGCCTGAACTAGATTAGGGCCCCTTTCACTCCCGCTGTATAAACAAATTGCTGGGCGAGATAATGCTAATAGCTGCAGCTGAATGGGGCTTTGCTCTGCGGGCAACTGTGGGCTCAGTTAAAGCCAATGGGCTATGTGGGAGAAGCAGCTCAGTGAACTGGAAGAAGTGGGGTGGTTGGAAAACACAGAAACTCTGAAAATACTGAAACCCCTGAGACAAAGAGCACTGAGGTCAGTGCAGGCCTGAAAAGCAGCAACGAGGGCTGAAGGGCTCCCTGTGTAGGGCAGGGAAGGGGCTTGTGGTTTGTGCTTGCACGTGGGAAGAAAAAAATCCAGGAAAGCAATGCTGATGTGGTTGTGGCTATGGCACTGAGGAGGTTTCTTCAGACTCAGCTTTGACTAAAGGGGCACGCCACAGGCTGAATGGTGTTTTCCTCCTGTTTTCAGGCAAAGAGGTCAGAATTCACATTTTATGTAAATAAACTGGCCTCCTGACAGCAAAAACATCACAAGGCCACGTATACAGGCTCGCCACTCAGACAGCAGGGCAGGGAACGCAGTTCCCACCCCACTTCCAGGCAGAGAAGATAAGGACAGGGGAGAGCCTGTCTACAGCTGTGGCTTTATGGCTGTCTGTGCCAGTCTGTAGCGGAGGTAGTTTTCCAAGGATTCTGGGGGAGACGCTCAAATCCATCCAACACTGCTGTTCTTCCCTTTCACATTGCCATTGTAGCAGCAATTGTTCAGTCTGAAAATCATTTAATCTGAAATTCCTTTAAATCAGAAACAGGGTTGTGATCCTTGAGCACATTGCAGATGACGGAGGTTGGATGAAGCCAGGTCTGGCTGATGACGTTCCCATCTTGTTACCCTGACACCGAGCAGCCCAGCAGACGGATCTGGACGGGAAGGAAGGCCGGCGTCGGAAGTCCAGTGCTGGAAACCCGACAAGTAATGAGAGCTGGAAGGGAGTCCAGTTCCTCCGGTGATCCCAAGCATTGCAGCAGCCAAGTTTAAGTCTTTCTGAGGAGCGTGCCTAAACTAACCCTATGTGTTCCTCCACGGCAGCCCCTCCTACGCATACTAGGATGCATCAGGGCACTCCAGCCCTGGTCCAGATGTCCCCGTCTCACAAAGGAGGCACCTCTCACTTGACTGTGTCATGCCTTGCAAAAATCATAGCTAATGGGGGCTGGCAACCCCTTTTCTAGCCCCTCCTGAGCAATCCACCCCTTCTTCAGCATTGAGGGAGCCTTGCCTTTAAAGCCAGCAGCCAGCAATCATTTCTCACTGACGCTGGCGGGGTAATGAAGATGTTTAGAATGCCTGAAGATCTCCATAATCTGGAGGTTGCATTATGGCTTATTTTCAAAACTATGAAAGCATTGTTTCCCTTTTCCTAGTCTGAAGCTCTCCAGGTTTTTACGCACATCACAGCGTTTAAAAATAAAATGAGTGCGTCGCTGTTTGCCAGCAAGCGCTTTATGGAGTCAGTCTTTCAAAGCAGGAGCCTACTTGTGCGTACATGAAAGAAGTATGTGTGCGAAATCTGCATGTGCACCTACCTGAGTCACATGTCAGTGAGGCGAACTGAGAAAATGTTCCCACAGCTGGGGAGTGATGGGGCAGGCTGTAAACGAGCACGTTTCCATTTGGCATGTACAGCCCTGGCACAAGAGAGCACAGACGCGGGTGCCAGGAAGCATTCAGGTTTTGTGTGCACACAGATCTGGGGCTAGCTCTTGCTCCTGTGAAAATAACTTTAAAAGGGGCAGTATCAAGCCCAGAAACGTAAAAATGTTTGCCTTGGCTTTGAGCAATTTTGTGAAAGAACTAAAACCAACAAACTAAAAATAAAGGTTCGTAACTACAGTGTTGACACTGTAGCAAAGCAGAGGTTTTCCTTTCTTCGTGTCCTGCACTTGCTCTGCAGATCTCCATCCATGCATTAGTTTCTTAACACTTTTTGCTCCAAGTTTCTTTCATTCCGTCACTTTGCAGTTTCTTAATTTAGTTGTTACATCTTGCATACCAATCTCCCCCTACTCCTAAAGCTGAGCCGGAGATGTTTTAAATGCCAGGATCAGAGGTTTGCATTGCAGTTAGTTCATGAACGTGTAATAAAAAATGGGGAGAAGAGGTGATGGAGCTCCAGATCTCATCCGACACGTCTCGGCTACATTTTGGTTTTCATCAGAAACAGGTTAATCTGGTTGGGTGTCAAAGCAAACAAAGCATTTTTACCACCTTGTTCTTTCCTGTTCTTAACCTATTTTTTGAACGTGGCTGGGGTTTAACACGCTGGGTGTTACATCCACATGGCTCTGACCCCACAGCCCAAAGGCTTTGTGCTCATGCTGTACAGTTGTCAAACCCCCTGCACTCAGAGGCTCGCTGCCTTTCACCCCACTCATGCTATGCCCCCTGCAAAGCACACAGTCCATGAGGTCTCCAGGCTCGTCCTGTCCTGGGATCTCCTGTGGGATCTTCTGCTCATCTGTCCCCAAAAATCCACACCTGCAGCCTGCTGCCCTTTGTGCCAATGAGCTCGGCTAGAAAAGCTCGTTTGCCCCTGCTGTAGGGCAATATATCCTCACTTCAGGGCCATATATCAGTCTGCTAGAGTGGTAGGAAACAGAGATGGTCTGCTAGGGCAGAAGGCAAATGAAGAGAGGGATTTATGATTTGGAAATGGGCAGTTCTCCAAAACTGTCCTGCAAAGATGAGTTTTAGCTCAGGCTATGTCCTCAGCACAAATTTGTGCCCCAGGAGCAGCCCCAGGCCCAAGAGAAGGAAGCAGCATGGTCCTGGGAGCCTTCTGGAACTTCTTCAGGACCTTAGCAGGACTCCCCTACCTATCTGTGTGGGAGCAACATCTTGATACTCCAGAACCAAGCGGGATGGATGTCCCACGTCTTCAGAAGAACCTTGTTCCCTCTTCTCCATTACAGGAAGGGCAAAGAGGTCAGGCAGCCTCTTTGACCTCGGCATCACTGCAATGAGTACAAGCCTCAGCCAGGAACAGGACCTTGCTCCCAGCCATCACAGGGCAGAACCACGTCGGAGGGGAAGTTGTGGCTTTCCCAACAAATGCCTCGTACTGCACAGCTACTCGTGAACAAGCAGAAAACATGTTCAGCTGAGGAATGGGGTAGTACAACAGTATCACTGGAGCACTGGGAATAATGCTGTTCACCTTCAGGCCTTGTAAAATGCTGTTGTATTGCTTACATGTGTATATGGCACTGCCATAGCCTACTTTTATTTATTTATTTATTTATTTTGGTCTCACTTTTGACCTCTGCAAAGGTTTAGTTCCTCCTCCTGCTTCAGATGGTGTCTGCGCTCATTCTCTTCCTGAAGCATTGTAAATGAGGTGTAAGTCCAGGAAGAGCAATGGAAGACTCTGCAGAGAAAAGAGAATCACCTTCACTGTATTTTTGTTTCTTGGATGTTTCTTGTGTGCTCCAGAAATAAGACACAGAGCTACAGTGCCTACAGTTAGCAAAGACAGGAACTATCACATTCAGGGGGAGTTATGGCAATGTGCAATGAGTTATGGCAATATTTGGCCAGATCAGTTTATAAGACAAGCCTGGGAAAGAACCATTGAACACATCTTTTATTGTAGCGTGATCAGTCTGAGTTATCGTTTCATGGGCAAGAATCATCTGAAAGAAATCTAGGGCGAGACCCAAGCAAGCCTGGGGAGGTGTTTGAGTCAGGGTAGGAGCAGATCCTTTAGACACAACAGATCTGTTCACCACTAAGATTTTAGCATGGACCTGTCCTACCTGATCCTATCTCTTAAATCAGAGATTTGTATTGGAAGTAAAGATAAAATCACACTTACAAATCAGTGACAAAGTCATTTTAAATGCCATTTTGGAAAACTGAAGGTATTTGACAGTGAAATCTAAGTGACATTGGCTGCGTGACATTAAAACATGTTTTTTTAATCATACCTGTTGCATGATGGGTCCTAGGAGAAATATTTTAGTACTTTTCCCATCTGCCTGGAAGATTCCTCAGGGAAATTCCCTAATTAGAAAGGTGTTGCTAGGGTTTTTCGTTGGTGGTAGTTTTGCTGTTTTGTTGTTGTTGCTTTTTAATATCAGCATTCCCATGTGTATGAGCCCTTGCCTGCAGGATCTGAAAGTCACTGTCCAACTGTGTGGCCATGGACAAATCACTTTTTGTCCTGGGTCCCTAGCCATCAGTGGACACAATAACACTGACTTTCTTTATAAAGTACTTTGACTTTTGTTAATGGAAGCTATCAAATGAGCTAGACAGTGACATTTCACAATATTCAGAGTGGAATTAAAAGGTGGGAAAGTCACAGAGGATGCAGGAACCTCGAGATGCAACCTCTTCCTACCACCCTGCTCTGCCAAACCACATCCCTTTTAGCCTTTCCTCATGGTGCACACTCTTGGTTATGGGATAAGGGAACAGACTTTCTGTTCTGTCCTGTCCCATCCTATCCTACCCTATCTTATCCTATTGATCTGACCTTATCCTCTCCTATGCTACCTATCCTGTGTACCCCCAGCTGTCGCTGGCTCTGCATCTACATCTACCTCTTCCTCCTCGTAGATCTCAAGTTCTTGACATTAAGAGCTTCCAGTTCTGTGTTTGCTCTGTGTTGTGGAGCTGGGCCCTGGTACACGACTAATAAATGTAACATACTAACCAGACACATGTTCATTTACATGTGCATATGTATGTATTTTATATACTTAATTCCCCCCCTTCACTGGATAAAATAATATTTAACCTGGAGCATATTGAATCATTTTTGGGCAGGATGGAATAGACTGAGTACTTTTTAAAATTAGAGGCATAGCAAAGTCATTTTTTTTGTGTGTCTCTCTTAAAGTTCAGTCTTTTGGTAGGTGATATTAGTTGGGCTGTGCTGCGATGCACAGTTAATGGAAAACACTGTTTTGAGGTTGTTTTTTCAGAATTGGCTATTTATACAGTATAATTCAGAATTTGGTTTTAAAAATGAGAATAGTATTAGAAACTGCACAATGTTTTTTAACTGGTGGGATAGTCACCGCAGTTTTTAGCCAAGAACACTTCCTCTGGGAATCTGATTCCACCACATGTAATGAGACAAAACACATGAGGGAGAAGGGGGGAATTTATCAGAATATGCTCCCTCGTGCTAATGCAAATACAGAATAACTTTCTTTAGTAGATTTGAACTGAGACAAACAAGCATGAGCCTCTCAAATCCCACACCAAGAACACACAGGAGGGTAGCCCTGGACAGGTTCCCAGTTGCCTACAGCAGTGTTTCTCATTTTTTTTCTGGGTGGCAATCCATTATTAAAACATAAACAATAAAAGCACAATTGCTGTGCATTTACTATAAGAGTAAAAATGCACTCATGATAGCAGCGATAAGCCTACATAATTGGAGTGCATGTTTGGCTAGAGAATACAAAATTCTTAAAGATAGTGGTGTTTGAACCTAGGGGAATTAGGTGTTGCTGGGTTTTGATCCAGGCTCTTTAATGTTGTTTTCAGGCTGAGATAGAAGAAAAGTAGGGGAGTGGGGCCAGCAGAGCTGGGAGCAGCCTGGCAGAACATCTCGAGCCCCATGAGGGTGCTCACGTGCTGCCTGGTACCACTGAACCTGGTGACGAATCCTGGAGATGGTCTTGCATGGGGACATGTACCACATGCTGCTGAGTGAACAGCTCTCCCCTGCCCTACGTGAGGGAGCAGCTACAGCTCCCTAAAAAACAGCATTGTATGTTAGCAGGATTTGTTTTATATCTTTTTCTTTTTTTTTTTTTTTTCCACACAGAATTTATGTTCAAATTTATAGGTCTTGATGGAGACAACTGGAGAGATCTAAGGCTTCAGATCTTGTACATCTGCACAACAAATGTGCAACATCTGTTGTCTCTTGGATGTTAGTTGTTTCTTTAAAAGAAAATCTCTCATTTAGTGGGGTCTTGGCATAGGGTACTGCTTGTGTGGGAAATTAAGTCCCTTGAACAGAAAATTTGGTCACTATCCACGTGGCAATGGGAGTCTCTATTACAAGGGTCCTTTCACAGTATTGTCTGCTGGACCAGGAGTGACTCCAAACTGCCACCCTGCTCAGTTCTTTCAGTCCCCTGTGTCCTACATGACTACTCCTTACCTGCATGATCAATTGCTACAGATCATCTTAAACTATAAACATCACATCTCCTAGCTATCTTAACTGTGTGCAAAAGGCTGTTCTGTTCTACATGACTGTTTCTGCATCTGCAGGAACAGTTTGTACAGATTATTTAGGAGTAGCTCATCAGTGTACAGGCTGGTCAATGCTTTAGCAGCCTATGGGAGCCCCTGGCACGGCCAGATTCTCCATTCTAGGTGCTAGCACAAACAGCACCTAAAACAGTCGAGGCACAGCAGGAGCCCCCTGGGGAAATCTCTGGGATTTCCCCAAATTTCCATAGAGAGAGCTCTCGCAGAGGTTAGGCCACGGCTTATCTGTGAAGGTGGCTGGGAGCTCAGGCAACCACCTCATCTTCATAAAATCATAGAGTCATTAGGCTTGGAAGAAGCCTTCAAAATCATCTGGTCCAACCATCCCCTTACCACTAATGCCACCCACTACACCATGTCCCCAAGTACCACGTCCAACCTTTCCTTGAACCCCCCAAGGGACGGTGACTCCACCACCTCCCTGGGCAACCCTTCCCAATGCCTGACTGCTCCTTCTGGGAAGAAATGTCTCCTCATTTCCAACCTGAACCTCCTCTGGCACAACTTTGTGCAGTCCCTTGTGTAGAGACCAGCAGGGAGTTCTGGGACCATTCAGGGAACTAATGCCAAAATGCATTGGGTTTGCATCCAGGCACAACCCCGGCACCCAGCTGTACCACAGCTACAACCACAGGACAGCCATGAGTTTCTGTATCTTAAATTCCATAGCTCTTGCTACACAAGGCTTCTAGCTCCATTGCAGGTGGCCTGTAAGTCCTGGCATGGTGAACTGTCTCAGAATCACAGATGAGGCTCTGGGATCAGAGACAAAGACCCTAGAAGCAAGGCACCACCTCCGTGCTGTCTTGTAGATCAGTTTTAGTTGCAAACAGGAGACATGATTTTCCATCTGCCTCATTTTCCTGCAGGAGCTCCTTGGGGATCGTTCTTCAGACAACCCATTCAGTGTGTGCAGAGGATGAGTTAGGGAGGGGAGGCAGGCTCTGAATGCATCTGTTAATCTCACTTTCCTTCAGCATGATGAGGCCTGTCATGTCGTGCCTATTTCCATTTGCTTAGCCGCCCTTGCAGCAATACCAAGATGGCACAAAGTCCTCCCTAGGAGGGTTCAAGCATTGCCTGTTACAGACTGTAGATACTTGCAGGTGGTCTGAGTTCAGATTTTAAGCCTGTTTAAAGGCTGCAAATTTAATCTATGTCCTGGTCCCTGTGCTACTTTCAGATTCTGTTTGAAACACAGCTTTGGATGTGGTAAACTGCTGTTGGATTTGGGCTCAGGGGATGGATGTGTTTGGAGAAAATGTGCCAGATGCATTGAGATTCATCGTTTGAGAAACACACAGGACTCATGCTTCTCTTCTAATCTGCTTGGAATTTGTGTCAGAAGGTTTTCCAGAATAGAAGTCAGTTCAAGGTTCATATCCACTTTCCTGAAATAATACTCTAACTTCCTAGTAAGCTTTGGAGGGAACACCACTGTCCAGCTGATGGGTCCAGCAGAAGGGAATCTAGGATCATAAATAAAGCAAATTCCCTTTCTGTGCTCTTCTAGCCCATTCATCAGTTTCTCCCATACATCTTTGCAGACAGCAGTTTTCCCTGTGTTACCCATTATCACATTATCACTAAAATTGCCAAAGGCATGAGATACAGACTGGATGACAAGGGGGTAGAAAATTAGCTTGTTAGCGATCCGTGGCCTGGAGTAACTGGCAGCTAGTGGTGTATCTCAGGGATTGATATTGGGGCCAATTCTGCTTAATGTCTTTATTAATGATGAAGATGATGGGATTGAGTGCACTCAGCGAGTCTGTGGGCAAGCAGTTGACATCCTGGAGGGCAGGACTGCTCTTCAGAGAGACCAGGATAGGCAGGAGACGTGAGCTGGCAGGTACTTAGGAAATTCAGCAGATGGTCATACAAATTCTTGCAATTGGACCAGAAGAGGCACTGCACCAGCAGCAACAACAATAATGGGCCATAATACAACTCCTCCCCCCCCAAAAAAAAAATAAAAAATAAAAGAGTAGCTAGCAGAATTGAAGTGATTGTCCTCTTGTCCTCCCTTTATTTAGCATCTGTAGGACTGCATCTGGAGCAGTGTGATAAGTTTTGGGGATACCACAACAAAAAGACATTAATGAACCAGCACAAGTCTCCTGGCGGTTCTCTGAGATGGTCAGGGGCTGGAGCACATGTTGTAGGGGGAGAGTCTGAGAGATCTGGGCTTCTTTGGCCTGGAAGAAGGTTAGGGGGATCTTAATGCTGCTTACAGCTAGGTAACAGGAGGGGAAGGTAGGATCAGAAAGGATCTGTGCTGTCCTAGCCACAGCAGGTCACAGCAGAGACACACTCCACTGCCCGTATCAATTGTGCCTTTCGTATTTTTAGCGAATACCAGAAAACAAGTGAGAGATAGATGCAACCATATAGACTGTTCATCAACACTGTTTAGTGGCCTGGATCTAATCCACCTCCCACTGAAGCCCATTGTAAGCTTCCTGTCCATATAATGGGATTTGATGTAGGTCCCATGAAGACAGGAGGATTTTAAAAAGCTGCAGCATTAGAGGTGGGAGTCACAGCAGCTCAGTTCAGAATTATCCTCCTGCCCTCCCCTTGCTCTGTATCACAGGCACACACACTCACCCTCACACACGTGCAGCCTCCTTTGTGGTAGCTGCCATTCTGGACTGTAAATCCTACAGTGCTCAGATTAATTAAAAGAGAGATGCATGTTTACTGTCAATAAGAGCATGATGCTCTGTTCATTACAGATAAAACTGCTTTAAGTCTGCAAGGACGCCAAGGGAAAACAGGAAGGTTGAGGCTATAAAAGAAATGAAGTGATCAAAGAATATTGGTTTCAGCAACTTATGTTGTTTCATGATACTCATAATTCAGGACACACTGTAGCTAGTCAAGTGTGATTAACTTCTTCTGGGATCTGACATCTTATTCTCTTTTGTAGCAAGAACTGGTGTATGCAGTGTTCACAGGAGAAAACTGATCAATGGAAGCATGCCATTACCTGAAAGAATATGGTCTTTTGATTCTCCTCTGTACCCGAACAAGTGTCTTTTGTCCCCCAAGGAGAGCAGTGACATAAAAGGCTTTGCATGGAATAATATACAGAAGGAATAGGCGTTATATAACATACTCAGCAGGGAAATTACAGTTTGGGAGGGGTTTTGTTCATGCCCAAATCCTTGCTAGAAGCTCAGCAGGGAGGAAGGGAAGAGCAGCGAGTACAAACAATCAGACATTTGTTAGGTGATACAGGACCTACAGGAACACGAGAGGCTGCACGTTCATTCAAACAGCACAGTAAAATAAACAGAGTGTGACAGTGGAAGATGAATGGGAAGTTAATTCCTTTAGCATTTGCAATATTTCAATGGCAATATTTCCTGAACAATGGTCCCTATTGATGCTCCAAGTGCTTGCACACTGTGCCTGCTCCTTGCTGAACAGACCTGACACTATTTGAGCAGCTGTATTCTCTAATTGGAGAAGGGAGCTTTCCAAAACTGGTGAAAGACAGCATCTCATCCATGCCGAAACTATTTGGAACCTAACTCATTTTGGTGCCTGATTCGTTGCTGTCATTTTTTAATTTTTTTTTTTTCTTTCTAATTAGGATCTCTGGGAAGATTTGTTCTCTTAAGTGGCCAAGTAACTAGAGGTCAAAGCTTAATAATTTCAAATCTAATACTTCTCCAGCATTTTATCACAAGTTAGTGCTTATTAGAATAACAAAATAAACAGTAGTTTTGTCTGCATTAGAAGGAGTTTGCTATTATGAGTAGGCTATTTAGATATATATCTCCTCTGCCATTATAAAATTTGTCTCCGCTAAGAGGATTTGCTGGTTTGCCTCCATGGTTTAACGCTACTTGCAGACTTCCTCTGGTGCATACAAGGTCCCTGTATACTTCCTTATTCTAGGAAAGCACTTAGCTGTAATAAAATACGTGGGAATTAAGGGGCTAAAAAATAAAATAAAATAAAAAATAGCTTATTATTCCTGTAATTAAAGGACTTTCTATATATAGTTACGCTGATTAGTGGTATGAATTCTTCATACTCTCAAACAACATAGTTATGCCAGCAAAACCTTTGATTTAAACAAGAAAAATCTCTGTCCTGGACTCTGGGCCAAGTTTAACACCATCTGTCTGCCTGAAAGACCACTTTTTGCACCATTTGGCTACAGTAATAAATTTACATTAATGCTGCAGAACCTACACATTTGCTTTTAGCTGTCTGTACACAAAGCTGCCTGATTTTCTCAATGTCTTGTGCTAGGAACTGGCCCCCATCCCTGGCCACAGGGACAGCAGGCTGCTGGAAACAGGCCCAGGTGCCGGGTCCTCAGTGCTGTTGAACCAGCTGCATCTGGAGAAAGCCTAGGCCACGTCTAGTTTTGGGACCTAAAAACTGCCAACCAAAGCTCCAACCTCTTCCCTCATCCCTTCCTTTCGATGCAGCCCAGCCTGCCTTGGTTTTGAAACTGTTTGCCTCTGATTTCTCAAGCCCCCAGAGGCTTACACAAACTCCCTGGAATTCAGCCCCATCTGCAGGAGCTGAGCTAGTGGCTTAACCCTTGAGGGACACAAGAGGAATCGGCATAAAATCTTAGGAAAGGTTTTCTTACCTGTAGGAACATAATTTTCGAATTACTTCAAAGCAGTAGAAAACCCTCCCACAATCCCTTCCACCTGGTCATATGCATTTCTGTTCTCTCTTAACATCTTTCCTGCCTCATCATGATGGTCCATAGCTTGCTCAAAACAACACTTTGCCTTTGAATAATTTTAAATTAAAAGAGGGTTGATTTAGATTAGATGTTAGGAGGAAATTCTTCACTCAGAGAGTGGTGAGGCTCTGGCACAGGCTGCCCAGAGAAGCTGTGGATGCCCCATCCCTGGAGGTGCTCAAGGCAAAGCCGGATGGGGCTTTGGGCAACCTGGTGTGGTGGGAGGTGTCCCTGCCCATGGCAGGGGGTTGGAACTGGGTGGGCTTTGAGGTCCCTCTAACCCATGATTCAGTGATTTCTTGAGCAGTGTCTGCATATCTCCTCTGGAAAAGCACCGTAGCAATAATAGAGTGTGGGCCAAGGCTCCAGGAGAGATTTCATGTTACCACAGATGAAAACCTGAAAATTAAGAGGAATAACTGTCATTTTCCACGTGCCCTATGACTTTATCACCATCTTTAATCAGTAATGTATTTTATACAGCTTTATATTTTCAATACAACGGATGGCGGATTCTCACAACAACCACAGGGATTAGTTACAGAGATATTATTATCTCTGGACTAGACAGAAAGAAATGATCTTGCAGTGAGAGGATAGCTCTACAACTCAAAAAGATATTGCTTTGATTCAGAGAGGTCTGAGACCGTGGACTGGTAATTTAATTTCCACACTTCAATTTCTCCATCTTATTGAAACAGGAACCCCGATACCCCTCTGCTGTGGCGGGGCATCCTGATGAGAACGAGCAGAGAGCGAGGCTTTGGCAGCAGGAAGCATGGGCACCGAATAAAATGAAAATCCGAGATGTGAAGAGAAATGGCAGGTGCAGAAAGCCCGAGCAGCGCGGAGGCCTGTGCAGCGAGCCATCTGCGGAGGCTGGGTCGGAAAGCCGGAGCTGCCAGCTGCCGCCCCCATTGCGAGCAGCTCCTGGCTGAAACCACAGGCTCCGGGCAGCCACTGGAGAATAAAAGTATGGTTTATTTTCACCCCGTTCTGTTATTTTTGCAGCATGGCTGTTATTATGGATTGTGCCCTACCCAGCAGTGCAGCCCTTGGCCGTGCGGCTTGTGACATTTCCCAGTTGGGGATGCCATGGTTAGCGACATGCCTTTTAGTGAAGTGAAAGAAATATCGCTGGTTGACCTTTTGGTTGAGACTTCTGTCCCAGACTGCTGCATATGCTAGTCAAAAGACAGTCACATGCTTCTTTTCCCTTTTCTCCTACTTTTACAGGCCAGAAAATCCTGCAGCCTCAGAGTGATTAAAAGCATTGAGTTAAACGCTTTGATGGGGTTGTTTCTTGAGTTATTAAACCAGAACTAGGAAAGACCCTAACCTTCCCAAGAAGTCAAACACGCGGGAGACTAAGAGACTGACACAGGTGTTAGCGCTGTCCCCCAAGCAAGTGTCCCAAGGGATTGCTGGGGCCAGGCACTGTGCCTCTGAAGGCTCCTGTCATGATGACAGGCCTGAACCTTTTTTTGTGCTGGTTCTCTGGCTTCAGTGTTGACTCTGGTCAAAACCAACCACGTCCTCAGATCCTACATGCAACAGCCTGTTCTGCTGCTTGCAATAGATGAAACTTTTGGAGGAAACTTCCTTTTTTTTTTTTTTTTGGTTACAATTTCAAGTCAGAAGTCACTAAGGTTCAGCCACACTCCCTTTTCTTTCTCTTAAAAAAGATAAAGTCACTGGGCTTGTGTATCTTCTGTCATGAATCGAGGGGGTTGAACATTGTCTTGGCAGCCGTTTTGCACAGAGGTTGCTGCAGTTTGGGCTCCGACAGCCCTCAGCTGCTGGGGCACCTGTGTTGGAGATGGGCTTGCTTTTTGGTTGTCTGTACAGGGATCCAAATCCAATCACTGGCTCTTTTTGGTGGACTCTAGGCAGGCTTTTGGAGCACACCTTCAGCTGGGCTTAATCAGGACTGCAGGGGCCTGCTCCGGCTCAGGCAGTACTCTTTCCACAGCTGTCTGTGAAATGAGACTTTTCTGTGTGGAGAATGACTACAGTCCGAGGTGATGGACATGAGCTGTTTAATCACAGCTCTGGGTCGCACTGGTGACAAAATCAATCCCTTTTTGACTAAAAAGAGTAAAAGTTTGCAGAGGTTCATTTTCCCAATTAGGAATGGAATCAGCGTCACATATCTCAGGTGACTAAAGGCAGAGCTTGAATACCCCAAATAAATGGTCAGTCTGCAAGCAACTCCCAGGCTCAAATGTGCTCAGACAAATTTGATTACACGACGTATTTAAACAGCCTTTGGTAGACAACAAACATAAACACTGCTGCCTTTTACAGAAAAGTGCTTACATCTCCTTGCTATTTTTCACTATGAGGTTTTCACCAGGAGGTATTCTTCCTTCATTTCCAGGTTATTTTTTAATATTTTTTTTTAATAAAAAATATATATTCTGTGTGGTCACTTCAAATATACGTCTGACCAGAGATTGTTCAAATGATCTTATAAATGCTTCTAAATGATATTATGAAGATATAATATGACAGCTAAGGAAAATCACATGGGAAATAAATTCATTTTTCTCCCAGACTGACGCAAAGCTGAGGCTGGCTTTTCAAGGGTTTGTTCTGAACTTGTCTGAACTGTTTTTTCAGACTGAAGAGTAGAAAAACAGTAATAGGAATGAAGTGACATTAATAATGTAACGTCAGCTTTTCTTCTTTTTCTTCACCTCGATATGCGAAGCCTGATAGTTGCTGAAATATATTCAGTTCTGAAGGACGAAATGGGGAGCTGGAAAAACACCAAGGATGCCAAGTGGCTGAATTAGGAATATTGACAGTGGCTGTGAATTTCTTAAACTGTTTCACACCTCAGAGTTTTCCATTTCAAAGTGAAGACAAATTATTCACTGCATCACAGGCATATCAATAGATCATTTCATTGATGAGAAGATATGCAACTAACTCATGCTAAAGCACTCATTAGCCATACAACTATAGCTCCTTAATTATGGGGATGGAACATGTCAATCGACTGTAGGAGTTAATCATTAAAAACTGCTTGGCATTAATTCCTCCCTCAGGAATTTGGGAGCTCAGGCTTGCAGGGTGAAAACCTGCAGTCTTTACCCAGGAAAAAGCCTATGTGAGGACAGTGTGGACTTTGCCAGATGGGGTGCAGTAGAAGTGAATGGGAGTTTTGCCCAAGTTAAGAAATGAATGCATTTTGTCTTGGTTCAAACCTTCTGCTTCTCCTTACCTCTGTACTAAGCCCATCAGTCAGACCTGGCTGCTGCAGTTTTGGAGTGTGGCCATCCAAATTGAACAGAATGGCTGCTTGCTGCCCGGCTGCTTGAGTATTAAATATGTGTGAATTCAGTATCAATTCAAGGTTTTGTTTCTGAAATGGCTAAGCTCTGTGCCAGTCAGTATCGAGGAGATTTCCCTTTGCCACATGATCCACACACTTTCTTTTGCATCTGAGCCTCTGTTCTCCTAACAGTCCTGCCCCACAGTTTTGTCAAAATGTGAGCTGATTTTGTGGCACAGGCAAATATTTATAGAGAATAGGACTGGGAACTGAGATAATTTTTTCCATTTACCTAAACTAGTTTTTGAATCTTAAATTGCCAAGAATAAAAGAAGCTCATGCAATTAAAGAAAAACAAAAAGCAGGGTAGAAGAAGTAAATTAGAACAGCAACAATTATCCTATAATAGTAAGAAAAAGACCATAAAAAATCTGTAAGCTTGGATTTGATGTTTTTTTTTCATTAGCATTACTCACCGGTTCTTTGTTCACTGCAGGTGTTATTTGCATTTGTATTCTGTTCTGAAATCAGATTTTGTATAGTTTTGTGTGTTGCTTTTTTTCTTCTTCTTCTTCTTCTTTTTTTTTCCTTTTTTTCTTTTTTTTTTTTCTTTTCATTAACAAAGTTTGGGATAAGTGATATCCCAATGTACTGACAATGTCCTTATATGAAGGAGGTAACAGTTTTCTTTAAAAAGGGATGGAAGGCCAAAGACAAGATGAGAATCAAAGTCTTACTGTACCTGAGAGGTCAGCATTGCAAGGTGATGACTGAACTGTCTCTGGCCCAAAACAGCAAAGCACGTGCAGGTCTGTCACCACTCGAGAAGCTCTGACATCGGTTGGGTTGGTTCTCTGCTGAGAGCTGAGCAGACCTGGAGCACGTTTTATGGTGGACCAGAGCAAGGCAGGGAACTGGACCTGTTGGCTGAGTCACTGCATTACCTCTACTTTTGGCATTTTAGGACTTCTTTTTTGTGTTTCCTTTTATACAAAATTAGCCCCATGACTGGCCTGAACAGCCTGTTGGGCTGGAGCTGCAACATCCCATCCAGGTGGGGCTGAGCCCTCTTCTCCTCCTCTGACATTGCACAGAGTTGATATTTTGCATGTTGGACTTGCTCAGGTCAGGGCAACTTAACCTGAGTTTCTGCAGGCACAAATTCTCAGTTTTAGATAATAAAGTGATTGCCTAATTTGACATGTCTTTGGCCCAGAGCTGTAAGGGCTGCATTAATACACAAGTGAACATTCACCTTCAGCCTTATGCTTCCTTCGTTTGTCCTGGTAGTGTCCTCAGGAGACCCCCTTCATCTCCTCCTTCAGGGATATTGGCTGGTTGTTTCTCCACACCAGGGACTTATTACAGCTCCAGCAACCACAAATGGGGTTCCTAAAGGTAAGGGCAGCAAGCCAAGACAGAAACTCAAAGAAGAAGGAGCTGAGGCAGAGCTGGAGCAGAGCATGAGACCTGGAGGGTGGTTGGAGCAGCAGCATTGAGCTGACCTGCCAAGTCTGGAGGAGGGGACAGTAGTGAAAGCAGAGTTAAAGACAACAGCAGCTCTGGCTCAAAGAGAGGGACAAATCCTGAACAGGCATCTTGCTACAGTCAGGATTGTGCTTAGCAAGCTTGTGGGTATCCTGGCTCCTGACCAGGCCTGAACACAGAGTCTCCTTGGTGGCCTTGGTGATGACATGACTGCCACCAGCCGAAATGGTGGTGGAAGGCCCTGGTGTGGCTGCTCCCAAATTCAACCACCCTGACGAAACTACCAAAATTAATGGTAGGTTGGTTTCTTTTTTATTTATTTGGATGGTTGGTTTGGTTTCATAACTTCAGCAGGTCTGGAGTCAGATTATTATTTTCTAGCTCCTTCATGAAAGCATGACGTGAGGACACAGAGTAGTATTGCTGCCGGATAAAGCTAGTGTGGCTGTTCATTCCTTTCTCACTCATTCAGGACAGGGCCATCATTATCTAGTTTAAAGCAAACAGAGCAGACATGGGTATTATCACATCAGTGAATGGTTCGGTTATTACTGTTTGTATTGCAGGAGTGCCTGGAGGCCCAAACGGTGTCGAAACACCTATTTGCTATGCACAGGACAAACTTTTGGGAGACTGTCCCCACCTGGAACAGTGGCTTCTGCACACATATAGCGTGAGGAAGAAGAAGGGGTCTGATCACACTGCACTGGACCAGAGAAAATGCTCAGTTTACCAAAAGTTGCAACTAGGAAAGTCCTTGATGGAGCTGTAAGGGCAGTCTCATTGCTCAAGCAAGGTGGAGACAGCAGATCTGATCAGCTGATGTTTGGCTTTTGCACCTAGAAAGAAAAAATGGTGCATGCCTTGAACTACGTGCACTAAACATGGTGATATGTGTCAATTCAACTTGCTAGAAGGCAGCCTGATCATGGGAGGCTTAGGGATTTTTGTGCATATCTTTGCTAATGATCCCTTTAATTACTTGCTATAAATCATCTGGAATGAAAACATCACCATACTCATTTAAAGAAGAAAGGTTTTGTAATGCTTTCTCTCTGTGCAATATGTATGGATTTAGGGCTCTGTGGATTAAATTTGGCAGTTTCAGGCATGCAAGGTTACTAATCCACACTTTGTCTACAAAAAATAGAAGGAAGAAGTAAGGCAGACTCATGCCCTGGGGATGGCTGAGGCATTCCACACATGCCTGTCTTCTGTAACTCCTGTCACGGAAGAAAACATTGACATCAGTGTTGTAATAGTCACAGGCAAACCAAAAGGACACACTTGCTGCAAAGCTTAGGTGGCTTCATTAAGCAATTCTCTGTTTTCACCTCACGGTTATTTTTTTGACATTTCTGTTCTTCCAGTTTCCCGATGTTTTAAAGTATGTATTTGTCACATTTAATTCTATTTTCCTGTAATAGCTTCATCCGCAGAGACTTCTCTTGGAGAACAGCCCAGAGATTTTTCTGTTTCTTCTTACACTTTTATTTTCCATGCATCTGCTATTACATCATTTATATGGGTTATATCCACATAATTTTAGTTTTTATGTCAGACTTATAATTCCACAGTCAGGCTGTCAAAGTGGCTAAGTCCTGAGGATTTTATTTAGGCAGAATTCACACTGAATGGTCTGTGATTGCTTCAATAAGTTGAACGTTGTAATATTTCTGGTAGGTATGACAAAATAATATAGGTATAAGAATAGGACATTAGAAAAAAGCCCAGTAAAGTGAATTACATTGTGCAGCTTTCACAAGGTCAACGATGAACTGGGAGACAGCAAAAAATCTTGACTTTGGCTTCAGTTTAAAATCATTGTCCACAATTTGTTGTTTCATACTTAAACCATTTATTGTTAAATTTTGTTTAATATTAAATGGAATATGTACTGTATTTACTGAATTTAATAAACTCTGTAATTCTTTTCCTGTATCTCAGTGATAGATCCTGGAATCTTGTATCAAATATTTAGCTGGTTTAAGCTTCCTGTTCATAATTTTCTTTTAAAGATCTCTGGATGCTACCCACCCGTACTTCTGTCTTTCTGTCCCTCTCTGCTCCCCATTCATCAGCTGTGGTTTGCGTAGCCCTAAATCCCACCTGGAACTCTGTGCTTGAGATTTGGTACCTTTGTGTAGCAAAGCACAAGAAGAGGCAAGAAGATCACCCCAGACTCACAGAACCCTGCAGCTGTAATTGCTGTTGCGTATTTGCAGATCCTGCCATTGAGTAGGAGCTGCTCAAGGAGATCCTGAACTGCCTGAAGGTAACAATTTACCCACCAGAGCTGGGAACCCTTTTTCTTAAATAGTGAATTGTTTCTTAAAACTGTGGTTTTTATTATTATTTTTTTTCCTCTGCCCTCCCCCTGTCTTTCTCCACCTCCTCCTTCCCCTTTCTGAATCTCTTTCTCAGTGGGAATTATTTGTTTTGCTTAATTCAGCAAGTTGAGAGCGGATTAGGGATTCTTATACCCCTACACCCCAAAAGTAATTAATTGGAATAAAGGCAATTACAGATTTCATTTTTCTTGCTCAGTCTCTTCCTATCCCCCCAATTTCATGTGTGATTAATTTAACAAATATTTCAATTTCTTTCTCAGCTCCTCCCCACCCTCAACTTAACCAGAGCTATTAGTAGCAGTGTGGAGCCAGAGGATGAGTTACATCAGCAGTGCTGCCAGACTATTCACACTACAGAATCACAAAATCACAGAATCACAGGCTGATTGAGGCTGGCAGGGCCCTCTGGGATCCATCAGGTCCCACCCCTGCTCAAGCAGGGACACCAAGAGCAGGTGGATCCAACCACTGAATTTCTCCTTATGTCTCATTCCTGCAGCCTGAGTTAGTTATTGAGCATGGTCCTAGCAGGTGCCTAAGAGGACGAGTTGTTTGTAGACGGTAATGAGAGCAGTTGCAAATTACAGGGGATGAGAAAAGGCTTATGAACTCTGCTGGGCAAGTGTGTCACACAAATAGTGTTTGGCGGATGAAGAAATGAACTTAACTACTCTGCATTAATTGGTTTCTTTTTCATTTCCCTACTGAAGTAAGTGCTAGTGACAACATTAAAAGAGCCTGGCTACATCACAGGCCTGAGGGACTAGCAAGTCTGATGGACTTTAAGATTTAGGGTCAAGTGCTTAAGTGTGCAAGGTCTGCACACCAGGTGATCCCGCAGAAGTCCTCAAAACATCAATGATGTGTAACAGTTGGATTTCATCATAACATATCTCAGCATTGCTTGTTTCCAGAGGATATGTGTCGTCAAACTGGGAAGTACTCACTCCTAAAGAGAGATGAGCTTCAGAGGGCTCCAAATTAGATTTGTCCATCAGTACCAACATCTCATTAAACACAGTAAGCAAACAAATAAACAAGCAAAAGTGGGAGCTACTGGTGTGGTGTGGTTCTAGTGGCTCCTTGGACAAAGAAAAGGAGCAGAAAAAGACAAAGAGAAATAACACAAGACGACAGAAGTTCATTGCTGGCACACCTTTTTCAGTCTTCTTTGGAGAGGAATTGCAATGTGATAGACAAGGTTCAAAAGGAAAAGAAGACTGTTGCCTGCAGCGTCATTGCTCTTGGGACATAAGCGCGTGATCCCCTGCAGCTACATGCCACTTCCCTGCTGGGCAGGGGACGAGTTGCAGAACAGGGCTAAGTGCTGCAAAGAGCTTGTCTGTCTGGCACTGCAATTAGTTGTGTAATTTGTGGCTGTTTGCAAAGGCACAATCTATGCACTGCTCTCTGCGCGTTCATTTGCTAATGGGGATCATCGGGCAGGGTTATTTCCCATTACGCGTCATCTTGGCTATCTCTCTGACTCATATTTCTTCCGCTCTGTCTGCAGCCACTCTGTAACACCACAACACCAAGGACAGTCGTTTGCTTTGGTACAGCAGGAGCCCACTCCAGCCAGCAGCTCTTCAGCCATCCGTCTGAAGAGCTTCAAATGGATCGTAATCAAGCCTTCAGAGTCCAGGGGCCTCATTTCCCAGCCAGTTAGGCTGTTCTGACACTCATTCGGATGGTCATTTTCAGAGGGACACATCTGATCATTTGAGTTACTTCCATTTTATGCCAGTATATAAAATCCTCCGTCAGTAGGTGAATGAGTTAAAGAAGCATATGATTAAATCCATGCCATTCCTCTCCATATATGAGAGTGAGGCTTTAACTTAAAATGATGACCCTTTAAAATATTTTGCTGGCTTGGCCTCTAAGATTTTTGGTTGCAATATTTTGTTTTCTTTCCACTGGAAAGCAAAATGAGGCTCAGGCTACGTTAAGCTGGGATAGACTTCAGACCTTATCAGGTGCCCAAGTTCAGGTGCTGCTCCACGTTTACATACAGAAAATCTCATTCTGTGCTTCTTAAAGGGTTGTGTTTATGATTCCCACTACATTTATTGGTGATAAAAAATAATAAAAATAGCCTATACACTTCTATTTAATTACTTCTCTTTAGCTAGGCCAAATTTCCCCGTGGCAAGTTGCTTTATTTGGCCATGATATTTCTTGCAAGGCCCTTCCCTCATGTTTTCCCAGCAGTTACACTTTCTTACTTCTAACAGGAAAGGAAAGAGTTAAAACCTCCTCTGTGTAAAGCAGGCCATAATGAGAAATAATTTGAATATTCACTTCAGTTTTCCTGGAAAAGAACAGGAAAGAGTAATGAGTTCTTCTTTAACGGCAAGTGACTTGTTGCCTTTTTTGCTCTTAGATCCCAACGTGCATAAGAGCATGAATCTTAGAGCAACATATATAACCAGGAGGAGAACACGATGCCAGTGGGTGCTTATGTTTTGGCACCCAGTTAATAGCCAGGGAAACTGAGGAAGGGCTGTGGCAGAAAGAAGTCTGGCACCCAAATTTCCTAACTCCATGCTCCACCACTAGCTTATGTCAGTGTTTTCATTGTGAAAAAGGAATTTATTTTCCACTTGAGGTACTTCATGCAGCAGAGGATAAACATATTAAGGAGGAAAAATTAAAGGACATTTAAGGATGCAGACTGACTTTAAATAGTACTCACAAAAAAATCCACAAATCTTTTTTCTCATTTTGAATTTTTCATATCTTTGGGCACGTTACTAAAATGTCTGCAAAACCAAGTTTTTAAATTAGGGGGCACAGGCTCCTAGAAAGTCTTTTACTGCTAAATTTTAGAAAGAAAAGCGTCCTGCAGTATCCCTGCTGAGTGTAATGTTTGCCTGCCGCATAGCTGAGAAGAGATTGGTGCTGACAGCGCAGAAGTGGCAGCACATGGGTACCTGCTCCAGATGCTGTTCCCTCGTCATTCAGCCCCCCAAGCCGTATGTACAGTGTCATTTTCATTTGAGTGGCCCTAAAACAGAGAACAACTGACATAACCAGCTGGATAACTGCAGCAAAGACGTTGGTGTGAAGTTAAATTTGCAAAGATGAAGTTGAATCTTGGTCTCAGACTTGTGTCTTTCAAACAGGCTGAGCTGTGATTCCTCCCGTGGAAGCGAGCTGTGGAGTGGCTCCTTGGGCTGGGTGGATTTATGGCCAGGAGCCTCCTGAAGGTGCTCAGGGAGGGCAGGCTCTGAGTGCTTGGACATGCTGGGCTAATTTTTGCTCGCTGTAAATCAATGGGCTGGCATTGCTGCAGCTATAGGGAAGGATCTTTGAATCCTGATTTTATTTCCTTTGCTGACAGCACCCGGCACTCTGATTTTTCTGGCTGCCTCAGCAAATGCCTATGCAGTAGCCGACAAGTGGGCTTTACAGTGAATGGGTGCTGCTTCCCTGCCTCTGAGATCAGCGAGCTTCAAGCGGCCAATTGCCCCAAGCGCTATAGTTTTCATCCGGATCGCTTGTCCCTGCAAGAGGTTTAATTTATTGGAATTAATTTCATCCAGCTGCTGGAATACATCAAAGTGCAGTGAGAGGGAATTGAGCAACCTTGGCCCCCACGGTGCCGTCAGGAGGGGGGCTGCCATCTGTCTCCCTGACGAGCTGCATTAAGTTTTTTTCACCCAAGAAATCTGCAGGATTATTTTTTTTTTGGTCTCAGTCACTGTTACTTGAAGATGCTCTCTTTAGGCAGCTGGTGGCCACCGACAGTGGGCCCCGGGGTGATCAGTGCTGGTAAAAATACAGTGAAGTGGCAGCTCTGATTTAAAGCTCACCTCCACAGTAATGTGGAAAGAAAGCTGCTGGAGCTGACGGCGGATAGCAGGTGGCAAGCTGGGATCATGTGGATGCTTTAAAGGCTTCACGCACACTCCGCTGGGGTCAGGTCTCTGCTGAACCTTATACAGTCATTTTCTCCAGGGCAAGGTGGGATATAACATTACCGGAGGGGAAAAAGACGGTCCCCACCCATACTGCAGGAATGAAGGCCGCTCTGTGAGACACAAGCCACCAGAGAATCTCCCTTCCAGTGGTACCTTCACCCCTTTGTCTCAGTGTTTGAGTATTTGTTGACAATTTTGTCTCAAACTGCCAGCTTCAAGGGTGGGAATCAGGTACAGCACTTCACTGTAGGAGCACAGGTGACTGCTTGGCTGCACCACAGTGAAATAGAAATGTATTTCTATTTTTACAGCTGCAGAGCTGTTTGCAGTGATTGGACTTTAACTGGTGCAATGTAATGGATGGACAGTCCTACAGGCTTTAAATATTTTTGGGGGAGGAGGAAAGAATTGTTACTCATGTATTTGTGTAGAGCTCAGCACACTGAGCCCTGAAATAATGGGGACATCGAGATGCCACTGCCATGCAAGTAATAACTAACAGAAATGTGATGTCCTTCTACGAGTAATAGTAATGAGGTAGAAAGAAAAATGACTACTTCAATGATATGATATCACTTCATGACATACAGGCATTATAACCCAATGGACAGGTAGCCAGTTGTAAAACAGAGTAATCAGGAGTCAAAGTGCTTGTTCTAGGATGTTTTACAGCGGGGTCCAATTGCTTAATGTGTGCTGTGCTCCAGCCAGCTGGAGGAAGAGCTCCAGCACATCCTCAGGCAGCGACAGGGCTTCTCCCCTTTCCTTGCTGAGATGCAAAGTCCCTTTCTGTGTGTTTCAGGTCTGGTATGGTTCACCTCAAGATAAAAAAGTTAAGAGTGTTATGTATTTGGTTTTCCCTTCAAGCTGCCATCAAGAGCTTAGAAAGGGGAGGGAGCGTGTGTGCTTCTGGGTCCGGCACACTCCAGCTGCCAGCTTTCATTTTAGGTAGTCCGCTGCTTAGTGAATCAAACCCTTTCTTGGGATTTTTCTCTCTGCCATCCCTTTTTGGGATTGTTTTGGATACCCACTTCCTTAACAAGGAGAATACTCCATCCAATTTCCAGCTTAAATTTATTCATGGTCAGACAGTTCATAACCATTTGCTCTTCTGCCAACATATTCTTCTAATTTAATAGCTCTTTCCCTCCACTGGTGATTAACCTCCTGATGTATTTATACAGAGCAATCATATAATCTCTCTATCTCCATTTGGCCAAGCTTTTTCTAGGTCCCCTGGTACTGCAGGCACCAAATGTGTGAAGCAGATCCAGGCTCTGTGGGGGAAGATGCTGCCCAGCTGTGGCATGGGAGGGAGGACGCAGCTCACATACCCATCTACTGAGCCTCCACTCAAAAATGTGCCCAATTACGGGGTTCTGGGTTGAAGAAAATTCAAGTTTAACATTTAAAATTCATGTTTATCCAATGCCAGTGACTGGAAAGCAACTTCCACCCACTGGAGGAACCAGGGCTTTTGCAAAGCTCTCCCAAAGAGGGTAGATGTCCTCCTAGATGATCCCTTCCTGGAAATTTTGTTTCCTTCGTATCTGCAGGTTTGTGTTTGTCACTGCGGAGCCTGTCTGAGGGAAGATATTGTTTGAGGCATCCTGCCTTCCTGAGTCCGCGCTCACCATGCCAAGACTTATTAAATGGGTATTTCTTGGATGATGGCTTTTCCTGGATTGTGTGGTTGGCTGGTGCACACAGATAAGGTAATCACCGCTGCCATTGCACAGGAAAACAAAACTGCTGTAAAGCAGGAAGACTGGAAATCTACTTTCTATTCTTGCTCGTTTCTGTTAGGACAGCAGCTGATTCACTTTCTGCTAACTGCTTTTGGGATACAGCTCAGTGATGGAGCCTCTTGCTCCAAATCTCTCAGAGTTATGGACTGCCTATCTGATTTGGCCCAAATGCTGGCACCAAAAGAAGAGCAAAGATAATACCCAGCTGAGCAGGTTCTGCACAAGTAAATCCATCCACCTTTCCTTTTTCATTATCCCTTCCCTACCTGTAATCCATTATTTTTCAGCAGTGAAACTGGTTGTTTGCTGGGTTGTTTGAGGACAGGGCTTTGCAGAGGAAGGTCAGCTAAGCATGAAGAGGTGGTACTACCTACCAGAGTGTGCTCTGGGGAGTGTGCAGGATGGATCCCACTGTCCTGAAACACAGGAACAGAAGTTGCTGGTGTCTTGGGGTCTTCAGATTCCCAACTGCATGGATGGAAAAGGGATGAGCATTACAGGACAGTGAAGCATTAGAAAAGCGCCTCTATTCTGAACTTTTCTCTCTCATTAAGGGTGCAGCACCCAACAAATCATCGCAGTATGGTCATGTTGTTTGTCTCTGTTGCTGTGCTGACTGAGTCACACCATCACTCGGTTTTCTTCCCAAAAACTCCCATATACAGTCTTTCTGTGCCGCACCCACGAGGCATGACTTTTTCTGGCTAAGATTAGCTGTTGCTTTCCTACAACAAATGCTGTGCAGACTCATCTAAGAAAACAAATGTTGAAAACTGTGTGACCCTGACAAGTTTGCAGTTGAAGCTGTCTCTGTCTTCAAACCATTCCCTTTCTGTCTCTCTCTTGCACAAGAAGCACCTGAGAAAATATTGGGAGAGTTGGTCAGCAGCCTTGATACCAATGTCCAGTGATTCTGGCCATACAGGGAGATAATTTTGCATCGGGTGTTTATGGCATTATATTAGGGATGTATCCATTGCACACTGCAGGTGATGCAGTTTGGGATGCTCTGTGAGAGAGCAAGGCATGGCAATGAGCACACCAAGGCACTGTGCAGTCAAAATACAGGTTATGTGCTCCTGTGAGCAGGTGCTCTTACATCAGTCTGAATTTTGCTGTGAAATACTTTGCTTGGCTCTTGGTGGGGCTTTACCCAGGATCAGTTCAGTCTTCAGTGAAGGATGCACGACCAAGAGGGACAGTGGTAGCATGACAATGGGAGGCAGTGGGGGTCAGCTCCTGATGGAGGGTCTGGATGAAGGAAGAGCAAGGAAGGATGGGAGAGTGCTTATCACAGTGGGCAACAGAAACATCTCCAGATCTTCAATACCCAGCAGAGAGACCTCCTGCACAGCCTCTTTTTCCCTTCACAGTCTGGGAATCAGCTCTGTTGTCATGATAAATGTTGGGATTCTCTCAAAGATGGTAAGAACAGCAGATCTTTATGCTTATTTCTAGGAGAAGTCAACTATTACTACCTGGCTGCAAAGCCTTAAGACAGCTTTGAGTGTCCCAGCACAGCTAGGAACAGGGTTTACCATGGGATATTCTTTAAGAAAATGTGGGACTCCTAGGAAAGGAGGAAAAAATGATGTATTGTTGCAACGATGTATCTTTGCAATGAACGTGACATGGCTTTTCTGTTTAATTTCTCTCAGCCAAATCAGCCAAATATCAGCATTTGCATGACCAGCTTGTCCCAAGAGCAGCAGAACTAATGGAGAATCATTATCCAAGTTCTTGTGTTTTGAAGCTGTGGGAATGGCCCAGTTTCTGAAAGCGGCTAAGGTCACAGCACAGTCATCTAAGTGAGGGGATTAATGAGGTCTCTCCCCTCTCTCTGATTGCTCAGTATTTCTCCAGAACTTGCCAGGAGCTTAACAATGATGAGACCTTTCCCCCTCTTTCAAATTTGGCTGCTGTGAGCCAAAAGACTCAAAAATTATTTGGGAGGAGATGAGAGTTAAACAAACACAAAACAATGACACAATTCAGCTGGAAATTGGGCCAAAAAAGCACTGAGGTATAATTGGGAAATAAGCCAGCTCGGCAATGATGTTCATCATCACGGTTGGTCCAGCACAGAAAAACACAGGTGTGATCTTTTGCAGGCAAATTGCCCCAACAAGGGAGAAAATACTTGAAAAATCTGTGCCTAAGTGTAGAAACTGTGTTTGCCACTGTTCCTGAACCTCTTTCCCTCAGTGTGTCAATTTGCCTTCCCCAGTTGGTGCCTGCTTCTCTGTCCAGGTCAGGATCTCTCCTGGGCAGGAGCTGTCTCTTGCTGTGTACAACAGCCCTGATAATGAGAACTCCTTTTTGGTTCAAGCTGTTACACATTCTCACAAAGCCACTCTTATATGTTAAATAATGAAATCAGGAGCAAAGAACCTATTGAGAGATGAAACTTGTTTACCTGTAGATAGTGTTAGAACAAGGGGAATGGTTAGAAACTAAAAGTGGAGATTTATATGAAATGTTAGGAGGAAATTCTTCACTCAGAGGGTGGTGAGGCACTAACACAGGCTGCCCAGAGAAGCTGTGGATGCCCCATCCCTGGAGGTGCTCAAGGCCAGGCTGGATGGGGCTTTGGGCAGCCTGGTGTGGTGGGAGGTGTCCCTGCCCATGGCAGGGGGGTTGGAACTGGGTGGGCTTTAAGGTCTTTTCCTTCCCGAACCATTCTATGATTCCATGATTACCTGGATG
The DNA here is from genome assembly GCF_963932015.1 of Anas acuta. Lineage (NCBI taxonomy): Eukaryota > Metazoa > Chordata > Aves > Anseriformes > Anatidae > Anas > Anas acuta. Next base: position 145,342,785 of record NC_088980.1, read on the forward strand.
AATGGTGTTTGACTGCACTTCTAAACACTTTTTGAAAATGAACTAAAATTTTAATTGCTTGCTGAGATCTGTGTTGTGCCCATCACTAACACCTAAACACCTAATGCAGAGCTTACTTCCAAAGCCTGTGTAGCTACCTCAGCCACTCTAATGAAGATATCATCTATTACGATAGACAACCTTGGGTCTTAATCTGTGATCGTGATGGATAAGCAAAGGAAAAAGTGATCTGAAATAAGTTCATATTAAAATACATTGATTCCTGCTGGGCTTTGTTAGTCTTTGTATGCTGTATAGGATCAGGGAAGTTAGCATGACTTCTCCTTGCTTGTGAAGATCATTTCTCCAATTTTACTTTTTTTTTTTTTTTTTTTTTTTTGACTACCATAGCTTTATAATACAAGGTGACAAATGGTCCTACTACTCCTTCCAGAAAATATTTTTCTGTGCATTCGTCTGCCTGCCTTTCTTTTATTCTATTCTAAAAATTTCTTTTTTTTTTTTTTTGATCATGACATCTCAGATGTATCTTCTCTGGATTCCTGCCACTATTGGAAATTCTGTCATGCAATAGTAGGGATAAGGATTTATATTAGTGGGGGTGTGTGGTGGGAGAATATATATGGCATGGCACAAAGCCAGGTTCGTTGGACTGAAGTCCATAAGAGCTACATGAAGGGCAGGGATTGTTTTTCCCACACTGAACTTCGTGTCCCTGATCAGAGCAACAGGAGCTCCAACTGAATCAAGGATTTTCATGCAGCTATAATATTGCCTGTTTTTAAATAGCTGCATCTTTGCAAATCTTTTTCACAAAAAGATTTCTGTGAGCACCTGCTGGACCCTCACACCAGCCCCCCTGGAGAGACTGTCTTCATTTTCATCATCTCAACCTGGAGCATATTGAGCAGGACCAGCTGAAGACATTGCAGGTCTCACTGGGGAACAGGGGCTGGTGATGAAGTATTGGTTTGTTATTTCATCTTCCTCTCCTGAGAGCAACCCTGCAGGGGGTAGTCCCCTACACATTGGATAGACAGCTAGACCCATTGATAATTCATATCAAGTAGAGGTATAATTTGCATCTGGGTATCCAAATACAGATTAGTTCTTCCCCGTAGTTTAAGACTTCTGCCTTCATGATGAACTATGCTGTTTTACACCATTGCTTTACTAATGGGATAGTGAATTTTGCTTTTCCAAACACATAGCTCATTCTCAATGTATGCAACTACAGCTATATGTCATTCTGTTTTATATGGAAAATGGTCCCAGCGGACGTATACACGCAGTTTGCTACAGAATTTTAAAGCTTGCAAGTTGATGTCAAAACTTTCTTTGCAGTTTCCATCCAAACAGCACGAGCCCTCAGAAGGAGAAGGGAGCAGAAAACTCTAAGCCTCCTGCAGAGCTTCTCAGCACTGGGCATATCCATCCCTGGATATGTCACACAAAAAAAGGGCAATGGTGTGCAGATGTGAGCCTCTGTTTTCACAGGAAACTCTATGTTTTCTGGTTATCCTTGTGTCTGTGTCTCTGAATGCTGTTTACCTACCAGTACTATGGACAAAGTAACATTCTCTTCCATTTCTCGGAGATACCAGGAGGCCAGCTAAATATTTACACACATGCTTTGGGATCTGTGGTTCACGTGTTCTCTCTATGGGCTGAAGCCTTCAACAGGTCTATGAGGGCAGAGTATGGATCAGGTGGGCCTCCAGGAGGACATGGAGCTGCTCTCTGCCCGTATGGACCTCCCTGCACTGAGCTCCATGCCAGAACAGAGCTGCTTTGTCTTCTCTTTCCTGTCTATTATTATAACTGCTGATTTCACACCTTATATATTTAAAACGTTTGTTACACAGGCTTGTCTTCAGAAGTGAATTTCTCTTGGTGCAAAATATTCCATCGAGTTGTCTGATCATCACGACGAGACCGTAATTGGCACATTTCTGCTTCAGGTGGGGCAATTAAGAAAATTTGGTGTTGAGTGCAGACACTGTTTTGACAGAGAGGAGTAGCTAAGACTGTGCAAGTCTGGAGAAAGAAAAAAAAAAAAAAGACAGTTGTTAAATTATGTAACTTCTGAAGATGGAAAAGAAGTCTTTTGTTTGCCTAGTTGTTGCTCTAGCCTTAAAGTCAATAGAGCTGAAGCACAGTAATGAAAAAGCTCATGTTGAAAATACCTTGTCTCATTCAATTCTCTTGCCTTGTCTTTCCAACTTTTACTGAATAAAAATGTTCTTCACTTCTGGACAGATTATCAAATTTAAAGTGTATTAGCAAGCACCAGCTGTGTGCTGTAATTATTTGGCTGAATCTTCTGACGTTAGAGGAGAAAATCTGAGTTAATGGCTCAGATGCTCTCCTGCTTGGTTCCCTAATATCCCCCACCTTGCACCTGGTACATCTGCACGGAGCGGGGATAAAGCAGCAGGAGGGCAGAAGGGGACTGTAAGGGACATACAGCACAGAGGGACAGATGCTGCAAGAAGTTTGTAGCAAAATATTAACCATTCTCCCTTAATGCATCCAAGTAAGACAGCAAGGATTCAGTTGTATTTCTTTCCAGATGGCCCCAATGTCACAGTAGCCAGACAGGGCTGGATTTAGTTGTTTAAAGAGGGTTATCTAAAGTCTTAGGAGATGCCCAAGGGGAGCAATGGGTTTGCCAAGTGCAGTAGAAGAGGACCAGTAGGTAATGCATGGGTGTTGAGGCCTTATGACTTCACTTTGTGAGGTTCTAAGGTTTAGTTTGGGACAGGCCTGAGTGTCGCACTGTGCATGGGGTTGAAGCTGTCTGCAGAGCCAGTCACATCCCAACCCCACCTGAGGGGCTGGAGGATGTGGTGAGGGCATGGGTTAACTTCTATAAGGAATTTTGTTCACATGCTCCAAAACCACTCTGTGAACTGAGCCAACATGCAGTAAATGGGTGTGATTGGAGAATTTGCTTTATTGTTGTTTGTTGTATGTTTATTGTTGAAGAGCGCTGCATGGACACCTCTGGACTGTTCATATTTTGAGGTGCACTGTCTGACTGGAAGATGTCAAATGGGCAAACCCAGCTTGGCAGAATCAAGCCATTCTTTTATGATAGCATATTCTAAATTCTGGTTTTAGTTGCCAGCTTGGGCCCATCCTTTAGTGGCACCTGCTTTTCATCTTCAGGCTTTTTTTTTTTTTTTTTTTTTTCTCTAATCATGGGGGGTGGAAACTTACCTTAGAAATGAAAGCTGAACCTCTGGGGAAGATCTTGGTTCTACCAGCAGGGTCTTCATAGAATCACAGAATGGTTTGGGTTGGAATGGACCTTAAAGCCCACCCAGTTCCAGCCCCTCTGCCATGAGCAGGGCCACCTCCCACCACACCAGGTTGCCCAAAGCCCCATCCAGCCTGGCCTTGAGCACCTCCAGGGATGGGGCATCCACAGCTTCTCTGGGCAGCCTGTGCCAGAACCTCACAACCTTCTGAGTGAAGAATTTCCTCCTAATGTCTAATCTAAACCCCCTCTCTTTTAGTTTAAAACCATTCCCCCTTGTCCTATCATTATCGGCCCAAGCAAAGGGGCAGGAAACTACAGAATAGGATGAGACTGGAGATAGAATTGCAACAGTTGGCAGCCTTTGCTTGTATATGTTACAGGGATACCAGAGCAATGTTTGCTGGTATTGAAAAAGCCAAAAGGTTTTGACATAGCAGCTCATGACCTTTGCAAGCCTTTAGGAGCAAGCAACTTGCTTAGGGTACAACATGTACACATGCAGTGCTTTAAATAATAACTTCCTTTTTTGTGCTGGTCCACCTCTGCCTCATTCCTATTTCAGTAGTAACCATTAGAAAAGCATTAGCTCCTCTGGTGCTCTAAAAGGCAAGAAAATACTGAAAACCATATAGAGTACTATGTGGTTCAAGTTATTACACGCGAACCCTTGCGCAAGCACTACTTGCAGTCAGTTGTTCCTGGCAACAATATTACTACAGTTAATAATGTAAACAGTGGGCAAAATAGAAATCTGATATGAAAATTATTTGTTCTGCTATAACATTTGGAAAAGGGCCAGAATGTTAAGTTGGGAATGCTGGTATAATTTACCATCATACATCCATTTTGAACATATGTAAATATCCTCTGGTTAGTTAAAAGAATGGAGCTTTACATCACAAGAGAGGGCGAATCTGGAAATTCCAAGGTAAGTTACATATGAAGAAAGCAAAAGAAGCCTTTAAAATGTTCTACGGATGTTAAATTGATAAAAATCATATAGAAAACACAATCTGATCTTCTTGTTCCACATTCATCATTAGTAATGATTGTGCAAAAAGGAAGTAAAATATATTTGTCCAGCAAATACAGAATTCTTGTTTATAAGCTTCTGCATCAAAGACATGCACAAACACATTTTTGAATAGGTTGTGAAACTGGTAATAAGAACCCTTCTTGCACTGGCATTAAAATCAGACTTGCTAGTCCATATTCACATTCTTTAATTCAGGAGGGCTCTGGAATTTTATCCCAGATGTTACAGTGTAGGTACATATCCATACTTGCTGTATCTGGGGGAAAAAAAATAGCTCATATCCTCTCTCAGTCAGACAGCATATTTTCTGATAGTATTAACTACATGCCAGAATAGCACTGTAAAGTAAACACTGGTCAACCCAATTTAAAAATGTCAATTAGTTATTAGGAAATAAAGTGATTCCTAGAGGGGTTTATTTCATTAAGAACATCTTAAGAGCATGGAATTTAAGTGTTGTTTTTATTTTATTTTATTTTTTTCCTGCACAGTTGTCATGAGCCACAGTCATGACGAAAATCAGGAAGCGTTCATAGGAAAATGTCTTGTAAAGCAGGGACATAATTAAAGGCTTTTTTTTTTTTTTTTTTTTTTTTTCCAATTTGCAATGTAATAAATTGGGAGAGAAAATGCAACCCTTATGTCTAGTACAAGGTGCTGAATGGTAGGATGCTTATATTTATTCATGGGTCTGGCATCCTCTCTTTTGCTTCTGGGCTAATAATTGCTTTACTTTGCTTTTGTATGAGATGGCAATGATAAATATGTATATATATATTAATACCCAAAAGGAGCAGTAATTTCACAAGGTTTAAAGCTGCTTTTAAAACATGTTCTGAAGTACTCTGAAAAATATTGCAATGAGATTCTGCTGTGTTTCCTAGACAGCACTACAAGAGTCATAGTTTAAAAAACTGTACCTGTACTTTAATCTGCAAAGTGATTCAGCCCTTGTGAAAAATAAGCATTTTAGCTACAAATCACCGGCCTGTTTCTAAGAGACTTTAGATACATTTTATTATACAGCAGTATGTAAATTTTATGGCATTTTGAAATTACTTTTGAGATATTAGAGGAATGAAGGTGGCACCAGGTTTTTCAGGGGTCTAAAGTAATCTGCTGAGATTACAGAGCATTAAATCTGATATCTAGCCACAAATTGGTGGAGGAATAACATAAATGACCAGAATTACTAGACATACATAAAAGCTATAAAATGAGCAAGAGTCCAATTGGATTTTTGTAAAGGAAAATTGTATACCTCCTATTTACTAGATTTCTCTGAAGAAGTCACCAGGTATGAGATTGGTACTTTTGAACTGGTTTCCCAAAAAGCTTTTGACTAGGTCTTTTACTAAAGACTTTTAGAGAAACTAAGTCATCCCAGGACAAAATTAAACACGATTTCATGGGTCATTAATATCTGGTTAAATTGTAGTTGTGGGAATTACTGGTCACTTTTGCAAGGCAGTAGATTACCAGTGGTCACCCCTAGGGAAACTTGCTGAATCTGCTGACAGGCACAACCCTTACATGATCCACAACAAAAGGAGCGAGAGTGCAAGGCGGCAAAGCTTAAAGAAAATATGAAATTCTTAAGGATAATTGAAAAGGTCTTTGAAGTCATGAAATCCTTCTGATTTTTTGATACAGAGTGTTTTGGTAGTAAAATTGCACATGAAATTCATGTCAGTAAATGCAAAATCATACATGTAGGTGGGGAAAAAGAAACAACTCCTAGAGGAAATGCACAGTGATGAACTTTGTTTTACCTGTCTTGGAATCATGGTATGTAAAGATGTTGCCTTAAGTTCATCAGTGATAAAAAAAAAAATAAAAATAAAAATAAATAAAATTAGAAATGATTAGCAAAGCAAGCAAAGCAGCAGAAGAGCAAAAAAGAGTATATAATTATGTCACTGCATAGATCCAAGGTTTCTGTTTCTGTTTCTTGGCTAGTACATGCAGTAGGTGTGCTATATTAAAAGTACATGCTGTAGGTGATATATTAAAAGAAAAAAAAAAAAAAGAAAAAGAAAAAAAAAATCACAATTGGATTGGAAAAGTAAGACAGAAAGGAAGGATGAAATGTCAAAGAATCCTGAAGTCTGGAAGTCACCTCCAAAGATCATCAAGTTCAACCCCCTGCTCAAAGCAACTATCCGCAAAACAGAGACATTGAAGTATTCCTATTTGATCATGATCCCCAAGGATAAGTCTTCCTGCTGTGGACTTTCACACTGGTCTCGATTTCACACTGGCCTGCGATTCCTGAAGGCAGGGCTTACCAATGAAGTCTGAGGCAAAGAAAGCATCGAGTGCCTTGGCCTTTTCTGTGTTCTTTGCTACTGGATCCCTTGCTCCATTTGGTAGTGGACCAAGTCTTCCCCTGTCTTCCTTTCACAGCCCATTTACCTTTCTGGCCTTCATATCCCTCACCCAGGGACATGAATTCAAGTCCAGGAAGTCTTTGGCTTTCCTAACCCTATCACTGTATGCTCAGAGAGTGTCTCATGTTCCTTCCAAGTTACCTAGCTTTTCTTCCACCTCTTGTACACTTATTTTTTGTTAGAGTTTTGTCAGGAGCTATTTGTCTGGAGCTTGGAGGAAATAATGCTTTAAAATCAACCAGCTCTCCTGAACCCTTCTTCTCTCCAGGACCATATCCTGTGGAATTCCTCCTCGCACTTTCCTGAATGGAACAAAGTTGGCTCTCTTAAATTCCAGGTCATGATCCTGCCATATAATTTGTTCCTTCTCTTGAGATCTTGAAGTTCTTCACCTTGTGTTCACTGCAGCCGAGTCTGCTTCTAACCTTCACCTCCCCACCAGTTCTTCCTTGTTTGTATCTGCCAGGGAGTGCTTCCATTCATCAGTTCCTCAGTCACCTCTGCCAGGAAGTTATCCTCAACGCACTCTGGAAACCTCGTGGACTGCCTGTGCCCTGAATTTCTGTGTTGCCCTTCCAGCAGATAGATATCGGGCTGGTTCAAGTCCCCCATAAAGACCAGAACCTGCAATGTAAGGCTTCTTCCAGCTGTCGGAAGAAGACCTCCATCTACTTCTTTGTCTTGATCAGGTGGTCTGTAGCAGACACTCAGTGCAATGTCACCCACAGTGGCCTGCCCTTTAATCCTGACCTATAAGCTCTCAGTTGGCTCATCCTATATAGTCCAAAAAGCTAAATAGGTTGCTTCTATTCAGTTTGGAAGAAATTACAAAGGGAAAGAGGAATATAACAGATTTTTCATAATTTAGATGATGAAAAGAAGGTGAATGGACAAAGGAGCTTCACTGTTCTCACCGTTTCTCACAGTACAAGAACTAGAAGACAATCTGCAGCTTAAAAATACCAAGAGGAATATACCTTTACCTATTGCATGGCCGAATTATGAGCTACTTTGCCACATGGCTTTCTATAGGCCAGACATTTGTATAATCTGAAGAAGGAAAAAAAAAAATAGGGAGGATTAAACACTGTTACTAAACACTAGTCTTTAGTTACTAAAAATACTGGTTACTAAAAATAATACTTTAGGAACCACCCTCCTGAATGTTGGAAGCTGTAAGACAGAGCAGGCAATATTTATATTTGCCGTGTTTTCTAGTGTGCTTTCATATTCTGCTCACTGCTGGCTGCCGTACTAGGTGGACCTGTTGTGTGACTAAGGGGGGGCTCTCCTTAGTATTTATTTATGTCCTTATGCTGAACAAAGCTCATTTTAATATAGTACATCTATTGCTGTCTTTGGATCATATATTCTTTGCAGGCCAGGTAGCAACTTGTTAACAAAAGGTGAGATAACTGAAAAATGGTGTTTATACTGTGGAGATATATACATCTTAATTTAAGGAGACTGTGGGCTACAATACCCACATGAAAATATTCTGAATACCACCTTAGGGGTTCCTTGTTTGGATGTTTCAGACCATTACCTCTAACTGGGAGCTAGCCACTGAAACCAAGTCACAGTTTCTGTCTTCTTTTCCCTGATCCCTGGTGCTATTAAAAGACTTGGCTAGAAAACATTCAAGTACAGAGACAAAATAGGCCTGAATTAAATTAGAAGAAAAGGGAAAAGGGAAAGGGAAAGGGAAAGGTGAAAGAAAAGGGAAAGGGAAAGGGAAAGAGAAAGGGAAAAGGAAAGAAAAAGAAAAAAAGAAAAAGAAAAAGAAAAAGAAAAAGAAAAAGAAAAAGAAAAAGAAAAAGAAAAAGAAAAAGAAAAAGAAAAAGAAAAAGAAAAAGAAAAAGAAAAAGAAAAAGAAAAAGAAAAAGAAAAAGAAAAAGAAAAAGCTACAGTAGTGTTATGGCAGTTGTTTTTAGAATCTATTTGTTCATAATGCCATTCTGGAGACAGCCAGGGAGGGACTACCTTGAAGCTCTGTATTGCACAATACTTTCCATATGATGTATACGACTCTGGAATGGGAAGGACTCATAAATCTTCAGCAAATTGAATCCTGCACAAGATTCACAGGATGTTTGAAAGAAACACGGAATGAGACTAGCTTATAAACCTGACCTTAATAACCAACAGTGAATCTTAAAGCAGACAGAAAGTGTCTAGGGGTAATAAAATAGGCAGAAGTGCTTGCAAACTTATTCTAAATACCAATTGATTCCACCTCTTCTAATAGCTCTCAGAATCCATCAAGCACAGACCAGGCAAATCTCTATAACGCAGTTATTCCAGGATGCTTCTGAACCTTAGTCAAAGAAGTAGAAGCTGAAGAGAAAATTGGGAAAAAAAAGTACTGGAAATAAATTCAGAATTAAAGTCATGGCCCCCAAAAGCAACCCGTTACATTTCCTGATCAGTACTGCTAAGTGCCATATAATTTGTACCGTGTCCTTTCTATAAAAAGCTAATAAAGGAGAGCTGGAAGTGGCTGTGGAGAGAAGCCTGCCTATATGGAAATGACCCCCTGCCAAATACCAGAGGATATTGAGAGCCGCACAATTTAGCATGCACATCCCCTTTGACATTTTCACTGAACAAGATGCTACTTCTGATTTGTTTTGCTTTTGTTTGTTTGTTTCTTTTTAATGCATGTTTCCTCTGTTTTGTTACAGAAGCCATGTACAGCCATTGGGTAGGGACATGTCTTTCTGTGAGTGACTTTCTGGTGTAATGCCAAGGTGGGCATATTAGAGATGTTCATGACATTTCTAGAGCTTTCATAACATGCAGCTCCACTTGGTTGTAATGAACCCATGCTTTATCTGATGCCTCTCTAGCTTTATACTGCTTCAAGCATTACTTCTGTAATGGAAGCCAGAAAGGATTTTGTGCAGATACTGAGGACAGCCACAGACTGAGCATGACTTTATTAGCATAAAGGTATCTTTGACTCCAAAAGCCCCTTCTGCTGACAAGCAGATATTGCAAAGCACCTTGAGAGGAAGCATATAGCAATCATAAATGAAGTGTCATGAAGAATTTCCCCCCTAAATAGAATATCACTTTCATTTGAACACCAATAATTAGCCCCCCTCTCTTAGGATCTCAGGGTGGCTTCATCACTGACTTTGAGTGTGCAATGAGGGGATGAGGTAGCATCCTAGACCCAGTGACAACAATCATCTGTTAAAGACCTAAAGAGCAAGTGGTGTGTCTCTTCTCTTGTCTCTCTTTCTAACCAGCGAGGAAAAAGACACTTTGAAAATTGGAAATACACCTGTTCTAAAGGAAGTTTCAAGCTAACCAGACCAACAGCCCTCAGCAGCACCTGCTTCTCCTGAAAGTACCCCTGGTGACACTCAGAAATATCCCCTACATAGGAGACAATGGCTGTGAGAGGTGAGAACCTCAGCTTGGCTGTCCCTCTGCCACCCTGAGGACAAGTGGGCATATCCAGGGAGCCCTCAGCCTGTCTGGTGTAGGACTCTCAGACAGGTTGGGTGAGTAGCCGCAGGAACAGACTTATGTCTTTCCCTCATGGTTGGGGGAATCTCTAATCTAAATTAGCTGATTGTATTTTAAATGGCCAAACCCCACTGTAGCAATATAGACAACCTATTTCATTGCATAAGCATATATTTTACATTTACTTCATTGGAACATTATCAGGTGTAGAGTCAAATGCTGTCTTAAATTATTTGCTGACTAGAGGTAAGTTCAGACATGATTTCCTAAATTTGGACCACAATGCAAAGAAGGAACCACAACTTTCTATAATTCTCTCTCTCTCTCTCTCTCTCTCTCTCTCTGAATTTATCTTCATAAACACTTCTGAGTCTGTCTGAAGGAATTTTATAAAAACAGTAACCTGAATCTGAAGAAAATGGTATATTAAAATGGCATCACTTGAGCTTTTGTTATCCCACTTCCCTCCACAATGTGTCTCCAGATTTATATTATTACATTGTTAAACAAAGCAAAAATGTGCATTTTTTAGAACTACTTGAAATGCAGCAGTGCTATAGAAAGTGGTTGGCAAATGCACTGTACATGCACTGTAAAAGTCTGGCAACAGCATTACCTCTGCAAGCTTTGAACAAACTATTAATTGGGAAACATTTTCAACCAGGCTTAAATGAGCCCCCAGTTGTTTTAAGTTAAGCAGGTGATTGTCCTTGCACCTAGAAACGAACCCAAGCAAAAAAAAATGTTTGGAATTAGTCAATATATGAAACACATGGTGAAAAAAACTCCAGGTGACCACACTGGTAGTGCAGCTTTGTACAAACATTTATTTTTCCCCAGGAATGATGTGTATTGAGTGAAGCTGGCTGTTCCACTCGCTTTCTTGTTTTGCCCTTTAAGGCTCTATTGTTCATCTGTTCTGCAAACACTGCAAGGATCTGTTCTGGTCTACTCTTGTAAGAGTCACTGCAAATATCCCTTCATCTTTCTTGTAACTGTTGTGACAACAAGACAAATTTTACGTAATGATCAAGGTTGTGCTATCTCTTTGGTTTGCTAAAGGGGTGTTTCTGAGGCTCAGGAGGGCATGTTGACTTAATATTGTGTGTGTGATTGGTGTTTTATATTGGGTGATTGCAAATGACTATCATTTAAAATATTTTAATGGTTTATTGAAGTTAAGTAAGAAAGAAAAAAAAATCAGTAGGGGAATTTGAAATACAAAGTATGGAAAAAGGCTTTGGCATTAAGTTTCTCTCCAGCACTGAGAAAGCTATAGTAGGAAAATTGCCTCAGTTGGTTATTTTTCAAGTTTGATCCAGTTTCCTTTCAGAACAAAGCAAGACAAACACACACTAATGAGAAGAAATGACAGAGGTGAAAATGCCTCTCATGTTGACTTTCACTTATTCTTGTGCGTCACTTGTTTCACATTCTTGTGCATCAAGCACAGCATTGCTAGCCAGTTAAAGGAAATGGTTGTCCCACTGTACTCTGCGCTGGTGTGGCCTCACCTCGAGCACTGTGTGCAGTTTAGGGTTCCGCAATATAAGAAGGACATAAAACTATTAGAGAGTATCCAAAGGAGGGATACAAAGATGGTGAAGGGTCTAGAGGGCAAGATCTATGAGGAGCAGCCGAAGTCCCTTGGTGTGTTCAGTCCAGAGCAGAGCAGGCCGAGGCGAGGCCTCATGGCGGCCTGCAGCTCCCTCACGAGGGGAGCGGAGGGGCAGGCGCTGAGCTCTGCTCTCTGGGGACAGCGACAGGACCCGAGGGAACGGCATGGAGCTGGGACAGGGGAGGGTCAGGCTGGGGGTTAGGGAAAGGTTCTGCACCCAGAGGTGGTCAGACACAGGGACATGCTCTCCAGAGCACTGGTCACGGCACCAAGCCTGCTGGAGTTCAAGAAGCATTTGGACAACGCTCTCCAACAGATGGTCTGATTTTTGGGTGGTCTTGTGTGGAGTCAGGTGTTGGACTCAGTGATCCTTGCGGGTCCCTTACAACTCGGATATTCTATAATTCTACGATTCACTTACATCTTACTGTGGAAAAGTGTGAACTAAGCTCTCGGTGTGAAAATCCACTTGGAGAAATGGAAAGCTTTTACCAGCATTGCACTATTTAAGGTATTTCACCTATCTGGCCTCTCTAGGGTCTGCAGCACAATTCAAGTTCACTGTCTCTATATTAAGTGACGACGGAACTGCATTTTTCTAGGCTACTGATATCTTCTGGGTGTTCTTCTCTGCAAACTCAGGCAGGAGTCCTCGCAGTCTGCTTGGTGAAGGACTTCCCCAAGGAGCCCCAGGAGATGGTGAGAGAAGGACCAGTCAGGGTTACAGCTTGCTTCTTCCAGTCATTTTTCATCTAGTGACCACATGTCAGCACACCCAGCCAAAGAAACATGCCGATGGGCCTGGCTGTGATATTCTGTCTCATGTCTCAAACATTTCTGCTCGTTATCCTGCCAGTGGATAGTGTTACTGAAAAATTCCTTGTTGAAATCAATCCTGTTTATATACCACGTTTTATCTCCAACCTGGTGTTGCTTTTGTTTGCTGCTTTACATAACAAGCTGAAACAGGTTCCTCCCACATCGGAGCATTTAGAAGATGGGTCCCATCTAATAGCACCACTTCACTATAAACTGGGGTTGCTGAAAACTTCTTCTCTCTCTTTCAGAGAGGCTTATTCTCCTGATATTGCTCAAATCTTCTGGCCCTGTGGAGTCACAAGGAAGGCTGACTCATTTGTGGCAGGCCGGGCTGTTTCCTTGCTGAATATGTGACAACATAGACCCCTCCATGGCTGCATGTAAGAGCAAATGTGGAATTACAGTTATGCACAAGTCCGACTTCAAATGTCAGATTCCGTATTCTGGAGAGTGAAGCTCTAGGGCCCTCTTGTGGGAAGAAAGTAGCAGTCCTGCATGTCGTGAAATGCCTATATATACTGCAGTGAACTTGGGCTGTTGTTGATCAAAGCACATGAGACATGTTGTGTGGCACCCCTGGTATTGGGGCTCAAATCTGGTTCTTATTTGGAAACACAGAATTGAGAAAGGGGAATATTTATAAGGTCAGCATAAAACCCAGTCCTGTACATGGATATTCCTGATCGTTCAGAGTGTATTTTCCACAGTCATAGTGGTGGCGGTTAATTCCTGCTCCATTCAGCCAGTCTCAGTGGTGGTGACACTTCGTCCATGTATCTACGCCATGGTCGTGCCATGATCTGGGGACCTACCATGTCTGTTTCTTTTCTCTAGCTGGTGACTGTGGTTCCTCATGTCCCAATTCAACCACACTTCCACTGAGGAGTGCAGCCATATCCTCTTTCAATGTGACCTCACATCTTGCCCCCTGGTCTGTAAAGATCCTGGCATAGCTTCCTGGAGGCTTCAGGTGGCATTCACTTCTCAGTGCGTGCTTCAAGGCCACATATTAGCCTGAAGTTTTATCTGTACGTTTAGAGGAGCTCTGAGATGGCTGCAAGCAGTGAAGGATGCCAGGGCCTACCAGCAGGCACCTGCTCTATGTCAGATCTGGAGACAGAAATTAGGTTTTAGCTCCTGAGTATACCTAAACTGTCAGTGAGAGGAGCAGCTTCTGGTTTTGCTCAGGGCAGGCAATAGCAGGCATTGAATGTTGGAAGTTTTGTACCAAAGCCCACTGAGGTGTTTGATGGAGTGGTAACATGCAAAGCATGATTGCCATTCAGAAATCTTTGTCCCAGACCTTACATAGTTCACCCACACAAAACATGTTATGTTGTGTGTTATGAAGATCCCAGACATGTCTGGGTATCTAACTGTGCATCTCTTAATCACATCCAGAAACTTTGGGCTTTTCCTATAAACAAAGAGTGATGAAACACACTCTTCTTTGAGCAAGGATGATGCCTTAGTACTCTGTCTGATAGCCATGTAGTGCAAAAACAAAGAAAAAATATGCCATCAACCAACCCCTCTAAAGCTCAGTTTAGGAGAAAACTCATTTTCATTATTAGGTAATTTTTATTACTCTACTGATAGATGCTTGCATATTTTAACCTCCTGTTCTGATCTCATTCCACATCTACCTCTTTTGTGACTGCTTCCTGCCTTCAGGCAACACATCTATTTAGCTGCAGTAAATAATCTCCTAAATTACAACCCAATTGCACTCTTTCATTAATACATACAGTTACAACTTTCTTAAAAAAAAAATCTCAAATATTAAGGTTAATAATATATAAATCAGTTGAGGAAAGTCTTGAAAATATATTTTTTATTGCAAATTCTAAGAATTCTAACTGCACTGTGTGTGCTGCTGACATAGAATCTGTACTGTACAATCTGGAATAAGAGACCAAAAGTTAGAGAAAATTCTTCATCACCTCCAGCAACAAAAAAATACAGATCACAAGACATGGAGCTAGTATAGGACCACAGTAAACACCTAGCAATATTGCACAAAAACCTCTTGCACACCTGGCTGCAACTCTACATTGCCTTGTTCATGGTATTACTGCAAACTGAATAAAAAAAAGAGAATATTTAGTTTCTTACATGATCTGCTAAACACAAGATCTTGGATTCTAGGAAAAGCACCACGACTCAGACACTAGTGTTATGTGAATTAGCAGAAAATCCTAGAAAGGAGGATCAGGAAGCTTATTGTTCTGCCGCAGGGGCAAACATTTATATTATTGCTAAATCCCAAATCTTTATAGCTTAGGTACAGCTTTACATTTATTTTGTGAAGTGTATAGGTATCAGAAGAAGCAGCTCAATTCACCTTAATTCATTTGTCTCCCTCCGGCACAAAAGACCCTTAGAAAAAATAAATTCCATTTGATTTCCATACCATGCTTTGACCAAAGTACTATGTGAAGTCTAATGACTTAAACTGGTGCAGAAATTGTACTTACAGAACTAACATAACAGTTTGTTATTTATGCAATAGCACTGTGCCTGCCTTATATCTGACAGGCTGTGGTTTTATTCCACCTTACACCCTGCTGGAATGGTCCCTGGTTTTCCAGGCCGTGGAGAGTTGTTCCCTTTGTGTGCCCTTTTCAGCCATCCCAAGTGTTTAGAGTTGCATACCAAATCTGTGGTCGTAATGGAGAACCTGAGCATGGAGCTGTTCCACAAGTATATTTTTAGGCCTAGTTCAGCAAAGGTCTGAAAATGTGTCTAAATCACAGTCTGACAAGGCAGGACCATCCCGAGATACCTTAGCTATCTTGGAGCACGCTAATGCCGTGCTGGAAGCAGTACAGCCATGGTGCTGCAATGGTTTCCTGGGGACGTTTTAGCCCTGTTGGAACCATGTGTCTAAGCCTTGGTAGAGTGTTTTCAGAAATTTGGCATGTTCCCTGAGTACTCCCCACTAATGTGTTTGGATCAGGTCTAGGTAGTTCTATATGGCATTGTAGGAATGATTTATGTGGCTGTATTCCCCCTCCTATTCCCTATAGCTATACACTGTATCATTGGGCTGACCTGAGATATTAGTCTGATTTTTCAGTGTTGTGGCTCAAAACATTTTAGTGGGAAATGTGGTGCTAAAAACAGGGACGATAGGGAACAAACCTGTACCATTCAAATCAGTTGGGTTTTCACCATTGATTTCCACTGGGGAAAACTCAGGAATGGTAGCAGCTGTCACTTCCATATTACTGTAAGATAGTGGTAGGTAGCCGCAGGCAATGTTATTTGGAAGAACAAATTGGATCAGGCAGGGGTTAGATCAATATCTGAAGGATGATTATCTTGGTCAGCACAGTATTTTTCCGTAGCCTAATCCAATCTAAACAATCTCTAAATATATCACAGACTGTGAAATTTCAATCCCTGTCCTGTCAGCCTGTTCATGTGAAGACGGATGATATGCCTGATGAAGTCAAAGGGCCTGATCCTGCTACCGCTGAAGTAACTAATAAATCTCCCATTAACTTCAGAGAAGCCCTGAAGGAGCCACTTGGTCAAATTGCTCAATTAAACAGAGGTAGGAGGTCCTTTCCAGGTGTAATGAGTTCACAGCAGTTACATGTGCACAGGCCTTCTCCCTGAAGGAAAGGTTCACCTCTGTAAGCTTTTGGAAATGAAAAACAAGTCAGAAAGAAATGGAGATGGTGTTCAGAATGGGAGGCTGTTATTTTAGGCAGCTCTTGACCAGAACAGGCAGCACAGGGACTCGATGAAAGCCACTTATTGTAATTATTTATTGTGGGGGCCAGGTGCTTTCAGATGCCTGCACATGTGCACATGTGCTCCACTTCAACCCCTCGCCTAGGGCCAGGCATGCTGGCCAGCAAAATCTTCAGCTGGGATGACATACGTTAAAAAAATGAGAAAAATGGAGAAAAGAGGTCTGCCTGGGATTCAGCTGGTTGTGTTTTGTGGTTTCTTTTTTCCAGACAAAGTAGCCATCACGAGTGTTTTGGAGACAGAGAGCCAGGCAGCCCCTGAAGCAGGACAGCAGACCAAGGAGGGTGCAGACTGGGAGATGTCTGTGCCCTGGGGTGCCTGGAGAGATGCACCTAGAGGAAACTTTGCAGACCAACTGAAAAAGAGGTGACAACTATCTACAGACTCATTACAGATCAAAGGCCATATACAATTAATTGCTGTTGCAGTAATGAACTTCTACATGGATTTATAATTAATTGCTTAAATCTTGATTTAACTGCTGAGTGATATTTAGAACTTACGAGCTACAATTAATTTTGGATGTCTGTAAGATTGTAGCACACATTTTGTTCTTTTTATTTATTTATTCATTTATTTCTCCCTTCCAAAATATTAAAAATTATTGTCAAATTGTGAAAAATTCCCCCAAAAATAAAGTTGAGTGACTGGTAGGCACTGGATCTGAATAGTACCAGAAAAAACCTGTTAGCATTGGTCTTTTGGGGTGTACACTCCAGTTACAAAGTAACAGATTTTTAAAACAATCATGTCAACATGGATGCCTCAGTGGATAAAGGCTTTGTTTCTGTGTTTGAAATCTCATATACTTCAGTGCTATTTCCACTGTATTACAACCCAAACTGCAAGAATGTTTCTTCTTGGAGACTCAAAATAGGCATGGAGAGAATAAAAGCAGGAGCATGCAACTGAAAGTATTTTTAAATGCAGTTTGCATTGAAGTCCTTTGTTTATTTGAATTTCTTTATATTTAATATATATATATATATTTGAATGCAGAACAGAAGATTCCCCTATTTAAAGTCACCCTTTTTGAGTTATTCCCATGGCGTTTCAGCATATGGTCCTGACAGAGCAGAACTGCATTTTCTGCTCACATGACAGTAAGAACTTATATAGCGTGGTCTGGATCTGGGGTGAAGACCCTGTTAACAGAAACTTCTCTGAGTCCTCTGATGGACACTGAATCCATCAGAATCTGTCCCATGTCAGTTTTCTTCTCAGGTCTCACACTAGTTTTCATTATATTCTTATAGAGCATTTTCCTTGAAAAAGGAAAATGAAAAAATAACTTTTCCTTGCTGGCAGCGTGGTTGTAATTCTAGCTGGAAATGGGTAGGTCTCTTTTTGATTGTATTCATTGCAAAAAGCAAAGATTAATAAAATGGTGAAGGTTACTGGCTTCTCCTCTGTACTCATTTTCTTCTTGTTATTCCTTCATTATTTATTTTGTGACACTGCTGCTGACAGTCCTGTTCACAAAATCCAGCTCTGTCTTCCCTTTCAATCGAACTGTTATGAATTGTATATGTTGGCCAGGTGAGTTAGAAATGGTGAAAACTAAGCTCAGCAACACTAGGATGCTTCTTACTGAAGAGGAATAACTCTAACTCACAAGTTCCAAGAGAGCTCAAGGCTGTAGCCAGTCTGTCTGTTGTCACTTGGTGTGGAGGTGAAGCCAATGTCTGCTGAGGGACCCTGAGCCCTGCCAACCTGAGTAGCTCACATCCATGATATTAAAAACAGAGATTGCTTAATGTCTCTGGAAGGAGCCAGGCTGGCTACCAGGACCAGTTATCACCTTGAAATAATATTTTTTTTCTGGATATACATTTTTTTTTTGTGGGTTCATTTGAGTCACTGTGTCCAGCTGAAGCACAGCAGTCAGGGTTTTTCTTCTGTGATAAAACCCAGCTTGACATGATCATAGATAGTATAAAGCTAGTTCTATTCACCTGACATAAATGAGGATATTAGGAGTCATTTGAAGCTGAACTTTTGACCAAAGAATGTATGTTTATATTAATTTCAAAATAAGACACTGAAAAATGCCCAACTGCTCCTCAGTATTTTTTAGGCACAGCAGTAACAATTCATCTTCCATAGCTATAGCATTTGTAAGTAAAGCACACCAGATAAATTGACTAACTCATCAATTAAAATAGGAATAAATGCACATGAGGAGAAATACAGGGCAATAACTGCATCATTCCTTTGTAATTTACAACACAGTGATTACTCAGGCCAAATCCTGCATTAGCGAATTCAATAGAAACTTTGCCCTTGAAAAAAAAAAAAAAGAAAAAAACCTGCCTGGACTACCCTAAAATTCTAAGATAAGGCTAATGTGGTGCAGAAAATTATTTTTATTCCTCATAGCAATAGCTGAAGCATTTTTCCAGTTTCAGATAGAAACAGTTGCAGGGTGAGCCAACTATTGGGCTCTCCAAAGTGCACTGCAATTATTTAGAGACCTTTCTTTCTAATCCTCTTTCATTTTTAACATCCATTGGCAAAAGTATCTAAATGGACACAGAAACCAAATAATGTGCCAGAGTGTCCAGAGATTAGTAGTACCTATGCTGGGTTCAGCTTGCTCCTCAGGAAAAGTGGATCCAGCCACTGATTACATGGTGGGGGCAAAATATATAGAGCAGCTGGAGGTTAGTAGTAGAGGGTGCTCATGGTAGTCCCATGACTTCTAGGCACAACCAGTTTGCTCTGCTGCTAGTTGGGAGGCTGAGGCAGTGCTACTTGGTGGAAAAGGGGTTGCTGCATCTACTGATGCTGGGCAAGATCAGCATCCTGGTTTGAAATGAACTGGTTTTATTTGGAATATTGAAACTCACTTTTAAGAAGGAATTTTGATTTGTGCTGTTGTTTAAGAATGGACCCCATGCACTGACGGATGAATTGACTATTTAACTACACTTTGCGTTAATTTTGCTTTGGTTTTACAAACAGATTAAGTCAAATGGTCCATATCTGCCACGTGTTGGATTATGCTACATGCAAGCTGTTATTTTTACAATGACAATTAGGTGATGTCATGTCTACTCTTTTCCTTTGGGCATTCTTCCCAACATCTGGTATCTTGGGAAGAACTTAACATTTAGTAAACTAACAACAGATTACTCTAACATCTAATTCTTCTTGTAGAAATTAAGGCTCTGATCCTGTCAAGACTTATTCATGTGCTTGCTTTCACACAAAATGGGCTGTCCCAATGAACTTGCATAGCGAATGAAGTTATACTTATGCAAAAGTGCTAGAAAGATTCATGCCTAAATAATGAAAGTGAACATTGGCAGTACATAATTATCTGTCAGTTTCAGCTATAAACGCAGCAGAATCCAACTCCAAAATAAATACAGGAAATGGAATGAAGTGGAGGTGAAGTCTATGGGTATTTTTGCTTTGCCTCGTTCACAACAGCTTTGTATTTTTTAGTAAGAACCAAACTGATAATTTAAATTGCTTGCTGTCTGTGCTGTATATGAACTCTGGAACATTATTTAGTTTCTGTGTCCATTTAGATATTTTTGCCAATGGATGTTAAAAGTGAAAGAGGATTGGAAAGAAAGGTCTCTAAATAATTGCAGTGCACTTTGGAGAGCCCAGTTTATGTTAACAGCCATCCATTACTTAAAAAAAAAAAAAAAAAAAAAGAGAGAGACATGATTATCACCAAACACACAGTCCACTGCCTTCAAAATGAGTCCAATATTGTGAGTCTTGGTATACTTTGCCACTTACGAGTCTTTAGACCTCAGGTTTTAAATCAGTTCAGGTTTTATTTAATATTGGCTGAAATACAGAATTTCCAGTTGGCAGACAATAATAATTGTTTCTCAAAAATATCTAATGAACTGGCACATTGAAAACAAAAATTGCTCGCAGAGGCTCCATGGTGTGATAGAAAATGGCACTGATGTTTCTTTCACTGCAGCTGGGAGAGGAGCATCTGTCCGATACATGAACTCTGAAAGTCTCCAGGAGGACTGTCCCACCACATGCCCTGGGCTTTGTACAACACTCCCATTCTCCTGGACCACCACCTTGTGATTTGGGGGCTAGTGTGGTAGGCTTAGAAATTTCCAAGGTTGAGCAATTGATTGTATTTCATGGAAAAGACCTGGAGGGCTTGTGCAGTTACTTCCAGCTTCATCATCCTGGTTGTATGGTTGGGAACTGGGATGTCCCTGCAGCTGGAGTAAGGACCCCCTGTCTTTCAGGCAGCCAGCACAGCACTGTCAAATCTCTCATCTGAGAGGCACCACTTGAGTGATCTGCTCTGCTCCCCAAGGTTGCCAAGGTCAAACAGGGCTAGGATTTGACTCTGGAGGACTGCAAGGAGCCTGGTTCTCACCAGCTTCTTGTAGAAACATTGAGTCCTCATCATTACTTTCTGAAGCCAAGCATGTTTCTGTTGGAGAGATGCCTATGGTGTACCAAGAGCTCAAGAAACTTGAGATGTTTCAGTTAAAAGATTTCCATTCAAAATCTAGGTCTTTCAGTGAATTTCATCAAAACTTTTCTGACCTGTTCTAGCTAGCACATGTGATTCAAGGCTAGCCTGGACTTCAGAAAATGTATTATGAAAACAAAGCAAAACAAAACCCCATGATTCTTCTTATTATTTTAAGTTATACTAAGTGCACTGAATGAAGTGTTGAGGATTTTTGTTTGTTTGTTTGTTTGTACTGGAGTTTAGTAGGATCTAGGGACAGGAAGCCAAACGCTTTCTGTGTAAGAAGAACATCAACAAAGACCAAGAATATCTAAACAATAATAAAAAAAAAAAAAATCTTGATGGTTAATGCAAATGACTTGAAGACAACTTTTCTAGAATGCATGTAGTAGAGTAAATTGTTTAGTAACCCTTTAGACATTGAAGGTATTTAAAGATATTTGGTATTTCAGTTACTCACAGGTTACTGAGACAGTAGAAAGGAGCTGGAATGCTTTTAAAAAGTCCTTTACAAACAGCAGTCCTTTGTATGTGCCTCTTTAAAACATTTTAATTTCTTATTTTCAAAAAGACCTCTGGGAGCAAGACGGAGTTGCAATTACCAACAAAATGCTGCCAGAACTTTCCTTAGCCCATTCGTTAGCCCATCAGTCTGCCTCAGAGCAAACAACAATGGTTCCTGGGACACCGGCAGACAACCTTCACGATGCCACAGCTACCATTTATAGATGTGCAGGTGGCAGCTGAAAAATTTCTGTGGAATATGGGTGAAGGAGAAAGGATATCATCTCTAAAGCACTACCACATCCCTGCTCCATGGTGCAGCTCAGCACTGGTGCTCTCCTCAAGATCTAAGCCCTAGTTTCCCAAAGAGTTTGAAATCTTCATAAATTGTCTTTGATGGCTGGTGATGTAATGTAAATCTGTATCTTGTGCAAAAGGATAAAGGCTGGGTGCAGATTTGTGGCATGCCTCTCCAGCAGTCCTGTGTGAAGAGAATAACAAAAAGTGGGGGAGGTTTTTGTCTGCTGCACTGATTTTGTAGAAATAGCACAGCTCACTTCAGAATGCTACTTTAATAACAGTTTAAGAAACCTGGATTTCCCCTTGGGTCCCCATCCTTTTCTGTGCAATACTCTCAGATTCAACACCTTTTCCCATTTTGCTTACAGGTGCAGAACAACCTTCATTTCTCCTTACCCTGGCAAGGACTGGAGTTTGACAGCATACTGATGAAAAAAAGACATTATGTGAATGTCAGAAAAGACATACAGTAGCAAGGTGATCCTACTACATATGGATATGTACAGAGAGATATCTCAGAACATCTTCATTTAATTTTCTCTTCTGCAAAAGAGATGGAACAAGGAGGTTTTCATTTCAAGATAAATGCTAATTGACATTCTGCCTCCCAGGAAAATATCACATGAAGAAAATGAAGCCTTCCCTGCAGAACAGAGAAGACTGCAAAATGCTGTTCTGAATTCCTGAGCTTCATGGCTTTGAGTTTTAAATTTTCATGTCTCCAGGTTTTCAATATTTACTTTCATTTCCTTATCAAGTTATAAAAAGGATGATGATTTCATTACTTGTGACTTATTCTTGGGACTTTGGAAGTACCAGTATCAGTCACTAGTATTATTAAAAAACAGTACAGACCCCTGTATCAGGGGAGGAAAAATCCAAACATGGACAGATTTGTTTCTTTCCTCTTTATGTGAAAATGATAGTACTCCCTAACACAACCCAAATAGTGAAGAATGATACTCATTCAATTTTGTTTCAATGTTATATTCTGCTTTACTTTATAGAATATTTGGAAAAATTCAGAATATCTTTTTTTTTCTTCCCAAAAAGATACTAAAGGGAATTTCTTATTCTTCTAATCTTAATTAAACATCGGTATGTGTAAAATGTTTTGTGGCTACACGTTCCTTCAAGCTTCCACTTCAAGATGAAATGTTTGTTTAATGTTTTCCACAAAATGCACACCTCAAGATTTCATAGATACCAGAATTCTGAAATTCTAAGTTATTATACACATTGGAAATGTAAGGATATCACACCTGTGCTTTCATTCTGAACTGTTTCTGATTCTATTGAAGGATTCTTTTGTCATGTTGACTGGATCTTTCCAGCTATGTCTACCATTTATTGAACTATTAATATAATCCACATGGAATGTTACATGAGGCAGCAATCCTGCAGCTAGGATTGTAGGCAATCATGTAATTAAAGATTGTATCATGATACATCAGCACAGGGAGGCCAATTTAATAAGAACAAGAGCAATCTGAAGTCTGGCACTTTCTTTGTTTAGGACTTGCCTTTACAAATGTCTAATGAACTAATCTGATCTGATAATTGCATGTCTTTTTTGTACTAGAGGATATAGTCAGAAGATACGTTTCTAGAATAATTGAAGCATAATACCTTTAGCAAAGGAAAAAAAGAGCTCAAATTCTAGTTCATCACTTTTCTTAAAGTATTTCTTCTGCTCAATATTTGGCCTTCATATTTACTGGTGTGGAAAGCAGGATTTGATAGGCTGGATGGTTTTATTTGGCAGAGGAAGAAGTTTGTTGTTTACGTTTGCTTAGCTGGTAGAACAGCATGCTCAGGTGTTTCCTAGTAACTTAAACAGCTACCCCTAATACTTTTAAAATAAAATTAAAAATATGAAATGCACGTATTAATTGAAGTAGTAGGTAGGAGAAAATAAAAAGAAAGAAAGAAAGAAAAGAAAAAGCTTTTTGCCGTGTTTGACATAAGCTGAAGCTACCTGAAAGCTACTGTTCATCCTGAATAGAAAAAATATCTGTATTAGATAAATATCTCTGTCCTTAGGATTTCTAACACTCTGGATTTGACCTGTACAAACACCTTGTATTGGGCCAAGATGGTGGCTGAAAGGAGTGCTTGGAGCATCGCAGATCTTTCTGAAGCAAGGCTATCTGAACAGATAATGAAACTTACTGGTAATTCCACAATGTTGAAA
Source organism: Anas acuta (assembly GCF_963932015.1). Taxonomy (NCBI): domain Eukaryota; kingdom Metazoa; phylum Chordata; class Aves; order Anseriformes; family Anatidae; genus Anas; species Anas acuta. The sequence goes on from NC_088980.1 coordinate 145,366,621, forward strand.
AAAATATGGAAATTATCTAGTTATGCTGTCTTTGTCTGGAGTTTCTAAACGCAGCTTGCCTTTGGATTTCTGAACCATGGTAGCACTAATTGTGGTGGTTTTACCCCGCTGGGCAGCTGAGCTCCACCACAAACTCTCTTTCACTCCCCCTCCCCAAGGGTTGAGATAAGGGCAGGGAGATCACTCAACAACTGTTGTCATGGGCAAAACAGACTGAGCATAGGGAGATTAATAACATTTATTACCTCTTACAAACAAGACAGAGCAGATTGAAACAAAAATCTAACCAACCAACCAACCAAAAAAAAACCTCAAAACACCTTCCCCTCATCCACCTTCTTCCACCTCCTTCCCCCAAGCAGCACAGAGAAACAGGCAATGGGGGCTGCAGTCAGTCCCTGATGCTTCATTTGTGCCATTCCTTCATGGTCCCTCTCTGCCCCTGCTCCACTTGGAGTCCCTTCAGCATGGAGATCTGCCCATGTGGGACCCATGGGCTGCAGGGGGACAGCCTACTCCACCAGGGGCCTCTCCCTGCACAGGCCACAGGGGAACTGCTGCTGCCTGCCTGGAGCACCTCCTGCCCTCCTGCTGCACTCACCTGGGGGGCTGCAGGGCTGCTTCTTACTCCTCACTCTCCCAGCTGCCATTGCGCAGCATTTTTTATTACCTTTCTTAAATCTGCTCTCACAGAGGCACAAACAACATGAGGTATTTGTTCAGCTCTGGCCAGCAGCAGGTCCCTTTAGAGCCATCTGACACTGGCCTTGATCTAACATGGGGCAGCTTCTGGAGTCTTCTCACAGAGGCCATCCCTGCAGCCCCCTGCTACCAAAACCTTGCCACATACACCCAATACACTAACCAGTACAGATGTACTTCCACTTTTCCTCTGGGGTAATTGATAAGAAGAAGCATAAGGGTTGATATATTTTTCAGGCTTGGGTTTGGGCTCACACCAAGCCAATCAATCCACATAGCCTCTGAGACCGCAGCTGCTACATGATGGGCCAGCTCAGGGCACAGATGAGGCTGATGTGTGCTCCTTCCTAATCACCCAATACTTATGTGGGCCTAATTTGTAGAAGTATGCTCCAATTATCTGAGTAATCTCTGATTTGTTCTTTCCTTAATATGCCATCGTATCGGTTGCAGTGGTTGAGTTGTCTGGCAAGAGCCAGATGTTCTAGCAAAGCCAAAAAGATATCCAGTGTTTCTTAACATTTTCCATTCCTGGTTTTCCCTTTTTACTAAGAGTGGAAAGAGCATTTTCGTGATCTTCTTCTGACTATCTAATACATTTATTAAATATTTCCTTTTTATTTCTTACATTTCTTGCTAATTGCATCTCCCTTTATGTTCATTTTCTTGTCAGTTTTGTACACTTTTGCTTAGCTTTAATTCTTACCCTTAGCTATTTGAGCTATGCTTTGCTGTCTTTGCTAGTTCTTCTTTATATTTCAGGTTACTGAAGGCCTCTCATTTAGCTATATGGCTCTTTTGTTTCTTCTGTTTTCTCTGCTTCTCTTTTCTTTTATTCTTTGCCTCAAGATACTTTATTCTAAATCTTCTATTGTTTTAATTTTTAATGTTAATGCAACTGCCAGCTTGCTAGATCCTTTTCCTTTAGACATATTTCAACAGGAGGATAACTGCCAGCTCCCTAAATTTATTGTGCTTAGCTTTCTTGAAGGCTTTTATTCTGTACTTCTGTTTCCTCTTTAAAAGAAGAAAACCCCAAACCCTTCCTAGTCACTCAAAGCCCTTGCCTGCCACTTTCATGATTTTGAATGCTATTTCAATGCTGGTGAAAAGCAGATCCAGAAAAGCCTGTCTTCCAGATGCTTCTTCTAAAATTTACCCGCAACACCTGCTGGGAAGCCTAGGAGAGATTCCTTAACCCCAGCAGAGAAGTACGTGAGTAAATGAATGCAAGTACAGGCCTGAGATCACTGTCTGATTTTCTTTACAGACAATATTAAATAGCAATCTGCAATTTGTAGTGAGTAGTAGCGAATAGTGATATTTTATTTTGAACAGTGTCATTCATCTAATGCTAAGTAAATAACTGAACTGATGACAGATGCCCTAAAAGGGCCCAGTTCTCACCACTGAATATGAGGAGAACCTTGGCTTGCTAGGTCAGACATAGACTTCAACACCACAGATCACCCAGGTCCCAGCTTCTGCCACTTAGGAGCAGATACTTGGGAAAAGTGTTCAGTTAAGTGTTCAGCCTTGTGCTTTACATGTCTCTGCTAGCTGTAGAGCAAGAAAAACTTCAACCATTCAGTACAAGGTTTGGTGGACAATACTTTTTATTTATTTATTTATTTATTTATTTATTTATTTATTTATTTATTTATTTTTTCTTACCCCTCTTTATCCAGGCACTTCACAGAAGTCCACTTAGCTCTCTATGTGTTAGTCCAGTGGCTGCAGTCCATTTCTCATTGGCAAGATGCTGGTCACAGAGGCCTCCCTAATGTTTTCATAGTCCTGTTGCAGTATAAAATGACAGAGCTAACAGAGCATGGCAGGTACCTGCAGATATTGCCTTCTCAGCTTGGCTGTCCATCGGCCAGAGAAAGTTAAAACCTCACCAGATAAGTTGCAACATACTAGTTTGATTTATTCATTTACATTTGATTCATTTCAAAGCCAGCTTAACGTACTGGACTGCCTTGTGTTTAACATGGTCTTTGAGCTTACACAAGCCATGTTCAAGGGAAGTGAGAGCCAAAAGCCATTACAGCATTGATCCCAGGGCTGTTGTCAGTGTTGGAACACGTCCCGGCTGGATGTAATTTCTTCTTAGCACAAAGACTCACATCTCAGGAACAAAACCAAATGCTGTCAGACTGTAAGACAATTGACTTTTCTGCTTACAAAGTAATTAATACTATTTAAGTCACAGAAAAGAAAGCAAAGAAACAACCTAAGTTTCCAGTTTGGGACTACGCACCTTTCTTTCACTACCTGTCTCAAGGGAAGTGAATCCATTAGAAATATGGTTCCAGATGCCAAAAGCAAGAAAAAAAAAATAGAAAAAAAAACACTTTATGGTCTAGCCAAATTGTGGTTAGAGTTATTTCTCTGTGGAACACACTCACCCATTAATTTTAAGACTGGACATTCTCCAAACCATGTGGCTGCTTTGCAACGAGGGGTAAGATCCCAGTGAGTAGATGCCTTACATATCACCATTTCTTCTAATACATCCACTTGAATGAATGTTGGGATTTCAGAAGCCTGATGCTTCCTGAAGGAAAGCTAAAGGAATAATATAAACCTGTTGAAAGTGAACACAAGAATTCTAAATACAGCAAAGCAATTTAGATAATGTAAATCAATATGGCTCAATGGTTTGGATCATGTCTGTGCATTGTGGTCTTCTCGGATTTTCATTTAGTAGTAGAAAAGTGCTGTGGTCAGATGTTTTCAACATACTTAAATTTATAGCAAATCATTTAATTTCAATATGGACTGTCAGGAAAAGATGGTTCTTTTGGAGAACAGAGGGAAGGAAGCACATTAACAACTTGCAGTCTTCGTATAAATCTTTGCAAAGCGCCCTATTCTTCAGAGGCATTTGCATAGAAAAATCAATAAACAAGCTAGAAGAACAGTGTGCTTCCAAAGCAAAAATAATCCTTTAAGAAATCCATCCATGAAATTAAACTCTTATATTAAAAGACCCTACTGAAAAGCATAAGACTTGTAGTTACTTTGAAAATAGATTTTGTTGTTGTTGTTAATACTGACCCAGAAGAAGCAATTTGTATTTTATACTTCAAAGGAATACAGTGAATACAAGTATAGGCCTTTCTGCTGAAAAGCGTAGCAATTTTAGAGCAAGCTTCTTTTAAGATATTCTTTGTTAGGTAAGACCCAAATTATATTAAGCTTATATGTAAAAGCCTGAGATACTTTGCTCAGGATTATTTTTTTTTTTCTGCAATATTCTTTGACTTCTACTTGCTGTCTTTGTATTGCATGAGCAAATGGCCTCTCAGGTAATTCAAAGATACTCAGTCACATTCAAATATCTTAAGAAAAACCTTTTTATATTAGATGAAGGTTTAGCTCTGAAAGTTGGTCACCACTATGTAGCGAGTATTGTTATAACTAACTTTCTTCTCAAACTCTTATGATTTTTTACTCTTACATGCTAATCTCAACATGTGCTGATGGCCACTACAACAGAAAAAAAAAACACTAGGCAAAATAAATTCTGATCTGACTGGTGTGGATTTCTGCACAAGAGACATGCTGGTCCTGCTGAGGTCAGTGCTGTAATTCCCACACTGCGCAGGTGAGCCCCCAGGTAATCTGGGGTTGCTTTCTTGGTTCTTTGTGCATTAAGGATATGACAAAGAGCTGAATGCTACTGGCACCACAAGCAAGCAGCAGTGTAACACACTGTCCACCATCCTCAGACAAGGGAAGGATTGCCTTCTCCTCTTCCACTTGAAAGAAAATTCAGAATGCATCACCTTTCCTTGCAAAATCACCTCTGATCTCACAGATTGGTGTAAACCTTGCAGGTGCCACTAGGCTAAGACTGGGGTGACTCCGCTGCTGGCCTCTCCCAGTCACAGAACCACCTGGCTTGTCCCACCATCCCCTGTCCTCACTCTGGTGCTTGGTCAGCAGCTCCACAACATTTCCATGTTGTGGATTCTTAATAGCTGTGTTGCTAGCTCCAGTGGAGGCTAGCCCAGAAGCCTCTCTTGCACACCCCATCCCTTCTGTTGCCATTAAAATGACTTTAACTCAAAAGGTATGAATTAAATTTGGATTCTCAGACTCAGCCTTGAACAGCCAGACTGTAGTTGGTTTAAGGAAGACCTTTTTATTTTCCTGTATCTCTGGGGTTATTCTTTCTTTCTTTCTTTCTTTCTTTCTTTCTTTCTTTCTTTCTTTCTTTCTTTCTTTCTTTCTTTCTTTCTTTCTTTCTTTCTTTCTTTCTTTCGCTCCACAGTTATTGAAAAATTTGAAGAAAAAGTCATAACTATCATTACACATATTAAAATATTACATATATTACATATTATTACAAATAATATGCAAAGTATTCTCCATAGAGCTGTGCAAATAATTTTGTATATTAGTCAAAGGCTTGATTGCTCCTTAGGAACTGTTACAGCCTGTGAAATAATGGCTGCATATTTCAGAATCTTTTATTCATGTGATAGTCTAGGAAGCATTTTGATGTAAATCCACTCCACAGAGTTATTTTACTGGCAATATAGACTAAAAAAAAATACATTAAAATTAAATTGAACTTAATTATTTTAAGCATAAAAATAGGCAGTGGGCTTTAAGCTCCAGAGGGAGGCTTTAGAGACCCCAAGTGGATCCTGTCAATGCACCAAGGTTTGTTGAAGTTACAGGACCACAACAAACTCCCTATGTGGCTGGTCTGCAGGTGCTTTGACCGGTATTTTACTTCCATTTTCCAGGTGGCTGAACCACAAGTCTTTTATGAAAATGGAAAGTCTTAAACATGTAATTAGAACAAGGCTTTCTGAAGAAACTAATCATTTAGGTTAAACCATTCAGGTTGGCAAGCAGCACTTGCTATGATATCCATTAACATGCAGCACGGGCTGTACACAATGCGTAGTGCTAAAAAATCATGCATGGGAATGTATGGACCTAGAAGTGCTTAAAGTATTGTTTTTTGTTTGTTTGTTTGTTTCAGCTCTGCCTATGCCATCCTATGCATGTGCTTAATTTTAAGCATACAAATAATTCTACTAATGTCAATATACAAAGTATGAGTTTAATAACTAAAACTGGTATCAGGCTTTTTTGGTTTTAGCTCTCCATTACAGAGCAGATCATAAGACCCAGTTACCACTGGGTCATTTTTTCCTACACTCTTTCTTATTTTGCTAGTTGGAACAGTGAGACTGCAGGATGGAAAGTTGAACATCTCTGTACTAGAGACTTGGGCTGGATGATTTATGAGCGATGTGTGGGGTAAGATTTTAGAGAAATATAAATTATACCTGTTCATCATGTTGACTTCTTTTAATGTTTCCCACATGTTACTATGACAACATTCATGGGGTATATATTTTAATTTCTGTTGCACAGAGGAAGTGTGTCAAGACTGCACATTTCTCTTGATTTTATGGCCGAGTGCTGTGTCTAATGTAGGTTGTAAATCTTCTTGGAAAAACATATAAGAGGGTTTTCATCACTGTAGCACTCCTGGCAATTCTACAATTCTTAATAAACATTAATTTAAAATTTAAAAGAACTTTTATGCCCCTTGTATTGTGGAGACTTCTAAAGTGAGGGCAACAAATATTGTTCAGAAGAGCAGAAGCTACATGATAAAAATTGCTGGACGTGTTACACAGTTAAGCACATTGTTAAAATCCTTACATCAATAAATATTGGAAAGAAAACCTTGGCCAATATTTAATTTCCTGTTTTATTTATAATGTGCTCAGGATAGATTTAAAACTTTTTTTTTTTTTTTTTTTTTAATTTGTGGAAAAAATGGCTTGAAAAGTTCTTTGTGGTTCTGTAAACACGTTTTCACTGGAATCTGAAAGGTTTTCATGAAAGCAAGATTTTTCTTCAGAAAACAGATGGAAAAGCTAGATGGAACTTTCTGAGCTGGGTTAAACGGCCTCAGTTTCTGCACTCTAAGCTGTGGTTCTACATGCAATTACTTTACATATGTGTCTGAAACCAATGCTGAGAAAAGTGACAGCAAATTGTGCCGATAAGTTGTTGAATGGAATTATTCAGCAAGGCAGGAGCCATTAATCACAAGGCACATTCTTCCTGTGGTACTTCAGCATGTAGTTAAATGAGTTTCCATTTATTTATTTAATTTTCAGTGTAATTTTTTTAATCAGAGTGGGAACATTAATTGCAAAGATCAACCCCACCAAAAGTAAAATCTCTTCCAAATCACGGAGTTAGGACTAAAACATAATTACTCATAAAGACTGACGAGTTTTAGTCATTTCCTGTCATTTCCCACCAAATTAAATTTTTGCCTTAGAAAACTGCTGTACAAAACCACTGGTGCCGTCTCATGTAAAGTCCACTGACTAGTGGAGCACCTTATATAAAGGCTTTCACTCTCACTTCTTTTCCTGTTCTAACAAACCTGTCTTCATAAAGAAAGGGAGATAATCCACACCCCATTACTCTTCTTCTTTCAAGCTATTTTTTGACATCACTCTCATCTCATTCTTGTAGCTGCTATAACTTTTGTACTTGGACACTTGATACATCAGTGGAATATCAACTTGTTTAATATAAACGCCTGCAGCTGTTTATTTATATTCACATATGCTATTGACATATGCTATATTCACATATGTTATCTTGGTGTGGTATATTTGTATTAAGTGTTTAGTCTCTATTGCCTGCAGCTCACAGTGCACTACACCTCTGGGCATACCATTCCAGCTCAGTATTGTTCTATAACTTTATTTCTTCTCTTAAAGTTGTAGCATTTAAAAAAAAAAAAATCTACAGGGGAATTTACACTGGAGAAACACCTGACAGATGCAGTTAGCAGAGGGTTTTCTGACTCTCCCTCCCAGTAATCCTCACCTGACCTTCCTCCAGTGGGAAGTAACATGGCTTGAACATCAGCAGCTGTTTCATCACTCTGAGGGCCACCTCGCAATTACCAGTGACCTCCCACATGCTGCCCACCACTGCTTTGAGAATGGCTGCTATAAACAGAATAACAAATTTGGAGTCCAGCTAACTCACTGCCCAGCTTTAGCAGAGCTTTTATAAAAGGCAGTGCCTTCTTTGTGATTCCTAAAAGTACTGCTAAGCTTTTGTCTTGGAATCTGTGATCTCTGGTCTGTTAGCAAAGTCCCTTCCCAGAGCAAACCAGGATAAAAGCACAGACCTGTGGTCCTCTTTCCTCATGAAGCTGGTTGCTGGGCCATGTTTTCTTCATCTTCTGTAGCAATCATGTCACAGTCCCTGAGATTTTGACTTTTTCCTCATTTGGAAAGTCATACAAACTCCTTGCAGAAGTGACTTGTTTCATTTGGCAACACCAGACAAACTGACAGAGCAGGAGGAGAATAAGCTTTGCACAGAACTTCACAATTTCACAACATACATGCTGCTTTCCCATGTGATTTTCAGACTTTACAGATAATATCATATTTCTGGCCATGCCAGCATCATTTAAAGGGCCAGAATATGTAGAGCCTTTTCATCTGGCAGACTTAGACCAAAATTGCAAGCGTATGCCAAAGCTCAGAGGGCAAATTTATTTGGGGAAACTTGAATCTCTTCTGCTAATCCAGTCTGTAGAGAACTTTTATAGACATCAGCTGGAAAACAAACAGAATTTTGACAAGATCAAGTTTTGCCACCTGAGGGGAAACTCTGATGGTATGTCTGTATATGTTCTATTGGAGATGTTACAAAAACAATGGTGCTTTTACATGTGTTAAATGGTGTAGTAAGAAAGTGAAGTACAATGAATAAACACAATGATGTGTATTTTCTTTGAAGAATATGCTGGAAATTATAAAAGGGTGTAGTACACAATACATTTGTATTTGTTCAAAGGGATTATGGTAACACATGATAATATAGCTAAGCATTTCTCAGATGGACTTAGTGCCTATCACACAGCTTAGTTTGGCAGAGGAAGAGGAGCAGGGAGAAGTAAAGTTCAGCCTGTTTTTTGGAATGTCTGTGGTGAAAATTTCCAAAACATGTAAGGGATTTAAGTACATCAGTCCACTGTAAGTCTGTTGCTAAAAATGAACTGTCCCTCATTTATCACAGAAATACAAAGGTAGGCTTAGAAATGTTAATTACTGATACTTCAAAAGGTTTATGTTCCTTTACAGCAAGGTGGTAGGAAAACAATGACTCAATTTTAGCAGAGATAATTGCTTTGATGAGGAGCCAGGTATTAGTGTAGACCATTGGCAGATATCTTAAATTAGCTGTCATACTGAGCACTATAGGTAAATATATGTTGACCTTTTCTAATTCTGCAATCTCAGCAGCCCTAGGTGTCTCTGCTACTTGGATAGGAAGCCAGCTGGAAAAGCAAGGCACGAAACTCGTAGGCACAAAGCAAGGATACTTTTTCAGACCATGCTTTATCTTGAAAATGAATAAGTAAAATACCTATTTAATCATGATACTGAAGATAGTCTGAAACGTAGGAAAATCAGAAGGATTTGATTCTAAGATCAGGAGCAAATGGATTAGGCGTTTTCTGTACACAATGTTAAAAGATGATCCTTACCCAAACAGTTCCTCACCTTTGTAAACAGTGTACAAATAGCAATGGGAGATGATAGGTAGGTACTGCAAAGAGTCTGAAATAGAATAGATAACGGTGAACCAAATGTAGTGAGATACCCCGTCACAACCCTACTGCTGCTGAAATATGATTAGGGATGCAGTTTCAACTTTAAAAAGTTTAAATATGCATATACCACCTAAGTTAAAATGAGCATTTTAGGTCTTCATACTTTGGTCGAAGATAGATCACAGTGCTACCGTGAGCATGAGATTCATGTGTTCAAAGAGACATCTTGGTTCCAGTCACTGTTTCTTGGAAAATTTTATGAATTTCACATTAAAAACAGAATAGAAACTACTAAAAAAATAATTCTAAAGTGTTTCAGGAAAGCTCAAGACCAAGCTTATATCTGTGCCTTCATTACTGGTCTCACAGATTTGTATTCACCTGCAAAAGAAATGGAAAGTACTCTGTCTTTGTCATCTTCTTTATCATTTTGTAAATCAGGCTGTTCTAGAGGTTCTAATAGTGCTCAGAGATCCTAATATCTTATTAGGATCTTTCATTCCCTAAGGGACAGTGGGAGTAAGTCACTGTGTGGCCATTAATACCAGTGTCTCCTTTCAAGAAGACCAAGCTGTTCAGTTATCCTTCCAGTAAAGGGGACCTACAAAAAAGCAGGAGAGGGACTCTTTATGAATGAATGTAGTGATAGGACAAGAAGTAATGGCTTTAAACTAAATGAAAGGAGATTTAGATTAGATATAAGGAAGAAATTATTGACTATTATTGACTATGAGGCACTGGCACAGGTTGCCCATAGAAGCTGTGGATGCCCCATCCCTGGAGGTGTTCAAGGCCAGGCTGGGTCGGGCTTTGGGCAGCCTGGTGTGGTGGGAGGTGGCCCTGATCTTGGCAGGGGGGCTGGAACTGGGTAGGCTTTAAGGTCCCTTCCAACTCAAACCATTCTGTGATTCTATGATTTTATGATCTAAAATGGCACTTGCACAGCAGGCTGCAAAACAGCACATGAAGCAGCTACAGCAAACCTGAAAATATCTTCTTTATAATAGCATTTTCAAGTCACTTTAAAATTGAGTATTGTCAGATACTTCAGTGACAGCTGAAGAACTACTCTCCTCTAGTTCAGTACCAAAATTGGCATCAGTAGTGTTCTGTGGTTCTCTGATTCTATGAAAACTGTTAAAATACACAGATTGGACTCATAATGAGATTTAAATGCATGCTATTGAATTATTTCATGCTCAGATCTTCCTTTTTGTTGAGAAACTCTAGATGGCAGGACAGAGATTTTGAGTGTTTCTACTAAACTTAGTCAAGACTGCTCAGCTTATATTAAATGTCATGTCTGATGGTGCTGGTGCTGCCAATGAGAAGTCATTAATCAGCTGTTCGTCAGGTGATAGAGTACTTTAGTTCATCTATATGCTATAATCCCTAAACTATGCTGAGATACCATTGTGATAGATACTTCAGAAACTTTTGTGAAAGATTTATTTCATGTGGTTGGAACTTTGAGAAAGTGAGTAATTTATTCTTCTGCCATATGCACATCAGAATTTTCTTGATGTTGTGTATTAAAATTGCCCAAATAACAGAAAAAAATGTATTACCACAAGTCAACATTTCTTTTCAAAGGTATCTTGTTGCCTATCCAAAATAGCAAAGCAGAAATGTAACTGTAAATGTCAACTAGATCAGATATGACATGTATTATTGTTTAGGCAAGTGACTGGGGCAGCCATGATACAGAGAATTGATGGGTCCTGCCTCGGGCGGAGGGGAAATGTTGACACACCTGGATAGTCACATATTATCAAGGAGTCAAACCTGCAGTTTCATGCTTTGGTAGAAAGTGGCATTTCTCATCTGAAAAATATTTGATTCATCAAAGACTAGGACCTAGGGTAGAGGTAGATTACACCTGAGATTTAGCATATGCTTCTTCATACTCAAAATCTTCTGAAAAGACAGCATACTAGGCATTTAAGAATATTTGCTCACTTTGGTGTTGACAAATGAAAACAAAGGAAAGTCAGCAATAATATTATCAAGTACCAACATTCTTGAAGTTCAGTCCCATCTCTCAGCCACATCTCTCTCCCTCATGGCTATTAGTAGTGCAGATATAATTGTGTTGTGTTATGCAGTTAAAATATGATTATCAACAGTTTATCCAGCCTTTGGTTTAATTTGCTGCAGAGGAGGAGACACATAAATTGGCTTTGTACAGAATCACGTGTGACCTGCAGGACTTATGTACCATGTGAAGTGCCATGAAATGCAGGTGATCTGTCCAGTAACATTTTATATTCTGGTACAATGCCAGAGCAAAATAATTACAAACAAACAACAAAACAAAACAAAAACATAAGCCAACCAAAACCACACACAGGCACACACACAGGCATACACACACACACACACACACACACAAAAAAAAAAAAAACAAAAAAAAAAAAAACAAAAAAACTAAGAAATGACTGCAAGAAACTTCCAGCTGGTTCTCTACAGGCAGCTTGGGCCCAGCTTGATTTATTTGCTTTGGCTAAGTGTGGGTATAGCATTCAACTGAACTAAAAAACCAGTGAAAAGCCTGGAGCACTGGGGACCACAGTACAGAAATGAATACGACTCTGCAATGTGATTCCCAGTTCGTGTTTTTTGTGTACTATATTCTGGGTCCTTCCATGACTTGGACATCACAAATCCTTTTACATATAACAGAGTTAAAAGTACAGCTAGACATAGTACATAGTACTTACAGAAACACATCAGATGCATAAAGAAATACCTCCTTATTTCTATTCCTGGTGATGTACTGACTCTTGTCTGGTATGGTTTCTGTGCAGCAAATTCAAGGTGGTGACCATTTCTCTTTTTCTTTTGATTGCATTTGTTATCCTATACTTCCTCACCTCATTTTATTTATTTATTGTCAAGGGGATGCAGAAGCTCCTTCTCCAAGGTGCTGCTAAGTTAAAAGAAATAACTTTTTTTTTTTTTTTTTTAACTTCAGCAATAAGTTCTTTATGTATTTTGCCTGAAATTCCAGGTCACCTTTGGAACAGTAGCTAAGGAAGTGTGAACTCACATCTGGGCTGTTACATGAATGGGATTGTACAGCTGTGAAATAGCCCATTACTACTGACATTGGAGAGGCATTACAGAGAGCCACTGAATGACACCTTCTTTCCCCTATCTGCCGTTGCTGAGCACGACGCCCCATGGTGTGGGATGTCCCTTTGGGCATTTGGGGCCAGCTGTCCTGGCTGTGTCCCCTCCAGCTCCTGGGGCACCCCCAGCCCCTCGCTGGCAGGGCAGCACGAGGGGCTGGGGAGTCCTTGGCTCTGGGTGAGAGCTGCTCTGCAACAACTGAAACATCAGTGTGTTATCAGCATTGTTCTTATCCTAAATCCAAAGCTCAGCAGTATATGAGCCTCTACAAAGAAAATTAAATGTATTCCAGCCAAAACCATGATAAACATCTATCAGAAAACCTGTCAAATAGGATTTGAGCAGTATTCCTTCATGGTTTCTGTTGTTCTTAATCCTTTGTATCCACTAAGAAAAGATAAACTATTAGGAATGAAGTACAGCTTGAGAGCCTGGACAGTAGATTCCACTGGGATGAGGTAGAGTTAAAGCAGCTGGTCCAGCAAGACTTCAGTGGTAAGACTGTAGATGCATGATTGACCATGCCCTTTATCAGTTCAGAATTACATCAGCTTAGGAGGGATTTTTGCTGCTCCTATATGGAAAGTGCTAGACCTTAAGAAATATTTGCCCACTGACTGTTATCCCTGCTAAGTGATAGTCTTGAAAGTGAATTTTGAAGGGACGTTGTCTTTCCGTGAGGTATGATATACCTTTTTTTTTTTTTTTTTCATGAAATACAATTTCACAACCCAGAGGTCCAAGCCTGCTCCTTCGGGTTCAACCAGGCCCCAAGAGTCACTTCAGTTAGAACAAACAACCATGCAAAATTGCTGAAGGGACGACTTCAGAAATGTATATTCGGTGTGACCAGTAAAGTATTTCATGCTACTTCTCATTGCAATACTATATTCCTTAGAGTGGTTTCAGTTACATATAGTGAGTCAGGGCTTGTCTATGGGGAGAACGAAGCTGGCTTCAGACTCCTGAATTTTACAAGAACAGGGGGCTGGGCCTCAGTAACTCCTGCCAGGGGGAGGGTAAGTGGCTGATAGCTGTTGCTGTTCCCACTGTGGTTGTGTGGGTGACAGAAATGATGGCACTGCCTCTAGAGTACCACCTGCCCTTTCTGCCTGCAAAAATAGCCTCTGTCCTTTGCAGCCCATTTCTCACTTGGTGATAGCAGCAAGCCTGGCTTTCCTAGGGCTGCTCTTGTCTGCCCCAGCCTAATGACTGATGACTCCAGCTGTGTCTAGGATGGGTGCTGATAAAAACGTCAGGGGGAAATCAAATCTCTGAGTTTAAAGATAATTGCACTCTCTGAGAGGACACTGCCAATATGCCTTTGAACAAAGAGGCATGGATTAAAGAGAAATGGATTAAAATACTTGTGCATTGATAATGCCTAGCCCAATCCACTTAGTGCAGTACACAGTGTGCTAAGTCATGCTGTACTGTATTGCAAACTGATCAGTGTACAAACCTGAGGGAAAACGTGAGGTCACAGTCACACACACATCTCCAAACAAAAAGTGCTACAAGAACATTACTGTTCATAGGTGGTCAGGACTGTGCTTGTATGACAATTGAGCTCTATCTCAGCTGGATGAGATCTGATGGGGTCAGTACAAACTTTGAGGAAATGGGTTTCTTGCTGCTGTTTCCATCCTGTGCAGTACCAAATATCCCTCCTGACCACTGAAGGCAGCAGGACATCTAGTATTAAGGCTTTTTCATGCTTGATTCTGAAATAACTAGCAACAAATCCTTATAACTTGAGTTTTCAATTTATGTTCCCGGAGAGGTCTGCAGAAAGGCTTTGACTGTTCAAAGCCATGCATTCTGAAAAATGCAGTCCGGTATAGCATCTTAATCTAACTTACATAAATACTATCACATAGACTACTTAATGTTTAAAAATATCCTGTCACACATAAACTATTGAAAAACAAGGTTGTTCCATTCATGGGCCTGTTAAGAATTACGAGCCAGTATGGCCAATACATTCATTCACTCTGAGGTTTTGCTACCATAATCCATCATTATCAGGCCCAGAAGTGGAAAGCTAGCATGACATTTAATGGCATATAGAGACATAAAATCTAGAAACTGCTTCAACTTCTTACAAGCCAAGTAGAATAAAACATTAATCAAGAAGGTCATAAAGTGCAAATGATAAATGGTAATGCAAGAAAGCAAACCACATGCGTCACTACTACTTCCTTCACTCTTCTACTCCTCTGGCAAAGAAAAACCTCTCCAATCACTGCAGTTAGCATAACTTCTATCAGGATTGTTGCAACTTCATAGGTCTACATGTGAAAAGACTGATGTCTTTGACTGAAACAAGGGATGTGTGAGGTGAGAAGTATCTGGGACCTTTGATTTTCTTTGTTAATGGGTAAATAACAGCAAGAGCCATTCTCTATACTTTACACTTACACTATATATAAATTGCACTCTCAATGCTTGATAGTAGGATTCCTTATTGTAGGTTTTGGCCTGTCCCAAAGCCTGAACTCAGTGTGGAACCACACTATACAAATGTGTGCTTGAGGCAAGTTGTGCTGCAGGAGCAAGACCCCCTTTCATCACAGGTGCAAATACAGCCTTACCTGCAGCATGGATGGTCATGGCAGAAGATGACCTGTTTGCTGCAGTATACTATTCAATATCCTGCAGCCTCTCCTGGAAGTCCTGGAAAGGCAAAGTGTTCCCTTGCTCCTAGGGCCACAGAGAATGGAAGCCAGCCTGAGTCAAAATTCCCTTTTATAATATGTATTTCACCCATTTCACATACTAGCTGATTCCTGGTATCCTAATGTTATAAACTGGATTTTAGTCTCACTGAAAGGCTGGAACTCAGCCTGTAACAGTTGTACTGTGAGTTTCAGTACATCCATGGATCCCACTATAATTAGACAGGTCAGAGGGTATCTTTTTAGGAGCAAAGTCTTGCATTTGAATGCTCCTTCTGAACTCCTGCATCAACATATTTTTGTGCTCTGAGAATTTACTTGTCTACAAGGAAACATATAGAAACATAGAAACCATATTGACTCAGTTCTGATGGGTGGCACAAATAACACTGCATTAAGTTTATCATAGTTTTGCCTAATCATTGCCTTTTGAGAATGTATTTTGAGACAAAGGAATGGTACTGCCTGGCAACATTACTTAACAACAATACTTAATAATTAAGTATTAAAATCAACCTATGCCTCAAAGAAAGATGGTATAGTTCTTTTTTGTTTGTATCTATTCCTACTACTGCATTTCACATTCTTGTGTTTCTTGAGTGACAGCAGGATTTATCACAGCTTGATTTGGCCAGCTAACTCTAACATCATAAAGAGAAGAGAGGATTCCCAGGCTACCTTCCTAGTGGAGATAAGATGGTATCTGGTGACATTGCAGTAATTGCCATACACAGCTGTACAACTTTTCACTGTAGCTCTTTGGTTGTCTCCAGACCCAACATTAACATAAGGCAACTTGGACAGGACAAGGAGCCAGGGGTTTCTCTAAAGGACCTATATATGGTCCTTGGGACAATCTGTTAAAAAAATAAAAATAAAAATAAAGCTATTTGTTCATTGTGCAATGGGAAGTCTGCTGGTTCTGCTTCCCTTATATTCGTCAAAGAGGAGATGCAAGTAAACTTAGAAGGTTTATTTTATTTTATTTTATTTTATTTTATTTTATTTTATTTTATTTTATTTTATTTTATTTTATTTTATTTTATTTTATTTTATTTATTATTTTTTGTGTGTCTTATCATAACAGCAGGAAACAAAATATCTAGTGAAAACTGGGTAAGACATAGCAGCCTTATCTCTGTATCAGATGTGTGATCTAGCTTCTGTGTCATTGAGAACTTATCTAGGAAATTCCTTGCGAGGAATAAAAATATACTGTAAATATGAAATACATTGGCTGTTCTCCTAAAAGAACAATAGCCAGGGACTTCACACTCAGGCAATCTGAAACTATTTAGGGAACAACCTAGATAACACTTCAGATATCACCTTGGAATTACTACTATAGAAAACATTTGAACGGATTCCCTACTCATTTTCTGCATGTCATGAAACTGCTGAGGTTTCTACTGGTAAGATGAGGACCAATAACTTGCAGTATAAAATGGCATAATAATTTATGTTCTAAATAAAAATGGAATTAACTTGCCTTTAAACAACAATATGATGTGCCTGGTAATTTAAAAAGTTACATACCCCTAAGTGGATTTCAAAGCTAAAGCAGTGAAACGGATTTAGGGGAAAACAAAAACAAACAAACAAAAAACTTAGTGCTTAAAAGACACTTGAAAAGCAAGGCCTAGAAAGAAGTGCATTTTAATTCTGTTTTATTACTGAGCACTGAGGCTATGCTCCTAAAACTTGTTTTCCTTTACTTTGTAGCTGCAATCTTATTTTCCCCTTGATATCAATGACTTAGTTAGTTCTTTCAAATTCATTTGAAAGAATGCAATATTGAATCAGGAAAACTCTTATCTAATGTACAGCTATATTGCAGATAAATTTAACTTCATGTGTTAAGCGTATAGAAGACTGAAGAGCAAATTTACAGTTTGTCCAGGAGATGTCTCTCTCTTCCTAAAATATGCCAAAGCCATTTGTATTTCAGGGGATCTCTGTTGTATTACAGCTGTTGGCTCCCTCACTCTGCAGCTATGACCTCGCAAGAAAGCAATACGCAGTCTGACTACTACGTATGTTGTATTCTGTTGTGGCATTTGGCTTTCGTTTCCAGTGCAAACGCCTCATTTTTAGGTCAATGTTTTTAAAAACCATGGGAGCTGAACAAATATTTGTGCTGCGGCTTTATTTTTTCTCATGCACTTCAAACTTAAGTGGTAGGCTAGCTTGCTTGATCTCTTAACCAAATATTCTGTTGTGCAGATCTGCCACTATGACCAAAGAAACAGTGATATCAATGGATTTTATGGATAGATACAACTTGTGGGAGCCTGAATATGTGCTATTTTTGTTAACATAAAGAATATGTTATTAATGTAGCATGAACAAAGAGTTCATACATAAATCACAAATAAATTTAATTCAGAGTGGGGTATTTTGAAGTATTTTCACTTTTACTGCACAGAATATGCAGAATAGCAGATAGTCAATAATTTTTAGTTTTGATAATCATAGATTCACAGAATGTTTTGGTTTGAAAGGGACCTTTAACAGTCATCTTGTTCTAACCCCCTGACATGGGCCAGGACATCTTTCGCTAAATCATTTTTCTCAAAGCCCCATTCAACTTACCTTGAACATTTCCAGGGATGGGGTAAGTCTGTAACTTCTCAGTGTCTCACCACCCTCAACATAAAAAAAAAAAATAATAATTCTTTATATATAATCTATATACAGTCTTATATACAATCTGTTCCCTGTCTATGACAGGGGGGTTGGAGTTAGTTGATCTTTAAGTTTCCTTCCAACCCAAGACATTGTGTGATTCTATTCTAAACCTACCCTCTTTGTTTAAAACCATTGCCCCTTATCCAATCACCACAGCACCTAGCAAAAAGTCTATCTTTCTCTTTCAACTTTCTTGAAAGGCTACAATAAGATCTCCTTCCAGTCTTCTTTCCTCTAGGCAGAACAATCCCAACTCTGTCAACCTGTTTTTCATTGAAGAAGTGTTCCATCTCTCTAATAATTTCATCAACCTCCATGCCTCTCTTACGTTGGGTGTCCCAGAGAAGGATGAAAGACTCCAGGTGGGGTCTCACAACAGTGGAGCAGAGGGGAAGAATCACCTCCCTTGGCCTGATGGCCTTTCTTCTTTTAATGCAGCCCAGGATACAACCAACTTTCTGGGCTGCAAGTTCACATTGCCAACTCATTCACAATTTTTTCACCAACCTATATCCCCAAGTCCTTCTCTACAGGGCTTCTCTCAATCAATTCAGCACCCAGTCTGAACAGATACTGGGGGTTGCCCTGACGCATATGCAGAACCTTGCACTTGGCCTTGTACAACTTCATGACACTCACATGGGCCAACTTCTGAAGCCTGTCCAGGTCCCATCCATGGTGTTCCTTTCCACTAGCATATCAGCTGCACCGCTCAGCTTCGTGTCATCTGCAAACTTGGTGATGTTGCACTCAGTCCCACTATCTGTTTTATTAATGAAAGTCTGAAATAGTACTGGTCCCAGTGCGTACTCTTGTGGGATAGCACTCGTTACTGGTTTCCATTTGGATACTAAGCCATTGACTGTAACTATCTGGATGTGACCATCCAGACAAATTCTTATCCATTTAATAGTTCACCCATCAAATCCATCCCTTTCCCATTTAGAGGCAAGAATGTTGTGGGGGCTGTGTCAAAGGCCTTACAGAAGTGTAGGTAGATGGCAAGAGTCGATCTTCATTTGTCCACTGATGCAGTCACTCTGATGTAGAAGGCCACCAGATTAGCCAGGCATGATTTGCCATTGGTGAAGCCATGTTGGCTGTGTCTAATCACCTCCTTGTGTGCCATGTGCTTTAATATAACTTACAGGAGTATCTTTTCCATGATGTTACTGGGTACTAAGGTGAGGCTGATTTTTTTTTTAAATGGGTGTAATATTCCCTTTTCTCCAGTCACAGGGGACTTTGCATGACTACCATGACTTTTCAAATATGATGGAGGGTGTCACAGTAAAGGAATTTATGCTTTAGGAAAAATGCTTTGTTTTTAGCAATACACAGGAGAGTCAAAACACTTGCAATCCTAAGTCCTTTGGAACTACTGCTTTTGATTCTCATCATTCCAGTGACTTTACCATGTACTTTATGGTGTCAGATCAGGAGATTCAAACTTCTTTTGTGGTGAGAGAAACAGAAATCTCTCTCTTTTTTTTTTTTTTTTTTTTTTCTCTTCTCTGGACAGAGTCAGCCAACTTCCTGGTTAGTCCAATACTTTTATTAGTAAGTATTTATTCATGAGTTTGACTGACTTACTGATGGCACTCATTGTGAAGAACAGGAATTATGAAATCCATAACAGTACTTTGGGGTCAATGCTCTCATAGGAAAAATGCTGAAATACAATATGAAATGTTTGCGTTATAAATAGGACTTGAGACTTTCAGATGCTTTAAATGAAAAGCAATTGGATTTACATGAGCATTTACTGACCTCTGCCATGGCAGACAGAAGTACTGGTCGATGCAGTGGGTCCCAGGTGAATTTGTGTATTGGAGATTGGTTCCTGGTTGGTCTAGAAACAAGAAGGAAGGAAAGGACGATGCCTTAGAGGACTTGCTCTGTTTCTGGAAAGAAACAGGCTGCTGAGCATACATATTTGCCCTCCAAATTCCACAAGAAAAGAAAAGGAGCATTAAGAAGCCCCCAGCAAGAAATAGAGACAAAGAATCAACATTGAGCCTTTGTCTGAAAAACAGCCTATTCATTATTGGATTTCATTTGGAGGGACTTGTAGGTCTGATTTGAAGTCTCTGGGGACAGAAGCAGTCCTGTTGCAAGCCAGTGTCTCTCTTGGCAATAGTACTTCTGCTCACAAGTGGAGTAGCATCACTTGGGATTTTCATCTAAGCTTCACCTGCTCAAGCCATCAAATGCAAACGCTGCTCACTTGCATAGATCTTTATGAGATAATTCCCCTCAGGGACTGAAAGCTTCGTTAAGGAGTTGTGGAGGTATCTTAGTGTAGTGGGTTTACGTGACAAGGTTCTGCTAGCAGGGGGCCATAGGGGTGGCTTCTCTGAGAAGGATCTAGAAGCTGCCCCATGTTTGGTAAGGGCCCCACTGCTGACCAGAGCCAAGCCAATAAGTATTGTTGTTTTGCGCCCCTGTGAGAGCATATTTAAGACGGGGGAAGAAAATATGCACCACACGGCAGCTGGGAGAGTGAGAGGAGTGAGGAACAGCCTTGCAGGCACTAAGGTCAATGAAGAAGGTGGGGGAGAGGTGCTCCAGGCACCGGAGCAGAAGTCCCCTGCGGCCTGTGGTGAGGACCATGGTGAAGCAGGATGTCCCCGTGCAGCCCATGGAGTACCACGGTGGAGCAGGGTTCCACGCTGCAGCCTGTGGAGGAGACCACGGTGGAGCCTGTGGAAGATCTCTTCTGGAACAGATTCCAGGCCAGAGCTGCAGCCCATGGAGAGGAGACCACGAAGGAGCAGGTGACCTGGCAGGAGCTGCTGCCTGTGGAGGATCCAGGTTGGAGCAGTTTGCTCCTGAGGGATGGACCCCGTGGTACGGACCCATATCTGGAGCAGTTCTTGAAGAGCTGCTGCCTGTGGGAAGCCAATGTCAGATCAGTTCACCAAGGACTGTATCCCATGGGAGGGACTCCACAGCACAGGGGATGAGAGTGAATTAGAAGGAGCAGCAGAGAAGAAGCACTATATATTGACCATAACCCCCATTCCCCCGTCGCCCTGCACTACTCAGGGGGAGGAGGTGGAAGAGGGTGGATATGGGGGGAAGGTGCTTTTGGTTTCTTTCCTTTGTTTCTCACTTCTCTAGCTTGTTAGTAATAGGCAATAAATCGTACTATCTCCGTATGCTGAGTCTGTTTTGCACATCATGATAATTACTGTGTGATCTCCTTGTTCTTATCTCAACCCTTGAGGCCTTTTCATCGTATTTTCTCCCCGTTCCTCTTTGAGGAGGGGGAGTGAGAGAGCGGCAGTGGTGGAGCTCGGCTGCCCACCTGAGTAAAACCACCACACTGAGTTTAAGATTAAGAGACAAAAGAATCTGCTTGTGTCTTTCAGAAGTTGTTTTTCAGAGTGTCTGCAAAATCAGAGGAAAAGACACAGCCTTCCCATGCATTTAAGGACTTCTTTTTAATTTTAACAGAAAAACCTTACTCATTCATCCTTAAAACACCAAACAGTAAAGGTTATAGTAGTTATGGAGACCTGTTGAATATCACATTTCTTGGACACCCTAAATGAGGGCAGAGTGTCCTGTGTGCTGTGGAAATGTTCCTATTACTCAGCTGGCTGACATGGAAGCTGTTATTGTTGGTGTTTTTGTTTTTATATTCTGCTTTGCAGCTGCACTCCCCCCAGGAACAAACACGGGTGCTTCTGCTGACTCAATCCTAGCTGTAGTCCCCTTAACACATTTGAACCACCTGATTCTTGGAGAGCCTGGAAGTCATTTCCAGCCTAGCGTGTTTCCTTTTGAAATACAGTCAGGCAACATGGACAGATGGAGCAGTATGTGGTCCTGGAGAAAAGAAATTTTGAAGTGAACCTTAAAAAAAGGAGAAGTAGAACTAGGAGGGGAGGGAAGGAGGCTAACTTTGTGATGTCTCTAGGAAAGAAAAAAAGTTCTCTGAAACACCGGAGAGATGTCAGCAGCTGGCAGGACAGGATCAAAAGGCTGAATGTGTCAGTGGAGATCAGGGGGTCAAGAGAAAATTTCTGCAAGCTACTACACCTGTCAACAACCAGACTGAACCCACCTACCTTCCTACTGGGAGTGCCTTGAAAATTTCACTTCAGCCTTTTCTAGGAGGGAATAGAATAGAATAGAATAGAATAGAATAGAATAGAATAGAATAGAATAGAATAGAATAGAATAGAATAGAATAGGAGTAGTTCAGTTGGAAGAGACCTTCAAAGATCACCTAGTCCCACTGCATGAGCACTTCAGGGCTAAACAAAAGTCAAAGCATATTAACAAGGGCATTATCCAGATGCCTCTTGAACACTGGCAGGCCTGGGGCATCAGCCACTTCTCTCAGAAGCCTCTTCCAATGCCTGACCACCTTCACAGTACAGAAATTGTTCCGAATGTCCAGCCTGAAGCTTCCCTGGTGCAGCTTTGTGCCATTGCCACATGTCCTGCCCTCACCAGCACCTCTCTCCCCACTGTCCCTCCTCAGGGAGCTGCAGGGAGCAATGAGGGTCACCTCTGAGCCTCCTTTTCTCCAGACTGGACAACATGAGTGTCCTCAGCCTCTCCTCGTAAGGCATGGCCTTCAGCCATTTTACCGGCTTTGTTGCCCTCCTCTGGATGCTTTCTGGAACCCTAACATCCTTTTTGTATTGTGGAGCCCAGAATGATGCACAATATTCAAAGTGAGGCAGCACCAATGCTAAATAGTGTTGGAGAATCACCTCTTTTGACCACTGACTATGCTGTGTTTAACACACCCCAAAATGAGGCTTGCCCTCTTGGCTGCAGGACATGGTGCTGGCTCACATTGAGCCTGTTGTCAGCCAGTACCCCCAGATCCCTTTCTGCGGGTCTGCTCTCCAGCACTTATCTCATGGTCTGTACCTGTGACCAGCGTTAGTCCAATCCAGGTGCAGAACGAGGCCTTTTCCTTTGTTGAACTTCATGCTGTTGCTGATTGTCTAGTGTTCCAGTTTATCTAGATCCCTCTGAAAGGCCTCTCATGCCTCCAGGGAGTCAACAACACCTCCCAGTTTAGTGTCATCACCGCACCTCTATTTATGCTCTTCTGATACCGCACTCGGGCCACGATCTTGGAACTTGTGCCATCACTGCATCACGGAGCCTCCTGGATTTGATGGCCATGAAGACACACAGTGACTGTGTACTCTCATAGCCAGGGTCCAGGCCCACTTTCTGATTGAATCCTCCTTTGAAATATTGCCTAAACTTTACAAAATCGTAGATTTTTTTATTTTTATTTTATTTTTTATTTTTTTAACTGGGGAGGATTCTCCAGTTGTATATTGTATTAATACAAGTACTAATTACTTTGTTGTTAATACGTCCATTCTATTTCATATCTTGGCTGTAAATAGTTTTAATCATGTCCCAAGCAGAAATGCGTTTCAGAGTTGAAGAAAGGAGCCTACCTAAAAGGTGGCAACATTTTCCTACCTCCATGTCAACTTCTGTGCTTTTAACACTTTCTCCCAGCCTTGTTCAGGCAGAAAGGTCATTTGAGACGGAGATGGACGTACATCCTTAGGTGTACTGTATCATCTGCATGATGTAGCCCAAGGCAATGTCCCACATAAGTGCTCCAAAAAATTTGGATTTACCTACCAGTGCATTTATCAGGGGCAGTATTTTTCTACTCAGGCAGCACTACCTCCACCTAAGCTTCCTTCCCGTGATGTTTGCTGTAGAAATGCTGGGTCCCAAGGGTAAGCCAGGCAGGGGCAGAGCACGAGGAGGTACCTGTGGTGTTGCTCACAGAGGCTGCACACGAGATGAACTACAGACCATGACTGCTGCCGCTGCGTGTGCCAGAAGGAGCAGTCGGAGGAACATCTGGAAAGCAGTAGGAACCGAGAAACAAATGGGATCCATTGTAGGACACGGCACACTGCTCACACTGACAGCATTCAGATAACTTCCAAAATGGGCATATTTTCAGCTCTGCAGAGCCCGTCTGAGTGAATAGCGTGTGTTTTATTTTTTTTTCCCTATTCGTTTTTATCTTGTGTAAGTAGATTTTTAACTAGTTTTAAATATATCTGTTTACTTAAGCACGACTTCTAAAATAATAATTTATCTGTTTGAAACTTCCTCAAGTACTTAGCCAATGGATCTAATTTGGCTACATATATTTGCAGACGCTCTCAGTGTTTATTTTACAGAGCTATATGTTTGCAGATCCTATTTTACTGTCTAATAGCACTGGATCTTATCCATCTCTCTCGTCATCTCATTTTTTTCCCCAAGAAATTCACTGTATGATTTCCAAAATCCTAATTTCATCCTGATGTATTCATTGCAAGGCTCCTGCTTGAGGAACAATGGGATAGTGAATAAAATTTCAGTATATCGCCTGAATGTTTGTATTAATGACTTCTGTAGCTTTCTCCTGCTTTTATACAAGCAAGTATTACAAGCTTTTGCATACTTTTTATGCCGTGTAAAGACTTAGACATATGATCAAATTACCATGGTCTAAACAAGTTAATACAGGTCAGCTGAGAAGTAGTACTTATCTGTGTACATAGTACAAACTAATGTGAAATTATGTGGCTTAGGTCCTTCTCTTTCCTTAAATGCAAGCTTAAGTCAAATTAGTTTGTAGTTGCCAAGCCTGAAAATGCACATCTAGCTGGTGCCCATTGGTGCCTGGAGACTTCTAAATCCCTGCAAATGGGTAACATATCTGAGCTTCTGGATAGCTGTTAATAAGGTCTCCCCAGAGCCTTCTGCAAGCTAACCAACCCCAATGACCTCAGCCTGTCTTCACAGGAGAGGTGCTCCAGCCCTCTGATCATCCTCATGGCCTTCTCTTCATGGACTTACTACAACAGGTCCATATCCTTCTTAAGCTGGGGGCGCCAGAGCTGAATGCAGTACTCTATGCTCTGATGATGTTGTGGCCAGCAGCAGTGAGGTTTCCCATTTCCTATTTGCCTTAACCAGGCTGGAATAGGGAAAACCCTTCAGGAGAATCTTTGGGGCCAAGTGGATTGGGAGCAGATAATTTTCTTAGGCACACAGTGGAGACTGCATGACTTATTCAAGTCAGAATAGTGTTGAAATCTGATGGGGTGCAGAGCATATATGAGGAAAGAATTCACCACACAGGGACACACTGAGCAAGAGAGACTGGATTTCACATCCTTTGTTTAGCATCTTATCTTGAACTTTTCTCAAGTTATTTTTTCCTTGTTTTAGTAAAACCTCATGCAAGGAGCTGGGAATGTTTGAGTCTTTGGTGTCCATCACTTACTCTCATCTAAAGCAATGTATACTAACACTGTTGGTACTCCCTCCCTAATTTTAATAGCACCACATTGCAAACAAAAAGGGCTTTGGTCACAGTACCTTGTCCTGTATTGGGAATTAAGGTAAGAGTTGGTGGAATGCCTGATGAGCTTCAAGATGGGATCCCAAGAGCTGCTCATTTTGCAGTTACTACATGGAGAAAGAATAGCCCCAAAATGCCCTTAAAGGATACACACTCAGGCATGTCTGACTGATAATGCTTTCTTGGCCAATACTTCTGAGCCTTCAATTGCAATAAACTGAAGCACGGAGATTGAAGGCGTGGCATGCACCTTTAAAGAGGAGCTGCATACCCTTGGTCTGGAGAAGTAGGAAGTAGTGGACCATGCAAGGACATCTGGCCACCGAAGCCCGAATGACACTGAATTGCAGAATAAACAGGGTTGTCTGTGTATCAAGGTCATTACTGTACTGTCATATTCTGTTACAAGTGCCAGAATGATGGTGGCACCACTCTGGCCTGGAGGTGACCATCAGTGATGAGACGATGTCCTGGTGCACAGAGCAGGAGGAAGTCCTTGCCCTACCCTGAGCTCTATACCCATGTTACAGTCTGACTCTTGTAAATAGTCATATGATTTCCAGCTGGACAGCAGTAATGAGGTTAAGGTAGAGTCCATATCAGCTCCCTTACCTGCTGTATGCTACAGCGTGCAGTATGCTACTTTACTGACTTATTATTAGACGTATAATTTTCCCCACATTTACTGATATCTTTCCTATCAGGTTGTTCCTTATTCCAGTACTCTGTTGCCCCCATCAGCTAGCCGAAACAACCAGTTACACCAGTGTAATATTGTTGTAAAGTCAGAGAGTCACACTGTGTGCATTACATGTAGAATATCCCTTCTCCTTCTTTCTCTAGTAATACAAAACTGCTATTTCTTCAGAGCAATAGCTAGTTTCTATGATCAGCTGTAAACAATTACTAAGCTGCCTGCCTTGATGATTTATAGCTTAGTTATAAAAGCGTGTACTTTATTCCAGGCTGCTTGCTAAGCCCAGAGGAAGACCCTGAGTTTGTGGTGATGATGCTATTTTATCACCTGCTGCGAACTAATTCTAGGAACCAGTCAGATTTTTTTCCAAGAAAAACGCTTTGCAATGTGAAATCAATAAAGTCAATACCCTCTTCCTTTTCTCCCCTCTGTGTGTGGGAATAGACCAATGTGAAGAAGTGACTTCTGGGGAAAAGGTGCTTATTTTCAAGATGAAATTTCTAGTTCAAACCAGAGATGGCAGTAACATAAGGACAATAGAACAGACCATGGTCCAGTGTAGATAGCACCCATGGGGAAAATATGAGAATTTGAACTGAGTTCATGTTTTGAAACTGCTGCTAGTCTAAATCCAGTGTGAGTTTCTTTGTAACCTGCTATTTGTGCAGAGGCTTACATTTTCATGAAACACTGTGAAAGATCCTGTTTTTATCATGTTGCAGAATGCATAATTTTTTTCATTAAAGCTTTGACTAGTTCTTCAAGATAGGAAATTTACTTCCTGCAGAGAAACAATAAGAAAAATCAAGTGACCATTTTCTGCAAGTTTTATTTCAGCTATTATAATTTGTATATTTTAAGGGACAAAAAATTCATTGGTGAACAAATTGTGGCATGTTATTAGTTACTCTGAAGTTTCTTTTTAAGCTACATGTATTAATCACCCTGGAGTTTTTGTTTGTTTGTGATAGTCATTTTGTGCGATCATCTGTTATTAATTACCATATTGTTGGTCAACTAGCAGACCAGTGATTAGTGGTATTGTTATAAAAGTATGTACACTCCCTCAGTATGTGGGTGGCGGTGGCAGTTGTGTTGATAGCGCTCCTGTCATTTTCATGGGACAGAGCTTTAGGTCTTGTTTGGTTGCTCCATTTCTAGCAAATCTCAACACTTTTCACTTTCCTTTCTGAACTGTTTGCCATGTTATACCAACTGATATAGAAATGTGTCTTCTAGTGGTACACGGACTTCCTACCTCTTATAATAGATGCACAGGAAGATATATATGCTATCTAGAGATACCAGAAAACACTATCTAGCATTGTCATTTGTTGCCAGTTGTATTTTTGTATGACTACATTCTAAAATGTAAAACAAAACAATGAGAAATGGATTTTAAAGTAGACAAGAGGAAATAACGAGCCAGGAATTTTGGTGTCAGATGGTAAATAAAGGTTACGTGAACCTTATTTCAGAAGGAATTCAACCCACCAGTGTACTATTTCTGTGATATTTATGCCATATTCATGCACTGTGTTTTCACATGCTTGTTTGTAAAGATTAGAATTAGAGAAACTAGCTATTTTCTTAAAGACACTAAAAATGTTGGTGACTCCTTATGCTGGACAGTGTAACATATAGGCTGAACCACTGAGCTACTTCTGAGAGTTGCCATCGCAACGGGCACACAGCTGTTAACAGTGAATCTAGCACTGCAATTAACAAGTGTGAAGGCCAAAAGATATTTCTGGGAAATCTTTACATTCTGCAGGCTCCGAGGTCTAGGGAAAGTTAAGGAGAAGGAGAGATTTTGGACTGGGAGCTTTTAATAATGAAATGGAGAAGAATGTGGTGAACCTAATCCTCACATGCAAAGGCGAGTTCACAAAATAATTATTATTTTTTTTACCTGTTTCTTTAGAAACAAATTCCACAGGCAAACTGTCCCTTATTGCGTTTTTTGGCTGAAATATGGCTTTGGGCAGCCATGTCCTGAACAATGCAGTCAATGAATTTCATCTGTACCAAACCTGAATAACAGTCCATAATGATACTAATGTTTATAACAAACACCTTGAGTATCTTCCAGCTAAAGCTGCCAATGAAATTCAGGAATACTCATTCATTTTTAAACCTGATTAATTATTCTTCGTCTAACAGAAGAATACAGTGATATAAACCAGCAGAAAGTTAGTTGGACTTTAGGAAACAAGTTATATTGAGTTTTTCATTGAATTTCTATGATGGAGCTGTATGAAACTGGCTTAACAGTACCGTAACTCTTTACTTGGGATGAATATAGAGAGTAGATAAACACCTTCATCAAATATCAGTAAAAGCAATAATCACTGTCATCCAAAACTCAGACCAGATTCAGAAGTAGAGCTGAAAGTTCAGTTGAATGCTATATATATCTTTCTGTGGTTGTCTTAGCAAGCTTAAGGTCAGTGAGTTGATCAGGTAGCAGTTTGTATGTGTGAAATATTGTAGAAGGAGCAAAACCAGAAGTTCCTAGGCACATAGAAAAAGAAAGAAACCTCACATTTTTCCCCCATAAGTAGACATTTCTTGTAGCCCTGTTGCAAAAGTGCCTCATAAAGCCTGCCTGTGCAGATGGCCAGGAAAAGCAGCTCTTATTGTAAATCAGTGGAGCTGCCAGAATGCGAGTGGCCACAGCCAGAATGACATTGTGCTGCTGCACAGATATTAATGGACAAACTATTTGCTAAACTAATTTGTTGGAATCTTTGTACAGGATAAAACTCATTTGAAAAATTAAATCTCTCAAACAGGATGGAGAGTCACTGGCTAGAGGGGGACGAGTCTCTGCTGTGAGGGTCCCTGTGATGGCACCTTCAGCTGAAAAAGGAGCCCCTGAACCTCTCTTCTGCTCTACTCAGGATACTTCTGAGCTGTGCTCCTACAAGACCACTCCATGATAGGCATGATCCAGCACTGTAAATGACTACTTATAAATTTGGTCTTAGCTAAGTACAAAAGACTTTCCTACATGACCATTTATTCACCTACAGGAATAATTTCTATTGACTATTTAGAAATATCCATACACAGTCTGGTTATTTTTACTGCAGGAACTGCCTAGGGGAGTAGCCAGCATGGCCACATTCTCTATCCCAGATACTAACACACTGAAGCATGAAAATAATGCCTGTCAAATGGTCTAGGCACAGCAGAATCTGCCTGAGGACGTATCTGGAACTGCCTGAATTTCCCACCTGGAGAGCTCCTGCAGGAATTAGGCAAAGGCTTTGATGTGAGGGTGTCTGGGAGCTCAAGCAACCAACCTCGTCTTGGTGGGGTCCCTTGTGCCACCTCTGCAGAGACCAGCTGGGAGACCTGGGACTACACTACTGCCTAAGTGCACTGGGTGTGCCCCCAGGCACAGCTCTGACACCCAGCTGCACTGCAGCTATAACTATAGAACAAAGTGAATTTCATCCTTATCTCAAAAATTGAATGCAAAATGCAAAAATATGAAAGAAAAATCAAGCCAACAAATCAGATGTGTAAGGGCTGATGATCTACTTCTGTAAGTATAAGAGGTTGGCCATATATATTGTTTGGATTCAAAGTTGGGAATGAACATACTTCCTCTTGGCAGCTGTCTGGCCATTTGAAAAATGTTTCCTGTGTTGAATGTTCACAGGATAATATGGTTTTTATTCTCTGAAGTACACTGCAAATAAAAAATACTCTACCAAGTAAGGTGTTTTGCACTTACAGTCCTGATTCTTGCTTGCACTAAGGCTCTGTAGCGTCAGTCCAGACATACACTGAGCAGTTGAAGCAAGTGCTTGATTCACTGAAGGTACTCTTAGGTCATGGTGAAGATCTGTGAGTTTAAGGCCGATTCAGTCACTAGTGGAAACCCAAACTATTTCCGTGTCATCAGAGTTCTTGTTTTCCCTTGATGAGAGAGTAGGACACGCTCCCATCTGGGCAGGAGAAGACAGCTTGCCAGTGTGTCCTCACATATACGCACTGTGTAGAAAGCAGTAAAAGCAAATGGAACAGCTGGTGCATTAAATTCCTGCCTTCTAAATCACTTCACCGTGGTGATAACGGCTCTGTCAATATCCTCTTTCACTTGCCAGCCACATAGTCATTTTTGTTTGAGTATTCACAGGTCCCTTTATATCACAAGATGACTCCAGATGAAAGCAGCATTGTCCATGCATTTCAAGTGAAAAGGGGCATTTCTATTTTTATTTTAGGATTATGCTTCCATTCTTAATATGGAATATGTGTGGTAATGGAAGTGTTAAAGGGGACATTTGCATGTCTGAAGTGATTCTGGATAGAGGAAGGAATTGTTATCACATGCCAAAGGTTTGTGCCTTACCCTTAGTTCAGGTCATGCAGAACTTGGTTAGCATTTTGGGTGTAGTGTTGGTTTTGTTTTTCTTTTCTTTCTTTCTTTTTTTTTTTTCTTTTTTTTTTTTTTTCTTTTTCTAACTTTGTACAATGTACATCCGTCTAGACTATTGCTGCAAAAAACATTTTCCTAAATGATAGTTTTGACATCTCTTTCTATCCTCTTCTATTTCTGTCACACAAAGCAAAATTTTGTCTCTTTTCTCAAGTTTTTATTGCCTTACTCTCTGTCACCTATCTCTAATCTAGCACTGAGAATGTGAGTTATCTCTGATGAGCCCAGTTGGACTCTTGTTGTCGCACTGTCACTGGTCTATCTGTCTCCATCTAATACTATGCCTCCTATTTAACTCATTAGAAGCTCCCTGGGGAGCAGTTCTTTGTTGTTCTGTGTCAGCAGCTAATGCATGCAAACCAGTGGAGATCCTAGGCTCTTTTGTATATATAAACTAATGGAGTATGAATTAGTAAAAACTGTGCCATGCAGAGGGATGAGGGAGTGGGAGGAACTGTAGTCATACCTTGGAACTTCATATTAGCCTAACAGGTGCTGATGAACAGAGAAATGGTACTGAGGATCCACTGTACAAAGTGTGTATGTTGTGCTGGGGAGTTGTTTCCAGCTAGCTCTTGCCTGGTCCCTGATCTGGATGCTCATTAACAGCCAGAGCAAACCTTCTGGTTTAGTTTCATCTAAGGGGAACACAGTGTGTGCTCTCTGTGACTGCTCTGTGACGTGAATCAAAACAAGCAAATGGGGGTTATGATGATGTGCTCTTCAGGGTTGTCCTTCTGAGCCAAACTAAAGTGCTAATGTAGGCACACCCTCATTGTTTTCATATCTTCAGTATAATTTGTCATTATGACATCAAATGAGCAAAATGCAAGAATAATATTCCAAAGTAGTATTTTTTTTTCTGAGTAAGATCCCAGTTATAATTTATGTTTATCACCCTAGAGGGATTTTTCAGAAAAGACAAATTATTTGCTTCTATATACATGTTTGCACAAACAGGGGTAGGTTTATCGAGACCAGTGGATGGAGCATTATGAAAAATCTTGTAGAGTAACAGCAGAGACAGAGGTTCAGTCTAAACTTCCAGTAGAAAATGCTGAAGTGTGCCATCCAAGAGCACCTGGACACAGCTTTCAGCTTTACAGCTTTCAAAGATTTGCCTCATCTTTTCTCTTTGAATCACAGGGCATTTTGCAACAACTAGTACTGCAATATCTTCTTTTATAATTTCACCATACTTCTGACCTAGCTGAATTCTGCCACATCTGAAGGGCAGTGAAACTGCAAAGAACAAAGGAAAAAATGTGACATATATGTATGCGTCATCAAGGATTTGTACATATTACTAACTTCATCTTTTGATTTATGATCACGTATAAATGATAATTATTCATGCTGCCATTTAATTTTGACTTTTTTTTTGAAATTTTTTTACAAATTTCATGCTGTATCTTTATCTTTTTAAACATGACTTAACATGCCACACTGAAAACTTTTAAAATTCTCTATTTTTCAGTAGATTGCTCTCATTTCTCTCTCTCTCTTTTTTCTTTTTTTTTTTTCTTTTTTTTTTTTTCAAAAGTGATTTTATTTCTTTCTTCTGCTAAGAAGGTTTAACAAGATCAGCAAAGTAACATAAGCCTTAAATATCTGCTTTGTGTGTTCCTTCTGCTAGTTATAACATTGATTTCCATTTCTCCTTACAGATTCTAATTGCACAGAAGGGTGTGGGGATACACATGTGCATGTGTGTGTATGTAATATCTTGCTTCCTCTTTTCAAAGCATTGTCCAAACACCAGCTAATTGATTTGACATGCTAAAAGAGAAACTCAGAGCGACCAAGTCATTCTGGTATGAAAGACATTTCCAGTCATCTCCGTTCAATAATCGCAACCACAACTTCAAAGATGATACAGATGCAAATTGAAATGTGTGATTTTGTTCTATCTGGATTTGATTTCTTTCCCCTTTTGCTCTGAAATAATCATCCTCCCCTTCCTGCTGGGATCAATGATGGTTGGAACTGGCACGTACAATGAAGCTATACAAGTCCAGAGAGATTGAATTTTACTCCAGGGATATAACTCCCATTGCCTCTTCCCCTCCTTCAATGGAATTACCCCTAATTTTATGCATATTCTGTGAGTTTTATCCAAAATGTGGGTCTGAATAACATCTTCTAGAAAGAGGAGGGGGGATCACGATCCTTATCTTCTAATAGGCCCCATTCTGAGATCATCCTTCTCTTATCTCTTTCCAAATTCTATTCTTCCATATGGTAGTACAATAAATTGCTGTTGACTAGTGAATACCCTTGCAGACAATAAATCACACCATGCATCCTGAAATTCCTAAGCATTTTCCACCAGTGAAACACAGTGAGCATCAAGTTCATACAGATGGAAGTTTTTTAGTACCTTAACTAGTCCAAACATTTTGCTGACTATGTGAAGTCCACCAAAAACTTTGAAATTATTACTGATTTTATATGAAAGACTCTCAGATGCTACTGAAAAAATCCAGAAGACCTATGTGACTTTGTGTCCTCATAGCTGGGCATAGTATTCTGTATGATGCTAGAGAGATTCAGCAATACTTTCTTCTGAGTTTGTGGAACACAAACTCATGACAGTTCCTTGTTATCTGCACAGAAGATAATGACTTAGGGCCAGCTGTAAGCACCATCTTGCCTACTTGTCTGGCCCATTAGAAAAAGGGCATATGGCTGCCTCAGGAGCCAGCAGCAGCCTGCTGCGAGTATGACCAGGCATGGCAGTATATGACACCACAGGTCTACCTCAGTACATGAATGAAATGAGGGAAGAAGCTAATCCTTAGCACATGGATGCTGGAGGGGGTCATAAAGAGCACAATATGAGGGAAATGGGAAGAGTTAAGTTTTGGAGTGGGTTTGGAGCTTAAGAAGTAGTGATGATATAACAAAAATAGGCAAGAAATGACTTTGTGAAAGTGCTCACAATTTCTGGTGTTCCTCCAAATGTCACAGCATTAGAAAACAAAAGTTTCCCAGGAGCAGATTTCCTGGTATTTTCTTCTTCCAGCTAGGTCAAAGTCAGAAATGTCATTCAAATATCACTTTATTTTTTTTTATTTGTCTGGAACTCAGACCTAACAACATGGCAAATATGGCAACATAGCATCTCAGGTAGAAACTCTAAATCCATTTGCATCCCTGTAAGTGCTAGGACTCCATGGGAAGAGAAAGCACAGTTGTGGCTGGCTGGAGCAGCCCAGATGCCTTGGCTGGTTGAACAAGGCTAGAAGAAGAAATACTGAAGCCAGATTCATGTTTTCCCAGTAAGATATCTTTGCATCATTATGTTGAAGTGGCCACAGACAAGGCATAAGAGCAGAAAAGTCATGACGTCAGTACTTCCATGATTCTGTCATTTTTCCATAGATGAGTGTTATTTTTTAATGCTTCGGTATTTCAGTCATATGAAAGTTCTCAACAGGAAACAGCTGTTGAATAATCTCCTAAAATTTCTTAAACACAGTATAGTCTTTGTTTCTATAGATACTAATTCCCCCCAAAAAAAAGGAAAAGTGAGGAAGATAGAAGATGGAATGGAAGAAGAAGGGAAAGGAAGGGAAGGGAAGGCAAGGCAAGGCAAGGCAAAGCAATGCAAGGCAAGGCAAGGCAAGGCAAGGCAAGGCAAGGCAAGGCAAGGCAAGGCAAGGAAAGGAAAATATATTATTTATCTGAAAGAAAATATGCCTTGCCTTTCCTTTTTCATGCAACCTTTCAACTGAGTTTTTATTCAAAAAACATGGCTAGCCATATGTCTCCTTTACACAAAAGAAGACCTAGTTGTCTGTCAAAATTTTACTTAACAGTCCTTTTCTTTGTTAACTAAAAAGAGGACTTCATTAATTTTGCTGTTAGGGAAAATATGAAACAAAAACCATAGTGGAGGAAGCAAAATATTACAAATGGAAAGAAAAAGCTTCCTCTTCTCAACAGTTTCACTGATTTGCAACAGATAAATTTCTGCAAAGTATGCTTGCAAATTTCCCCTCAGGATCCAAGTATAGTTGTGGCGCACGTTTCACAAACAACAGCTTGCTTCCAGGTTTTAGCTTCACCCCACCATTATAAGACCCAGGGATGGGGGTGTCAGATGCCCTGGCCTCATCATTCTGTGGTATAGCAGCAGTAGCTCAGTGTTTGCCATCCAATTTGGATCAGGAGTACAGGTCTGAAAGGAAGCTCCTGCTTGCCCTGACGCATCAAGCTCTACTTTGTGGTCTCAGGGTGCAAGATGATGGAGGATGCACCCAGAGTGCTTTAGCTGTTACAGGCAGCCCGGAGCAAGTCGGAAAGAAATTCCATGAAATATATTCAGCATCAATGTCCTCATCATAATTTCCATGAATACCATCTGTCCCTTCCAAAGCTACCTGTCATTCAAAATGCTTTTGCTTCCTTCCTGGAATTGCCCGTCACTGGTTATTTCCAGGTGAAGAGGAGAATAATTCCTGGAGTCCTTTGTGAGGCAAGGGGAAGCATCCAGAACATTTCTTTTCCAAACTTGTAAATGAGCTATAATGTCATAATTCAGTCTGTTTTTAAATCTGAAAGGCTAACAACCAGCTTTCCATTGCTGCTCCCTGGCTGGCTGGAAAGTACACCACAGGGATACTTGGATACTTGGCAGATTGCTTTTAGTTGTGTCTTTTTTTTTTTTTTTTAACCTTTCTTAGGTAAAGATTACATTGGAAAGGACTTGCTTTCGTTGTTTCAGCAAGCAGAGCCAACTGGCAGACAGCTTGGTGTTTATATCGCAGTTGTTTCTTCTCCAGGGCACAAATTTTAGCATTGCGCAAAACTGCATTGTTATGTTCAGATCAGAAAATCTACTTCACTCTCCATTGCTGAGATAAAAATGACAGCTTATGGGAGCAGAGATCTGTCTCAGGTGTGTGTTGCTGTAGGAAACACCTGGACACTGTAGACATAGTTTAACATTGACGATGGTTTAAGAAGGGGAAAAATAAGTAGGGAGAAGAGTCATTATTCCTTTTGCAATGTGTAAGCAGAATTTGCAGAGTTTTTGCTGATGTTCCAAAGAAAATGTACAAAATAAAAACTGAAAAATAAAATCTCCAGTGAAAAAAATTCTGAATAACTTCACCCTGTCTATGAAAAAACTAATGTGGGAGACCCAGCCAGTTTCAACTTCTTTACTCCATGAATGGGTCCATGAGATAAAGCTTATGAAATACCTGTAACTCAGTGCATCGACTGAGTATATGGGCAAACTCCTTCTCTTGGCATTGCTATTCATCCCATCTCTGACTTATGGATTCTTCTCCAGACATTTCCATAGGTTAATATGTAGAGCAACAGCCCTGACAGCTGTGCTTCTGTCTTCTCATTGACAGATTCCTATACTACCTTTTCCACTCCTTTGTCTTGGACAACTGAAGATGGGTTAGGTTGTATTGTCAACATCTGTTAGATTCTTCTATCCTCTTCAGGCAAAAGGATTTTGTGTGGAGTATTGTGGTCTGGTATGGCAGGACTGTTTTCTCTGGTCTCAAACCCTACTACGGTTTTGTGGCAGCAAATGCATAGGCACAAATTTACATGCTGCGATTAGAATAAAGGTGATAAGGACTGTGAATGGCCTTATTCCTGTGGGCATTTATCCCATAAACATGGACCAGCTCCTGTGAAATGTCCAGTTCTTCATAGATAAACTTACAGTAGAGCAAAAAGTCTGATGTGATGGTATTGGTTATGATCTAGAATAATGACTCATTTAACCAAGTTAAGTAGCACAGAAGCAGGTTATGGGGAATGTTGGTGAGGGTTAAGATCTTAAATTTAACATGATACTACAAAAAAGGCTGTATAGGGAGGGGAATATAAATGAATGTGGTTTTGGTTGCCCATCATGCTGATGCAGCACTCTGAAATGTTCTTTAGTTATGTTTTTAAGAGTTTCTGGCTTCAGGCCCAGGTGTTCAAACTAATTATTATATTTTTTATAAGAAAATAATAATGAATTTAAGCTAATTTGAAGCATATAAAACAAAATCTTTCACCCCAGTGATCTCAGTGAGGCCACAATGCAGTGGCTATAAATTGGCACAGGTCCATGAAGCCTCGCCCAACTTTGCTGCTGTGTAAGAGCAAGCTAAATGATGCTTTCAGTTTGTTAACTGACTAGCGTAGATTGTGTATCCATCCCGGGAACATGATGTGCAAAAGTCGCATCTTGGCTCTGGATGAATAACTGTGCTTTGTGACTCATTGCTGAATCCCATGTACTCATGAGCCAAATGGGCCTGGGAAAAGCCAGGTCAGTTTTGCTTATTCCATGTTTCCAAGGTGTTTTTGGAATGTGGAAGTTTCTGCCCTTTTTGGACTCTACAGCTCTAAAGCCAGTGCTAAGTTGGGTATTTCCCTGTTCTTCATTAATATTTTCAGTAGTTGTGTGACAAATACATGAGGTAGACAGTAATATCAGAAGAGTTTCTCAACACATTCACTTTTATTAAAAAAAAGAAAAAAGTGCTAGAGAAGTTACAGACCCCTTTCCTAGACTCCCCACTCCCTGCTCCAATTCTGACCTCATTCTTCCTGTGAGTCCTTCCTTGGAGAGTATCCTAGGCCTGACAGGTTCGTTTCTCTTTTTTCTTCCTCCAGGTTGGTCCTCTGGTATGTGGTCTGGATGCTCTCTTTTGTCAGTCAGATTTCCTTATTTTATATTACTCTTTCGCTGATCTTTTTGCCAGACATTTACAGAGATGAATTTCAGCCACCAGATGGACCCACCCCAGCAAATCATTGGCCCAGTTACTGAGTTATTCAAGGTGGCCTTGATAGGACTCATGTTGATAATCCACAATTAGATATTTCCCTGTTATATTCCCCCTTGGTTAAATAGAAGCGATTGTTATTACTGAGCTCAAGCAATTGCCACACAAAATGGGGTTCACAACGCAAGCAAACCAGCACAGTTTTATGCGGAGATGCTGTACTCTACCACATGCTTTTCTTAATTACAAGTGAGTGACAGATATGTCTGTTTTCACGTACAGAAAAGCAGAGCCTTATTTTTTTAAACTTAGACATAATTTCAAATCATATGAGCTTAAAGGTAGAGAATATTAAAGTGGAACAGCTAACTTTGGGCCTAGCATAATACAGGGCTGTCTTGACTGAATGTTTTTTTCACCATCCAAAAAAAAAAAAAAAAAAAGAGATTGTCTTTCCAGGAAAATGTTGAAAAGTATGCATGTCCCATTGTAGTAAAAATTTATAATTTCAAGCAGTTCAGATTTATTCATGCAGGTGAGGAATTAAAACTAAATTGTTCTTGAAAATAAATGATAAAAAGATGTTTTGGAATATGTTGCATTAACAGCATATAAGCTGTTACTTTACAATATGATCTTGCTGTCTCCTTTAACCGAACAGCAAAAGTCTTACAGACATTGGTGATTGTAACACAGCTGGTAACAAACAAAATGTAATCTTACAGTATTCCACACTTCAATCAGGAATAACAAAGCTCTCATGTAATATTCATTCTATCACCTTCCATGATACGTAAAGATGTGTTTTGGCACAAGGTACCTGTAGCCACTAAATATCTGGCTTTTTGCCCAGAGAAGTAATATTTTTGGCCAGATGTGTTATACACTTTTGTCTGTGACTGAATCACGAGGGTCATTGCTTGAAACTGCTTCTGCCTGTGCTCAAGCACCTTGGAGCTACAAGTCAAGGCTTAATCATATCTAGGGACCCCAACCACTGGGTCATTGGAAGATTCAATGAAAATATTCCCATATGCCTCACTAGGTTTTGGATCTTGTCTTGAGTTACCATGGTGAAGTCTCACAGCATATTTTGAACCAGTAACAGGAGAGTGTGCCAATTCACTGTCATCACCAACCTGGACAGTGAGGGTTCCTTAGAAAATCTGTGGCAGCATTAACTAAGGGGAGTGACTAAAATGACCCCTTATTCTAGTGACATCAGTAAAATTGGTTGCACCAGTAAAACACCTGTGAAGCTCAAGAAGGAAAAAATGTGTATATAAAGGAATAACCCTCTGCTTTGGCATAGTCTGGTAAGTGACTGGCTCAGTGATCAAGGTGGTGGATACCAGGCTGAGCACAAACCACCACTGCACTCTCATCTCAGAAAAGGCAAACTTTGTACTGGGATACACTACAATGAACTTGGTCTGCAGATCAAGGGAAGCTACCGTCATCTTCTACTTAGCACTGGTGAGCCTTCAGCTGGGATACTGCACCTAGTTTTTGGTGTATTCCCCATCCAACATGTTCATGAGTGATGTGAAGCAACTGGAGAGAGTCCAGTCGATGGTTACTTAGATGGTCAAAGTCTGTAGCACGTTCTATGAAGAGAAGTTGCAGGAACTGTACTTGGAATGAGGAAGTTTAGGGCAATAGCTAATAGCTTCCTGCAACTATTTAAAGGACAATTACAAGGGTGACTCTTCTCAGTAATGAGGGGCAATGGTGAATAATTGTGGTTTGGGAGGTTCAGAGTTGACATTAGAAACAAACAAACAACAACAAAAACCCAGTCAGTGGGAGGGTAGTGCAGAAATGGAACAGGGTGCCCAGGGTGGTGGTGAAGTCTTCCTTGGAGGGTTTCAACACTGCACTAGGCAAAATTGCAGCTGACCTCATCTACTTGGTGATACTTCTGGTGTGGCTGGGAAGTTGGGCCACAGACTTCAGAGGGATCCAACTAGCACTGCTATGATTCTGTGATCTCAACTGTCATATCTATAATTACGTATCACAAAGTACTACATAATAAGACCAAACTAAAAACACATTAAAAGATAAACTGTCAGACCAAATACACAACAAAACAGAGCAGAATAAAACTAACACTGGGAAATTCATCCATACTGGAAGCATATCGACCCTCTGGCTACTGATGGGAAATCCTGAGAGGGAAAGGCAAAAGAAGATAAAATGCAAGGCATAAAGTTCAATGAAACAAGAGGAAGGTTTATAATAAGTTGAAGTTAATTAAGAACATCAATATCATTGTAGCAAACATTTGTCTCATGAAGATCCCCAGCATCCTGCTAGATTGAACGGCAGCTCTGGAAATGAAAGGTAGAAGCCTGTAAGGTAGATGAAAGCAGAAAGTGAGGTTTCTCTCTGAAATCAACCTGGTATGGCAACCCCCATGCACTTAAAGTTACCCAGGTAAACATGACGATGCCTGTCCTGGCATAGCCTGCTTAGATCTGCACAGTGAAAAGATGGATGGGTAACATTTTCAAAAATGCCAGATTTAGAATGACTATGAGTCTAGTAAAAATGTAAATGATTACCCAGTCAGGTTTCCAAAAGCAGCAAAGGATATTTAGCTGTGCTCTTCAGTTCTTAACTGTATCTTTATTGTATTTAAGATCTCAACATTATTTTCAAAATTGTGCTGGAACTCAGGTCTAGTTGCATGAAAGAGTGCGGACTTTGGAGAACTGAGCTCCCACACACTTCCTACCCAACTGACGTCAGAGTCCTAGCTTAAAGCTATGCATGTTTAATTGCACAGCAAACCATGTGTTTATTGGGCCAGAGAATAAATGGGTGATTGAGAAATGGCTCAGAACCTCATGGCTCTGGGAAATGGTAGACCCTAGGTCAGGGGGCTGTCCTGGTGTCTTGACAGTGGAGGCTGGGGTCAGCTGACAAGAGTATTTCATATCCTCTAATGGGCTGCAGTTTATCAGAACATTCTTAGGTTTTACAGGATTAAGGATTCGTGTTGCACTGTTGAGTCAGATGTAGGCTCGTGAACGGGGTGGCAATTCAGCTCTTAGCGTCATGTATTACAGAAGCAAGTACGCTGTACTGGGTGGTGCTAATACCACAGGGACTTTTTTTTGCAGAGGAGGCAAAATTACTGTTCCTCTAGCTCTGATGATAAATGTCCACGTACCTTAGCTGAGTGAGCTGACTGCTGGGGTCAAGCAGAAGAAGGGGTGTAGCACCTTCTTATCTCTCCTTGCTTTATGTGAGGCACTGTCTGGCAATGTGCACTCAGAAAACCCAGTGTCTCTGCCTGTGCTGCTAGACATGGAGGAAAAGCTTAGATTATAAGGTCTGACAGAATTTAGCCATGAATTCAGTGCCTGGTTTCTCAGCACTGTCAAGAATTAAGCAATTCTGGGTGTGTCCAGCAAAAGACAGTTGGGTATCTGGGGAATTTTACTGGGAGAAGCATCTGAAATGTTAGGTAATTCCAGGCTGGGGAGCTGCTGAGGAAGTGGAGTAGGGGGCTGGAAATCTAAATTTTGTATGGAGTCTTAGATAATAGGACACAGAGGTCTTGTGAATTTGCTGCTTGAGAGACTCGAAAAGTCACAGGGAGCTTGTCAGTTCCTCAGAAAACATTCCTCTGCTATCTTCAGATGTGTCCTGCCAAAAGAACATGCACCTGCCCTGAGGAGGGGCCAGGTGATGTGAGGCATGGCTAGGGGTGGTGGGGCTCACCACACTGTGGGACATGAGGTGGGCAAGATCCCCCGTTTTGGAAGCAAGGGGCAAACCATGGAGCAAGACAGACCTGGGAGAGGAAGAGCAAGAGCCTTCTCCTCAGCTGAACGCAGCAGTGTTCATCGAGAACAGAGAGGGCAGGAAGCTGCAGGCCACCACCCTGTTTTTTAGCAACCAGTCTAGCAACTGAGTTCACTTCAGCAGTTAGTTTTCCAGGGGGCAGAACACCTTGTCTTCCTATATAAGATAAGAGATACGAAGAAGGCACAGACAGGACTATGACTCCACCAGTTTGTGTTCTTTGTAGGTTCTGAGCTCTTTTTTTAAACCTGTGTTGTAAATACTAAATGATTTGGGCACATGTGTTTGTGTCTTTTTTTTTTTTTTTTTTAATGAACGTTTCCAAAAATCATTTGGTGAGAAAAAAAAAAAATAGACAAAAGCAGTTGACTAAAAATGCTTTTTCTGGCAGCTTTTCTTTGTGCTGAACAATTCTGCACAAATGATAGTCTCTTGTTATGAAGTGAATAAGTATTTCAGCAAGCGTTATACCTAGAGTATTTTCCCCAATTAAACTGATATATTTTTCTTGTCAACTTGCTGTACCTGACTCTGTTATGTTTTTTTAAAGGAAGTTTGATTAAAGTCCATTTGTTCACCACATATTATTTAAAACTGCCAGCCTAAATAGGTGGTAACTGAAAAATATCCCCAAAACAAATTACATCACCTCCTCTGAGTTGCTAGCTGAGCTTTAAAATTCTTCCTTTCTCCAAATGAGGTTCAAGGAAAGTGCATGCCAGTCCGTGCTCATTGTGAAGCAAGCTCTGCACTTGATATTCTCCTCCATCCCGTGTAGAAACCATTTAGAATACCATTTGTATAGAAATCTGCATGGAACAAAAAGTTCAGCTTGTTCTAGATCCATTAAAGATGTTTGTCTGGAAGGAGAAGGGTTTTCATGGACAGATGAGGAAAAGACAGGTGGACTGGGAAATCTCTCTAATCTCACAG
The DNA here is from genome assembly GCF_963932015.1 of Anas acuta. Taxonomy (NCBI): domain Eukaryota; kingdom Metazoa; phylum Chordata; class Aves; order Anseriformes; family Anatidae; genus Anas; species Anas acuta. The sequence continues at coordinate 145,408,470 of NC_088980.1, forward strand.
AAACTAACCAGAATGGATCATAACAGCTTCTCCAATTGACTCTCAACTTGAAGTTCTCAGAAATAAAGTCTCTCTGTGGACTAAATCGGAGTTGCAATGCCAGGGAGACAAAGATGGACTTCATGGTCAATAGTGGATGATGGCCCACAGTTAGCTCATTCAGAATGAGGAAAAAGTATAAATACAAAAACTTCAAACAAACATATGATACTTTATGATAAACAGGGATGGTCTATGTTGTTATAGAAGTTGCTTTCTGAGCTTCTAGGAGAAATTATGGCTATAGTTGATAACCAAATTAACAAGGCAATATTTTAACCAAATTAACAAGGCAATATTTTACATATTGTACTTACTTGAGTGTAGTTTGGCATTGGATATCCACTGAAACATATTTCACATGAAAATACTGTCAGGATAGTATATTCCTCCATATACATAAACATCATCTGTCTGGAACATCAGGGTAAAGATAGGGTCTGTTACATAGGAGGAGAACATATCACTTTTCTTTTAACATCTTGAATGTAAATTTTTAAACTATTTTTTGTTTACATTTTTACTCCTAAAGAACAGTTGCAATTAAGCAATAGAAAAGTCCATTCTTAGCAATATAATGTAGCACCTATTCAGCAATTAATACAATGAAAAGCAGTCAGACATAATTAACTGAAGGAGAAAAGAAAAGCAATTATATAAAGTAAGCAAATGACGAAACATCAGATGTAGCAGAATTTAAAAATGGCTATTATGCAGCAATTTGAGTTATAAGTCTGGCTTTTAGGCTACTCCTACATCTCAGTGATGTTCGTTTGCTATGAATGCCAAATCCTGCTTGTCTCACACAGCGTGGCAGCTCTTTCCATTCATTTTTATTTTTATAATTACACAAATGTTTTAGGAAGTGGGTCAGGACTGTCAAACCTAAAGCTAAGTGTAAAAAGCTGCAGAATGATTTTACAATTGCAACTGTCTGCAAGCAGAGGAAATGTCAAAGTAAAGTAACCCTCATTTAGAAAAATACCACTGATGTTCAAAGATGGGATCATTGAATAATACTTGGCAAAGAAGTAGAAAAGGCATTGTTGATCATTTTATGAAATCGTAAGAAACTGTGAAAGCAAATAGACTTCAAAAAACAAGTAAGAATGGATTGCAAAAGAACTGAAGTTGTGCCATTCTGCAAAGCCATAATAGCCCATGATTTTGTATCCAGGACACGGTTCTAAGTTTTTTGTCCCCAGGAAAGACAGAGAGGTTGAACAGAAAGGTAGCAAAGACAGGCAGACATATAAACTGTTTCCCATCCTGGGAGATTTGAAATAAAAAACTAAGCTGAATTCTTTAGCTTAGAAAAGAAATGAGGGAGATGGTTTTAATATAAGCCCCTAAAAATCCTGTGTTCTAGGGAGAGATAGAATCAAGAATCACAGAATTTACAATATCCTGAATTGGAAGGGACCCACAGGATCATCGAGTCCAACTCCTGGCTCTGCACAGGACCACCCACTGTTATTGTAGTGCAAAAACTTATTCACTCACTTGATATCAAGGACTTCATTGGTTTCTTATTAAAAGCATCAGAGTATTTAATAAGATGGAAAAGAAAGAAAGAAAGAAATATATATTTAAATGGTTAAATAGTTAAACAGAGTTGCAGTCCTTCTCAAAATCTGAGAAAAAGTCTTCCTGGTAAGTGAAAGGAAGACACCACTACAATTTACATGTAAAGCATATAAGCAATAAGTTGTAAAATAAAATGAATAAAATATAAAATATAAAATATAAAATAAAATATTGGGTGTGAAAGAAGTGTGGAAGACCTTCCAGAAATTTGGAGGATTCAATCTAGAACCAGATGTAGAACAGCAAGAGGTCAGGTGTGCCTTAAAACTGATACTTTGTGTTGGTTTTGGCTGGGGTAGAGTTAATTTTCTTTGCAGAGGCTCATATGATGCTGTACTTTGGATTTAGGATGAGAATAACTCTGATAACACACCAGTTTCAGTTGTTGCAGAGCAGTGCTCCCCCAGAGCCAAGGACTCCCCAGCTCCTTGTGCTACCCTGCAAGGGGCTGGGTGTGCCCCAGGAGCTGGAGGGGACACAGCCAGGACAGCTGGCCCCAAATGCCCAAAGGGACATCCCACACCACTGGGATGCTCAGCAATGGCAGCTGGGGGAAAGGGGGAGGCAGGGGGGCACAGGGAGCAATGGCATTTGTCTTCCCAAGGCACCGCTATGTGGGGAGCCCTGCTGGCCTGGGGTAGCTGGCACCTGCCTGCTGGTGGGATGGGGCAAAGGGACTCCTTGCTTTGCTGTGCTTTGCTTTGCTTTGCCTGGTGAACTTTGTCTCATCCCATCAGTCCTTGCACTTTTACCTCTCTGATTCTCTCCCCCATCCCACCTGGGGAGAGTAAGCAAGCGGCTGGGTGGTGCCCAGCTGCATGCCAGGTTAAACCACAACGGTCTTTTAGATCTACTGGAGCACAAACACATCTTGGCAAGCTTCAGTTACCAGAAGACACAGTCCGTCTGGCCGCTGAAAAGAGGGAAGCCAGCATCAGAGCAAATGGTGATGACTCAACTGATGTAACTGAACGATCATGTGTAAAAAAAAAAAAAAGAAAAAATTGAATCTGCTGGAGAAAACATGTTCAGAAGGTTGACACGTGGAGAAGATCAACAATGATGACAACACCCAGGTAAAAAAAAACCTTACAAATCTGAGTAAAACCCTCTGTTATCTTCCTTAAGAGATCCAAAAGACAGATTAGGTTTCTATTTGAGGAGCAAGATGCTTTGTAGAAGATAGAGATGCTGCAGAAGATATTTAGAAATACTGCAGATGCAACCAAGTCACGGAAGTCAAGGGAAACATTTAAATTTTGTTGTCAGCTTCTGAGGGGGGCTCACTTCCTACTGAAACGTTTGAAGTTTTATTGTGCAAAGTTGAAATCCCCATGCAAATGTTTTAAATATAAATTTTAATTTCACTGATAAAGTTTGTTGTCCTAAGTTGTCTCATATCAGGAGGAATTTCCTTGTCAAGGGAAGATAAGCATTAAGGAAGCACTGTGAACATCCAAACATCCCTATCCACTTACTTTTTTTGGAGTGCGCTTGTCACTTTTTTGGAGTGCTCTGAAGTGATGGCTTATCTCCCAAGTACTTGAGGGTCCCTTCACTTCCTTCTCTGGAACTGACCTTTCAAGGTCCTCGACTGAGATCTCTCCCCTTGCCAGTGTTTAGAGCCCTCTGTCATTTCATCGGCTGAGTAGGATGTCCTCTGCTGAAGTGTTCCCAGGAAGGGTGTCTCTAACAGACACATTCCTCATGCTGAGCATCAAACAGGAAGGCTCTTGTGTATATATAGAAATGTGTTCACAGGCCATAATATCAGGAGAGGGCACCTAAATTCCATTAATGTTCCTTTTTGGGTCAGAGACCTGACTGATGCACTTGGCTACAAGAACTCACTGTAACAGGGTTTTCAACCAGATCTGCATGGTCTTGGGTAGAATTCTACCTGGCTTCCCACCTGCTCACTCATGTAATCTTCTCCTGTCATGGGGAAAAGAAAACCTGAAGAACTGAGAAATGGGAAGGCCCCACAAAAGTCCAGCAGTGCAGCTAGGAGTTTTTGTATTTTGCCACCCTATCCCTCTCACACTTATCCATCTGGGTGCGGAGGCAAAGCACCGTGTAGATACACCATAAACCTGCTGAGAGAAGCATCAGACTGCCTTACGCAAGACAAATATGAGGTTTAAAAGTAGAATTAATTCTGCTTTCATGCAGTTATTGCCTTTAGGCAGAGCACCCATCAGAAGGAACATTTGCAGCTTTGCTGCAAAGCTGTGGAGCTGATTTTGCAGGCATAGTGCACCTGAAGGCACCAGAGCTGCTCCATACAATCAGCTGCAGCTTCCCTCCCCATGGTGAAGCATCGCTGGCATAGTCTGAGGTGCGTGGGGACACCCCTGCACTGGCACCCTTGCGCTGTCAGAGATGCCAGAGCTGGCATGGCACATGCCTAGTGCCTTTTTAAGTGCCATACCTTCAAAGTTATCTGGCATGATTTATTTCTACTCTGTTTATTTCTATTAACTTTGATGTTGAAGTACTTTTTATCTGAATTGACTTTTTTTTTTTTTTAAAAAAAAAAAAAAAAAAAAGACTTTTACCTAATGGGGGGAACAGGGGGAGTTATAGTGCTATGGTAAATAATGAAAATTCCATTCAAGTCAATGCCAGCTTACACTGCATCTAAATGAGCTCTTCTGCCTGGAATTCAGGACAGAGGTTGTTTGCCTAAACACATGAAAGTTGTATTATTTATCCAAGAAGATTTTGTTTTAATAAATGCAAGATCTGAATTCAGAACAGACCACTCCTATGCTCACTGGCATGTGTCTGAGTCAAAAATGTATTTCTTTTCAAGCTGGAAACTCTACTGGTTTTTGTGCATTCATGTGTTGTTGGTAGCATTTTTTTTAATTATTATTATTTTTTTAATCATAGAATGATGATACTATATAATCTTTTCTGATCTGAGCTTTTTTCTAGTCAGCTCTCCCTTTTCATTAGATTTTTTTTAGTGCCTGTGTCATCAAGAATCACTAAAAAGACAGTTAATCTTCTATTTGAATTTTGAAATATATACGTATTCTGCTTTAACTGCTATTTGTAGCTAATAGCTGCCCTTGTTTGACAAACTTAAAGATGTTTCCAACATATGGTCGTGAGACTGGCTACATATATTGAGACAGTTGTTTTTTCTCTTTAGTCTTCTTTTGATGGTATTTCTGTTGACCAGCATAGCTACCCAGAACTGGGATGGGTATCTGGATTGCCATGTCCAGGCCACGGTGGCACCATGTCATACAAACCCTGTGAGATTACCATGTTGTGTGTTACAGATGAGAGTTAAAATCTATAGGAACAGTGGGAAACTTCAGAAAAGGTGTGAAACAACTTTTTACTGCCAGCTGGCCTGATTCTGATTTGTCCTGGTACATCAGTAAGTATTTCATGGAGTGAGGTGGAGTTGCTTCAGTGTGACTCCAGTTTAAGTGAGAAGAACAGATTTTGAAAGGAGACTTTGCTTCCTTTCTCCTGAAAGCCTCTGCAGCCTTACATGTTTTTAGCATTAAGGATGATCACAGGAGAGAAAATTCCCTCCATAACAATCAGTGAGCACTCAACATTGAAACAAATCACCCAGAGCCAGATATCATAAAACAAGAGGGATGTGAGTTCATCGGGACACGTCCCTTGTGGTCCCACAACCTGCATTTTGCGCTTGTTTGAGGCAGCTGCTTTCTCGCCACTCTCCCAGCATGTGAGGTTTCCCTCCCTGGAAGACAAATTCCCTAAACAAATCCTGCCTGCGGAGTCTGGTGAGTGGGAGGGGAGCACTTCTGCTGCTCCTGCAGACGCACTGACTGCTATGTGACATGGAGGACCCCGAGGAGACGGACACGCTGCTTAGAGATCACTTTCCACGTGCATTCTCCTCTTTGCTGATTACCACAATATCTGTGTATAAATAGTAGCTCTCCCTTTTTATATCCTTCTCCTGCCTGATTCATTCGGTGATGCAGCATTAGTGACATTTGATTTGCTACCATGGTGATTGCAAAACGAAGATTTCATAAACATTGGATTGGGACATCTCCTGAATGAATCAGGCAGGAGGAGGAGGAGGATGGGCAAGCCCTGTGAGAGCTGCACCTGAGCCAGGCTTGGCTCCCGTTCCCAGTTGAAGAAAGCCAGCACAGGGATATGACTTTAATAAGGAGCAAGAAAAGAGTAAACCCACTAGGAATAGTAGAAAAGTTTGTGTGGGAGTGGGTCTGTTAGGAAAATCTTCTATGTCAGGGGTGTGAGTCAAGAATAAAGTTGGGAGGTTTGCTAATAAAGCCTGAGAAATATTTCAAATATTAATTTTACTTTCTCAAGTGAAGAAAGATGGAGTGGAAGCCCGAGTAGTACTGGGAGTCAGACTAAGCATGAGCTTCTGTCAGGGAAGGCAAATAGAGGGAACCAGAGAAATCAGAAAGAAAAGGAGAATGTGCAAAGCTGACCTCCAGGATGGAAGCATTTTTGATGCTGTTACGAGCACACTTCTGCACAGAGTCTGATTATATCAATTTTAGCCACCTAATTGCAATGTGAAAATCCAGAACCGTGGCCAGACAGTATAGGGGTGGGCATGGGGCATCTGGAGTGTGACCCACAAAACATGGCACGGCCAGCAGAGAGCACAGTTGCTGCCCGGTAGTTACAGGAAGTCCAGGGACAAGAAAAAGGATTCAATCCCTCCTCCCTGCTAGATTTGGAGCACTCAGAATAGCCCACACCTTGCTCTAGTTGTGCACCACAACCCATGGCTTTTCTTTTAAAACTTGCTATAAAAAGATGGGGACACTTCACTTCTAACAAATGATAGAAAAAGTGTGGTGATAAGTGTGCTGAAATTTAGTGGTTGGGATATTCAATCACAGGGTGTAATTACCTTGGCTGTTTTTCACCCTAAGGCACAGATGAAGGGAGTAATATTCAGAAAAGAGAGGAGTAAGAAAATAACATGTTGCATTGATTTAGTCTTCAGAGGGCTCCTGTTCTATTTGTAATGAGCATTTGGAGTCATAGTCAGCCTTAGCACAACAAGCTCCAGACTGAATTTTGTTTCTATTACAAAGTATGCTTAAAAAATGGTTGGAAGCGGTCTCTGTGCCATTTTTGGACACCATTAAGAACTTGTGATAGCTGGGAAAGGTACCAGAAAGCTGGGAAAAAAAAAATCTATTTTTTTAAAAGGGAACTTAAAAACAAAAAGAAAAGACAACAGGGAACCCATCAGTCTCACTTCATTACTTTGAGGAAGAATTTCATAAATAGTCAAACAAGCTGAGAACCCTTGAAGAAGCTGAAGAAGTGATAAATATCAGAGATGAGTGTTCAAATACTCAGAGATGACTATTAGCTAGCATATCTTTGTCCATAATGATTCATGTCATAACAATCACATTTTTAATGTGGTATGATAGACTGTGAGCAGGGGAAAAACATAACTGTCATATAAGCAGTGAGAGGCTTTTCAAATTTCAAATGTCACACTTACTGATAAATAAGAGGTCCCATCTTTATGGGACTTGTATGAGATGTGTACAAGTTTGGAAAATGTATTCACAGTGCTGTTATCAATGGTTCACAAAGAAGCCCACATTCAATATTCAGCAATTTATTTATTTATTTATTTATTTATTTTTCCCGGACTCTTGTTCTGTTCAGTATTTTTTTGTTCCTGTGTCTGTAATTGAAATTAAGGGTGCTTATAATTTTTTTGCAGATAATATGAAGTCAGGGAGAAGCTTCGAGCACACTGGAGGTAAGATTTGAAATTCAAAATGATCTTGACAAACTGCAAAAGTAATCAGGAAAATTACAGGACAAAACTCAAGAGGAACGATAGAGAGCTGAATTCTCTTCAGCAGAATTGTTCAACTGTACAAATAGAGAACAGGAAACAGTGACAAACTAGTAAATTGGGGAAGGATCTGCATTCCATGTATGCATCACAAACTCGGTATGTCCTGCAGAAAAGAAGAAACTGAAATAGGGAGTTAGAAGTAAAACCATGAATTGATCTTTCCATTTCACATCACGATGATGAGCTGTTGTCCTCAGTCTTGGCAGTGTATTTCAACTGCAGTGTATTTCAGAATGACACAAGCCAGCTAGAAGGAAGCACCAACAGCAATGAAAGGCCCCGACTGCATAGCCCATGAGGGAAGATAAACAGAACCAAGGTTATCAAGCTGAAAAAGAGAAGCTTGGGGGCAGGTGGGATAAGTATGACAGCAGTCTTAAAAGCTTGTTTCCAAGAGAAAGGGACCAATCTGTTTTTCATTACTGTGAAGGACACAAAAATATATAAGGGGCTTAAAATATACAAGATTCTGGTCACATTGTAAGAAACATTTTTTAATGGCAAGAAAAGTCTAACAGTGGAGGCTTGTCTAGGAAGGATGTTGAATCTTCATAATTAGAGGTTTTAACAACTGGTGGGATGACAGAATAATTGCCATATATACAGTTGGTTCTCCCTTTAGGGAAGATGAATCCTGGAAGATTTCCAGATTTCCATCCTTTGTGATCCTACATTAATTATGATGCAGATTTTTGGGCCTGTTTTTCCTCATTACTAAGCCATTTCAAAAAAGAACAGATAAAGAATTTCCTAGGAGAAACCTGAGTGAATAGAAAACTATTTTAGGCAACTTTTCATTAGTTTCTTTGCTTCTGTCCAGCATGCAAGGGAATGTCCAGTCTTTTAGACAGTGTGAAGGGTGGTGGGGCATTCTAGTAGCTAGAGGGGATGAGACTTTCTGACAGTCTTTTGACTTAAGATCAAGATACAACCCTTGTCAGATTATCTGCATGCAGAGTTAAAATACAACCATATTACACAGGCACAAGGGTAGCTGGAACTGAAGTGATTAATGTGAGCCAACTGACTGTAAAACGACATGGAAGTAGGAGGACTGCAAGTCAAAATATATGTTCTGCCATCTTGTAAGTGTGTTTAAGAGTCATATAAGATAACATATAGAATCATACAGTTGGGAAAGACCTACAAGATCACCTGGTTCAACCATACCCCTACCACCGATGTCACCCACTAAACCACATCCCTAAGCACCACATCCAACTTGTCCTTGAACACCCCCAGGGACGGGGACTCCACCACCTCCCTGTGCAACCCATCCCAGTGCCTGACTGCACTTTCTGAGCAGAAATGTCTCCTCATTTCCAACCTGAACCTCCCCTGGCACAACTTGAGGCCATTCCCTCTAGTCCTATCACTAGTTACCTGTAAGCAGAGGCTGACCCCCAGCTCCCCACACCTTCCTTTCAGGTAGTTGCAGAGAGCAATAAGATCTCCCTGAGCCTCCTCTTCTCCAGACTGAACAACCCCAGTTCCCTCAGCTGCTCCTCATAGGATTTGTGTCCCAGGCCCTTCCCCAGCTTCGTAGCCCTTCTCTGGACATGTTCCAGGGCCTTGAGGTGCAGCCTCACCAGAGCAGAGTACAGGGGAACGATCACCTCTCTGGTCCTGCTGATTACATTATTCCTTTTACAATATAAATTGTTGTCAGAAACACCAAAGTTCTATTTTTCTGGAACTTCTTCAGTGGTTGCTAAATCTTTCATATGTACCCATTCAACACTTGCTGGGCATATGGATGTTATCCTAAAACAAAACACAGAAGCTCTGCTCTTTTACCCCTCTGAACACAAAAGTGGAGTCCAACTTTCTGTATGTAATATCCTCCTGTAAACAAGAGCTAGGCCATGGCCAAAACCCAAAATTTAGATTTCTCTGTTATTTATGATTGTTTGAATTTTGCAAATGGTCCCTTGACTCATAACAAATTAACTATGAATATACACTCCCTTGTCCACCACCCCAGTGATATTCACAATCAAGTCATAATCAATAAAAAGGTATGGCTGGTCAGACCAGACATCCATGCTAGATCAACCCCCAGAATAAAATCTGATAGAGTAAACAGAGTAGTTATTGAGGAGACTGTCACTGACTAAAAAAGGTTTTCTTTCCCACCCTCATGATTTTCAAAAAGGAAGTCCTGTTCCATATGTTACGTTTCACATGTTTCATCTGTTTCCGTTTGTAGGAGAAATATATTATGTAAATTAGGAAGTAGCCTTTGAAAATATCCTCCATGCATGCTTATCTTATTCATGCTTGCTTATTTAGCATTGTGGAAGAAATTGTTGAACTGTCAATAAAATTGCTTTCTGCTTTCTCTTTGTAGATTCTTGCTTGTATGAATGCAGCAAGAACGTGGATTGTTTTTAAATTTGAAATTTACATTACATGGCCTTTGTTTATACACTGACAGTGCTGCAGCACGTGTGAAGAGATTATAGGCATACTGTTGTAGGGTATGGGAAAGTATTTGACATTAAATGTCATGTTTTAATAGCAAATCCTACCTAAGGTACTCACCTACTCTTGCTGGACTGTCAGAGGAGTTTTTCTTTTACATGAGGCCTTCTGAGTGTCAGGCTACTTTCCTAAAAACACCACAGTATTTCCTTCAATGTGGTGGATGAAAAGCAACACAGAAACCCACCACTTCAAGAGGTGAGTTATGTGCTTTGCTGTTCAAAGTCTATGGCTTAGACATTCTCAACACTGGGATTCACTACAGCTAGTGCTGGGAATTTCTGCTAATTGCTTACAGTCACCCATGAGCACGTATTAATTTTTTATTTTAATTCCAAGAAAAGTTAAGCTTTTCAGTCCTTCAGCATGGGATTAAAGGAGTTTATGATTACTAACATTGCGTCAATGTCCTGACACTTCTTTTTATTGGACTGAGGCTGATTTAATCCCTAGACCTCATATACTACTCCCCTACGAAGACCGCTTGGATTAGTTTATCATTAGAAAGACAAGCTGGGAACAAAACTATGAAATAAGAAAATAGACAAATTGGAAACACAGTTCTTAAGGTGAAGTGCTTCATGTTTTAGCATGCGTCACTGCTGCAGATGATGGCAGAAGTTGAGATTCATTGGAATGGATGAAAAGAGAGCAAACAAAGCTATGTTTGGTGCTGTTGCCTTTGTGTACAGTGTACCAGCTGGGGACTCAGACTCACAGAAGCCAGGGCAGCCAGACAGTGTCCATCTCTGGCCTGTAATGTCACCTAAAAAAAGGCAACTGTATCGTCTCACAATCTCTTTGAATGTGATGAAGGAAAAAGAAAGTGATCCTTAAATGTTGCATAATAAGAAAAAGCTGAGGTGAAGTGCTCAAGATAGCCTAGCAGAAGTAACACAGCTTTCTTTGAAAGACTTAGCATACTGCTTCCAGGAAAAACAGAGATTATACAACAATACTAATAACAGTCTTGCTTTGTTATGGTGGCCTAAGGATTCAGATGAAGAAGATTTGTACAGAGAGCTGGTATATTTCATCACAGCATTGGATATGGCTGGGAAATAGAAAAGCTTTTTTATGCACAGGCCCTTCTTCAGATCTGAAGTACAAGACAGATAGAGCATATAAATCTTCTGTGTTTGCCTTGTCATGCAGAGGGGTAACGTGAGCCTTATCAGTTGGAGCTATGAGCCTAGAGTTGTTTTTAGTTCATAGAAATTTTACCTTGAAGAAAATATTATCTTTTCCTGAGAGAAGAAGGCAGTTCTGCGTATGTGCAGCTACTGTTGGAGACAGGAAGATGCAATTTTTATATCCATTATGAGAGGTGGAAAAAAAAAAAGAGCAGCCGATGAACAAAAAATTACTGTAAAGGCTGGCATGTAGGATAGTATGCTGGATTTTACTTTGGAAGCATTTCACAAATTGGGCAAAGCTTCACTGTGCCTGTATACATAGGAGAAACCCAGTGCAGCAGTTTGTGAATTGAGCCTAAGCAACCTTTCCCAGGCAAAATTAACCTGTTGCAGAGCTGGGAAATGAATGACTTAGGTTGTATTCACTTGGTCCATTTGCTTTGCCATGTGAGAACTTGATAATACTTACGTGGGACTGGCGAACTGAATTAAGAAACATAGCTAGCAACATCTAGGTGTCTGCAAGTTTTATAAACTGGTTTCAATATCAGACTTTTTTGAGAAATTTAGGTGATGCAGCTTGATTCTGGTGCTTTATGAAGACCAGACATCCTCAGGAGAAGCATGGACCTTGGATTTATTTATTTATTTTTGGATCACCAGTGCTTTCTTGTAAGTGAGATGAAGACCATTCCAAGTTTCTGATCACCAGACCTGTTTTTGACTAGACCTGCTTCTGATCACCTCCACACCTGGTCATGAACCCCACCACTCTGGCTCACCAGCCAAACATCAGATTAATGGATTTCTGCCAGTCATACCACTCCCTGGGGACTGTCCGCCCAGCTGGAGGCTCGCACCCTCATTTGAGCACATCTGGGTTACAGTAACTGGATCATAACCAGAAGATTCAGTCTCCAAATTCATTCTGGGTGCCAGCCAAAACTTCAAAAGTTATAGGTATTTGGCTAGATTCTTGCTTGCCTTCATGTCCCTTTATTCCACTTTCATTTCAATTTATAGTGTTGGGTGATGTAAATGAGAATCAGGCCCTTGGCCATTATAAATCTACTGTATACATCAAAACATGGAGAATGGTAACCGGAGGCCTTGGCAATTAGTGTTGTGAGTCTGTAATCTGTTTCTTTGTTCATACATCACAGTGTGTGATTCTTCAGATCCTGTCCAACCAACACCTCAGCCAAGCATTTCGCTTGACACAAGTTTGTTTTCAAGATACAAAATCTGTGAGGAAGCTGCAGAGCTTCAGTGTGACTCTTCTGCAGACACCCTTTAATCTCAATTCCATTCTTTCTTCCAAAAATATCTAAAGCTGGAATATGTCCATATAAGAATATGCATTTACATATATTGTGCTTAACTCCCCACTCCTCTCTCCCAAAACCTTGAATGCACAAGTCCGACTTAACACCTGGCATGGTTCAAAATTCTTGCTTTAATTACCCTAACCTTGCAAGCATGCAATGTGGCATCTTTCCTTTTTTTTTTTTCTTCTTTTTTTTTCCTTTTTTTTTTTTTTTTTAAGTGATATATTTTTATTTTCAATACTTTCACAGACACAAGTGTTCATTGGATAGTACCAGAAATCTGTTTACTACAGTTAGAAAAAGTAGCATTTTTTCACCCTTGGAAAGATACATATCCGGGTCACAATGTCATCAGATCCAAAGGGAATGAAGTGTAATTTAAACTGGTTGTATTAGTCTATTAGTCTGTTAACTGTACATCATGAAAATATCTGACATTTATTAGCATTTTATTTCAATTCAATATTATCTTAATTTTATACTTGTTCTTGCCCTACATACTTTTTTTTTTTTTTTTTTTTTTTTTTTTTTTTTTTTCCCTGAAAATTAGAAACCATGTACTTTGGTATCTTCAAAACCTCTACATAGTCAACTAAAGAGGGTGCTGTATGATTTTCTAGTGATATTTGTGCCTAAGCACAACGCAGAGCCACTGACAGGCTGTTCTAGCTGTTCTCAGGAGGTCTGCTGGTGCCTGTAGTGGTCTCACAGCTCATCTTGGTCCCTCTCCTTGCCACTCAAATGACTCAATGGAACGACAAGGAACAATGCAAGAATGAACTAAGACACTTTTATATTTATTGTGGTCTTTTTACAACAAGAAAGATAACCCTTGTGTTTTTGTACACCCTGGAAAGGGGCAGGAAATCTTCCAAAGTAGAAAGATTTCAATGCTTTGGGCTTAATGCCAAATATACCCATGTTAGCAGCCATCTGTAGGTTCTTTTTTGGCCTGGCCCAGCTGTTTTTCTTGGGTCACCTGGGATGTGCTAGTTCAGTAAAACTCTCTTACTTCTGCAACTGGCCTTTTTGGAGTCCTAAATTGTGGATTCCTGCCTATCCAAATACGAAGACTGCACAGTGGCGACTAACTTATGATGCAGGGCTGCACACACTTATCTCATGCTTGGAACCACTGACTCCTTCCAGGACACTGTCCTGAACTCCTGAGAGCAATTTCCCCTTGTGCCTATTCCCACTGTGGATATATTGCCATTCTTGGGCAGTTGCAGGGTGCATTGTGTTTACATGGAAAGGTTCTGGTAACAAGGGGGGTGCAAGGGTGCCCTGTGTTGAGAAGAGTCCAGGAGCTGCCCCATGTTTGAAGGCAGTTCCAGCTGGCTCCAAAAGGGACCAGCTGCTGGCCAGAGCCAAGACGTGAACAATGATGGTTGGGCCTCTGCAAGAACAGAGTTAAGAAAAGGAATAAAAACTGCTGCGCAACAGCAGCTGGGAGAGAGGGGGGAGAAAATGTGAGAGAAGCAGCCCTGCAGCCCCCCAGGTGAGTGCAGCAGGAGGGCAGGAGGTGCTCCAGGCAGGCAGCAGCAGTTCCCCCGTGGCTTGTGGAGAGGCCCCTGGTGGAGCAGGCTGTCCCCCTGCAGCCCATGGGTCCCACATGGAGCAGATCTCCACGCTGCAGCCCCCCATGTGTGGAGGAGCCCCCGGTGGAGCAGGTGGATGTGGCCTGGAGGAGGCTGCGGCCCATGGAGAGCCCCCGCAGGAGCAGGGGGGCTGGGGGGAGCTGCCAGCACCCGTGGGGGACCCGTGCTGGAGCAGTTTGCTCCTGGGGGATGGACCCCGTGGGACGGAGCCGTGTGGGAGCAGTTCCTGAAGAGCTGCTGCCTGTGGGCAGCCCCCGCAGGCTCAGTTCGGGAAGGACGGCATCCCGTGGGAGGGAGCCCACGGGGAGCAGGGACAGAGAGGGACCATGAGGGAGCAGCACATAGCAAAGTGTTATGAATGCCCATTCTCCATTCCTGTGCACTGCTCAGGGGTGGAGGTAGAAGAGTATGGATGGGAAGAAAGTGTTTTTAGTTGGCTTTTAGTTCCTCAGTGCTCTAGTCTGTTAGTAATAGGCAATAAATTTCACGAATTTCCCTACACTGAGTCTGTTTTGCCCATCATGGTAATTGTTGAGCAATCTCCCTGTCCTTATCTCAACCCTTAAGCCCTTTTCCATCAAATTTTCTCCCCCTCTTCCTTTGAATAGGCAGAGTGAGAGAGTGGTGTGGTAGGGTTCAGCTGTCCATCTGTGTGAAACCACCATGCAGGGCAAAGTACAATCTGGAGTCTCTCGTTTATTTGCTGGGGAAGGTTTTCTCCTGGACAATTTTAATACTGTGTTTCACTGAGGTGGGGACATGAGACTGCATGCACTCTACTGGCACTCCCTCATCATAAGATTCCTAACACACAGCTGTCCCTGAATCAGTGGGAGTTTGGGTCTTGTAAGGCTTCATACCTGCTGCTGGTGAATATCTGATCATGAGCCAAACTGCTATTGCTCCTGGATGAAGGGTTGAACACTCCAAGGAGGAAAGAACATACTAAAGACAGGGTAAACTGGAGGAAGAAAGCTTTCAGGAGCTCAGATGTGCAGTACATGCGAATGAAGCCTTCTCCAGAGCTCAGGTAGAAGCACTAAGCCCTACAGGGGTGGAGTTCCATAGCATTAGGAAGCTGGGCTGAGGCCCACTGGAGTCAATAGCAATATTTGCTGTGTTTTGTTTTTTAAGGAGTGTTTGGATTGCTTCCCTGAGTTAACACTTATGCAGGAGCAACCTTCCCATCTCCTCAAAGAGCGAAAGTTTGTTTTTTTTTCAGCTCCTCTTTGTTGCCAGATGAAAACAAATTGGATTTATGGCTCTCACTAAAGGTGGCAGAGAAGCCAAGTGATTTGAAAGGGAAAAGCAGAATAATTTGTACAAAGAAATGCTTTTAATTAAAAAAAATGTTTTGAAGTATTGCATAAAGAGTCATTAATTGTTGGCTCAGCAATTATATGATATTATATCCGTATGGAACTTATTTGCTGTCACTTCAAGTCTATGGTAGGTAGTTTGCTCTAGGCTCTTTCTCTTTTCTTTTTTCTCTTTCTGAAAAGGAGTAAATTAAACAAGCTCAAGAAGAGGAATTTTTCTATTTCCTGTTAATTTTCTTCTTCCTTTTCTCTCTCTTTTTTTTTTTTTTTTTTTTTTTTTTTTTTTTACTTTTTCTTTTAGGACAGAGGTTTCCAATGATCACGTTTGGCTTCTTTCCACCTGTTCCCTTACAAAGCTCCTGCCAAAAAACTGCTCTGTAACACCTAGTAGTAACTCATCATGAATTAGGTCACAGAATACGTCTCAGTGCGTCTATCTATCCTGATCTGGGCTGTGTTTTCCTAAGTATAACACTTTTTCTCCTACAGGATGCAGCAGCACCTCATGCTGCTCTAGGGAGAGCAAACTTCTCTGTGCTGCAGCTGCAGGGATGTGCAAAACAGTGATGCATGGCAAAACCTTGATTCTTCGTCTCTGTTCAGAGACTAAAACAGATAACTGTCACATCTATAACCCCTGTTTGTCCCAGGAGAAAAATTCCTAAGGTAATTTACAGATCTTTATGTTCCACATTGTACAAGTAGGGCTAACCTCAGGGTTTTTATCCTTACTAGACAAAAAACAACTTTCAAAACTAAGTTGAGAATCCCAAGGGCAGTAACACCTAGTCAAAGAAATGGGTGGGTTTGCTAGTATGTTGATTGGCCTTTAAGCTTTGAAGCTTCCTCTAAAAAACTCACATTTATTTTTGATCTACAGATGGATTCACATATGGAGAATGCTATAAAGGAACAGGGGGAGCAGATACTTGAGAAAAATATCCAGTTTCTTTTAAATACTGGAAACTGAAAGTTGACTGATAGATTAGATATTAAGAAGAAATTCTTTACTATATATATGGTGAGGCATTGGAGCAGATTTCCCAGATAAGTTGTGGATGCCCCATCCCTGAAAGTGTTCAAGGCCAGATTGGATGGGTATTTGTGCAACCTGGTCTGGTGGAAGGTGTCTCTGCCTTTTTTTTTGGGGGGGGGAGGGGGGGCAGGGCAGAGGGACAATTAGATTATCTTTAAGGTCCCTTCCAACACAAATCACAAATTTCTGTGATTCTATGATTCTATGTGACATCCACAATTTCTCTGGGCATCCTATTCCAGTACCTCACCACTGTTGTAGTAAAGGGGATGCTTTGGATTTGTGCCTAGGATTGCCCAGGCCCAGGTGCAGTGCCTTGCACTTAACCATGCTGAACTTCATGAGGTTTGCACAGGCCCACCTCCCAGGCCACCCCTGGAAGTGTTCAAGGCCAGGTTGGGTGGGGCTTTAAGCATTCTGGTCTAGGGAAAGTGTTCCTGACAATGTCGGAGGGGGGGTTAGAATTAGATGAATTAAATGAATTAGGTGATCTTTAAGGTCACTTCCAACCCAAACCATTCAATGATTCTATGAACAAACAGAACAAAAACAAACAAAGTGAAACATAACTATTCTTCCAAGGTACTAAACTTGGGGTTTGGACTACTGGAGCTGCGTTTTCTAATTAATTCTAATTTGCTGGAAAATTCTGATTTATTTATCAGGCTAGGTTATAAAGATTATCTCAAGTGTAAAGAAGATTCCTGTTCCCAACAGCTTCCCTTGCTTCAAACAGTTGAGCCATTGTCAAGATGAAGATGAGTGTACGGCACTCATCACAAAACAGCCACTCCAGAACACAAATCTGAGCATTTTCAGCATAGGTTGACAGTGCAAATCTTTCTGAGTCCTAAGTACACATTTGATTCTAACTGACTAAAGATAAGTAAACATGGTACTTGTCTAAAAAAAGGAAGGGAAGGGATACTTACTTTCAACATAGATTTGTCAAACTGTCACAAATGAATTAAGGTTGGTTTGATAGCAGGATTCATGGGGAAAAAAAAAACTGTGAATAACGAGCATCTTGCCTTTTTTTTTTTTTTTTAAGTTAAGCTATGCTGTATTATGTACTGAGAGGCCTGAGAGGCTAGAGAAATGCAGTCTTGGCAAAAACAGGGAATGTCTTTAAATTGAAAATCTATACTCAGAAAATGATTGTCAATAGTTTGCTGTCAATGTGCGTTCAGTGTGGGTTGGACTTTTGTTTGTCACAGATCTGGTGCTATTCATGGTGCTATTCAACATTTTCTTAGACTATTGTACTCTGTGTGGAAGTCACCTACTGAATTATAATTTATTAATAATAAGTGTATTGTTTCGCAGACATCTGTTAACCACCAAACAGCTGTGTTGCTGGCTAGGAAACAAATCTGTTGTGTTGAAGAGTCTGTCCTGCATATGCTGGTGTAGATATAGAGAAGTTCCTGAGATGCAAGCTCTCTCTGTTGAAGGTGTGGCAGCAGAAAGCTCTGTGAAAATGGCTTGCAAGTTCAGTGATCTGGGAATATTTTCAATCTTACTCTCTCTTACTGCTCCTATCTTATTTTTCTCTTCAAAAGAAACTTTCTGCTGTTGGCAGGAATTATGTCAATTCTCCAGCACTCTGGTGCCCTGTGACTTCTCATCTTGGAACCTATTGACCTTCCAAAGAGTTCCTCTCACTTCCTTTTGCTTCCATCATTTATTTTTCCCTTCCATGAGAATATCAGTCTTCTTCCACTTTGTCACGCCTTGTCTTAAGGAGTATCCAAATTACACAGTTATTTTGGCCTTTTTTTTTTTTTAATTTTATTATTATTATTCTCACTATTACATGTTGCTGTTTGTTCTGACCACTGAAATAGCTAATAGAAAACTTCTCCCTGTAGGCTTTTCAGGCTAGCATAAGGCAGAAAAATCTAGTTAGAACCAGCCTACCTTACAAGAGGTGACAGCTTTGTGCTAATTTTTACTACTCACAAGCAGAAGTTTTAATGAGATAGGAGTAAATACTCAAGAGGATTTAGGCATTGCAATTCAATAACATTTTATTTTAGTCACCTCATTGCATGTAAGGCAGGTGATACATAGTCAAGGCGGTATCAGTGATTTCTATGTATGCATGGGGAGATTTCTGAGCCCCAAAATTGAGAAGGTTCCTCTATTCTCATTTAGAATATTTTTAGAAGGGCTAACATGGAACATGCTCAGCCAATTGAAATAAATTACCTTGGAGGCCTCTCCCTTTCTATTAGATTTATTTGAGATTGGTAATGGGATCAAAATTGGTGAGAGACAGATAGGGAGTGTGATAGTATCATCAATCTTATTCCCTTAAGTAACTGCACTTAGAAGCAATAAAGCCAATGGAAACAGTGGGAAGCCATCTGACTTTTTTCCTAGTACTGGTCCAGTTGCAGACAGCTGGCAGTGGTTGCATATTGTTTCAGAAGTCTCTTATTTGATAAAATACATATTATTTGTTTGGTGAACAAAATTATGTGTTAACATACTTGTGTGTCATTTTCTGTTTCCTTTGAAATTCACAAAAAATAGTGTACATTTAAAATTCTTGAATTAAAATTAAAAATAAAAAAGAAAGAAAAGTGTATGAGAGACCAGCTAAAAAACAACATAAAGAAAATTTAATGAAAAGCTTATAATTTTTATAGGGTTTTCTAATAAATAAGAAGGCAGGAAATAACTCTAGATAGAGCCTTCTCCTTTTGTGCCTGACTCCTCCCAAGGTTTGAATCCCTCATAACATCTCTGGAGCTTACCCATATGAGAAACAGCTGCAGTTTAACTGTGCAAGTGCTGTACTCTCTCTAACTGGGAAGTGAATTTTGATTAACTGCTGGGGGAAAAAAGCGACAGAAAATTCACCATTTCAACTACTGTTATTAAAAGCCAATATGGGGAAAATATTATAGCAGAATAGCTTAACTCATGGAAATAGGTGGAAGTATGTCAAATTTCATGTATAATTGCTTTTTGTGCTGATTATAGGAAAGGTACAATCTTACAGTTTTTTAAATGTTCAGTATAAAGAATTTTAATGGGCAAGTATGAGTAGGCTGTGCCTTGCTTAAGATATTTAGGAATGCAGAAGATGGCAATGAAAACCAATTTCACAAATCTTAAGGTTTTACAGCTTGCCTGTAAGTAACACTTGAACAAAGTAAGGGGCATTTTAGCAACACTTGTCCAGGAAAAGCTTTATTATTCACAGAATCACAGAATCACAGAATTTCTAGGTTGGAAGAGACCTAAAGATCATCAAGTCCAACCTCTAACCTAACACTAACAGTCCCCACTAAACCATATCCCTAAGCTCTACATCTAAACGTCTTTTGAAGACTTCCAGGGATGGTGACTCCACCACCTCCCTGGGCAGCCTGTTCCAGTGCCTAACAACCCTTTCAGTAAAGAAGTTCTTCCTAACATCTAACCTAAAACTCCCCTGGCGCAACTTTAGCCCATTCCCCCTCGTCCTGTCACCAGGCACGTGGGAGAACAGGCCAACCCCCAGCTCACTACAGCCTCCTTTAAGGTATCTGTAGAGAGCGATAAGGTCGCCCCTGAGCCTCCTCTTCTCCAGGCTGAACAAGCCCAGCTCCTTCAGCCGCTCCTCGTAGGACTTGTTCTCCAGGCCCCTCACCAGCTTCGTCGCCCTTCTTTGGACCCGCTCAAGCACCTCGATGTCCTTCTTGTAGCAAGGGGCCCAAAACTGAACACAGTACTCGAGGTGCGGCCTCACCAGAGCTGAGTACAGGGGGACGATCACCTCCCTAGCCCTGCTGGTCACGCTGTTTCTGATACAAGCCAGGATGCCGTTGGCCTTCTTGGCCACCTGAGCACACTGCTGGCTCATATTCAGCCGACTGTCCACCATCACTCCCAGGTCCTTCTCTGCCTGGCAGCTCTCCAACCACTCATCTCCCAGCCTGTAGCTCTGCTTGGGGTTATTGCGCCCCAGGTGCAGGACCCAACACTTGGCCTTGTTAAACTTCATGCAGCTGACCTCAGCCCATCGGTGCAGCCTATCCAGATCCTCCTGCAGAGCCTTCCTACCCTTGAGCAGATAAACTTACTGAGGGTGCACTCAATAATTCATGAAAGAGTTCTACAATATGGATGATAATAATTCCCCACAAGGAAGACTGAAAGAAATACAAGGAGTCTAAAAATGTATGCCATCTTAAAAGCAGAGATATCATATCTACAGTATTTTTAGTGATATAAAAAGTGTGCATTATCTTCATATGAGCTCTGTAAAACACACTTGTTGTTGTTTTTTTTCGTACAACTGTAGTTCTTTGTGGAGATTCAGCCACTTTTAACTTTATATAGGTAGGGATTTAGAGGGCCAGATGCTTTGATAGGATTTAGTTGGGCTCCCTCAACAGTTTTAAAAGCATATCCTTATAATATTTCAGCTTAAGGAAGTTGTCAGAAATGAGATATTATTGAAATGTTGAAAGGTTTCCCTGAAATTTTAATAGACTGACCAATGAATGAGCTACCAGAAAGCTCATGTGAAATGTCTATACCAATGATATTTTTGTGGAAGAGTTGTAAAACAGGCAGCTGAGGAGCATGGGAATTGGACCACTGTTTAAAAACTGAGAAGATCAAGATTGGAAATTTTATGTACTTGATGCCCTTTCTAGGGACACAAGGGTCTTTTTTGTTTGTTTGTTTGTTTGTCTAGAATCCAATTGAAATATACAGTCATTTCCACTGATTTTATTAAGAATAAGAAAATCTTCCAATTCCCATGTTTATTTCTATACTTACAGTTTTAGTTGAACATATTTGTGACATACAGCAAGAAATGCACCCCAAAATTTGCAATAAGCCTTGTAAGTCTTTTCTTTTACAATGAGAGACTTGGTGACTCACAAAATTTGCAAATACATTTTTTTATATTCTCATCCATTTGATATGTTTTTCTTTGTCCCCGAGGTCTTGATTCTGCACCTATTTCAAGAGTCAGCTTGCCACAGGCAGAAGGCTCCATCTCTATCCTTCAATGCAGTGGGACAACACCCTTCTTCTGAGCAGTTCAGCAGCTCCCTGAGGAAAAGGGTGATACTGATTTTGGGTTATTTGAGCCAGCTAATTGCTGTGGTTTGGTTCTTCCCCTGCATGTGTCATCCAAAGGTTTCTGGGCTTGTGTGCAGCCTGGAAGGCTGTGGGTAATTGCACTTAGGTAGTGCCACTGGATCGTTAGAAACCAAATTATTACCAAGCCTCTTAGATTGGCCAAGATTTAGACCCTGGAAACATTTGAAAATGTTGTTGAGGTTTGTGCCTGCCTTTGATGGTTTGTAGGGTGTTCCAGGCTAATACCAGATACCAGCAGCTTACATTTCCGTATCTTGAAACCATTTTTTCAGAGGGGAACTAGTTGTTCAACTGAATGATAGAAAAGAAGTGACTGAATTGTTTCTTCAATAAATGAAAGGAGAGTGGAAAACTCCTGCCAGCAAGGAGTTCTAATTCTTTTCCAGCTGGGAAAGGGGAAATCAACAGGCTGAAAGTTCCCTAATTTAACTTGGCAAAAATAGATATGGCAAAGAATACATGAAAAGATAATGATAGCTAACTGGATCTGCCATAACAAGGCCCCAAATGAGAGGTTGCATTCAAAAGAGAAACAGGGATTAGAGAAAAAAATTAAATAGTAGCAACTAAAAGACAGTTAATTTTTTCCCATTATTGGCAGTAATTCACCGGAGAAGGACATAAACACAAACCATCCAAAAGTGGAAGGAGGATCGCAAGCTTATTATGAGACCAACTTGGCTAAATCGTGAGATCTTTGTTGACCTCAATTACAAAACAGAAGCATACAAAAAAAAAAAAAAAAAAAAAGATTGAGGGACAAAAAAGTTGTCCCAGTTGTGCCAGAAAGGCACAAAACTGACATGCAACTAGCAAAGGACATGAAAGAATCATTCTGTCTGCCCACTGGGAGCAGAAGACAAGGAAGGGCAAATTTCATGTTTTACAGAGGAAAATAAAGAGGCAGCTCAGACATTTGTTGCCTCATGGTCTCAGACACCACTGAAAGATCTGCTGCAAGCAGACAGCTGGGACAACAACAAATAATAACTAATGTTGGATCTTACAGCAAAGCAGCAGAAGGAGAGAAAATTCCAGGCCTAGAGATTATTGGAAATGATACCAGAGTTGTTAAAAAAAAATCTGAGAAAAAAAAAAAAGCCCAAAACATGGAGCCAATTATGCAGCCTATCTTTAAAACAGAAAAGAAAGAAAACTATGGAATTGTAGACCAGTCAACTGAAGTTACATTTCTAAAAAAAAAAAAAAAAAAAAAAAAAAGACTTGAAAAAAGGATACAGCCATTTGTAAAAACTTAGTCTGAAAAAAAAAATATATTGAAGATAGCACAGATTTTTCAGGAGCAAACCGTTTTCAGCACAGCATTTCACTTTTCTTTCCTCAAAAAACAGGCCTAGCAAAAAAAGAGAAGCTGACAATCCCATGTCTTGGCTTTAGTAAAGTTTTGACAAGTCTTGTGTGGCTTTTGCAAAAGGCAGGTAAAAAATGTGTTCATGGAGAAACAGCTATAGAGTGGATGTCAAATTATTTGGAAAACTGTACTATAGGAAAAATTACAAATTGTTCATTATTAAGATGTAAGTTTTTTATCTAATAGTACCTGCAGGAATCTGTCCTGTGTCTATTTCTCTTCAGTATTTTCATTAATAACATAGATGGTAGGATAGAGGTTAATCTTAATCTGCAGAGGACATAATACTGCTATTATGCAAGAAAACTAAAAATCAAAAAAGTGAGGGGCATTTTCCACACAGTATACTTATTTTGAAATTATCAGTTGAACAAAAAGCGTATGGGAACAACTGGTGGCTCTTCAGAAGAGGATCTGAGGTTACGGACGGTCACATACCTACTATAATTTAAAAATGTCACGCTATTGCAAAGCCCTCCAAACAACACACTGAGATACACAAACAGCATAAACAGCCTGTAGACACATGAAGTAATCCTTCCGCTGTGCTCAGCATTGGTAAGGCCTTGGCCAGAACGTTGTGTTCAGTTTGGGGCTTTTCACTTTACTAATTAGAGCGGTCCAGAGTCATTAAAGGTCTAAGGAGCATAATTTACAAGGAAAATGGGGGAGAAAAAAAAAGCGTATTATTTAGCCTAAAGATTATAGGGGAACATCCTAATGTTTTAAAATATGTAAGGAAATGAAAAATCCAGGCTTCTGAGATAAAGATAATTAAACAGAGAGATAACTTGCCTAGAGAGATAGTTCCATCACAAAATGAATTTAAGTATGGATAAACAAATGGTGAAAGCCAAATAGATAACTGATGCAGCTAATAGAGGGAATCAACTAGATGGCCTACTGGGATCCCTTCCACAATGACATTTCAGGTACACTTGGAAACTTTCTGATAATGTCCCATGTATTCTTTCTATTTTATAAATCTGGAAATTGTTCCAAGGATAAAATCTTTCTCATAGAGATCAATATCAGGAGAAAGCAACCTGGCTTTTGGGGATGTTGATAGCTCACAACAGCCTGTCATGTTAAATGAGATGTGTTCAGTAGCTGGTGTTCACATCGGTGGCCATTTGCATAGCAGAGACTGAGTGGATGAGGGAGCTAATTTGGGGGTTTGCTGTTCTGCTCTTCTAAATTCATAGAAAATTCAATAAATGTCTTTATTGTTGTCTAATTCTCTGGGATTTGTAATATTTATTTTTAATTTAATTAAAATGAGTTTTTCAATATTTCTGAGCTATTTTATTTTATTTTATTTTATTTTATTTTATTTTATTTTATTTTATTTTATTTTATTTTATTTTAATTCTTGAATGGATAATATTGGGTTGAAAAAGTTACCCAAATGATGTAATGAAACAGTAATTCCATATGTCTTTTCATGCACATAAAAATGTAATTTAGAAAATGATTACACAGAGATCACATTTATGTTGGCCAAATTGTCCTATTTCTATTCCCTCCCTTACAGAACTTCCTGGCTAGTTCACTTTCGTTTTGGAGTCTACAAACATGGCAGGTAAAAAGACTCCAATACTGCATGGGTCAGCAAATCCAGCCCCTTGCTCCAACACCCTTTGTATTTCTGAAAGGATATGGTATGGGACCACTGCAACCTTGTCCAGCTTTTCTGTCTGTTTGACAGAAAACACAAACACAGGAAATTTGTGGTCATATTTCTAGGCTTCCCAGGTGTGCTCTTTTATGAACAGAACATCCTTAGAGTGAGTCCAGATCTAGCTAATTCGCAAATAAATGAAGTGAAATTCTAGCTTTATTGAAAGCGAAGGCAGTTTTTGTCTTGACACTTATGGAATCATGATAAAATAATTTATTTTTTTTAATTATTTTTCTTTCTATATATATATATATAGTTGAAATACCCTATTTGATTGTGTTACTACAGAGAAAAACAACCTTTTTTTTTTTCCATTTCTTTTCTTTTTTCTTTTTTTTTTTTTTTTTTAGTAAAATCCTGTGGAATTATTCCTCTACTATACCTAAGGGTTTCTGTCAGAGTGAAAAGATGGCTTCTTTCCCAAAGGACAGTAACAAGTGACAGAAATATGCAAGTGGGGAGAGAAAGATGAGCAGAAAAAAATGAGTCAATCAAAAGGAAAAGAATGGGAGCAGTGGCAGGCAAACATCTAACTGATTGTTTCTCTTTAATTTTTAATTAATTCTCTAATTGCATTTAACATGCTACTATTCCTATTTTATTTTGCCTAATTTGTGCTAGAACAAGATTCATTGAGTTTGCCTATTTAATTCCTGAAATCTTGATTCACCCTGACTTTATCAGTCCTACTTTGCTATTTCTGTTTAATATGTCAAATCACCAAAGGTTAGGCTCTTTTGCTTCTTATCTACTTCCCCTGGGGACTTTTCCTTACTAGCCATGAAGGCATTTCCATTACCCTAACTTCTCTATTACCATGAAGTCATCCTTAATCCAAAACAATTTGCAGTAAAATAAAATGGAAAATGTATTTACAAATTCAAATAGAAACAGCATTGTTGAAAACATCTTGGGAGGAGTGAAAGTAAATGAAAAGAAAACAGTGTACCCTACACACCCTAACACTTAGGATAGCTTAGAAGTCTCTTTTTGTGGTGTTAGCTGAAAACCAGTAAAATATTTATTTGCCTTTTAGCTGAGAATTTACTTGACTAAGTCCTCACATCCTTTCTTTGCTCGTTATTTCTTCTTGATGCAGTTGGGAAATGCTGAAGCAGTGTCTCCCACCTTCAGAACTGAAAACAAAATGTCCCTTTGGCTAAGGATTGCTCCCTTTGTCTACAACCTAAATAACTTGTTAATTGGTTGTTAGGTGGGGCAATATTAACATCCCAAGTCTGTACATTGTTTTCAGAAAGAATGAACTCTAGATTGCATTTAAAGGCAGAACTTGCTAATCGTGCTTTGTGGAATGATAGAAAGGAGATCACAGACTGTGGAACATTCTTGGCTCTTGTTTTAGACCAGCCATCATGTCAAGATCAGTTTGGATAAATGATAATTTCAGCATGATTAGCCTTTAGCCAAAATCTGTCTGTGATATGTTTGCTCCTTGTCCTTTTTCTTTAACTGCTATATTTGATGGCAGAACACCTCCCCAGCCCTTTCTTTCTGAAAGCATCTGTCCTCCTTCCTCTTCTACAGAGTGCTCCAAAAATGAGTTCTTTTGGCCCTGAGACACGTGGCTTCCTCTGTGCCTGGCATATCTTTATAAACTGCCACGGAATCAGATATATTTGGAAGTGCCTTAAGCAGATGGGAAAATATATCAAAGGTGGAGTGACAGGTAATGGAGCTGTCTGGCTAAAATCCCTCCTATGACAACATCCATGAGCATTAGTGTATCTCATTGGGAGTTTTTCCAAAGTATTTGCATCAAATCTTGTGAGCACAGAGAAGATACAGAGAACTCAATACATTCTCTATAATTCACCCTCTGTCATTATTCCAAGGTCTGTTGAATGCTGTTTAATGTCTGTAGCTTTATCAGACAGAACCAATTCAAACCTAAATCTTCCACCTTTCTGTGGATTATGTTTTGTTAAAACACCCATTGGAAAAGAATCATATTCCTGGGGAAAAAATCCAGTCCCTTTTGTGCACAGGCAAACCTTTAAGAGAAGGGATGGGACTTGCCTTTCTCAGGTCTTACCTTCAGTACACTTTTCAGAGAGAGGGAAGCAGTGAATACTGAACCCCAAAAGATCCTATCACTGAGGGGTCATGGCGCTTAAATAAGTTTGGTGCCTGAAAAGTGAGCAAAATGCACACAGCAAAAAGAGCTGTCTGTGTCTGCTGGGTTTTGTGATGAGTATTCTAAATGCCTACGTAACTTTGGAGACAAAATTTTAGATGCTTCTTGGTTTTCAATTTCTTATAATATGTTAGGCCTTTGTGCATTATACTCCTGGGTGTCAGTGCCTGAATCCCCTTTACATCACACTTTGTGTTCTTCAGGAGACAGATTTTCCTTTGGCTGTGAAAATAATTTCCCGAGCTGTCCCATGATAACTCAGAATGCTCTGGGTTGTCTGCAACAATTTAGTCCTTGTGTTCGTTGTATACCTGCATACTCAATTTGCTGGAGAAATATTGTCTTAATAAGGCAGGAGCAGAGGATATGATTTGTTTGGTTCAAACTATTGAAATGAAAATATTTTAGCTGCCACAACTAACCATAATTATACCTACTACTAAATTACATGGAATGAATTGGCCCTTGACTAATCACTTCAGAGGAACAAGCTTAATAACACTTTCAAGTTATTGTATGCACATTTATTTCTATTACATTTTATTCTTCCATTATACAGATCCATTATTTGAGTGTTGGCTGGCTGACAAAAGTACATTTTTCAGAAAGTGCACAAATTTTTACATTTCCTTCCACATTATATATATGAGTTTAATCACACACATTCCATGCTTTCTCTACAGCTTTTTGACACAGCAGCCCACTAATAATTACCTGAGCCAAATTAATCTTAGCAACATAGCTCCAAACCCACCAAAGGTGCTCAGGGGAGCTGCAAAGAACTGCATTATCAAGTGGAGAAGTACATTGCAACAGTTCCACCATTAGCCATTTACAGTGTTACTAGTGATCTCTATTGTAAAGTATTTAACCTTTGGAAAGAACAGTGATAACAGTGAGGAAAAAGGTCTCAAGAGGATGCATCACTAAATTGGAAAGCATGTGTTTGCAAGCATATATACCTATGCTGTGCTAGTGTTATTTATTAGTTGTATAAAGACTTACAGAGGTGACACAGACTTATCCTATTTGCAGTCCACAATCTAATGGCAGAATTTGATTATTTTTTATCACATAACATTAAAAAAAATCACAGTACCCTACTTTAGATAATGAGTATGTCATAATGATATACAAACTGTAATATAGATTGCAGTATTGAGTAGGATTGCAGAATGAGATAAACTGGGAATCAGAAACAAACATCCGGAGATGTTTGTGTCTACATAAAATAGATTTAGACATTACCTGAGCAATAATGTATAAATCTCCAAGACACCTCCACAGCCATCTCAATGACTACCCGAGAAAAGACAACCACCAGGGTCTACACTTACTCTATTGCACTTTTTCATGTGGTGTATTTTGTCCAAGCCATCCAATGGCCTCATGGAAACAGCATGGCTAGAACTGAGCATCCACAGTGCCCCAGAATGGTGCCAGCCAGACAAATGAAAAAGGCTAGAAATGCTTATATGAAAGTGGGGAAATATTTCTTCACCTAATCTGTCTCTGATATCTGAATCCTTATCTTCACAAGAGATCCCATAAAACAAGATGAAGGACAAATTTCCAAGGAAGATTTCATAACCGAACTGTGTACCATAATCACAGACTTAGCAAAGGTTTATTGCATGCCATTTTTCCTGACTATCAAATTGTAACCCTTTGTGTTGCACAGGCCACTCTGATGCTCTCTCTTTCTCTCCCATAAGAGGAATGCCCCTTCTTTATATCTTCTTGCCTTTCTTTTGCTCCACAGAGACCAAGTATTCCAACTGTCCTAAGCTTTGGCTGATTGATAGGTTTAATCACTCTCAGAAAAAATTGTGTTTTCTAATTGGAATATTGCTCCTTCCCTTCAGA
Organism: Anas acuta; assembly: GCF_963932015.1. NCBI lineage: Eukaryota > Metazoa > Chordata > Aves > Anseriformes > Anatidae > Anas > Anas acuta. The sequence continues at coordinate 145,437,055 of NC_088980.1, forward strand.
CCTGACAGTCTGTGCATCAAAAACACATATCTTCAGCTATAGCAGTTGGTTTAATGGATTTCCCTTTATAAACCCTGCAGTTCTCAAACTTCCAATCCTCCTACATCATGTCATTTTGCATGATTCTGTCTTCCTTTTGATAATAATTTTGTTCATGCTTGAATTTTCACAGAGGTGGATCATTCATGCCTGCACATAATACTCTTCTGATGTCTTTCAAGATCATCTGCTTCATGTAGAGAAACAACATGGCAAGTTAATAAGGTTGTCTGTTCCTACTAGTATGAGCTAAGTATAAAGCCCTAGTAAACCAGAAGTAATAATAGAACACAGACAACAGAAAACATCTTTGTTTGGAATCTGGCAGATACAATATGATTTTATTTATTTTATGTGTTGTAAAATAGTAGGAAAAAAAATTACCTTTTATCTTTTCTCCAGTCTAGGTATGTATTAATAACTAATAAGTATGTTCTCCTTGACAGAGAGAACTAATACCATTTTAAATAACAGAAGATGTCCAAGTTTATAAGACTGGTTTAAATTGCTTTATTTATTAACCAATCTATTTGATTCCCCTTTAATAGAAGAACAATAAGCACGAGGAACAAAAAATTGTTAACAGCAGCTTTTCCAAAAACTCTGCTGAAGCTGTAGCAGTACTGAGTTTTTGCGGCATGGAAAAAAATAAATAAATAAATAAAAGAAAAAGAAGAAGGGGAAAAGTAATCTTAGGTCATGATTAAAGGTTGTGTTCTTGGTGCTCCTCCAGGACTGCTTAGTTCTAACTCAGATAGAGAGATTAATGCTCCCCAAGCTGAGATACAGAATTCCAGTTCTGTGATTGCACATTCATGATTTATAATGTCTGCTGACTCTGTAGAATTGTCTCTGAGGGAATTTTTTGCGATAAGAAGGAAACTCAAGGGACCATAGCAGTTTGCATCCCCTTTCACATCAAATTTTATTGTTGTATTTCCTTCCTTCCTTCCTTCCTTCCTTCCTTCCTTCCTTCCTTCCTTCCTTCCTTCCTTCCTTCCTTCCTTCCTTCCTTCCTTCCTTCCTTCCTTCCTTCCTTCCTTCCTTCCTTCCTTCCTTCCTTCCTTCCCTCCTTCCTTCCTTCCTTCCTTCCTTCCTTCCTTCCTTCCCTCCTTCCTTCCTTCCTTCCTTCCTTCCTTCCTTCCTTCCTTCCTTCCTTCCTTCCTTCCTTCCTTCCTTCCTTCCTTCCTTCCTTCCTTCCTTCCTTCCTTCCTTCCTTCCTTCCTTCCTTCCTTCCTTCCTTTCCATTTTTAAAGTGCCATGTGCATATATTACACTATGTGAATGCTTTTCTGTGGTCATGGTTTATTATTATATAATAAAATCATTATAAAAATGTGTCCTCTATGAAAAAAAGATTTTGCCATGTGGTAGCTTAGATGCATTTGATTTTCCATTATAAATTGATAATCATGGTTTAAAATGATAAATGGAAACCTCTGAATTGATCTGATGTAGAAAATGGCTATTTTTACTTAATTATGATCCAATTATGGTTTTCCTCTTTGGATGTTAAAACATCCCTATCTATTTAACGGGTGGACTTGATGATCTTAGAGGTTTTTTCCAACCTAAATGATTCTATGATTCTCTGATTTTTGTCATTAACACCGGACTGCTTTTCTGTGAGGACTTGGGGGTCTTTTGCATAGAGTAAATTGAAAGCTCAGATTTCTCTCCCTTTTACTGAAGAATGGTCTGTTTTATTATTTTTAACAAATTTTTGACACACAGATTCATAAAGGGATTTGGACATAATAACAGCAATACTACATTAACCTCGCTTTGGTGATGGAATTTACAAACCCACACTAAAAGCATGCATTCTCTTGTGCAGTCTTTTTTTCCAGCTTTTGAAAGCATTGCCCTCTTTTGGCATGTGTCTTCATACAATTTCACCTACATTTTCAGGTTTAAATTAAAAGTCAGCTCAGGCCAGGAATAATGGGTGGAAAACCTTTCCTCTAAGGTAGCAGAGAGCAAAAAGCAGTTACTATTACTAACTTTTAATGTAAATTTAGGTGACTCCCCCCCCCCCCAGAGTGAGCTGCTGCTGCCAGTTAAAGGTAATTAGCAGTTCCCTCACTATTATAAACACTTTCTGCCGGTAATTATGGCTGCTTTTTAAATTCTTATGCTGGAAGAACTGGTGCTGTCTCATGAGAATAGAAAAATCAACGTAGCAGCACGGCAAAGCTTTTCCTAGGACTTCCTGATGCCCTTTAAAACTTCTTGGGTGCAAAGGTGAACACCTTGGTGGTCAGACTCAGGACTCAGAGTCTGAAAAACATGCTTGTCTTAATACACAGGAACCACCTGATAGTTAGTCATTTGTGTCACTAAGGACATCCTCTGAATAAATAAGTGAAATGTTAAGAAGTACTTAGAAGTGGTGTATATCTGAGTTTAAGTACTGAAGTGAAGCTCTGAATTCTGGAGCTATGTGAGCCCGTGGTTCAGAACTAAGAAGGGCTGACTGCTAAGGTGCATGGATGACACTGTGTCAAGTCACTCCTGACTCTCCCAGAAGCATGGAGGTTTGCCTGGGAATTGGAAGACTTTAACTCAAACCCATGTTTCATGTTTTGATGTGAATGGGAGTAAGGCTACGGTGTCATGTGCTGGGGTCAGTGTTGTCAAGGGGTCTCAGGTGTACCCTGCCTGTTGATGAAGAATGGAGGCCTGGCAGGGTTTCTTTGGAGTCTATTGAGTCTGTGTATCCCAAATATCCCTGGACAGAATCTATTCACCAAGACAATGGCATCTCTGGGAATAGCCCACAGTATAACTTTAATCACCAGAAATCTCCCCAGTGAGGGTTTAAGGTCCTAACTGGCAGGCAGAACTCCTGGATTACTCCTTGCACTGCTGTTGTGCCTCAGCCCCACTGTGGGCACTGAAGTACCTTGGATCTTGTACAGATTGCTTTTCAGAGATGCTGGGGTTAGGTTATGGAACAAAACTGGTATTCAAGTGTTAAACTTGCTGTTTGCCTGAATAGATGTTTTTTACTGTTGCTTAAAGCACTATCTTCAGCAGAGCAGTGCAGGCTCTATTTGTGATGTGCTAGCGTGTCCTCAGACTGCAGAAAGCACCAGTTCTCAAAGAAATCTTTGCCCTCTCTCTCATCATTTGCGGTCACTTATCCACCCCAGGAGAGGTTTCTAAGGGAATCACCAGCAGCCCTTCTTGCCAGAGATCCCAGGCATTTGAGCGATGATTCAGACCACGTTTGTGTGATTGCGCTGAAGGGAACTAAATCTGCAGGGTCAGTGAGAGCTTTCAGCACCACGAAAGGAGAATCGTAGAGCAGAATGAGTGAGCCAATTCATGGTGATGTGCTCCACTCGGTGATTTAGGATTTTGCTCTCTGGAAATAGTGCACTAAAAGTAGCAGGATGCAAATATTTGTCTTGTCTATGCTACAATATTTTGCCATTTTAATGATACCGCTGACATTTTACCAACAGTAAAAATTCCCTATATGATTTGAGATATACTTGGAGCTACCTTGTGATCATTTATGTGTTGTGCCCACTGCCCCGACGCTTATTGGGATAATTCTGTCTGAACATATTTGTTCAACAAAGGAGAGACTGTTTAGAACAGAGTCAGGCAGGAAAATAAATTGTTTAAATGGGGTGCCCTAATAACTAAGGTCTAGCAGCTTTCTGGAAAAACAAGTCTAAGATTTGAGAATAATTTATTATTTTATTATTATTGCTATTTATTATTTCATTATTGTAAACTGATCATTAAAATATACATTTATCAAAAAATTGCCACAAACCTCACATACATCATAAAAAAAAAAAAAAGTTCTACTTCAAGGGAAATTATTACTTTTACCGCATCAGAGGCATACACAAATAGGTATCATGATATGACATGCAATATCTTGTGCTATGTTTTTTTGAAAATTTGTTCAGTGAACTGGAAAAGCCATCTATTTGTGCTTAGAACCATCTGCTCCTGCACATATTTGAAATTATAGTTCACTGTTTTTTATTAATGTTTGCTTCTCTCTCTCTCTTTTTTTTTTTTTTCTTTTTCTTTTTCTTTTTCCATTGGAGTTTAGGACTGTAAAGTCCTCATAGGATCAAATCCAGCTTGCCACCAGGCCTGCCCATGAAATATTGATATCTTCAGGGGAAGTTTCTTATATTTGACACTAATCTCCTTGTGTTATGTATTTGAGACTAGTCCATGATTTCTCAGTCAAGTCATGTGAAAATTAACACCGAAGGTGTTTAAACTAGGCAATCTTGAAATTTCAAAACCTCTTTATCTTGCACCTTCTTCTTTTCTCCACCTTTTTTTTTTTTTTTTTAAACTTTTAGGACTAATTCACTTTTTACTGAATGGGGCAACTACTTGCCATTTAAATACAAAATTTTAAAACAGCATAACGAAATGGCAGTGCTACATGAACACACAGCTCTGGTGAGAGAAATGAAATGAAAAGGCAGTAGTACTACTAGAATGGAGATTTTTTTGAGAAACAAGGTTTTTAGGGTGATTGGCCAGAAACATTGATTCTAAGACAAAAATCACACCTTACAAATACAATAATTCTCCTTATTTTATCAAATGTCTAGCTAAAGGGCTGGATGATGTAATAGGATGCTAAAGACTTCCACAAGTCCCTACCAGACTGTGCAGACTACAGAATATGTGAGACCATATAACAAAGGCTCTTTAAATTTACAGCTTTAGTTAGGTGTTACCTTAGAAAACAGAACTCCAATTACTAGAAATAACTGATCTTAATTAAAAGAACTATGACCCCCAAATCCCTTTAAAGAAAAGTAGAAACATATCATTCCATCTTGTAGGATTGCAACTCAGAGTCTGCCAAAAGTGTTAACTGGAAGGTGAGAGTTGAAACACTTTCTGTGAATCAAGCTGTTCTACTTCAAACATATCTGTAGCTTCTGTTTTCAGAGGCTGAAACAAAGAAGTTCTGTTTTTCAGTGAGCATTATGTGAACAAAATCTCAAATGTTAACAGAAAATGCACCTTTCAATGTGCAGTAATAGGACACCGGTCCTCTGAAGTGAGAGGATGTCTCCAAAACCCATCATTCCTATTCCTTGTGTTTTGGAAGGACACAAAACGGCAAAAACCTGCTTGTCTGGGGAGAGCCTTTGAGGAGAAAATGTCAGCCTTGGGAAAGAACAAATTATTTCCAGGGAAAAAAGATACTTCCAAAGAAGAAGAAACCCTGTGCTCCTTTAATACCTCTGGAAAAGAAGCCTTGCAAAACGCTACCCTCTCCTGTACTGGTCCAAAGTAGTTTGGTGGTGAGAACTAGCTCATATAGGACAGATTAAGGGTGTTGAGTGGATGGATGTTTCTCCAGGAGAAACTGGGCTTGGTCTGAAAGCCACTGAGGGGAAAATTCCTGTTAGTATACAAGTCTCTGGGGTAGGACTAAGAAGCTCCTTATCTTTGGTGATGGGGTTAAAAGGTGGAGAGGTGAGGACCGGAAATGTTCAGCTAAAGTGGGAGGACGATGAAGACCTCAAGGTAGACAACTCAGAAGGGTAATTGTATGGCTTGAGGAAAAAGCTATAAAAACCTTGCAAGGAAGCCAAATATAATGTAAGAATTTAATGGCTTTGAAGATAAGATGATAGTGAAATATTTCCCAGAGCAGAAAAGGAGCTCTGGCAGGAAGCTGGAACTATGTTCCCACATGGATGGGATCCTCTGAGTCTTCTTCTCCTGTCCCCACCATCCTCAATTCCATTTGATAAATGTATTAAATTATATCTTAAAAACAGATAAGATATATCTATTACTTTTAATCTATTTCTTCATTTTTTACCAATATCCCCTGAACTACTAAACTTGCTAAAAATCCCCTTCTAACTGTTGGAAATCACCTTCTAGCTTCTAATTGTTCTCATTTCTAAAATCAGATTTTTCTCTCTGCTAGTTCTCTACTAGTTTGTATGCACTTGTCCTTGTTCTGAAACTGCTTCTAATACAAGTAGTTCTTTTAATGCATGGGGAAAACGTTGTAGCCCAAGGTTGTTGTATTTTTACACCTTTCATATACAAGAGCAAATTCACTAACCTCCTTAGCTGCTGCTTGCCTTGCAAGCTGTATGTTCCCTATATCACTCAAGCTTGTTTCTGCTTTTTTTTTCCCTCTCCCTCTCTCTCTATATGTATTTTTCTTCTTTTTCTTATTATTATTTTTAATAAGAAGATGACAATTACCTCTAGTCTCCTAAATGAGATGCCACAAGCAGTTTATTGGTAAGCGCTGTCAGACATATAGATTTTTTTCAATCAGTAACAGGAGACATATTATAAAAGGAGACATATTATGAGTGACATTTTAACTCTCATTTGCCATTATGTGCCTACTTACTGATTGAAAAAAATCTACGACTTATCATTTGTTACTGAAAATTTTCCTTAAAAGCTCCACTCAGTTTTGCACTGTTCCTTGTAGTAGCCTAATAGCTGCAAACACAACAGGACACTCTTTCTAGGAGAGCTCACAGGCGAGACTGACTTAATGAGGGAGGATTAGGACTTGCTGTACACACAGAAAAGGTCAACGACAGAGTTGGGAGTTGAACTCTTGAATCCCTGTTGTGTGCTCTTTCTCCTCAAGTTTGTTGTGTATCAGGGGAAATATCAGTCACACCTGTACAGAGACACTGAGACATCTGGCCTGAACAAGGCATCTTTCTTTCCAAGTTCTTTTGCCAGTCTACCCCCAGATTGACTTCTTCAATGTGATTCTGGCTTTTCTGACACTTGATCCTCCCTTCTTCCTTTTGGCATTGCTTCAGTCACAATCCCTTGTACATTAGTTCAGCACTGGATTTACCAAGCTTTTAAGTTGTGCAAGGAAACATTCCCTATAGAGTTCTTACTCTTCAGCTACACCCTTCCCTATCATTTCATATCTCTTTTTCCATCAAAATCTGCATGAAAAGATTCTTTTTTTGTAAAGGTCTCTGTTTTGTCTGCTCAATCCCTTCATATAAATTTAACTCTACAATGCAACTAATCCAAAAACAATAAGCATCCTGTGAAAGTGCACAGACAGAAAACAATTCTAGCACTGACTGCATTGATCATTGCTGGGCCAAGAAGCATATGTTTCTTCTCCAGTCAATAATGTTTTATATATAAACTTATTTCAGAGTAATTAGAACAATAAAATGTTTAGTCAAACTCATAATATGTCTCCTTTCCTGCTTGTATTTTAAGAAAAAAAGAAAAGAATACTTTTCTGTTGTCATTAAAACATTATAATAAAAAAAAATAGGAAGGGAAATTGTATTCAACATCTGGCTTTCAGTGAGGTCTTGCTCCTATTTTTTCCAGCTGTGTTGGCTCTTTACTTTGACGGATCCTCGCTCAAGCATCCCTGAAGATCATTTTCCTACTGACTGGATGTCCCTTGGCCATCTTCCCATTTTGGGAAGAGAAAGTAGGAGTGGATACCACACATGAACTTGGCTTTAATGGGACTAAACTGTCCCCTCCACTTTCAGGCACAGCTGAAACGAAGAACTTGCAAATACCACCAAAAAAAAAAAAAAAAAGGCAAACAAAAACCCAGTTAAATAGCTATATCTACTTACTCCGGAGAATCATGGCTGTCTGAGTACCTTCACCCAGTTTTTAGAGCTCTACACTCCCTCTCCTGATTGGGGTCAGCCAGGAGGAAATGAAGCCAGGTTAAAGACTCACCAATAAATTGATATTAAGAGAAACATGGTCTGCATGTGTTTCTTAAGGACTGCAAACTAAGGTGTTGTGGCTTTTTTTTTTTTTTTTTTAGCCTATTGAGTGTTATTTCATTTCCCTGCTTTATGCTTATACAAATGACATAATCATTGTCCTTCAAATTTCTATTCAGCTCATGGAGTATCTCCTAATATCCTCCGAGCCATGGCCAACACTTTTGCAGTAGCAGGCAAGTTTTTCATCAAAGGGTAAGGACTGAATTAAAAAATGTCAGAAAACCTTAAGGTGAGAATAGCTGTTATATATATACATATGTGTATATATATATATTTTTATTTATTTATTTATTTTATTTTATTTTATTTTATTTTTGCCCTAATTTTGGTTGGTATTTCCCAGGAATACTTATACATTCTATGGCATATTTGCACATATACAGTGAGAATGACACGTCTGGGAAGGGCTGTATCAAAAAGTATTGCTGACTGGAGGCTGCACTGTCAGACTTCAATAGGGCCTATTAGGTTTATGTGGCATGAACAAGTCATCAGCACAGCATGCATTCAGTCCTCTGCATTTGTGCAGTAGGGACTTTGAGAAACATGATCCAAATCCTTTAATTCCAAACAGGAGTTTTTTTAAATTCTAGGTGCAAAATATCACATATTCAGAAAGTATAGAAATGTAGTAACTGTATTTACTCTCTTCTAACAGGACTTCTGTAAAATAGGTAAAGAAAAATTACTTCTTTGTTTATGATAACTTTTATTTGGCCTAGGCACCTTTAGTAGGTAACTTGTTCTAATGGTTATCCTTTAGAAACATCCATATACATCTAAAACTACATCTGCTGCATTAAATCTCAGTAGTTTTATTCTGACATCAGTTTCTGGCTGAGCTTATCTTGGAGAGCAAGTGACAGAACATGCAAGTGACAGCAACAGTCTTAGGTTCAGTACTGTACTTAGATGTATATAGAATCACAAAATGGCTTGGGTTGGAAGGGATCTTAAAGCCTACCCAGTTCCAACCCCCTGCCATGGGCTGGGACACCTCCCACCAGACCAGGCTGCTGAAAGCCCCATCCAGCCTGGCCTTGAGCACCTCCAGGGATGGGGCATCCACAGCTTCTCTGGGCAGCCTGTGCCAGTGCCTCACCACCCTCTGAGTGAAGAATATCCTAATATCTAATCTAAATCTACTCTTTTTTAGTTTAAAGCCACTACTCCTTGCCCTATCACTACAACCCCTGACAAGGATTTCCTCTCCAGCTTTCCTGTAGACACTCTTTAGGTACTGGAAAGCCTGTGTAAGGTTTCACCAGAGCCTCCTCTTGTCCAGGCTAAACAACCCCAACTGTCTGAACTTTCCTTCATTGGAGAGGTTCCCCCTCCGATCATCTTCATGGCCATTAAAAAAGGCTACTGGCCAAAGAAGTCCAGGCTGGGTTGGGCTTTGAGCAACCTGGTCTACTGGAAGGTGTCACTGCTGTTGGTAGGGGGTTGGAATTAGATATCTTGAAGGTTGCTTCCAACCCAAACTATTCTGTGATTCTATGACTCAAAGGTTGCTCCAGCCCTCCACAGTACTGTGTTTGAAGCACAGGGCACAGAGCACACCACAATGCCAGGAGTTGTGAGTGCTTTCCTGGCTTTTTTTTTCCTATGGGAAAAGACAAAAGGGGCAAATCTGAAACAGAGAAGGCTGAATCACTTTCCAGCTTTTTTTTTTTTTTTAAAAAAAAAAATCCTGTTTCTGTTCTGCTTCTGCTCTAAATATTTGCTAATACTTTTGAGGCACTGTAGCCTAGCCAAAAGTTTTGGGAGATCAGCATGTTGGTCCTGCAGCCTTGCCCTCTTAAAAGCTGTAGAAGAAACCACATGTATGACTGATTCTGAATGTCATGTGGAACTCAAAACCAGAATAAGCATAACTCACTGATTTGAAACTCCCCTGTCTTTTCAGATTAGTTCCCAGTAACACAGGAAGTCGGGCTTCTTTCATTTCCTAACCCTGTTTACCCCCTTCTAGTGGCAAAACATTTCAAAAGCATGTTCACATCATGTCTAAAGCAGACTGATGAATGCTGTTTTCTCATAGAAAGCTGATGGATATGCTTGTACCCTGTTTAGAGAAGGCCTATCATAGCATTCAGGGCTACACTGTCACAGTCTGCAATGGGATCCACATGCAGCAATATAGCTGAGTAATGAACACGGTACAATGCTACTGTACAGTTAAAATAATGAAGTAAAAAAAAAAATCAAATCGGGTAAAATCAGTGTTCAACTTGGCTATGGACCAAGAACAAAGCAGAATTAATTCAAACCCAGCTAAACAAAAATGAGAGTGGAAAATGTCATTTCTTTATTCCACATGGATTACCTCTGTATTTTCTCCTAGTGTTGCATGATGCAAATTAATGATGGTTAAACTTCATCATGTTTGACATTTCCAGCCTTATAAGCATCACAAAATTTGGATGTGTTTCCATATTCCATTATCTTGGCTTTGCACAGGATATCACTTTCCTGTTTCAGCAGTTTTGGCTTTAGCTGAGCTGGAAACACCGTACAGAGGTAGGCTTGAAAAAGTGGTGAAGGAAATCTCATTTCTTGTTCCTTACATGAAAAGTCTGCTCTAAGACAGCATTCCTCCAATAAAGTAACTTTTTTGGCCATTATTCTAATAGTGCCTTTTTGTCTGTAAAAAGCCCCTACCAGCCTGCTAAAGATGCCTGTTCTAAATTTATATTTAAAATGCACAATTTAAGCTATAAAAAAAAGCTCAGAAAACTGAGCTCTGTCTTTACATCCTTTCCTCCTCTCCCTGCCACAAAGATCCAAATGAAACAGTTATCAGTTTTTCTTGAAACGTACTTAGTTTATTGTTTATCTCACTTGGCTTCATGCTCTGGAAGAGGACGTTCCCTTACAAAGTGCCAGTTGCAAATAAAGGGATTTGCATAATAACCTGATAATTGAAAGACCTAGGCATATGGATACATCCACATTACTTAGGTCCAAATCCTAAAAGATGCCACTAGGCTCCTTTTGAGAATCTGGGCAAGTACGTTCTCCATGGCTATGAGATAATGAAATAAAAGAACAAGTTGACACGTACCTTCTTCACAGGCACTACACATTTAGGCAACACCCCATTCTGCCATTCCTTTTTTTGCTTTAACCTCCAGATATAACACTGTGCATCAAACAGTGTCCTGTTCTGTGTACCAGATGGTCAGGTCCCACAGAGGGATTTGGGCTTGTGACCAATAATGACATTTCAGTACAGCAGCAGCAGTGTGTGTGTTGTACTATTCAATGCTGTGTGATACGGAGCAGTTGTTTGTTATTAACTGAGGTCTGTGATGCTTTTTTCTTGTGACTGTCCAGGAGGGAAGGTTAAAGATCTCATGTGTTCCTTGTCTACCCTGAGCCTCCACACTGTAAGAAAAGATTTTTTTTAGTCATTGCTCTTTTTCTCAGGGGTGCAGCCTTGTTGGACAGTATAATCTATTTTTCTATAACAGGACCAATCTTGAAGTTTCCTTTGTAAAGTGCACAATGCAAGTTAGTCAGCAAACACAACTCTTAAATATTTCCTCCTAAAAACCCAAGCAAAAATTATCTTATCAGTTTTGTGTGAAGTGCGTTTAAGTATACTATTTCCTTACTTGGTCTGGAGGTTTTGGGGTGAGGTTTGGGAGAGCATGTGCCTAAATGAACCAAATCTAACTGAAGTACAGATGGCAGAGGTTTAAATGCACAAATTACACTTGCTTTAGACCAGGAACTGGTACCCCAGTACCCCTGGGGTCAGTGAACAGGCTTTAGATAATGCTCTGAGGTCACATATGCCTGGACTGAATATGACCTTGAATGTTTATATGCCACAAACCGGTCAGTGAGTTGCACATGCAATAAGCAGCTTGACTGTTTTCTTGCAGAGGGTGCTCCACCCTCTCTCCTGCTCTGTTAGGACAAAAACCTGGTGAGAACATGGGAAAGTATTAAGTACAATAAAGGGAAGGAAAAGAGAAGCCAGTGAAAAGGAAAATCACTAATTGATATTTTGGCATGTAATGAAGATCTTCAACACAGATTTCACATCTGTACAAAACAAAAACTTCATTAATCCCTCTGAACTGTGTTCTCTATTGTTCTTGTCTGTAGCTAAAATCTTTGCCTTTAGGAATTAGTCCAAAAGATCAGAAGATTATTGTTGCATTATAGACAACAGATTGTGTGTGTAGACTGATATGTTAAAATTGCCAAATTAATAGATGTATTATTTTTTTTTCAATCTTAAATCTGATGTTTGGCCTATGGCTTGGCATAATATCATGAGGTCCCTAAACACAAAAGAGAATGCTTAGAATGCAAAGTGCCTGAGTACTGATGTCAGGCTGTCATGTCTCAGGTTGCAAACCAATATATCTTTTCAAATTGACTTGCATTTGAAAAAGAATTGTTCAGAACTTTAGTGAACTTTAAATAAGTTTCTGCAAATGACAGTTTCAGTATAGAAATTTCACAAGTCCACACTGAAATAGTCAAAATCAACAAAGATAAACTTTTTAATGTCTACATAACACAGCAACACTGCAGACATTAATTGTACTGAAAGCAAACAATGATTTTGTTGTTTCTTATCATATCTTGTTAGGGTACTTGGGAAATAGACCTCAATCATTGTGCTCTTCTGGTTGTAAACAGAATGACTGCTTAGATTAAAGTTTGTAGTTGTGACATCCCTTAGCAACGCGTTATGAAAATACAAGCATGTTGTTTTAGTAACTATTCCACCTTAACTATGTTTTAACTGCATTTGGAGGATGTATTCTCAGATAATTATAAAGGGGCAGACGCAGGTGACCACACCTGACTGTGGGAAGCATGCTGCTGGAAACTGCCCTGTTGACATCAGAGTTACAGAATTAGGAAGAATTTGGGCAGAACAGAAACTACTTGCCCAATAGATTCAGCTGATCTGTGTAGCATTCAAAATAAAACATAGAAAACTGCTGGCAATTTATCACAGTGATAAGTGACTTGTGAGCTGGTCCTGGAAAATATGGTGTGGAGTGCCAGGTGGCACACCTTGTGTGCTGGCAAATATGGGCAGATAATGGGCTTTGACCAAAAGGTCAGGTAGTGACCCCCAGTTTGTGGGCTTCCTGAGAAACCAAAATCTGAACCCAAGCTGCAGAGTTGATAGAAAGCTGGGCAAAATTCACTTTCAGTTTTACTGGTGACTTCATTCTACTTTTCACAAAGAGCAACCCTGATAGTGATAAACAGTGGTTTTGTTGTAAATTGATATGGAACAGCTGCACAGTGAATGTGGGAAGTTGACATTAAGTGTTTTGAGACAGTACATTTAACACTCAATTCATTTATGGACAAAAAGTCAAGGAATTAATAGGTTGCTGGTGTGTAAAGACAAATATTAATGTTTTCTAATGCTGGCCTACTTCCTCTAATTCTTTGTAAGGAGTAAATGACACACACTAAAGGAAATATTAAACTTTTTTTTTTTTTTCCCTAGAAAAGTAGAAAATGTGATTCACACCAAGTAGGTCTGTTCATAATTCTTTTTAGAATGCAAATCTTAAGATAGTACACAGATATATTTAAAAGTCATTATTTTAGGCACAACTTTCAATGTAACAAACAGTGCAGGTATTTAGAATGAATTGAGATCCATATTGTAGCTATTTTGCTATCATCACTCATTGATGTGGCATACCTGCAGAGTCACCGGTGATTTAGTTTTCTATATCTTGATTTTCTTGATTTACTAAATCTATTGATTTTTTTTTTCAGCTTCTCATATTTATCAAGTATCTAGCTAGAGTAACACTAAGATACATTTGTTCGCTCATTTGTCTTTACTTGAGATGCGGTAATAAGGTATCATTTTGACTTTCAAAACACCAGCTTTTATTCTTTTTAATAACTGTTTTCCTCTTCACCAGTGACAGCATTGATTAGTCTTTGTTATTTTTCAGCATTCATTTCCTTATTACCTCCTTAGTTTCTCATATATGAGGCAGGGTATGAAGACAATATTTCATTGACCGATATATGACTATGGACTACCGTTATTCTTTGCCAAATGCTGAAAGGTCTTTACAAATAGCTGAAGATCCTTGGATGACAGATGCTATATACGGTAAGCGTGAAGAGTTTTAATTGAAGAAATGTGAGCTGTAAAGTACATGACTTAACCGTGCATCAGTCACAAGAATGTCTTCTTCCCCACCAAATGCACCTGTATAGTTAGGATAGTTTTCTCTTTGCCTAGGTCAATTTGTTTTAAACCTTTAACTTCACTTTGCGCCTTTATTTATTTTTTTTTCTTTTTAACTCCTTTTCTCACACCACACACCACACTGACAATGCATATAACTAAGGAAATGTTGCAAATGTTTCCGTTATTTGTCAAGAGATCCCTTTCCAGACTGCCTCTGTTTTATGATAGTAGCCAATTTTCAGGTGAAGGACTTAACAAATAAGAGTCAATAGTATCTAATTCCAGGTCAGTATGCTAAAATACTTTTTGCCTAGATGACAATGCTTGCACAGAGATCTTTAAAGGATTATGCAGGACCAGGGCCAGACAGACTGCTGGCTCTTTTGGCCTACCCACTATAGTCTCATTCTCCCCCACAGTACATAAAAAAGGCAATGCTGATAGAGTTGCTGTCCTGGTTTTGGCTGGGATGGCGTTTATTTTCTTCCTGGTAGCTGGTATGACGCTGCGATTTGGATTTAGAATGAAAATAGAGGTGATAACACTCAGATGTTTTAGTTATTGCAGAGCAACTCTCATCCAGAGCCAAGGACTTCCCAGCTCCTCATGCTGCCCTGCCACCAAGAGGCTGGGTTGCCTCAGGAGCTGGAGGGGATACAGCCAGGACAGCTGGTCCCAAATGCCCCAAGGGACATCCCACATCACAGGGCATCGTGCTCAGCAATGAGAGCTGGGGGTGTTGGCCAGGGCTGGGAGGGCAGAAGCTGCCACTGCCTGGGGTCTGGCCGGGCTCTGGTCAGCTGGTGGTGACCATTATGCATCACTTGCTTTGTATATTCTTTTATTACTGATTACTTGTTGTTATTATTTTCCCTTCATTTTCTGTCCTATTTAACTGTCTTTATCTCATCCTATGATTTTTTACCTTATTTTATTTTATTTTATTTTATTTTATTTTATTTTATTTATTTATTTATTTATTTATTTATTTTTCCCCCAGTTCTCTCCCCAGTCCCACCGGAAGAGACCAATGGAGGTGAGCAAATGGCAATGTGATGCTTAGCTGCCTTCTGACTTAAACCACAACAGGTTTACAAAAAGAAGAGGCAGAGACAGTAATTTTTGTTCTATGGCAATTAAAAATGTCTATACTTAGGTCCACTAAAAAAAATAGGTAAAGAAGCCATTATAACTTCTGTTTGAAGAAAACCATTATTTCATTCTGATTTATAGCATTTTTAAGTGGAACATGGCAATTATTTTCATAATCAAAGGCAATGTGGTAAAAAAAGGTCAATCCTAGAAGGGAAGCACCAGGGCGTTCTCTGAGGAAGGGACACTTTGGAGAAATGCCCTTCCCAGATGGAGGAAGCTGTACCTCATGTGAGTTCCCACCCAATGGTCCCTCTCCTGGAATAGGAACAGCCAGTCCTGGACTCCTTTTCCTGAGAGAACATGAATTAATTTTGCCTGCACTCAGGAAAGTATCTCAGTGCCCCAGAACTAAGTTCTGTTCACTACCATGTACACAATCAGGTAATGGAGAAGGTAGTTTTGGAAGGTCATTTTCACTCCTAAGCTTGCTCTGTGTCCCCTTGCCTTTGGTCTCTCTGCTCCAAGGATAGGATACAACTGGTGAAAACGATCTTGAATCACAGCTTTCAATGGCAAAGTTTTATCTACAACTAAATATATCAGTATTTCTCCTATTTTACTGTCTAAAACATATCCACCCAGTAGTTATTTCTGCCTCAGACCTGTGTACCCACCTTTACCAATGTGTTAGACCTGTCCCATGTTGTGATTTTCTGTAAGTGGACACTGGTAGGGAACAGTTAATGGCCATGCTGCCATGTTTTGAGAGTCAGCCTTTGGATCATTTCCTGAAGAGAGCATGTACAAAGAACATGGCCAGGTTTGACAAGAACTGTTTTTTCTACTAAAAAAGCTAAACACAGGAAAGATTTGTTTTGATCTTTCAATAATTGTTTTTGGACTGAAATCACAAAGGATATTGTACTTTCTTGTGTGCAAGAGATTAAGTTCTCATTGTATTGTTTATAGAAAGAATTGGTTATACAAAGCATTGATATATTACAGACTGTCTAGTAATACTGGCTGGATTTCTCAGGGAGACACAGACCAGGATTTTCTAGAAGCTGTAGTACTTGCCCAAAATTTTAACTCTACAATTCTATTCATGTAAATCTTGAACTGAGAAAACATATTTTATTTTCAATGATACAGACATACGAGGTGGAATTAATCTCACCTTGTTCTGGATACCTACAAAGTACCTTTCCACACCTCACTTGTCTTTGGGGGACATGTGCAGTCCCTGAAGTGACCACACTCTCTTAGGGAGTGTTTCATCTGACCAGTTGTGGCGTCTTCTTTAGAATGAAATGTTCTCACTGTTAAATGAAATGAATTTGGCAGAGTAGCGTGGGTGTAGCCATCAATTTTTGTTCAGACAAATTCTGGTGCTAATATTTAGCAACAATCCTGTTCCTATTTGTTTAGAGCAAATGTCACTGGACTCCATCAATGCCTCTCCCATTAGTAAACACTAACTGTAGCCACCTCTCAAGCCTGCTTATGAAGGTGTTTCTGTCTTGCCATGCTTCAGGCACAGCATTCCTAGCCAGTCAAGGGAAGTGATTGTCCTGCTCTACTCGGTGCTGGTGTGGCATCACCTCGAGTACTGTGTGCTGTTTTGGGGTCCTCAGTATAAGGAAGATATAAAACTGTTCGAGAGTGTCCAAAGAAGGGCAACAAAGATGTTGAAGATGTTAAAAAGGGCAAGATGTATGAGGAGCAGACGAGATCCTGAACAAACTTGGGTTGTTCAGCCCCGAGCAGAGCAGGCTGAGGGGAGGCCTCATGGTGGCCTGCAGCTCCCTCACGAGGGGAGCGGAGGGGCAGGTACTGAGCTCTGCTCTCTGGGGACAGCGACAGGACCCGAGGGAACGGCATGGAGCTGGGACAGGGGAGGGTCAGGCTGGGGGTTAGGGAAAGGTTCTGCACCCAGAGGGTGGTTGGGCACTGGGACAGGCTCCCCAGGGCAGTGGTCATGGCACTGAGCCTGCTGGAGTTCAAGAAGTGTTTGGACAATGCTCTTGGACATTTGGTCTGATTTTTTGGGTTGGACTCAGTGATGCTTGTGTGTCCCATCCAGCTTGGAGTATTGTATGATTCTATTGTATAAAGAAACCTAGCTTGATGCCATTTCCAAAATGCTTCAAACTTCTGTCTCTCTTGTCTTTTCAATCTGTCTGCACTAATCTCCCTTTAGACAACATTATAGGTAGGCACACAGCACTCAGCTTCATTTCTGCCTGTGACAGCAGAGAGCTTTTTGACAGTTCAGGAAACAAATGATTGCCATTACTAGCGCTGACGACTCTTCAAGGGTAACTTTAGAAATGGGTTGAACTTAAATGTTGGGCTCCAAAGAGTGGGAGGGATGAGATAGCTGAAAAAAAAATACAGCAAATTTCTTTGTTTATTCATTTGTATCTGTGTAGAACGAAAGATATTAGTGACAACCTGTGGTTTCGTTACTATTGTCAAGTGCTCTGAGGAGAACAATAAATAAAAGCAACAGGAAGCAGATAAAATAAAACTGCTTTTTTTTTTATTATTCTAATAATCTATGCATATGGTGTATCTATGCATATGGTGTAGTTTTTTGGGGACTATTATAGAAGAGGAGCTATGTTCTCAGATGGTGATCTCAGGCACTTTTTCATCTTTATTACATCTTTTGTAATTAATTCACTGCAATTGCTAACATTGGAGGGAAAGCTGCATAGCATGATAATGCACTCATCTATTCAGCGTCTATAAATGCACTTTACGAGTTTTGTCTGCACACAGAAAAGATAGCAAACGTCAAAGACAACATGAACATGTTGGAGAAATAAGAAAATTTATTGCTGTATACATATGTTCAGATAAAGGAGGTGAAATTCATCTAATCCAAGATTTGCAGAAGTTGTTTTTCTTGCTTACATAGCTTGTGAGTGTTTTATCTGACTCTTTCCCCCTCCCCACAACAGATATATACACATACACGCATGCATTCCACCATGAGAATGGATGTTCTTGCCATCTCCCCAGGACAGATGAATTGCACCCAAAGTATTGGGTGCCAGTTTTTGGCCAGGTGAATTGCAGATTGCTGCAAGAATGGGTTGCAACATTATTATTATTTATCTTTTTTTCTCATCCATGTAGCAAATGAGACTTTGGAAGCTCTGGTTGTAGACAGTCTGAATCTGTCTACAAATAGTAGCATTCTATTTGTAGCATGCTATGCTATGCTATTTGTAGCTATGCTATACCTGCTGTAGACAGGTATAGTAACTGTCTGGGGAGCTATTTTGTCTCTGATCAGCCAAGTTTTGTCGTCTCTTCACTCTGCAGGTACAAACACTTGCATTGGTGACAGAAGTCACATTCACAAAACCATCAGTAAATGTCTACAGCTCCTGTCTTACTCTCTTTTCTGGTCAGCAGAACTGTCATGCCAGTGCAACAGTGGCAACCTCATGCTAACATCAACATAAAAGTGATTCATTGGGTCAGTCTTGGAGTTCTCTACAATGCAATGTCCTTAGTGACCTGACCAATGTGAACAAGTCCATCATTGATAGTGTAAAACTGCAAGAAAAATTGTTTAAAGAAGAGTAGTGAAGTTATTTCTACAGGGCTAGCTCTTGCTCTAGTTTTAGTACAGATGTTTATTTATTTCCAGTACAAAGGTAACTGGAGCTTGTCCCTACTTGTAAACCATGATTAAAGAAAACCTAAATGTAACACATCTCCTAGACTGAGTTTCTTGATATTGTGGTTTTTTAACCCATTATATAACTACTATTTCTACAGCTACTGTGTAGCACACAACATTATTGCAGGGTAAACGAGGGTAAACGTGGGCGTATTTGTTAATCAGATAATTATTTCATACTTGTCCCAAATGTAACTGTTGCAGATATTGACAGCCTGTATTTGAAATATATATATATTTAATTTTTATTGTCTTTTTTTTTTTTTTTTTTTCATAATAAATACATCTAAATCACTGTTTTTCTCATATAAACCAGCTAGACATGATTTCAACTTTATGCCTGCCAATTTGAAAATGGACAAGAGATTTCTTGGAATGTGAAAAAATGTTTGTTCCTTACGAGCAAGAAACTGTTTCTTTATTTTAGGGTGATTGCTTTTTATTGACTTCAAGCATATTCATTTAGAAGGGACTCCTAAATGGAGAAGCAGCCAATGGTGATGAATTATCTGCAACGTGTTAAGTAATAAATATAAAAAGAAACAAATTTTAGACAGTCTGCCAAGAAAACAAACCACTGAGAGCATTCACATCATAGGCTTAGCTATCTATCCATATTTTAGCCCTCTATACATCTATACCTGATGGTGTTATCCACACGTGTCTCTGTCTTGCTATTCTGTGTTCTTCCAATATCGTTTTGAATGCAGTCATTCTTGCACAGCCCGTGAAGAGAGACTGACTCCATGGACTCTTTTGCTTTTTTTTTTTTATTTTATTATTATTTTTATTTCCTGAGCTCATTACAGATTATGCGTTAGCAAATCCCACAGCTGCAAGTTTTGGCTTGCCTTAATACTTTTGACACCTTGGTCAAAAAGAGACATGATATTTACTCAAGGACTACACTCTTTACCATGTAGCAGTCAGAAAACAGAACCTGGAAGAGACTTTCTGAGGTTATGGCTTACTTCTGCAGCCTGACCAAAGACAGCCAGGGTCTCCACAGATACATTCATGATGGACAGGGTCTGGAAACTCTTCTTGAAGCTATTTAATGATTGTCTGTACGGGGAAATTGGCTGACAAATGCAGAATAGTACAAGCTTCATTATTTGTATAACAAATACATCAAAGTACTGCCTGCATCCTGCGTATCTACAAAAACCTTGGAATAAAAGTTCTGTGCTGTGTTTTGTACTTCCCTTGCCAAAGGTAGAAGCTTTGCTTCTTCCCATGCCAATGGCAAATTACAGAACAGATATTTCATCACATACATACTTCTCTGTCTTTGTTATCCCATTTCATCCTGCACTTTTCATAAAGGGGAAAGAGGAATTAGCAACAAAGTAATTGTTGACTTTCATGGGAGCAATGTCTCCAAATAAATCATTGCTTCAGAAACTACAGGAAAAACACTTATTTCCAGTCACTGAGGATTTATGTGTATCAGTAAATATGCAGTGTTGTTTTGGGTTTGTTAGTGACTGAGTATTTATAAGATCCCTGCAACAATTTCCTTCTGAATTTCAACAATCTCTAACCATTCTAAAGTGCTGCCTGCAAACATTTTATCAGATCTTTCAGGAATTGATCAGACCAGTGGTATTAAATTGTGCACAGATTCCAGTGTAAGCAAAGAATCATCAAAACACTTCTTGAAAATCTTCAATATCAGCTTATTACATACACAGGTAAAAGGAAGAGTTTCAGTTCTTCAGCTGGCATCCCTACTCTAACCTCAAATGAGCATTTCAATGCATCACTGATATTATTAATCACTTCTGTGTAATGATTTAATTCATATAAACAGTGGGTTTGACCCTCAATTTCACTAATAAGCAGGGAAAGACAGGGACTTCCCTTCCCTCCTCATGGTTTTGGATGATTTTATTTTGGGTTTGGATAGCTTGTCAAAATACACCTTCAGCCAATGCATAACAGTTTCAAAGCTTAATGAATATGGAATTAATACAGCAATATCAACCCAACTACCCTCCTGTAGGTAAGATTTTTTTGAAAGTATTCAGAGATTTTAGTTCTCAATGGAAGCAAATGTTACCTCTAATTTAAGAGCTGTGACTGTAGATGATAAAATCGTGAACAATATGTCCTAAGCTTCGTAAACTGAGCTGAGAATCATCATTTTCAGCAGACGGTAAAAGAAAATGAATGTTTCCTTTCTCCCAGATTTGTATTCCCAAAGCTACATATTACAATTTGTGTTTGGCCCATCTTCATTCCCATGTAGAGTTTGATCTGGGGAAGGATTTAAATACCCTGAAGGACATTTATGTGCAGCAGATTAATTAATTTCCTCTTGTATCTTTGCTCCACTGATCAGAGAAGCCAATTTAACAGAGGAATAAGGGGCAGATTTGTAACAAATGTGGTTTGTATCAATGTAAATGATTAGCAAGGAAAGGCAGGTCTGCGCCTGAATGTTCAGATCTGAGTCCAGAACTGCCCTGTGGTTTGGAGAGTGTTCAGATCCCATACAGCCTTTCCAGTAAGGAAATGGAGAACTCCTGTAAATCTAATGTTTTGGTGAATGTATCTTCTCTCATACATATTCTTTTGACCAAATGCTCTTTCTAAAAAGTCCACAGCTTCTACATAACAGGGTAGTGGAACGGTATCTCAGATATGTCATGGGCTGAAGAGATCATGGTGACCTGACTGTGGACAAGTATAGAGGTTTCCCTATATATGTTTTGCTGACTTAATACAGTTTTGGAGGAAAGCTCAGTTCATGTTCTGGGGTAAGAAGGGAGCTTTTTGCTGCTTTGGCTTACTAGCCAGTTAAGATGAGGTGTGCGTTTCTATATTGAATGTTGTGTGTTTACTGGGTTTACCAGCTAGCAATGACTGTATTGTTCAGATGACTCAGGATGTTTAGAGAGGTTTTTGGTGGTGGTGATTTTTTTTTTTTTTTTTTTGTAGTCTCATACTTGTTCAGTACAAATATTTCTGGGCATAAAATAAGACTTGTCATGTTCTGTTTTGATATTCTATTCACTGCCCACTCTCTGCGGAAAGCTTCTGTGAATTTCCTAAAACCATGCTTCTTTTTAGAGCACCTGTTTTTTAGCTTTTGTTTTAGTATGGTTTAAAATTAAGACACCTGCTCTTTCTATGAACATGAGAGGGTGAAAAACTGGGCTGATGCACAGCAAGCAGATTGAGAAGTTTCATGCCTAATATCATTCAGTAGCTAATCCTGTGGAACAGAAGATTGCAACAGGTATATTGGAAGCTCAAGAAACTGGAGCAGAGAATTAGATTCTTACTTGAAGAGTGGTAGGAGTATAGGAGTACTCTAAAAAATCCTCAGCCAAGCCATCGTTTACCTCGCCTGCACAGCAGACCCATAGGGCAGGTGTCAACATAGCACAAGGCATGACAGATGTCCTCTTCTGAAGTCAGAGGTCCTGGATCCTGGATGCTCATCACCATCCTCCTCCAGATGGTCCTGCATATGTAAGACTTGTGAAGGTACTGATAG
Organism: Anas acuta; assembly: GCF_963932015.1. Classification (NCBI taxonomy): domain Eukaryota; kingdom Metazoa; phylum Chordata; class Aves; order Anseriformes; family Anatidae; genus Anas; species Anas acuta. The sequence goes on from NC_088980.1 coordinate 145,459,368, forward strand.
TCTGAGTACTCTCTCAGATGAGAAAGTGTTGGGGTTTTTAAAGCCTCCATCATGTACAACTGCAGCTAAAAAGGGCAATGGCCAGTGCTTACAGAAGAGCTTGCTAGTGCTTGAAGTTAAGCTGTGTGAGTTTCCTTACCTCTAGCATATATTCTGCCCAAATTTATACCATAGGTTTATGAATCATGGAATTAAGTCTTAGTTCTTCATTGATCCTGGTTCAACATCCAGCTCTGTCTTTTCTGGCTCTATCTATACATCATGATGCTATTTGTAGTGTGCAGGAACACCTGAGCTTGGGCTGAACTAACTGGACTGCATTAGCCCTGCTGAAAATCTGGTTATGCCCGACAGAGATAAATGTTGTTCTAAGGCAGATAAAGTTAAAATAGTTTTTAATACTTGGGTTTGGTATCTCTGTGCTGTGTTTTGCCTACACATCTTGCTTGGATTTTCACATTTTCCTCTTCCTGAGCAGATCCCCACTGCTTTCATCTTCAGCAGATTTCTATTTATTTAAATTGGTGTTTCCAGGTTTTCCCAGTACCTACAACAGCTAAGAAGATATCCTGCTTCCTGCAAGTTGTTAAAAGGGGTGAAATCACACTTTATTCCAAACTGTGGAGTTATCACAGGCAACCTTAAAGGGGAGGAAAAAGGTTAATAGGGAGTCATTACCTATAGTAGAAAAATATTATAACAGTATTTCAGACATTTTGGTAGTTTATCTACTTCATTTACAATGACAGAGAGTGTCTACATTATAATAAATCACATAAATGTCACCTCTAGACAGGTGGACCTCACAGATGAGGATCACTAAGGAAGAAAATCAGCTTATATAAATGCTCTGCTGTAGTGCAGATTTTTGCTTTTTTGAGAACAAGAACTTTGGGAATATTCATGGCTGTCTCATCTGACCACAAAGTCAGATACTAGAGAGAAAAGCTGGTGTTTATATTTGTACCCTGCACAGACTTGTAGCTAAGAACAGATGACTGTTCTTCCAAGTGGTAGAGAGATAGTAATCAGGCGAACTGTGAGCCTGTTAAATTGGCTATTACTGTAGCTGTGACATGCTATTTTTTTAAAGGATTTCTAAAGCCTAGTGCTGTTGAAGTAGTGCTGAAATCCAATAATTTTCTTAGATTCTGTTGAGACTATTATTAAAATGCAGAAGACAAATAAATGCCTGCCTTCAAGCTAAAAGGTCTGGATTGCTGTCCGCCTGCATTCTCTTTAAGTCTGAAAGGAATTACCATACTTGAACTTCTAGTTGATTTGATTATTCATAGGGTGTTTTTATTTGGTTGATTTTGTTTCAGTAAACTGCTGCAGAAATTTTCTGAGCGTGCTTGAGGGAGGTTTTGGACCAAATTCAGACTTTGTGTAAGTGGACACTTCACTTGGGTCTGACCCTGGTTTGGGCAGCACTGTCAATCCTTGTCAGGCACGAAGAGATGTTCATGTCATAGCCTTTTGGAGAGGTCTCTCCTTAATTACACATAGAGCACACAAATACAGAGGCCAATGTCCCTAGTGCATTGGCTTCATTATACATTTACCGGAACTGCAATTTAGCTGTTGAAGGGCTTCTTACAAAATATTCTTAATATTTAGGATATCAGAAACAGACCTTCATTATAAACAGACACTTCACTGTAAGGAGAAGGAACCATGCTGATGGCAGATGGGACTTTATTTGCAAAGGTTTTTCATTGCAGCACTTCCTGAGAACATGCATGATCCCTGCTGATCATGTTTAAGCTTCTAAATGTATAAATGCTGATAGAAAAGCTACTTGTTCTGACCAGAAATATAATCAAATGGGGTGGTGAATGTGATGGCTAATTTTGTCGTTTGCAAATGTTTCGTTGATTCAGCAACTCAGTGTAGTAGAGAGTCAAATATCAGTATGGGGTATTTTAGACTTGTCCCACAGAGATGATTTCTATGGTAAGGCTTAAGAATGATAACATGGGTATCGTGTTCATATGGGTCCTAGCTGACTTGGCAATGTCATGCAAACTATATTTTTGGAAGTGTTCAGATAAAATTGACCCTAAAATTGTGTATATTTAAAATGGGGATATCAACTTGATAGAAAAGGGGCTTAGAAAGGGGCTCTTTCTCTTTATGTTGTAACTGCCCACTTAAAGAATGAAGATTGCACTTTTCCACCTCTCTCTGTATAAAACCAATTTAGGAAGACCTTACTTGCTATCGTCAAAGAAGCTGAGGGATTACATAGTTTGTAATTTCAAAAGACACCCTGGTGTATCAATAGCATAAACACACAGATTGACCTAGACAGATTGTATTGGCTTCTGATGTGCCTGTGAATTCTGTAATGATTAATTGTTAGTTTATTTTGATACTGTGTATTAAACTATGAAGAAAAGTATTTTTAAATATAATTTGCTTCTTACAATTTATGCAACTCATTTATTTTTTCTTTCTAATTAACAGAATCAAAAAAAAAGAGACAATGTTGAGCCATCAATGTCTCCATTAGGAGTGCTTCAGATGTTGTGGATCAGCTTAGGGAAGAAAGGTGACCTCTGATGACAGCTCTATGTCTCCTACAGCACTATTTTTTGTCATTTTGTGGATACAGTAACATGAAGATTAACTCATTTTCAGTTTAGTGTGACTATTAACTAACGTGAAAAGTTTTATCTGTAGTTTTCATTTACTTCCTTTTTTAAAAAATAAAATAAAATATGTTGGGCCTATAGAAAACTGTCTTTAGATGATTAAAAATTTATATCCTAGTGTGACAGAGATGATTTGTTGTCTTGACTTTAGAGTCAAAAATAGGCAACTATCCCTTGTTAGCCTCTTCCCAAGCTACTTTGCTTTGGTATAAAAGAGTTTTTTGGTTTTTTTTTTTGGTTTTTTTTTTTTTTTTTGCTTCTATGCAATGGTAAGGTCTGGTCTTCTAGTACAGAGCACAGAAGCAACTTGTTTTTTACTTTGGCAGGAAACACATCTGCAGTGCTTGGATTGCCAACACACATTATAATCACAGAAATTATAAATTATCTTGAAACAGATACAAGCCAGACACTAACCCTGTCTTTTTGGAAGTCTCTATGTTGAAGAGCACTCATTTCTTTTGTAACCTATCTGTAGGACACAAATATGCATCTCTCATTTCTTTTTGTAACCCGGTAGCCTATCTGCAGCCCTGAGTTTCTTATGAATGTTACACTTGGCATGTGGAATATGCAAGTGGTCTATGAGACTTGATAACATGGTCCACCCCAATAACAGAGCCCCTTTTGATAAGATATAGAGAATACTAAAGAATTGATTTGATCTCATTTGATCACTAAATATTAATTTACTTTTGTTATTTTTATATGTTTTTATTTTTTTTTGTTGTTTTGTTATTTGTGATAGCATCTGACAATGCAAAACAATAGTTGATCTTCTTGCCTAAGGTTAATGTTTGCAAATTATCCTAGAGATTAATCACAACCAAAAAATTATTACCATCACTTCGTTATTCAGTATTACTTCTTTATATAAGAGGAAAAAATATTTTATCCATAAAGCTAACACATGAAGTAGAAAATAGCTTTATTTAGTGATACATCTTTCTAACTTACCTTAGACAAAGTCTTTTAATTCTTACTTAAAAAAAATTTATTGACTAAAGCTTTTGTTTCATCTAGCTCAAAAGTCTGTCTTCAGCAATGACAAATATCAAGTAATCTGTAGTGGTAATTGCAAATAAAGAAACATTGTCTTCTAGTAAAGTTCCTCTCCACCCCAGCACTAATTTGGCTGGGGAGGAGAAAGTCTTTACCAGGCTGGGACCTTAAACAGCTCCAGCTGAAGTCCCTGGAAATAGTTTCAATGAATTAAATGATGATTTTATTCAGCCACTTAGTTTATGCCCTAAAGCAGAAGGTTTGCTGAGCGTTATAAAAATTACTATGGCTATCAAAACTGCAGGTACTGGCTTTCACTCGAAAGAACCCTTTTCTACTAAAACAGTGTCAGAACATTTGTAGATTTTCATTAGCCCAGTGGAGTCTAGAAGAAAAATGAAACCCTCCAAAAGAAGAGTACAGGGAAGTTTACATGTCTATAATCTCTTGGTTCTTCTAAGGCAAGATAAAAGGTTTAACAAGTGAATGCATGCCTAGTACTTGCCAGACTCCCAGGGTTCACACATATAACCCAATTACTTTCTGAAAAGAGCTATTAAAAATAATTAAACTCATCTAAGAAGACCCTCAGGAACCTTACAAGTGACTGGGTAAGGAGAAACACTTTTTAAATATTAACTGTTACATGACAACCCAAGCACTTCAGCTAAAAGTTTGCTCACTTTTTTATGCGTGTGTGCTAATAAGTCCTCCTCTGACTCTGTGATAACACAAGTTGTGCCGGCACTTCTCTGATAATGAGCTGTGCACGGAAGCTGTGGTTGCCTACAGATGAAAGGAAGTTGAAAGGGAAATTGCACAATGTGGCTCTTTAGTCAAGAATAGTACAATTTCTACTGAAAATCCTTCCAGGTACAAAGGCCTGGCTTGGCTGCCCCTTTGTCTACAGCTCCCAGTGTACACAGGTGTCTCCAATTTAATTGCTTGGCACAGGACTTATTAATAATGGTTGGAAACTTGTATTTGAAAGATGAATAGTCTCTCAAAAGCAGAGTGTCAGTACTGATGAGCACCAGACCATTATGGTTACTAGTTCTAGTGAACTCATTAATAAAGGACTTGAAGTGCTTTGCCTGCTAAGTGCTCCACATTGTAGTTGAGAATATTTCCCTCTTTACTTCCACAAAACCTAGAGAACTATTTTGATTTCAGAAACACTTACTCATTGCTTCATCTACCTCTCTACAGTTTTCACCTGGGGATGGACTAAAGCAGTATGATGGCAACTCTGGATGATTTTTAGACGTGCGTCCCCCCCAGCTATTCACTGGGGGGACTTCCTGCAGGACATATTTATGTGGTGGAGATCAGCACAGACCTAATGCTTTCAGGTTGATCAAGAAAGAACTGATGCAGCAGCTAACCCACTAATTGAGAAGGGATTTTGGAAGTCTACCTAGCTCCTGTTTTAGACACTCAAGTCTCACTTCAAACGTGTCCCTAAATTTCTTTTATATTTAGAAGCAAAACGTAAAAAACATGCTGCTGGCTCAGGAATCAATTCTTTTAAATATTTGGTTGTGTCATGTCTACCCCTGCAGAATCTGATTTACGCTCTGGTGATTTTCATTCTGCCATTATAAGTAAAAGGCAGCCTAAACCTTAGAATTTAACCTGGAACCTTTTAGAAAAGGAAGTTGGATTTATTCCATTGGAATTAGGACAAAAACAGATATTGAGATCAGTTGAACTGCAAAACCAGCCAAAGTTAGGGTGTGTTAAGAACTGTGGTTTGGGCTCAAACAAGTTTCTTATCATGAATTATTCATGCAACCAGACTTCTAAGAAGATACGGATTCTTTTCTTTAGGACATGTAATATTAAGGGTGAAATTTCCAAAACTTTCAGTGTTTACAGGTTCTCACTGTCCTTCAGCCCAGATTTTTTCTTTTCTTTTAAAGCTTAAGTTACTTAAGTCTTTTGAGAATCTGGTGGCTTTTAGTGGCGCTTAAATAGAAGCGGATGCTTTTGTAAAAGATCTTTTATGGTGAGGTAAAACATAAAGGACATGGAGCAGGCAATGGAATAGGATCTGTTTTAAACCATACCCTAAGATGTATGAACTCTCTGGGCTGTGCTAAAATGAAACTGGAAATCTAGAATGAGATTTGGCCCTGCTGTACATGATTTGGGACACCTAAGTTTGGCAGCCAGGACCTCCCTTTGGAGGCTGGCAGCTGTTTCTTCCTTACTCACTTCAGGCACTTACTTCAGGCCTAATTTTTAGATAGCCAAGTGAGGCAGATTTCTTGTTAATTTACAACAACAGACCATGAAACCTTCCAGATACTGACTTTATGACTTCCCAATTATTTTTTTGATCTGCAAGCAGAGAAATATATGAGAAATATGTATGGAAGAAAACCTGTTCTGTCCAGAGGCATGTTTCCTGTGTCAGACACAATGCCAGCCCTACAACAGAGCATTTGAAGATTAATGAGTCAATGGTATAAACCTCAAACGGATTTGCATTCCTGACCTCACTGGTAGGAAGCCTCATGTCACTGGCGACCAGGCTGTGGAAATTTCAGTCTGAAGGAGGGGAAGAAGAACAGACATTGTTATTTTTTGACACCCCACTCTTCCACCCCCCCAAAAGGGTGGGGGAAAGTACTGATCATGCATAAAAGACTTCTTTTGCAAGGGTTAATGTTGACTCTGAGTACTTACAAATTTCTGTCCTGTATTTTGGAGAGCCCTGTGCTGAAGGAGTTACCAGATGCTCATGCATGTAAACTTTACATTTTATAGGCTTTTTTTCTATACAGTCTTTGTCCTAAGCAAATAGTCTGCTTTGTGAAAAGTAAATGGTGAGTGGTTAAATTTCTCATTACCTTTGAAAGAGAGCAGATCTGCTGAATTAAACTCAGACCTGCTGAGATAATCACATTGAACGGGAAGGGGACTGTACCCTTAAAAGCCCTCCTGCAGCTCAAGGAACAGTTTCCTGCCCTTGAGTGAGATGGTGGCTGGAAACCAAAGTGGGGGGTGCCCTTAGGAGACCAGGAAGGCATTCGTTGTGGAGAAATTGCATTATGCTTAGATGGCCTGTAACTTACTCCTGCAGCATGCAACAGATGCATACAATATTCCCCTGTAATAGCACACAGCACTGTGGTCTGCTCACACAGGCACCACATCAGCACATGCTGTGGATACATGCAATCAGTGAGTGGATCATATCACTAATTTCAAGATTGCTCATCCACTCTGCTTTTTTATTTTTTATTTATTTATTTTATTTATTTATTTATTTTTAATCAAGCATTACATTTCTGGACCTGACTCCTGGGGGGAATTTATTTTCTGATTTAGACCTCTAGCTCTAGTAGCTTCATGTAAGGATCATTTCACTGGAGAAAGAAGTATTGAGTTTCAGTGTAAGCTATTATGAATTGGCTTTATTTGAAGCTTTGAGAGAAATATGGAAAATACAGGCTGTAGAAGCTGATTCCCTTGTGATAGTGAAGAGGTGATAACAACAGATAAAAACTGATCCAGAAACAATGAGCAATGAACTGGGAGGTGCCTTTAGAACTGGAGAGCAAACAGCTGCTTGTTTAATTTCACTGCACTCATGTTTTTGTATCCCTTTTCTGTGCAGCAAAACCCAAGTTATTGCTATAGGTCTCCTGCAAACTACCAAGATGGTCTGGGATCTACCTTTCCACATGTGCCTGGTGAATACCCCTCTGCAGGGAAAAAAAGCGGGGATGAAATGGCCTCCTCCTCTAGTTGTGAATCGCTGAGAACCTACTATGATACCTGAAGTATGTTCCCTCAGTCAACAGAAATACGGGCATAGGATGTGAGAGCAGGAGACAGATCTTACCAAAATCAAAACTGACTAGGACATGTGTATTTGTGCTCAGTTTTTCAGGGGTTCCTCTATAAAAGCCACTCACAGGAACTGTTAGTTTAAATTAATACCCTTTCAGTTCTTGACATTTTGAGAATACCCAATGGGAGCATATGAACTGTTCTGGCCACCTCTCTGGCTCAACCACACATTGCCTTGGTAGGAGTTCCCCTATTGATTAAGATGGTAAAGGGCAGCCTGCACCATCAAACCTTCTGAGGGCTTTTCTCCTGAATGGTCCTCAGAGGTTCCCCATGACAGCCATTGTACAGAAGCCACAAGTACACTCCATTTTTATCACTGTTAAGGGCAAATTCCCTTGAATGTGTGCTTGGCAGGGTGCCATCCGTTGACTCAATGCCACTGTTTTAGCAAGTAGTTCTGCTTCTACTTCTTTATGATGTGTATGAGCAGGATATACATTTGGATCCTTTGTGTCTTTCCACTTCTTTGCTTTTATTCATATAAATCATAATTTTATACTTGTTGAGATTTCTATGTTCCATCAGTAATTGCAGTGATATAATGAAATAACTGATAGCTAGAAGTCTTTTGTTTTAACTCAAATTTTTGGCCACTTATCCTCATTTTTCTCAATTCCTTTTAGATACAAACCTGCTTGCTTAGGTTTGGGCCATAAGAAAATCAAAAGAAATAAATTTCTCACTTTTTAAAAAGGTATCAAATTTTTTGTGATAGCTCTTTTAGATTTTGATGAACTTTGAAAGGATAATCTTTATTCAACCTAATTTCATACCCAGCTATTGCTATTCTTTGTACACCTACTTGTTTATTCAGTTTCAAAAGTT